>NC_052165.1:34898383-35498383 GCF_902713615.1 Scyliorhinus canicula | reverse complement strand
GTTTATCAATTTATCATTAATTGTTGTTGTTTATTATTAATTTGCCTATTTATTATAGAATAATCAGGCATTATCAGAAATACCTAAATGGTGGAAAGCAAGAAACCAATAAATATATTCCCGTCATGTCTTAAGGTGTATTTATTTAATTATTTCATGGGATGTGAGTATCATTGGCTAAGCCAGCATTTATTGCCCACCCCTAATTGCTCTTGAGAAAGTGGCGGTGAGCTACCTTCTTGAACCGCAGAAGCCCATGTGGTGTAGGTACACACCCAGTGCTGTTAGGGAGAGAAATCTACAAGTAGAGAAACATTCAAATGGCCAATTTCTGCAGAACTGGCTCTGAAGTGTGGTTTGACACCATGGGCGCAATTCTCCGCAAATGCGGAGAGTCATGAAGGCTGCCGTGAAACCGGCCGTGTTTCCCGGCAGCCTCCGCGCCCCCTCCCGGGACTCGATTCTACTGCCCGGTCAGGGCTAGCAGCGGGGCCCCGTGAACCTCGGCATCGCAGGCTTAGCGGGCGCGCCAAAGTTAACGGCGGCTGACGCGCACAATGACGTCAGCTGCGCATGCGCGGATTGGACAGCTCCAACCCGCGCATGCGCGGACGACATCATCACGCATATGCGTGAAACCCGCGCATGCGCGGGCCGGTATGCCCCTCAGCCGCCCCGCGGACTGATCCAGCGGGGCAGTGGAGGAACAAAGAGTGCGCGGGGTTCGGACCCGCTGCCCGCGATCGGTGCCCACCGATCGCGGGCCCATGGCACCCTTGGCACGGCCGTGGTGCGGCCGTGCCAATCGGTGCCATGGTTACCCAGAACGGCACTTTGCGGCCGTTTTCACGAACGGTGAGAGCAGGTGTGTTGCCGTTCGTGAAAACGGCCGTAAAGGCCTAGAAAATCGGCCCATCGGCTAGGGGAGAATCGCTGCTCGCCGTAAAATAACGGCGAGCAGCGATTCGTGTCGGGGGGCGGGCGTGGGGGGGGGGGGGGGGGAGAATAGCGGGAGGTCGGGAAAAATGTCGGGAAGGCCCTCCCGCTATTCTCCGACCCGTCGTGGGGGGCGGAGAATCGCGCCCCATGGGCGAAATTCTCCCCCCCCCACGACGGGTGGGAGAATAGCGGGAGGGCCTTCCCGACTTTTTTGACGCCCTCCCGCTATTCTCCCACCCCCCCGCCGAAATCCCGACACGAATCGCTGCCGCCGTTTTTTTACGGCCGGCAGCGATTCACAGCTGTTAGAAGGGCCGAAGTCCCAGCCCTTTACGACCTTTTTACGAACGGCAAACACACCTGGTCCTGCCATTCGTAAAAACGTCGTGACCACCTGGAAAAAAATAACCATGGCACCGATTGGCACGGCAGTACCACGGCCGTGCCAAGGGTGCCATGGGCCCGCGATCGGTGCCCACCGATCGCGGGCAGCGGGCCCGATGCCCGCGCACTATTTGTCCTTCCGCCGCCCCGCAGTATCAATACGCGGGGCGGCTGAGGGGCAACCCGGACCGCGCATGCGCGGGTTTCGCGCAAAAACGCGATGACGTCACCCGCGCATGCGCGGGTGGAGTCTTCCCACCTGCGCATGCGCGGCTGACGTCATATGACGCGTCAGCCGGCGCTAAGTCCGACAAGCGGGCTTAACGATTTTCGTTAAGCCCGACTTGTCGGGGCCTCCGACGTCGGGCTGCTAGCCCCGACGGGGGACCAGAATCGGTCCCCCGTCGGGAAGGGGCGCGATGCCGTAAAACCCGCCCGGGTTTTACGGCAGTTTGACGATTTCTCCCGTTTTGGGAGAATTTCGCCCCATGTGCTTCATTTTCAATCTGGGACTGGGAACTCGGTGCCTGGATCATTTTTGGGTCCTGACTTTGCATCACCTCTCGTTTGCATCAGGATCTTTCAAATGCAGGTCTCCTATTTGGACCAGAGGCAAGTTTGTGTTCAATTAATGGTGCAGAGTGCTGCCAAGAGGTGGGAGCTGACTGCTCAGTGCAATCCTCAAAGACTGATGACAGCCAGAACTGGGCTTGCCCTCTGCCTTGCAGAATAGGGGAGGCAGGAGATCAGAAGTTCAGCAGCCTCACAGGACAGAAGTAGCCAAACAGCAAACAAAAAGATACTGCACTATTTCTGGGCCAATAACCCATTTTGCCAAAAGGTTTTGACAAACTTGACTTGATGGCTCCCCTGCATTGTAGCCAACAATGGTGCTCCAGAATGTTTGGGTCCGCCAACCTGCAATTTGAAAATTGCATTCTAGCCCTCTCCCGCCCTTTTTTAGACTGATGGGCAGTAATTGGCTGTGTTAGATTTGTTCTGTTTATTTGTCTGCATGACATGCCTGGGCAATTTTCCACATTGACGGGTAGATGCCAGCATTGTAGCTATACTGGAACAGCTTGGCCGGAGGTGCGGCATGTTCTTCAGTACTATTGCCAGAATACTGTCAGGGTCCATAATATTTATAGTACCCTGTGCCTGCAATGTTTTTTAAAATTTTAGAGTACCCAATTAATTTTTTCTAATTAAGGGGCAATTTAGCGTGTTCAATCCACCTACCATGCACATCTTTTTTTGTGTTGTGGGGACGAAACCCACGCAAACACGGGGAGAATGTGCAAACTCCACATGGACAGTGACCCAGAGCCGGGATCGAACCTGCGACCTCGGCGCCATCAGACTGCAATGCTAGCCACTGAGCCACCGTGCTGTCCTCTGCGACCGTTTTTTGATGTCACATGGAGGAATTAATCGAATTGGCTGCAGACTTGCAGTGATGATGGGGACATCTGGAGGAGGCTGAGATGGATCATCATCTGTTGTTTAATTGTTCACCATTCACGACTGGATGTGGCAGGACTGCAGCACTTAGATCAGATCCATTGGCTGTGGGATCCCTCAGTTCTATTCATCTCTTGCTGCTTTTGCTGTTTGGCATACAAGTAGTCCTGTGTTATAGCTTCACCAGGTTGACACCGTATTTTTAGGTATGCCTGGTGCTGCTCCTGACATGCCCTCCTGCACTCTCAATGATCTAGGGTTGATCCCCTGACTTGGTGATAATGGGGGCATATGCTGGCCTATGAGGTTAAAGATTGGGTTTGAGTATAATTCTGCCACTGCCGATGGCCCACGGAGCCTCATGGATGCCCAATCTTGAGTTGCTGGATCTGTTAGAAATCAAACTCATTTTGCACAGTGGTAGTGCCACACAACACGATGGAGGGATTGCTCAAGGACAGGAAGTTCTTCATATTCCATTGTCCCTCAATACCACTGACATTAATGGCAAAGAGGTGTGCAGGGCCAGTACATTCTCTTCAATGTACTTCCCATTTCATTGGCTAAATTTACAGATGTCAAACAAACATCATGAGCTATTAAATCAGCTTAGTAAAATTTTAAAATTTTCTTTTCCCTATGAGTTGATAATGTCATAATAACGATTCAGAGGAATTAATCTTTACAAACATTGACTGGGAAGTTATTTTTCACTATTTTGACTGAAGAATAACTTCCAATCTATGTCCTTCAGGAAGAAACTGCTTCAATGACACCAGTGGTCAATTGTGCTAATAGCTGAGCCAAGAATAGAACTGTAGTTGACATTGTTACACAATCACACGATAAGCTTACCTGTTTGCAAAGGAACTAAATCCATGGGATACAACTGGTCAATAACATGTCTACAGTTTATCAAGACTGCTTCTCCGAATTCTTCAATTGTCCTAAAAATTTCAACAGGTAATCCTTTATTGACTATCTTTTCTTTCAGCTCCCCCACCCGCTGTTCCTCATAATGATCCCTACTTTTATATTTACTCGCTATCATTTCCCTTTCATTTTGCGGGACATGGAGAAGAAAATTATCGATATACTGGGAATCTCGGAAATAAAAGAAGCTGAACCCAGAGTCATTCAGTAAAGCTGCTTCAGTTATCTCAAGCTCCAGCAGACTGCAGTCTTTGTAATCTTCATGCAATATCCAAGAGTAACCATTTCTTGCTGCAATATGTATATTTTTTTCTACCTTGGATAAAGCTTCCATATCTGTTCCATCTGCTGTAAAGCACTTTGCATCCGGTGAGCAATAATCACCATATTTCTGACCTAACATGCATATGAAGAAAGGTAAGCGTTTGGTGATGATGTCTAGTGAAACCTTTAGCTGGTGGGAATCTGTGCTCTGGTGATGACGTCCTTCTTGTGATGCCCAGTGCACATCTAATACCTTTAAGCAGCTTCTTCTGGTATTACAAAATTCACTTAGAAGAGGAAAAATATCATTTTCCAAATAGTTTCTTTCCTCTTGGAAATCCTCAGACGTTGAACAGAGAAAAACCTGAATGGGTGGTCTATAGGTGAAACCTGGGTGGCATGTAAGACAGTCACTTTCCTCTGTCTCAGAGTTCCTCTGTTTTTTTATATATTCATTCATTGTTGAAAATTTTAGAATATTTTCTGAAGATCTTTTGTATAAAGAATGAGCACTGTTTTCAGGGTTTTTTTAAAATCATAAAACTTGCGACTTTTCCTTTAAAATTGTAGAATGTACAAATGGAATTATATACAGCTATTTTGTTTGTGTTCATCAACTTCTGCAGCAATTCCATTGGAGATGTGAAATAAGTATAGTCCTTTGAATGGGTTCAGAATTCCTTACATAATAACTTGGATTCCATGTTGCTGATGACTTCAGCTTTTTCACAACTACTAAAATTGAATAGAAATTTGGGTTATAAGAAATCAGTGCAAATTTGTAGCTCTAATGCAAAAGGCACATATTTCCAATTTTCTTTGACAAATGTGTACTGCATTTCAACATAATTAAAGTTATTTGTAAAAAGATAGTTAGTTATTTATTTAATTACATAAGAACCCAGGAATAAGCCTCCTGAGCCTGCTTTATCATTGAATGAAATCATAACTCATCTTCAACCTCAATATCACTTTGTTGTCCTGTTCCTATATTCCTTGACTTTCTTAGTATCCACAAATCTAGAAATCTCAGGTCTTAAATAAACTCAATAACTGAGCAATAACAGTTCTCTGGCACTAAACGAACAGGCAATATACACATATTCAACTTTACACACTACTATACGTCACAAACCAATTGTACTTCTTCAAATAGATCTTGCTGGTTTAGGTGCATGCACTGACATCGCTGAAACAGTGCATTGCCACAGAATCGGAGCACCTTACAGCTTAGAAAGAGGACATTCAGCCCACTGTGCCGGAAGAAATAAGTGTACCATGAAGAAATAAGAGTACCAATGGAAGAAAGTAGGCCACTCAGTCCTTTGGGTCTGCTCTTTCCCGTTCAATTCCATAGAATGCATAGAATCCCTACAGTGCAGAAGGAGATCATTCGGCCCATCGAGTATGCACAACCCTCTGAAAGAGCACCCTACCTAATCCCACGCCCTGCCCTATCCCCACAACCCCACCTAACCTGCACATCTTAGGACATTAAGGGGAAATTTGTAGCATGGCCATTCCACCTAACCTGCACATCTTTGGACTGTGGGAGGGAACTGGAGCACCCGGAGGAAATCCACGCAGACACGGAGGGCGCGACTCTCCGAGAGAATCGCGCGAGTGCCACCCCCCCCAAAGCGGCGTGTCGCATTTTGCGACAGGCCGCTCGGAGAATCGCCGCTCGCCGTTTCTAATGGTCGAGCGGCGATTCTCCGGCACGGATGGGCCGAGCAGCCTGCCTAATCTGACCGGTTCACGGCGGCACCAACCACACCTGCACACCTGGTCGCTGCGTGAACAGCGCGTGACCGCTGCGTGTGGGGGCTGTGTGGGGGGGGGGGGGGGGGGGGGGGGGGGAGGATCGAGGTGCTCACGGCGTCTCTGAAAGATGCACTCTTTTCCCTCTGCCGCCCAGGAAGATCAATCCTCCATGTCTTGCGGAGGGGAGGACGGCAAAGGCGCATGCGTGGGTGATGTCATTTAGGCGCCGCCTGCCGCGTCATTTACCCGGCGCTGTTTTGACGCGGGCGTCAAGGCCCGGCGCGCGTAATTGGCGCGGCGCCGCTCCTCACCCCCTGGGGTGG
Organism: Scyliorhinus canicula; assembly: GCF_902713615.1. Taxonomy (NCBI): domain Eukaryota; kingdom Metazoa; phylum Chordata; class Chondrichthyes; order Carcharhiniformes; family Scyliorhinidae; genus Scyliorhinus; species Scyliorhinus canicula. The sequence goes on along the minus strand of NC_052165.1, from coordinate 35,492,312 downwards.
GAGAATAGGGGGCGAGGAGCGGCCTCCCGACATTTTTCACTCCGGTTTTCACTCCGCCGTCAGCACTTTGAGAGCGATTTTCCGCCCCCCACGCCGGGTGGGAGAATAGCGGGAGGGCCTCCCGACATTTTTCACGCCCTCCCGCTATTCTCCCCCCCCCACGCCCGACCCACGCCACGAATCGCCGCTCGCCGTTTTTTACGGCGATTGCCGATTCTCCGAGGCCAAGCGGCCGGACCTTCACGCCCGTTTCAACACGGCAGCAAACACACCAGCTCACTGCCGTCGTGAAACGGGCGGCAGATGCCCGTTTGGGGCATCTGGGGGCCCGATTGGCACGGCAGTACCACGACCGTGCCAAGGGGGGCATAGGACGCACTATTTTCCCTCCGCCGCCCCGCAAGATAAAGCCGTCACGTCTTGCGGGGCGGCTGAGGGAAAAGACGGCAACTGCGCATGCGCGGGTTGGCGTTGTCCAACCTGCGCACGCGTGGCCGACGTAATCGGACGCGTCAGCCGGCGTGACGATTGACGTGTGGCCTTGTTGACCATTGTCAAGGCCGTGCCGCCGTGACGCACGGGGCCGCGCTCCTAGCCCCGCCCGGGGGGGGAGAATCGGCCCCGGAAGTGGGCAGCACGGTAGCATGGTGGTTAGCATCAATGCTTCACAGCTCCAGGGTCCCAGGTTCGATTCCCGGCTGGGGCACTGTCTGTGCGGAGTCTGCACGTCCTCCCCGTGTGTGCGTGGGTTTCCTCCGGGTGCTTCGGTTTCCTCCCACAGTCCAAAGATGTGCGGGTTAGGTGGATTGGCCAGGCTAAATTGCCCTTAGTGTCCTAAAAAAAAATAATGCAGTGGAGAAATGCGGAACCACGCATGCGCGGGTTCCGTCAATGACGTGATGACGTCACCCGCGCATGCGCGGGTTGGTGCCGGCTTGGCACGCGGCATTAATGACGGTCGTTAAGGCCACAACGCCGTGATTCCGGGGTCCCGCTCCTAGCCCCGATGGGGGGGGAATGAATCGGGTCCCGGGAACGGGCGTGAAGGCTGCCGTGAAACACGGCCAGTTTCACGGCAGCCTTTACAACTCTCCGCATTTGCGGAGAATCTCGCCCTATATATTTCAGGACTTGTGGGAGGAAACTGGAGCACTTGGAGGAACATTCTTCACATAAAGTCTTACAAAAATGCAGGGTGCCCTCTCTCAGATGCTGCCCAATATCTGTAACAGCACCTTCATAGAACTATAATAAAGGTGCTGCCTTTTTGAAGGAACTATCCAATTTAGTCCCAGCCTTTTCCCCATGGCCTCACAAATTTTTTCTATTGAGGTAGGTGTGCAATTGCTTTATAGACGTTCCAATGGATTCTGATGTTACTAGGTTTTTTTTCTGCTGTGGCTCAGTTGTAGCACTCTCGCCTCTCATAGAATAGAACAGTACAGCACAGAACAGGCCCTTCGGCCCTCGATGTTGTGCCGAGCAATGATAACCCTACTCAAACCCATGTACCCACCCTATACCCATAACCCAACAACCCCCCCCTTAACCTTACTTTTTTTTAGGACACTACGGGCAATTTAGCATGGCCAATCCACCTAACCCGCACATCTTTGGACTGTGGGAGGAAACCGGAGCACCCGGAGGAAACCCACGCACATACAGGGAGGACGTGCAGACTCCGCACAGACAGTGACCCAGCCGGGAATCGAACCTGGGACCATGGAGCTGTGAAGCATTTATGCTAACCACCATGCTACCGTGCTGCCCTCTATGTCAGAAGATAATGGGATCAAGTCCCACCACAGAGACTCAAGCAAAACCTCACCAGTAAAGTAGTGAGGGAGTGTCGGGCTATCTGAGGTGCCTTCTTTCAGGTGACCATTGAATTGAGACCCTGTCTGCCTTCTCAGGTAGACATAAGAGATCCTATTGCACTAATCAAAGAACAGTGTATTTACCAATACTTATCCCTCAAACAACATTACAAAAAAAGAAGTGTCATACAGACTCAGAATGTTAACTCAGTTTCTCTCTCCACAGATGCACCCAGACCTGCTGAGCTTTTCCAACACTTTCTGCTTTTATCACAAAGAACGCAAAGTATTTGCTCATTATCACTTTGCTGTTTGCGGAGCTTGCTGTGTGCAAACTGGCTGCCTTGTTTCCTAAATAGAACATAGAACATAGAACACTACAGCGCAGTACGGGCCCTTCGGCCCTCGATGTTGCGCCGACCTGTGAAACCATCTGAAGCCTATCTGACCTACACTATTCCATATTCATCCATATGTCTATCCAGTGACCACTTAAATACCCTTAAAGTTGGCGAGTCTACTACTATTGCAGGCAGGGCGTTCCACACCCCTACTACTCTCTGAGTAAAGAAACTGCCTCTGACATCTGTCCTATATCTCTCACCCCTCAATTTAAAGCTATGTCCCCTCGTGTTGGTCATCACCATCCGAGGAAAAAGACTCTCACTGTCCACCCTATCTAACCCTCTGACTATCTTATATGTCTCTATTAAGTCACCTCTCAGCCTTCTCCTCTCTAACGAAAACAACCTCAATTCCCTGAGCCTTTCCTCGTAAGACCTTCCCTCCATACCAGGCAACATCCTAGTAAATCTCCTCTGAACCCTTTCCAAAGCTTCCACATCCTTCCTATAATGTGGTGACCAGAACTGCACGCAGTACTCCAGGTGTGGCCGCACCAGAGTTATGTACAGCTGCAGCATGACCTTGTGGTTCCGAAACTCAATCCCCCTGCTTATAAAGGCTAGCACACCATATGCCTTCTTAACAGCCCTATTAACCTGGGTGGCAACTTTCAGGGATTTATGTACCTGGATGCCGAGATCTCTCTGTTCATCTACACTACCAAGAATCTTGCCATTAGCCCAGTACTCTGCATTCCTGTTACTCCTTCCAAAGTGAACCACCTCACACTTTTCCGCATTAAACTCCATCTGCCACCTCTCAGCCCAGCTCTGCAGCTTATCTATGTCCCTCTGTATCCTATAACATCCTTCAGCACTATCCACAACTCCACCGACCTTCGTGTCATCTGCAAATTTACTAACCCATCCTTCTACACCCTCTTCCAGGTCATTTATAAAAATGACAAACAGCAGTGGCCCCAAAACAGATCCTTGCGGTACACCACTAGTAACTGAACTCCAGGATGAACATTTGCCATCAACCACCACCCTCTGTCTTCTTTCAGCTAGCCAATTACTGATCCAAACCGCTAAATCACCTTCAATTCCATACTTCCTTATTTCTGCAATAGCCTACCGTGGGGAACCTTATCAAACGCCTTACTGAAATCCATATACACCACATCAACAGCTTTACCCTGATCCACCTGTTTGGTCACCTTCTCAAAAAACTCATTAAGGTTTGTGAGACATGACCTACCCTTCACAAAACCGTGTTGAGTATCGCTAATCAACTTGTTCTTTTCAAGATGATTATAAACCCTATCTCTTATAACCTTTTCCGACATTTTACCCACAACCGAAGTAAGGCTCACAGGTCTATAATTACCAGGGTTGTCTCTACTCCCCTTCTTGAACAAGGGGACAACATTTGCTATCCTCCAGTCTTCCGGCACTATTCCTGTCGACAAAGACGACATAAAGATCAAGGACAAAGGCTCAGCAATCTCCTCCCTGGCTTCCCAGAGAATCCTAGGATAAATCCCATCTGGCCCAGGGGACTCTACCCAGCCCCCTCATAATTTTCAACATCTCTTATTCGCTGCCTTCTTTCCAAGGAGAACAGTCCCGAACAACAAAGAACAAGGAAATGTACAGCACAGAAACAGGCCATCTGGCCCTCCAAGCCTGCGCCGACCATGCCCATTCAACCTAAAACCTGTTACACTTCCGGGGCCCGTATCACTCTATTCCCATCCTATTCATGATGTGGAGATGCCGGCGTTGGACTGGGGTGAGCACAGTAAGAAGTCTTACAACACCAGGTTAAAGTCCAACAGGTTTGATTCAAACACGAGCTTTCGGAGCGCAGCTGAGGAAGGAGCTGCGCTCCGAAAGCTCGTGTTTGAATCAAACCTGTTGGACTTTAACCTGGTGTTGTAAGACTTCTTACCATCCTATTCATGCATTTGTCAAGATGATCCTTAAACGTCACTATTGTACCTGCTTCCACCACCTTCTCTGGCAATGAGTTCCAGGCACTCACTACCCTCTGTGTAAAGGACTTCCCTCGCACATCTCCTCGAAACTTTGCCCCTCGCACCTTCTGTCCTCTAGTAATTGACTCTTCAACCCTGGGAAAAAGCTTCTGACTATCCACTCTGTCCATGCCCCTCAGACTTTGTAGACTTCTATCGGGTTGCCCCTCAACCTCCGTTGTTCCAGTGAGAACAGAGTTTATCCAACCTCTCCTCACAGCTAATGCCCTTCAAACCAAGCAACATCCTGGCAAACCACTTCTGAACTCTCCAATCTATCCCCATAATTGAAGTTTCTAATCCCTGGAACCATTCTTATAAACCTCTTCTGCACTGTCTCCAATGTGTTCACATCCTTCCTATAATGTGGCACGCAGAACAGTGAACAGTATAACTAGTGTTTGGTATAAGTTTAGCATAACCTCCTTGCTCTTGTATTCTATGCCGCTATTAATAAAGCTCAGAATACTATATGCTTTGCCAACTGCTCTCCACCTGCTATGCCAAATTCGATGATCAATGCACATTACACCCAGATCCCTCTGTTCCTGTACCCCTGAAGAATTTAACCCGTTATTTTATCTTGGGCGGGATTCTGCGGCTGTGCCCATCCAGCGACCGTAAATTTCCGCCCTTGGTCAATGGAGCTTTACACGGTCTGCGTCCCGCCCGTAGTGACCCTGCGGCGGGCAGGGCAGAAGAATCCGGTCCCTTGTCTCTCCATGTTCTTCCTGCCAGAATGCATCACTTCACACTTCTCCGCATTGAACTTCATCTGCCATCTCTCTGCCCAATCCACCAACTTGTCTGTCCTTTTGAGGTTCCCCACTGTCCTCTCCACAGTTTATAATACTTCCAGCTGGCCCTGAAAAGGCAACTCTTCCTTTTTACAAGGGGTGATCTTTTTCCTCTCCTGTCTCCCTTTTCGTTCCGTCCCTCAGAATAAAAAAACACGAACTGGACCGTCTCAGGTTAACTTTGAATCAATCGGAATCGGACATTGGCTCAACACACACTTTCCCCTTCGACCAAGAAGCAGCTCACCAGGACGGGAACCTGCTGCCTCACCCCTGCAGCCTCTGGAGCTTGGCCCGTTTCCACCGCAACCGTCTCCAAGGCCGGTTGCCATGGTAAACGACCCGGACAACCCGGGCTGAGCTGCCCCCGGAAACAAATCACAGCAGCTCCCTCAAGAACAAGAGAACGCTGCTTTCGGTGGGGGGGGGGGGGGGGATATAAATGGTGGCCATCAATGTTCAGCCGCATCCCCGTCCATCAAAATTAAAAACACCGACCAGTGCTAAGATGCAGCGGGCAGATAGCAGCTGCGACCCCGGGCCCACCGGCTGTGGCCACACCCGCCAGCTGTGACCCCGCCCCCGGGCCGTGGCCCCGCCCACAGCTGTATCTCCCCCCCCCCCCCCCCCCCCCCCCCCCCTGGCTTCTCCAATCGGCAGCAGCCACGCTCCCGACGTAGGCGATGGTACATGGAAGGCGCCGATTGGCGGAGAGGCTCCGACGGCCGCCTCCGATTGGCGAGCTTATTTTTGCGTGGTGGGCTGTGATTGGCTGCCAGAGGCCCCGCCCCTTCGCCCTCCCTTCCCCCCGCTTTTATTGAAGATTCTCAGTGAAGCGGCCACGAGAAAACCGTAGACACCGGACGGGGATCGAGCAGCACATCGCCAGCCCGTACTGAGGAAGATCAGATATAAAGATCAGGGCCTTTTCTTTCCTCACCCATCCGCCATGAAGAAGCAGGCCTGGGTTGTTGCGCTGACCTGCGCTCTCCTGGCGTTCGGTGAGTGTGGGGAGAGCACGCCCGCCTCGGTCTTTCTGGAAGCTTCCCGAGGCCATGAGGCTCTTTTCTCTTCCTCCTCCCCTGCCCGTGGGTTGAAATCAGCCGCCTCAGTTCGATCCGTCATTACCCGCAGCGGATGAGTTGTCAGGGGCGAGAGGAGGCAGTTTGAGATTCTCCCTAACCACCCCCCCACCTACCTTTCGTGCCCCTCTCCATTCCAACTCTCTTCCTTCAATCTCCTCCCCCCACAACCATCTCCTTTCCAGCGTCCCCGGGGTTGCTGCAGGGGCTGTACTCTGTCTCTGGGAGGGGGGAATTCAGCCCCCCCTCCCCATTCTGATTGTTGTTGGTTACTCCTGAGCTGAAATCAGGATTCTTCCTCTGGCCCGTGATTTGCATTTCCATTTCCCCCCTGGTGCTTCCGAGTGGTGTCACCAAAACACGTGGGCTTGTAAGCCCTGTTTGGTGATTTATTGCTGGAAAAGATGGCTGTTCATTTTTAAAAAAATCTTGTGACTTGAATTTTTCAGCTTCTGTTAGAGCTGAAGATGAAACTGTGGAGGAAGATCTTGGGAAGAGCAGGGATGGATCGCGGACGGATGATGAAGCGGTTAAAAGGTAAATGGATGTGGATGCTTGTCTTGTGATGACTTTGTTTCAAGTTCCATGGTTGAGTTTAAAACATTGCAAGCGAGTGATAACCAGCAAATGACTGATAGTTGCAGGATGTGCAAGTCCAACTGGCTTGCTAATCTCCAGGGCAAAAGAATGTGTGACTCCAGTGCCACAGATTGGTCTGTATGATGGTCAGACTTGAGAACTGAAATGTGGATGATCATGTCATTGCAAGTACATCTAGGTAGGACTAGAAAAGTTTGAATCTTGAGCAATACACATGGATGTATCAAAATCATTTTGTCTTGGTATATGAACCACAAAACTTTGTGAAATGGTTTGCCATAACTTAAGGAAAATACATTTTTGGCTGTATATTCCTATGGTAATATCTAGCACTTAAATATTTTAGGATTACTTTGCCTGGTACTTGATATTGTGCCATTTGGCTTAATTGCCCCAATATTTCAGTGTAGTGAGTCTTTTAATGTTAGTGGCTAGAATTCAGACTGACCTTGGAGCTGATCCAGTGCTGTGTAACCTTGGCAAATATGTTATTAGTATAGTATGCAGTACTCTTGGCCAACATCTTTGCTTCATAGTCATGAAGATCCAAATCAGGTTCTAGGCCAGTCAGACTCGAAATACATGGCCCCAACCTGAGGTTCAAGTAATGGAATTGAAAGAGGCTTGCAACAGTTAAGGGTGTTGTTTTTCTGCACAAGTGTTTTGAACAGGAAGAAAAACTAAAGTTGTATGCAATGTCAAGCATATTGACCCACAGTCTTAACACGTGTCCCCCTTGTCTTTTTTTTTCTTGATAGGGAGGAAGAAGCTATTCAATTAGATGGACTGAACCCTGCTCAAGTTAAAGAAATCCGGGAAAAGGCTGAAAAGTTTATGTTCCAAGCAGAAGTTAACAGAATGATGAAGTTGATCATTAATTCTCTATACAAAAACAAAGAGGTAGGTTTGTTTTGAAAAGCTTCGTGCTACTATTTTTGTATTCCGAAGTTGATTTCAAGACACTTGGTGTCCTTGTGATACATTCTAAACCTGACTCTGTTGCAGCACCAAAGAAATTAGAAATGTTCCCCAACACTTGGGCATTTGATAGTAATCACTGGATAATCCTTTTTCCTTTCCATTCTTGGGAGTAAGGGAACTACAGATTCATATATAATGGGCTGGATTCCCTGCTATTGGGATTATGTCCCCATGCCAGTGTCAAAACTGGTGTGAAAGGGCCACATATTCCCAGCGCTGCAGGAAGCTAGCTTTTGCTGCAGGTACAGGCCCCTGCACTTCTGGGTTGGAGGCTGCACCGTGCTCCATGGTGGATTCGGACCATGGAGCTGGACATTGAAAATAGACCCCCTGATCGGCCACGCGCCTGACCACCTGCACAAACATTCCCTGGGTGTGTATAAGGCCCCCCTGCCCTCTGATTGGCCTGCCCCTGACCAGGACGGCTGTGGACGTCCACATCCACAGCCACCACATCGTCGGGATTTTGGCCAATCGGGGTGGAAAATGGTGGAGCGGGCTGCCAGCAATGGCCGCAGCTAGGTCTTGGGTGGCAGAGTATGGTGTTTTTCGGGGGCCCGTAGAATCGGGGAACTGGTCCTGAATCTGAGCGGGGAAATGGATTCTCCGTGCCGGCTGCAATTTCAGCATCTGGGTGCGGAGAATCCAGCCCCATGTATTTGATGCCAACTGTTGGCTTGTGCCCATCATTTCATGGTAATTGCTGTGGTGTTCTCATAAAAATGACTTGTGATGCAACAACCAATTGCTACCATTGTAGTTCTCAAAGTTAGATACCAAGATAAAGTTCATAAATACCAGTGCATATATATTTGGCTGCAGGATATTAATTTGTTTATTGTTATCAGATATTTTTGCGTGAACTGATTTCTAATGCTTCTGATGCCCTGGACAAGATCAGATTGATATCTCTAACAAACGATACTGCACTACATGCTACGGAAGAGATGACCATTAAGATAAAGGTTTGTTTTCATTCATTAATTTTGTCTTTGAAATGTACTAAAATGCTGCTAGATTAACTGATCATTAATCAGGACTTGGTGAGGCATTAGACTCATTCAGTCCACAATATAGGTTGGCATAGCTTTCTGGCTTGTGGTAAGCTGTAAAAGGAGTATCATTGTGCCTGTCATGACATTTGGAGCTTGAGTCAGATCAGGGACTCTTTTTTTTTTTTTTTTTTTTTTTTTCTACCACTTTCACGTGGTTGACCCTGCAACCATTCTCCCAAAATTACAACTTCCAACATTTAAGTGTTGAAACTGCCTTTTTTAACTTGGCAAAGTATCTTCCAACCCCTAATATAGTTGACAGCTGCCTACAAAGTCTAAATCTATTCTAACAGCTGCTGCATTTAATTTATAAATTGTGGTTATTCATTACACATGATTTGGTGGATTTGAGATTAAGTTTGGTGCAAAATATGATGTGGTTTTCAGCACTGAACCCAATGGGGAGCAAGGGTAATAATGTCTTTTAAATTTGAGCGCATAACTGATGGAACAAATTTTCTTAGTAGATTATCTGCTTGTACAATTGAGAATACCACAGTGGTTTGGCAATAGAATATTTATGTGAGAGGACTTTTTTCCTGTAGGCTGACAAAGAGAAGAACATGCTACATGTTACTGATACTGGCGTTGGCATGACTAAAGATGAACTGATCAAAAACCTTGGCACAATTGCAAAGTCTGGAACAAGTGAATTCTTGAATAAGCTGACAGAAATGCAAAGTGATGACCAGTCTACCTCTGAACTAATTGGCCAGTTTGGTGTTGGATTCTACTCTGCTTTCTTGGTAGCAGATAAGGTCATTGTAACATCTAAGCACAACAATGGTACACAGCATATCTGGGAATCTGACTCCAATGAGTTTTCTATAATAGAGGATCCACGAGGAAATACACTAGGACGTGGTACTACTATCACGTAAGTTAAACCTTGCATACATGGTTTGGGCCTTCTAGAACAGGTAATCTAAAGTGGGAATGTTTGGCTGGTCAGAATGTGTAAAATGTGCAGCTGCTATTGCTGACGAACATTCATTACCGAAGGATCAATATTGATTTACTAAAATTAAAATGTTTGGAATGTTCTGTTTACTTTAGGTTAGTCTTGAAAGAAGAAGCATCTGACTACCTGGAACTGGAGACCATCAAAAATTTAGTGACAAAATACTCTCAATTCATCAACTTCCCCATCTATATCTGGAGTAGTAAGGTAATTGAAATGTAAATTTGGACAAGTATCACTTATCTTATTTCGAAATGTAACAAAAGCTGTTCTTAATAGACAGAAACTGTAGAAGAACCAATGGAGGAGGAGGAGGAAACTAAGGAAAAGGAAGATGATGAGGCTGCAGTTGAAGAGGAAGATGAAGAAAAGAAGGCTAAAACTAAGAAGGTATGAACATTTTGGACATTAAATGTTCAGAGAATTGTTAGGCAGCGGAGACAGACTGGATAAGAAATGTAACTGGTTGGTGTCTCCCAGCAATTTGGACTTGGACTGCAGCTTTTCCGTGTAAAATTACTAAAGTAAAGTGTACTGTTGTGACATTGTCTATACAGATGGTTGCATGCTTCTAATGCTAAGAGAGCTAGGACCAAGATTTAGTAGTTTTTTTTTTTAGCATCACATTTCGGGAAGGATATCGGAATGGAGAGGAGAACAATAGAAGATTAAGCGGTGATCTAATTGATGATAAAACTTCTCTTTTGCAGTTGTATATGCCAGAGAAAATGGGCATAATCATAGAACTGATTTTCAGGGATACCAAAACAGTGCAAGCTTGGCAGTGGTTAGCAATGCTGCCTCAGTGCCAAGGACCCAGGTTAAATCCTGACCACAGGTCCCTGTCTGTGTGGGTCTCACCACAGGATGGGTGAATTAGCCATGCTGAGAATTGGAAAACGTTTATTAAAATAAAAGCAGAGGCTGGGTCAAATCTGTTTGAAATAAATAATTCTATGGCAAATGTGAAGCCCAAGGCATGTAGAAGGAGCAGCACAGGAACAAGCCCATCAGCCTGCCAAGCCTGATGGGCATAATTAATTCAATGGCAGATCAGGTTTTGTATCAGTTGGTGGAGATGATGTCACTGAACTAGTAATCCAGACACCCAGAGTACTGCTTTGGGGTCCCAGGTCAAATTCTTGTTCCTGAGCTCATTTAAATCTCCATTCTTGCAGGTTGAGAAGACTGTTTGGGATTGGGTCCTGATGAATGACATTAAACCAATCTGGCAAAGACCAACTAAAGAAATAGAAAATGAAGAATATACTGCTTTCTACAAGACCTTTTCAAAGGTAACTTTTACTTTTGTAGCCTGTTACTGACTTCTGGAATGGGCTAAATCCAGACCAGACTGAATGGTATGCTGGTGTGGAATATAATGAACCTTCCTTTTGCACCTTTAATATTTACAAAGGCTTTTTCTTGACCAGGATTCTGATGACCCAATTGCTCATATCCACTTCACTGCTGAAGGGGAAGTGACATTCAGGTCTATTCTGTTTGTGCCTAAAAGTGCGCCCCGTGGATTATTTGATGAATATGGATCAAAGAAATCTGACTTTATTAAGGTATGCAAACTTGAGGCTTTTTTTTAAAAAATCATATTTAAATTGCTCCAACAATTTAAGAAACACTTGGATCAAGTGGTGCTTGGATGTCAACTGTGCCATAATTACTACCAGAACTAAATGCTTGCTGCCCTAGTTTACATCCACCCGTGTCAATGGGACAAAGTTTGAAGCTAGAAGTTTCCAGTATGTTAAATTAGGAATGTGAGATCCGACTAATATATTGATGTTTGCATAATGTCTTAAGGAAAACTTCACTCTTGCATTTGTTTGGCTTTTGTACACTTGGTACAAAATTTGTTCTTCTGTAGCAAGAATCATTTAATTTCCAGAATACTGAGAGAATGCCATGCATGATTACCAGCTGTTAAATATCTCTTTGCCACTGTTAATGCATATCTAACTAGAAAACTGGTAGACCATTTACCTGTGATCTAATAGTTTCTTCTTCTTCTAGTTGTTTGTTCGTAGAGTGTTTATCACAGATGACTTCCATGACATGATGCCAAAATATTTGAATTTCATCAAGGGTGTAGTAAGTAATCATTTAAATGACACTACTGCATGTGCACTGAACTGTAGAACAGACTTGCAAACAGAGTATGTAATGTCTGAACATTGGGCATGTTGAGCAAGCAAAGTAGCCACCATGATTGCCAGCTGAACCCAAATAAACCTAGAAAATCAGAGCAGGGTGTCATTTGGCCCTTCAAACCTGCTCTACCATTCATCATCATCCAGCTCAACAACATGCTTGCCTCAAATATCCATTTTGATTCCTTTCACCCCAAGAGTTACATAGATAACTCCTTAAAAGTATATAATATTTTGGCCTCCATTGCTTTCAGGCTTATCGATCTGGGTGAAGAAATTTCTCCTCTGTCCTAAGTGGTCTGCCATGTATCTTTAGTCTGATTCTCGACTCTGCCACCAATTACATCTGTCCTCGTATGTCAGTCTTGCCATCTTAGAATTCGAATGGTAAACCTTCACTACGATCCCTGAACATCTTTTGTCAGACAGGGAGACCACCTGCACCATATTAGTGATCTCACCAAGGCCCTGTATAATTGCAGCAAGACATCCCTGCTCCTGTACTTCAATCCTCCTTGCTATGAAGATCAACATATCATTTTGTCACCTTTACTGCCTGCTGCACCTGCATGTTTGTCCAGTGACTGATGTATAAGAACACTCTAGGTTTTGTTGCATGTTCCCCACACGTTATTTCTGATTATCTGCAACCAAGTGAATAATCTCATTTTTATCCACATTATAATGCATTTATCCACTTAACTTGTCCAAATATCACTGAAGTATCCTGCTCACAGATCTCCTTCCCACTCCACTTTGGGATCTGCAAATTTGGAGGTATCACATTTAGTTCTCTCTCTTCTAAATCATTAATATACATTGTGAATAGGTGGGGTACCAGCACTGATCCCTGTGGGATCACTAGTCACTGCCTGCAACTTGGAAAATAACCCATTTATTCCTACTTTGTTCCCTATCTGCTGGTATTCTATCCATGTCAATGCGTACCCCCAATCCCATGAGCTTTAATTTTACACTGGACCCTATCAACCCCCTTTCTGAAAGTCAAAATAAACCCTATACTGGCTCCCCCTCCAACTGCTAGTCACACCCTCAAAATAATTCCGCAGATTGGTCAAACTTGATTTCATTTTCATAAATCTCTGATTGTCTAATCCTGCCACTGTTTTCCAAGTGCTTTACTCTTAAATCTTTTCTAATGGACTCTAGCGTTTGCCCCACTACCAACATTAGGCTGACTGGTCTATAATTCTATTTCCTTGCTACCTCCTTTTTTTTTTTAATAGAGTATTCTCTAGTCCGTAGATTCCATAGAATCTTGACAGATGATTACCAGGATCTCAAGTACTCTAGGAATTAAATCGGGCCATGAGGAATTACCAGCCATCAATTCCCTCAACACCGTTTCCCTACTTCCCTACTAATACTGATTTCTCAGTTCCTCGCTCTCCAACATTGTCCTTTTGTGAAGATAGAATCAAAGTATGTCTTGGTTGGTCAGCCATTTTTGTTTTCCCCCATTATAAACCTGTTTCTGATTTGCCTTCACCGGTATTTTTCTCTTCACATATCTACTGAACCCCAGTTACCCAACTGTAGGCCCACTTTATGTTCCCCAACTATACAGATGTTAATTTAAAGCACATTTAAATCTTAACTCATGAAATGAGCTGTGTATAGCACTTACTTTTGCATTAGAATAAAGATGCACTCAAATGTTTTCACAGGTGGATTCTGATGATCTACCCCTGAATGTATCCCGTGAGACTTTGCAACAGCACAAACTGTTAAAGGTACATTGTATTCGTCTATCAAAACTACTTGCTGAATATCTTGTGCACTTGCAGGACAAACATTATAATTAATAGTGAGGTGTAACACTTGTTTTTAGTATATCTGACTTTTTTTGAGGCAGCTTGTCTGGCTCAATATTGGATTTTTGTCCTGGTACAGATTTGTTGCACATCTACATAAAACACTTAAGCTATTAAATACTTTACACTAGTTCTAGTGTTCTGCAATACTGGGTTTCTAATTATCCCAATTACAACTAGGTCATTAGAAAGAAGCTAGTACGCAAAACTCTGGACATGATCAAGAAGATTGCAGAAGAGAAGTATGAAGATGATTTCTGGAAAGAATTTGGGACCAACATTAAGCTGGGTGTAATTGAGGATCACTCCAATAGAACACGTTTGGCCAAATTGCTGCGTTTCCAGTCCTCTCACCATGAAACCAAACAGACTAGTTTGGAGCAGTACTTGGAAAGAATGAAAGAGAAACAAGATAAAATCTACTTCATGGCTGGAACAAGCAGACAAGAGGTGAGATGGCAGATTAACTGTCGGGAGCTCTCCCTTTGCCAAGAGAAGTGTTACTATATATACTTATTTTGACGTATAACAAGCTATTAGTGAATATTTGTTTTTTACAGGCTCAATCTTCTCCCTTTGTTGAACGACTTCTGAAGAAAGGTTATGAGGTGTTATATCTGACAGAACCTGTAGATGAATACTGTATCCAAGCTTTGCCTGAATTTGATGGAAAGCGGTTCCAGAATGTTGCCAAAGAAGGGCTGAAATTTGATGAAAGTGAAAAGGCTAAAGAAAAGCATGAAGCAATGGAGAAGGAATATGAGCCACTCTTAACCTGGCTAAAGGACAAAGCACTGAAAGATAAGGTATCTGAAATAATACCTATCATAGCAAGCTTGTTCAGATGTTTTTACTGGTATACAAAAGGCAACACAGTACTATATTGCTGTATATTTCATTTGCTTGTTGCAGTATCGCAAACCTAGCTTTACAACAGAAGGTTGTGCATGTCCGAATGGTTTCTTCATGCATTCCTAAAGTCAACTTGTTAGTGAAAAGTAGCATTAACTTGATGTGGGTGGTCTGATTAGTAAGTTTGCAGATGCCACTAAGATTAGCAAAGTTGCTGATAGTGCCGAGGATTGTCAAAGGATACAACAGGATATAGATAGATTGGATACTTGGGCACAGAAATGGCAGGTGAGAGTTTAATCCAGACAAATGAGGTGATGCATTTTGGAGGATCAAATTTTGGTATGATGTGGTTAGCACTGGAGGATCCCAGGTTCAATTCCCAGCTTGGGTTTCTCGCGTTCTGTGTCTGCATGGGTTTCCTACAAGTCCCGAAAGATGTGCTTGTTGGGTGAATTGGACATTCCTCCTCGGTGTACCCGAACAGGTGTCTGGATGTGGCAACTAGGGACTTTTCACAGTAGCTTCATTGCAGTGTTAATGTATGCTTACTTGTGACCATTGAGATTAAATGGCAGAACCGGTAGGAACATTGAGATCTGGGTGTTCAGGTCTACAGTTGCCTAAAAGTGGCAACATGGGACCAAGGTGATTAAGAAGGCATATGTATGCTTGCCTTCAGCAGCCAGGGCATTGAGTACAGGAGCTGTTGGGAAATGTTGCAGCTACATAAAATATTGGATGAGCCACATTTGGAGTTTTGCATGCAGTTCTGGTCCTCACATTATCAGATGGACATGGAAGCTTTGGAGAGAGTGCAAAGAGATTCACCAGGATGTTGCCTGGTCTCGAGGGTGTTTGCCATGAGGAGAGTGGCTACGAGGAGAGATTGAATAAACTAGGATTGGAGGCTGAGGGGAGACCTGATGAAGGTTTAAAAATTTGAGGCATTGACTGGGTGGATAGTCAGAGGCTTTTTCCAAGGATAGAAGTGTCAATTGCAAGGAGGCACAGGTTCAAAGCGAGAGAAAGTTTGAAGGGAGATGTGCCGGGTAAAGTTTTTCACTATGGCTGGAACATGCTGCCAGAGGATGTGGTGGGAGTGGGCACATTAGCAAAAAGAGCAACCTGGATTCATTCCTTCCTTTCCTCTGCTCTCTAAACTGCTAAGTGGACAGTGTTATGCAACAGTAGGTGTGATCTTGTACAAAACATCCCCACTTTTAATTGAGAGAAAGGAATATTAATTTGCCATGTCGATTATTTTGCTGTACCTGCTATCTGATTTCATGTACTAGGGTACGTAGAATACCTCTACCTCCTGCATTTAAATCTCTATTCATTACCAAGTGAACAAGTTTGCATTTGCCCATGTTGTGCTCCCATCTGTGAAATTTTGTTCACTCAACTAAACTGTTTACATCCCCTTGCCTCTTAACTTTCCTATCTGTCAGTAAAATTAGCAACCACCCTTCATCCAAATTGATAAGTTGTAAATGACTTGAGGCTTGACTGATACATTTCCTGTTGTATGGATAGAGAATTGATGTAGTAATTCTGCCTACACCATGGGTGCTTACTTTGCATAGTAACCTTTTTTGAGACACATGACAAATCCCTTCCACCTTTTATCTATGGTTGTTACACGTTTTGATATTTTAAGCCATTTCATTATTTTGGAAGGACCGACTGGATCCACTTCAGGAGTGAAAGGAGAATGGGGGAATTTAACCAAGTATTTTATTTTTAAAGATTGAAAAGGCCATACTGTCCCAGCGTCTCACAGATTCTCCAAGTGCTCTTGTGGCTAGCCAGTATGGATGGTCTGGTAATATGGAAAGAATCATGAAGGCTCAGGCCTACCAGACTGGAAAAGATATTTCAACAAAGTAAGTTAGCTTTAACTGTTTTAAATGATAACATGCAAATTTGTCAGTATTGAATCTAAACATCTTTCATATGGTTCAGAATTGTACTTTGGCTTAAGCTTTACAGCACACTATAGTGTCCTTGCACTGTAACTATTGAGCACAACTAATGCTGGCTTGTGGAATATTTAGTTGCAATACAAAAACGGGGATGATCTTTTGAGCTTTCTTAGTTCCGTTCCACTATTAAAAGCAAGCTTCAGTGTTGGTGCAAGAAAGGATGGTTCAGATTAGATCAGTACATTCTAATTAATTCTGTAAATTCTTCCAGTTACTATGCTGGTCAAAAGAAGACATTTGAAGTTAATCCAAGACATCCTTTGATTAAAGAGATACTGAAGCGAGTGAAGGTAAGTTTGTTTAAAATTGATATGTCCCAGTAGTATGTTGATTAATTAAAGGGGTACAAGCTCTGTTCCATTTGGTATTGTGCTGCCTTTTGGATAATGGGAGTTCCTGAGATGGCTTGTACAGTGGCTATTGATTTACATTGAATTCAATTGCTTCACTAAGAAATGCAAATATTATTTATTCATCTTATAAATACAGTGCAAATCTAATTAATTTGCAAGTATTGTATTATTCCTGGGTTAGCATTAAATTGTGGAGGGATGTGGAAAGCTGAATCTTTTGCACTCAATTCATTTTTTTACCCAATTAAGGGACCATGTAGTGTGGCCGATCCAACTACCCTGTACATCTTTGGGTTGTGGGGGCAAAACCCACACAACACTGGGAGAGCATAAATGCTTCACAGCTCCAGGGTCCCAGGTTCGCTTCCCGGCTTGGGTCGCTGTCTGTGTGGAGTCTGCACGTCCTCCCCATGTGTGCGTTGGTTTCCTCCGGGTGCTCCAGTTTCCTCCCACAGTCCAAAGATGTGCAGGTTAGGTGGATTGGCCATGCTAAATTGCCCGTAGTGTCCTAAAAAGTAAGGGGGGGGGGGTTGTTGGGTTACGGGTATAGGGTGGATACGTGGGTTTAAGTGGGGTGATCATTGCTCGGCACAACATCGAGGGCCGAAAGGCCTGTTCTGTGCTGTACTGTTCTATGTCTAATGTGCAAACTCCAGTGACCCAGAGCTGGGATCGAACCTGTGCCCTGAGGCAGCAATGCTAACCACTGCGCTGCCTGGAAATCTGAATCTTGGCTAGTGTTGCAAAATCCAGAACGGAGTTGCAGGCTAATGTGATGTGTTGTATTTTAATTTAGGAAAATGAAGATGACCAGACTGCTGCGGACCTTGCTATGGTATTGTTTGAGACTGCTACATTACGGTCAGGTTACCAGTTACCAGACACCAAAGCATATGGTGATAGAATTGAAAGAATGCTTCGTCTAAGCATGAACATCGACCTCGATACACAGGTATCATCGGATTTATGTACATGTTCTGTTTTTGTGCTAGAATTGTTTTCCTTTTTTGGAAAAATCTTGTCTAGTATTGTGGAAGTCGGGTGGGAATATTAATTTGCTATGTGTCTTAGGTTGAAGAATATGAAGAATTTGCAGATGAAGAGGTTGAAGAAGATGAGGTGAAAGAAGATGCCGAGGAAGATGATACAGAAGAAAAACAAACAGAGGTGGGGATTTAAATCCTGCATGTGTACTGTAATTCAAAGATCATATTCAGTTGAGGGCGTCACATTATAATTTTTCTTTATTTTCTCCCCATCTGCATCCAGGAATCTACAGATACAAAAGATGAATTGTAAGGAATTGGTAGACTACAATTTACATTGAATGGGAGGTGTAAAATACTGGGACAAGAAACCATTGAACAGGATGTTGAACAAACAATTCACTTATCCCGATAAAGGGTCTGGGAGGGCAAAGGAGTTTTTGTATGTTACTTGCATTCCTTCAAGTGAAATGACTGTAAATTTGTAATATTTAAAATGACAATTGTGAAAACTCGTCATGTAAACCATAATAAAACTTTTCCACAAACTCATTCAAGCATGACTTTGATATCTTTAAGTTTGCAACATTGACATTTGATTTCAACTGAAGATGCAGCATGGCAATGTTGCCAGGATTGGAATTGCAGCAATGAGATTTAAATAGGGGGTTATTCTCAGAGGCTGAGAGGAGATGGAGTGTATGGGTAGGGTTAATTTACTTGGCAGAGGGGTCAATGTAGCGGCCTAGGTAGAAAGTTCAGATTATTTTCCCCCTCACAGGGTATCTGGAACTGAGGCAAAAACCCTCCACTGGGTAATTTCAGCTAGCAGATATTTGGGCCCAGTGGTGACTTAGAAGTTAGTGCAATGCTATTGAATATCACATCAGTATGATTATAGCCGTGCCACTAAAAATCTCAATTGCATGGATGAAGATTTCAGTGTGCTGGTGTTTTGGGCCAAACTGAGCTCTACCTCCTTTTATAAATCTTCCTTGTCGCTGTAGACAGGCCAACAAGGGGCGAGGCCACATTGGATTTGGTACTGGGTAATGAACCCGGCCAGGTGTTAGATTTAGATGTAGGTGAGCACTTTGGTGATAGTGATCACAACTCGGTTATGTTTACTTTAGCAATGGGCAGGGATAGGTATATACCGCAAGGCAAGAATTATAGCTGGGGGAAAGGCAATTATGATACTATTCGGCAAGATTTAGGAGGTATAGGATGGGGAAGGAAACTGCAGGGGATGGGTACAATCGAAATGTGGAGCTTTTTCAAGGAACAGCTACTGCGTGTCCTTGATAAGTATGTACCTGTCAGGCAGGGAGGAAGTTGTCGAGCAAGGGAGCCGTGGTTTACTAAGGAAGTTGAAGCACTTGTCAAGAGGAAGAAGAAGGCTTATGTTAGGATGAGACATGAAGGCTCAGTTAGGGCACTTGAGAGTTACAAGTTAGCCAGGAAGGACCTAAAGGGAGAGTTAAGAAGAGCGAGGAGAGGACACGAAAAGTCGTTGGCGGATAGGATCAAGGAAAACCCTAAGGCTTTCTATAGGTATATCAGGAACAAAAGAATGACTCGAGTAAGATTAGGGCCAATCAAGGATAGTAGTGGAAAGTTGTGTGTGGAATCAGAGGAGATAGGGGAAGCATTAAATGGGTATTTTTCGTCAGTGTTTACACTGGAGAAAGACAATGTTGTCGAGGAGAACACTCTGGTTCAGTCGACCAGGCTAGATGGAATTGAGGTTCAAAAGGAGGTGTTAGCAATTTTAGAAAATGTCAAAATAGATAAGTCCCCTGGGCCAGATGGGATTTATCCTAGGATTCTCTGGGAAGCCAGGGAGGAGATTGCAGAGCCTTTGTCCTTGATCTTTATGTCGTCTTTGTCGACAGGAATAGTGCCGGAAGACTGGAGGATAGCAAATGTTGTCCCCTTGTTCAAGAAGGGGAGTAGAGAAAACCCTGGTAATTATAGACCTGTGAGCCTTACTTCGGTTGTGGGTAAAATGTTGGAAAAGGTTATAAGAGATAGGGTTTATAATCATCTTGAAAAGAACAAGTTGATTAGCGATACTCAACACGGTTTTGTGAAGGGTAGGTCATGTCTCACAAACCTTATTGAGTTTTTTGAGAAGGTGACCAAACAGGTGGATCAGGGTAAAGCTGTTGATGTGGTGTATATGGATTTCAGTAAGGCGTTTGATAAGGTTCCCCACGGTAGGCTATTGCAGAAAATAAGGAAGTATGGAATTGAAGGTGATTTAGTGGTTTGGATCAGTAATTGGCTAGCTGAAAGAAGACAGAGGGTGGTGGTTGATGGCAAATGTTCATCCTGGAGTTCAGTTACTAGTGGTGTACCGCAAGGATCTGTTTTGGGGCCACTGCTGTTTGTCATTTTTATAAATGACCTGGAAGAGGGTGTAGAAGGATGGGTTAGTAAATTTGCAGATGACACGAAGGTCGGTGGAGTTGTGGATAGTGCTGAAGGATGTTATAGGATACAGAGGGACATAGATAAGCTGCAGAGCTGGGCTGAGAGGTGGCAGATGGAGTTTAATGCGGAAAAGTGTGAGGTGGTTCACTTTGGAAGGAGTAACAGGAATGCAGAGTACTGGGCTAATGGCAAGATTCTTGGTAGTGTAGATGAACAGAGAGATCTCGGCATCCAGGTACATAAATCCCTGAAAGTTGCCACCCAGGTTAATAGGGCTGTTAAGAAGGCATATGGTGTGCTAGCCTTTATAAGCAGGGGGATTGAGTTTCGGAACCACAAGGTCATGCTGCAGCTGTACATAACTCTGGTGCGGCCACACCTGGAGTACTGCGTGCAGTTCTGGTCACCACATTATAGGAAGGATGTGGAAGCTTTGGAAAGGGTTCAGAGGAGATTTACTAGGATGTTGCCTGGTATGGAGGGAAGGTCTTACGAGGAAAGGCTCAGGGAATTGAGGTTGTTTTCGTTAGAGAGGAGAAGGCTGAGAGGTGACTTAATAGAGACATATAAGATAGTCAGAGGGTTAGATAGGGTGGACAGTGAGAGTCTTTTTCCTCGGATGGTGATGACCAACACGAGGGGACATAGCTTTAAATTGAGGGGTGAGAGATATAGGACAGATGTCAGAGGCAGTTTCTTTACTCAGAGAGTAGTAGGGGTGTGGAACGCCCTGCCTGCAATAGTAGTAGACTCGCCAACTTTAAGGGCATTTAAGTGGTCACTGGATAGACATATGGATGAAAATGGAATAGTGTAGGTCAGATAGGCTTCAGATGGTTTCACAGGTCGGCGCAACATCGAGGGCCGAAGGGCCCGTACTGCGCTGTAGTGTTCTATGTTCTATGTTGTGTTTATACCTATTCAACACCACCCTGATCACAATTGTCATTGGGAAACTTGAATGCTTTTCAGTTACCTTAAATCTGTCCCACTGATTACAACTGGCCTTATAATTCCATCGATTCCCTACCCTCAAGATTACCTCTCCGCCTTAAATAAGGCAACCTCATACTCCGATTATGCCCTCTGATCCTAGATTCTGCTACAAGAGGAAACATTCTGTCCGCATCTACCATGTTAAGCCACCATGCTCATTCAGTACATGCCCATTCAATCTACTCAGCATCAACCTAGTGAACCTTCTCTGGACTGTCCAATGGCAGTATAGCTTGCCTTGGACAAAAGACTTGGTGTGGCCTAACTAGTTGTATAGTTGGCAGGACTTTCTATTTTTATACTCTTCCCTTTTGAAATATAGGCCAACATTCTGACTTCCCAGTTACCTGCTGAGCCTGCAGCCAGCTTTGTGAATGAGGACCCCCACACCCACTAAGTCCTGTGCTGCAGTCTTTGCTGATTTAAATATTCAGCTCCTTTTTTATTCTTCCTACTGAAGTGCACAACGTCACATTTTCCTACATTGTATTCCATCTGTCAAGATTTTGCCCACTTACCTAACCTGTCAATATAGTCCACTGTACTCAGTAGCTAAATTGTGGCCCTAGACTGGATCCCTGTGGCAATCCACTAGTTAGAGGTTACATTTTAAAAAGATTGTATTTTATTAGAAACTTATCAAAACAGGTTACAGCAAATAAACACCAGGAAACATACTTCCAACAACTATGTAGGCTGTTTTGTTTTCCCTTTTCCTAGAGGTTACCATCCTGACTCTGCCTATTTTCCCAACTCAGTCAGCCAATCCTCTATCCATGCTAATATACTGTCCCAGCATCATGGGCTCTTATTATGTAGCCTTTGGTGTGGCACCTTAATACATTTTGGAAATCCAAATATAATACTGGTTCCCCATTTATCTTGCTCATTACTGTCTCAATTATAATTTGTCAGGCATAATTTCCCTTGAATGAAGCTATGCTGACTGGTTTATATTTTATATTGTGTCTAAATGCTCTGATTACATCCTTTATAATGAACTCTTAACACTTTCTCAATGACAGAAGTTAAGCTAACTGGCCTTAACTGTATTAGCTTTTTGACTCCCTTTCAAATAAAGGTGTTAACTTAGCAGTTTTCTGGGTCTTTTTCAGATTCTTGTAAGATTACTACCTCTGTACCCACTATCTCTTTAGCTACTTTCTTTAATATCCAGGACGTAACAGCCTGTAGACCTATTAGTTTAACTACCTTGGTGATTGCTATTGTATTTCTTTTCCTCTGCCCCCCCCCCCCCCCTTGGATTATTTATTTTTAGAATGGTCTTCGTGTTTTAAACAAATTTCAACTAGAGTTGCCAAGTTAGGGTTTCAACTCAGAAGATGAGTTTATAGTAGATTTTTTGTTTAACTTTGCTTCCAAGGTTATTTAGATTTTGATTACTCATGAAACAATAAATGGGAATGCACAGATGTGATGGGGTCAAAACCAACTCGTTTGAGGCATTGGGCACCTGAGTTAAACTTGTGGTATAAGCCAGGGTGACAACTTAAATGAGCTGGCTGCTCTGCTGAGACAGCTATTTGTAGAGTCCAGATCCTTCAGTGGCAGCACAGGTGTAAATCGTGGTGAAGAAAGCATATGGCATGCTTGCCTTCGTAGGACGAGATACCGAGTATAGAAGCTTGAAGATTGTTACAATTATATAGAACATTTGGAATACTATGTCCAATTCTGGTCACCACACTACCAGAAGGGCATGGAGGCTTTGGAGAGAATACAGAAAAGATGTACCAGGATATTGCCTGGTATGGAGGGTATTAGCTATGAGGTGAGATTGAATAAAGTGGGATTGTTATCCTTAGAGAGACAGAGGCTGAGGGACGACCTGATAGAAGTTTATAAAATTATTAGGGGTATAGATAGGGTGAACAGTTGGAGGCTTTTTCCCAGGGTGGAAATGACAATTACAAGGGGCACAAGTTCAAGGTGAGGGGGGGAAAGGTTCAGTGGAAGTTTTTTTTTTACACACGGTGGGGGTGGCCTGGAATGCACGGTCAGGTGAGGTGGTTGAAGCAGATACATTAGCGATCTTTAAGACTTATCTGGACAGGCACAGGGTATAGGACACAGGTGGTTGGTCTAGATAGGACACGTGATCAGTGC
Organism: Scyliorhinus canicula; assembly: GCF_902713615.1. NCBI lineage: Eukaryota > Metazoa > Chordata > Chondrichthyes > Carcharhiniformes > Scyliorhinidae > Scyliorhinus > Scyliorhinus canicula. Next base: position 35,468,898 of record NC_052165.1, on the reverse strand, counting down.
AGGTTTGGCGGACCAAAGGGTCTGTTCCTGTGCTGCTTTGTTCTTTGAGTCATTCATTATCACAATAGTTGAGCAAGTCCTAGATCTCTTGAACTATGACAATTGATGTCCAGTAGGTGCCACAATTGGGTATGTTGATTAGAAAACAAGATCCAGTAGTGACTCAACTGAAATAAACATGCTCACAAATTCACTTCAATTTATTTGTAATACTTTCACTAATTATCTGAACAAAACATGTGGAGATCTTCCATAAGCCATATTTCAAATGAAAATAGCATCCTTTACCATTTGTTTAAATGGATAAGCCATCGGAGTTGTTTCAGTGAGGCATTTTCCTTTATCACTGTGCATTGCGAGGAAAAACAATTTCTCATTCCAATATCCAGTTAGTCTTGGAAAGATGTATAAACCACCTTTGTTTGCACTTAATACATTAGGTCAAAGACTGAAACCTAAGGTTTTTAAAAGTGCTTGTTTCATTTTTACTTCCAACACAAGGAAAATAAATGGGAGATGGGTGTACGGTTCTGCTTTCCTGCAGTTAGTCATCAGCAGTGGAAGAATTATACCAGTTTAATTAACCTTTTTATCCCTCAATGGTTCATGCATCACCAATCTTCGAACAGTTTAACAGCCCAGAAAAAACTGGAAATATAGAAAAAAAACATTACCTGTTGAGAATGCAGAACATCATGCCCACATCTTTTAAAATATAGGTCTAATGTCATCTATATTTAAACAAACAAGTTGAATCATAGCTGTCCAGTATACTTTATGAAGAACATGAATCTTCTATACCACTTTGTCAATGTTTTTCAGAATTTTGAGTTTGCACTTTGCTTTTCAGACCCAGCAGTTCTGTTTTAAGCTCGCCTGGTTTAGGTGGAATTTCTGGTATACTCTAAAAGAAAGCAAAATTGGAATCATACCGTTAGTCTTTAAACAGGGATGTTCAAAATTAAGTTCTTTGACTCACATAGTCCCAGTAATATAACTTGACACTATATAGTTCAGTGGTAGGCCACATGTGCCCATCTGGGTTCTGAGTGCAGCTCACAAGACAGCTTTTGTTAAATAAACATTGTGTTTTTTTTGGCATTGTAACAGCAGCAATATAAACAATGTACATGAGACTATAAACATAGTGCAAATACCACCTCCCTCCCCAACAGGTCCCACCATTAATTAACCCCCTAATCTACACTAACCTAAGCCCCCGCCCACCCCCACCTTCTGCTGACGATTCATCGACTTCTTCGCGGAGAATTAATGGTTGCCACCTCTGGGTGAACCCTAACAGTGACCCTCAAGTCGAACTTAATTTTCTCCAAACAGAAAGCTAGCCATGTCCGATAGCCAGGTCTCAGACTACGGGGGCTTTGAGTCCCTCCATGCTAGCAATATCCGCCTCCGGGCTACCAGGGAAGCAAAGGTCAGAACGTCTGTGATGTGTTCGGCAGGTTGGTTCGACGTTGACTGCAACAGGATGCAGGGAAGCTAGAAACAAACGTCTGACACCAAAGATGATCCAACACGGTTTCATTTAACTATGAACTGCTGTACATGTTCAGCTGCGGGTTGACACTATTAATCCTACTGATGGCCTCTTACTGGCTCGACCAGACTTACTAGCTACCACATGGCAGTAGTGCCCACTAACTTGTGCACTCTGACTGTCTCAGTATCTGGGCCCCGAGAGAGCGGGAGTCTTAATGCCCTGTGTGCTTTATAGTGCTGGTGTCCTGGCTGGCGATTAGTCATCCTGTGTGTCAATCACTGCCTGTCTGCATCTCATTATATACACACACACACACGCGCGCGCGCGCGAGTGGATATTAGGAAATCTCCCCCCTTTAAAAAAAAAAGTTGTGGAATGTGAACGTATACATGCCTGACTATGTACAAGTGGTGAGTTAATGAACATATATACATGGGAAGGTGTCTATCGTGCAGATACAGAGCAAACTGAACAAAATTTACAAAAGTTAAGTCTATCGATTCAGTCTTTTGAGGCGGGCGACAAATTCTTGTCGATCGCTGCAGAGGTGGAACAGGAGGCGCTGGCACTTCGACAGGCGGGATTGCTGGCATTGCAGCGTTGTCGTGGACAGGCGGGATCGGTGGCAGATCAGTGGCCTCGTGGCAGGAGACATCCGGAGGAGGCATAAGCGGCAGAGCTAGGCAGTGGGCCCTCCTGTTGCGCCGGAGAATGGAGCAGTCAGCCATTTGAACAATGAAAGACCTTGGGGCGGCTTTCCTGACAACACCTGGGGCCGACCAACCTCCCTCATGCAACTGGACGCGAACAACATCTGTTGGAGCCAGCGCAGGCAGATCCGTGACATGAGCATCATACGTGATCTTCTGCTGGTCCCTGGACCGATGCACTTTTGCAGCACCGTGAGGTGGTCAAGGTCTGGAATATGGATGGCTGGAACAGTCGTCCTCAGGTTGTGGTTCATGAGCATCTGCGCCGGAGACAAACCAGTCGACAGAGGGGTTGCCCTGTAAGCCAGCGGCGCCAAGTTGAAATCGGAGGCCGAGTCTGCAGCCTTGCACAACACCCGCTTGACGATATGGACCCCTTTCTCGGCCTTCCCGTTTGATTGTGGGTAATGGGGGCTGGAGGTGATGTGTCTGAAGTTGTAGGATCGTGCAAAATCGGACCACTCCTGGCTGTAGAAACATGGACCGTTGTCACTCATTACTGTGAGTGGTATCTCGTGCCTGGCAAACTTCTCTTTGCAGATGACGGACCTAGACGTGAGGTCCGACAATTTCACCACTCCCGGGTAACTGGAGAAGTAGTCCACCAAGAGCACGTAATCACACCCATTGACGTGAAAGAGGTCTACCCCCACTTTAGACCACAGAGATGTCACAATCTCGTGCCATTGCAGTGTTTCTTTGGGCTGAGCCGCTTGAAACTTCTGGCAGGTTGGGCAATTGAGGACCGTGTCGGCAATGTCCTGGTTGATGCCCGGCCAATAAACCGCCTCCCAAGCTCTGCGTCGACATTTTCCGACCCCAAGGTGACCCTCATGGATCTGTCCGAGCACCACAGCTCGCATGCTTTGAGGACTGACGATCCTATCCAGTTTAAGAAGGATTCCCTCAATGACCATTAACTCGTCCTTAACGTTAAAGAACTGGGGACATTGCCCCTTTTGCCAGCCATGGGCGAGGTGTTGCATCACGTGCTGCAGTAGAGGATCCTTGGCAGTTTCATCACATATTTGTTCATCAGTGGCTGGTAGGTTGCTGGCACACAACTGCACCTGTGCCTCTATGTGGCAGATGAAGTTACCCTGTTCACACGGTGTGGTGATGGACCGGGATAGGGCATCCACGATGATCAATTCTTTACCAGGTGTGTAGACGAGCTCAGAGTCATATCGGCAGAGACGAAGAAGAAGTCACTGTAGCCGAGGTGTCATGTCATTTAAATCCTTCTGGATTAAGTGGACTAAAGGCCTATTGTCTGTTTCCACCGTGAATTTCGGCAGGCCGAATCCGTAGTCATGAAACTTGACTATTCCTGTCAGGAGACCCAAGCACTCCTTCTCGATCTGGGCATACCGTTGCTCGGTCGGCGTCATGGCCCTGGAGGCATATGCCACTGGAGCCCAGGACGAGGAGTCGTCTCGCTGGAGGAGCACCACCCAAATGCCGTCCTGGCTAGCGTCAGTAGATATCTTGGTGTCCTTAGTTGGGTCAAAGAACGCCAGTACTGGGGCTGTGGTGAGCTTCGCCTTTAGCTCAAGCCACTCCTTTTCATGTGCGGGCAGCCACTGGAACACTGTTGACTTCTTTACGAGATGCCAGATGGCCTTGGTGTGGGCTGCCAAATTGGGAATGAATTTCCTGAGAAAAATTACCATCCCGAGGAAGCGGAGGACTGCCTTCTTGTCCTCTGGGGTATTCATGCCGTTGATCGCCAGCACCTTGGCAGCGTCAGGTTGCAAACCCGGCTGTGAAATGTGGTCACCCAGAAACTTGTTAGCGGATTGACCAAATGAGCATTTGGCCCTATTGAGCTGGAGGCCATTTTCATGAATCCGCTGGAAGACCTGTTTGACGCGGGCAATGTGATCGTCGGGCGGTGTGGACCAGATGATCATGTCGTCCACATAGACTCGCACCCCCTCAATGCCCTCCATGATGCGATGAAATACTTTGGAAGCTGATATGATACAGAAGGGCACGCGGTTGTAGCAATAGCGGCCGAACGGATTGTTAAATGTGCACAGCTTCCGACTGGACGCATCCAGCTATATTTGACAGAAACCATGGGAGGCGTCCAGCTTGGTGAAGAATTTGGCATGTGCCATCTCACTGATTAACTCTTCAAGCTTCGGGATCGGGTAGTGCTCTCGCATGATGTTGCAGTTCAGGTCTTGGGATCAATACAAATGCGGAGTTCACCAGAGGGTTTTTTTACACAGACCATGGAGCTGACCCAGTCTGTTGGTTCCGTGACCTTTGAGATGCAGCCCTGGTCTTGGAGGTCTTGTAGCTACTTTTTTAGACTATCCTTGAGAGGAGCTGGCACCCGCCGTGGTGCATGGATAACTGGGGTGGCGTTCGGCTCGAGCAAAGGTTTGTAGCGATATGGGAGCGTGCCCATTCCATCAAACACGTTGTGGTATTGTGTGAGAATGTCGTCCATCTCAGCCTGGAGATTCACATAGGGTGAGGCAGTCGCCGGTGTCGAGGACATGGTGTGGACTCGCTGGACCAGATTCAGGAGCTTGCAGGCGTGAGCTCTGAGCAGGGGCGCCCTGTCAGGCCGGACGATCTTGAATCGTAAAGTTGCCTTGATTTCCTTGTGAGATACCCACTAGCCGACACGATCCACTGGCATTGCCATTATAGTCAAGGGGTTGTTAGGCTAGTGGAAGAATGCTTGGTTGGTCATGGATGCCGTCGAGATCTGACTGTGATATGAGGTTTGCAGACGTGCCGGTGTCCAGTTTAAATCAGATGCGAGCCTGGTTGACTGTGAGGATAGCACACCACTCGTTGTCGGGATCCACACTGAGGATCAAAAGGCGGGTTGCAGGTGCCGTGGAGACCAGCTCGCGTGTGGTTATGATGCCCACCAGATATGGAGACTCAAGGCAGTCAGCATCGGGGTCCGTTGGGATGTCGGAATCAGAATCCTGCATGTCTTGTACCGAGCGGACACTTCTGCGCCGTGTCTGGGAACGCTGGCTGATAATTAGTGGAGCTGACCTGTAGCAGGCCACGTAATGGCCAGGCTTCCCACACTGTAGGCATCGCTGTCCTTTGGCTGGATATTGCTGCTTTAAATGGGCGGAGCCACAATTCAGACACGTCATAACGCTGACGTCAGCACGTTCCGTGTGCCAACGTGCATGTGCAATGAGGTCGGCCGACGTACGCACCTGCACATTAGGGTTTTCAGCCTCGTCGTCCACCCGGTCGTGGCGTGCATGCGTAGGGACCCGGGAAAAGCGCGCGAAACAACCACTCTCCTCGATACTCAGGCCTTGCATTTTTGCAATGGCCTGCACCCGTTCTGCCTCATGGGTGGCCAGTTTTGCAGTTTCTGCCGCCCTGATTCTTGGCATGCTCATGGACTACGCACGTCTCGATAGCGACGGAGAGGGTGAGCTGTTTGATTTTGAGGAGCCGCCGCCGCAGGGAATCGGGGTGGACCCCGAAAACGCTCGGAGCCCGGATCATGGAATCAGCAATCGAGCCATAATTACATGACTGCGCCAGGATGCGGAGATGGGTCAGGAAGGACTGAAAAGATTCATTCTTACCCTGCAGCCTCTGTTGGAAAATGTACCGTTCAAAGCTCTCATTCACTTTAATATCGCAGTGGTTGTCGAATTTTAGCAGAACTGTTTTGAACTTTGTCTCGTCTTCGCCGTCAGCAAACGTAAGCGAGTTGTAGATATGGATGGCGTGATCCCCCGCGGTCGAGAGAAATAGCGCGATCTTCCTTGCATGCGATGCTGCCTCGAGGTTGGAGGCCTCGATATACAGGAGGAACTTCTGCTTGAAGATTTTCCAATTGGCGGCGAGGTTGCCGGAGATGCGGAGCTGCAGAGGCTGGATGTTTTCCATTTCGCTGGATGGCCGCTTGCTGGTCGTTGCAGATTCACTCGAGGTAGGTTCAACAGGATTAATAGCACTCTGGTACCATGATGTGTTAGGCAGGTTGGTTCAACGTTGACTGCAACAGGATGCAGGGAAGCTAGAAACAAACATCTGACAGCGGAAATGATCCAACACTGTTTTATTTAACTATGAACTGCTGTACATGTTCAGCTGTGGGTTGACTCTAATCCTACTGATGACCTCTTACTGGCTTTACCAGACTTACTAGCTACCACATGGCAGTAGTGCCCACTAACTTGTGCACTCTGACTATCTCAGTATCTGGGTCCCGAGAGAGCGGGAGTCTTAATGCCCTGTGGGCTTTATAGTGGTGGTGTCCTGTCTGGTGATTGGTTGTTCTGTATTGTGGTGCTCATTGGTCATCCTGTGTGTCAATCACTGTCTGTCTGCATCTCATTATATACATGAGTGGATATTGTGACAGTCTGCTTATTTCTCCTCTTGGATTCCCGGATCCTGTGACAGCCCGAAAATCACCAGTTCTGGACTTCATTTCATTTTTCAATGCCTCCCTTGTTTTTGGACATACCTTGGGACATGATATCAGCAAACCCCTGCCAAAATCCCCTCAGCTTTGGACATGCCCAGAACATGAGGACATAGTTCACTAGTACTCCCATACATTTTGCACACCTGTCTTCCACCCCAAAGAATCTGCTCATCTGGGCCACTGTCATGTGAGCCAGGTGAAGGACCTTGAATTGTATCAGGCTGAGCCTGGCACAAGTTGCAGTCGCGTTGACTCTACTCAACGTGTCTGCCCAAAGGCCCTCCTCTGTCTCTTCCCACAGCTCCTCCTCCCACGTGTGCTTCAGCTCCTCGGTCTGCATCTCCTCTGATCCCATAAGTTCCTTGTAAAAGTCAGAAACACTCCCTCACCTATGCATCCTCTAGAAACTACCCTGTCCTGAATCCCCCTTCGTGGCAGGAGTGGGAAGGTTGATACCCGTCTAAGCAGAAAGTCCCACACCTGCAGATATCGAAATTCGTTTCCCCCCCCCCCCCCCCCCTCACCAATGCAAACTTCTCCTCCAGCACCCTCATACTCAGAAAGCACCCCTCTATAAACAAGTCCCCCATCCTCTCAATCCCCATTCTCCACCATATTCGGAACCCTCCGTCTATCCTCCCCGGGGCAAACCGGTGATTATAGCAGATTGGGGACTAGACTGATGCTCCCACGGTTCCCACATATCTCCTCCATTGCCCCCAGACTCTCAAGGCCGCCAGCACCACAGGGCTGGTGGAGTACCATGCCGGCGGGAACGGCAGAGGCACAGTTACCAGCGCCCCCAAACTTGTGCCCTTGCAAGAAGCTGCCTCCATACACACCCATGCCGACCCCCCACCAGCCACTTCCTAATCATAGCTATGTTAGCCGCCCAGGAATAATTGCTAAAGTTCGGCAGCGTCAGCTCTCCCCTTCCTTGACTCTGCTCAAGCATTATCCTCCTCACTCGCAGAGACCTGCCCCCCCCCCCCCCCCCCCCGCACGAAGCCCGCGATAACTTTATTGACCCGCTTAAAAAAGGACCGCGGAATGAAGATGGGGAGACACTGAAATACAAACAAGGATCTCGGGAGGTCTGTCATTTTCACCGTTTGGACTCTCCCAGCTAGAGACAATGGGAGTGCCTTCCATCTCCGGAAACCATCTTTCACCTGATCCACCAGCCGGGCCAAGTTCAATTTATGTAGCCGGTCCCAATCCCACACCACTTGAATACCTAGATACCTGAAACTGTCCACCACCCCCTGCCAGCAAGGCTCTACCCAAAACAAAGAAATCGATCCGAGAGTATACCTTATGCACGTGGGAGTAGAAGGAGAACTCCTTCACCCTGGGCTGCCTAAATCTCCATGGATCCAACCCCCCCATCTGCTCCATTAACCCTTTCAGTTCCTTTGCCATTGCTGGCAACTTGCCTGTTTTCGAGCATGACCGATCCAGGTCAGGATCAATAACTGTATTAAAGTCCACTCCCATGACCAGCTTTTCCGGGTCCAAGTATCTTCCCCAACATCCTCTTTATAAATTCCACGTCATCCCAATTTGCCGCATATACATTAACCAGCACTACCTTCATCCCCTCCAGCTTACCACTAACCATAATATATCGACCCCCCCACATCTGAAACTATTCTAACCACCTCAAATATCACCCGCTTATTAATCAAGATCACAACCCCTCTAGTCTTTGTGTCCAGCTCAGAGTGGAAGACCTGACTGACCCAACCTTTCCTCAATCTAACCTGGTCCACATAAGGTGCATCTCCTACAGCATTACCACGTCCGCCTTCCACACCCCCTCAGGTGCGTGAACACACATGCCCTCTTCACCGGCCCATTTAACCCTCAAACATTCCAGGTGATCAGCCTAGTTGGGGGGCAGGGTGCCCCCCCCCCCCCCCTCCCCTCCTCCTCCACCGGTCAGCCATCCCCTTTCTTGGGCCCGCCTCCAACCCATGCGCTGTGCCTCCTCCGGCACGCCCTCTGGCAGCCCCGGCCCCGACCTCATCTCTGTCCCTCAACCGAAGTCCCTCCTTCGCCAGCAGAACAACTACCCCCTCTATCAACACCACTCTGAAACCTAACCCATACAATAAACTAAACATATGCACACCACCCCACTGTGCTTCCGTGAGCTAGCTCACCCAGCTAGCTTGGTGGCCCCACCCCCAAAAAGACTCCCACTTGTTTGCTCACTCCCCTCCCCCACTGCTCATACAAACAAATTCCCTCATCTAACGATCCCCACACAATCACCCAGCTGAAAAAAACACCAAAACCCAAACAAGCACGTCTCCATCCCACAAAAGTGCACATCAAAGAACAAGGCATTGCCAACATTCACCAAAAAAAGAAAGCCCGAAAACGAAAATACTCCCTCCCCCCCCTTTCTTAAACAGAACTCAAAACAGTAGAGAACATTTTTTTAAAAAAACAATATAAGCCAACAAGTTGCATCAAAGTTCGAGAGTTCTCAGCCCACCACCAGTCCTTCTCTTTTCGCGAAGTCTGGCGTGTCTTCGGGCAACTCAAAATAATGATGCTGGTCCTCATATGTGACCCAGATACAACAGTCCAAACTTTTCTTGAAGAAGATTGACCTAACTTGGTTGAAGCCTGCCCTTTTCCTGGCCATCTCCACTCAAGTCCTGGTACACCCGTAGGATTCTGTTGTCCCATTTACAGCTCCACGTTCGCTTGGCCCACTGAAGAATACATTCCTTGTCCAGGAACCTGTGGAATCTCACCACCATTCGCGGCTTCCTCGCAAGCACTCTGTACGCCCTGTCCACCTCCAATGGTCGGGAGAATGTCCCCTCCCCCAGCAGCTTTTCAAACATACCCGCTACGTATGCCCCAGCGTCAGCTCCCTCAGACAACCCAACAATTATTAAGTTCTGCCGGCGGGACCTATTCTCTAGGTCCTCCACCTTCTCCAGAAGCCTTTTTTGCTGGTCCCGCAGCATCCCCACCTCAGTTTGATGCTGCTCTTGCTCAGCCAGCGCCTTCTCAACCTTCTGGATCGCCTGATCCTGGGCATCCAATCTGTGCTCCAGCCAATCAATCGACTCGGGTCCAGGCAGTCCCGTTTCTGCTTGGCAAAGCCGTCCTGGATGACCTGCATCAACTGCTCCGTTGATCGCTGGGCCGATACACCAGGGGTCCTTGGCCATGCTGTCTCCTGCTGCAGTTTCAGCACAGCTCTTGCCTATCTTTCTATTTCTGCCTTTTCGTGCACTTCTGGTTCTTTTCTCCATACACCGATACGTGGAAACGGTGCCCAATTGCCTCAGCCTTCAGATTTACAGCTTAAAACCGGAAAAAGTCGAAGGAAAAGGTCCAAAAGTCCGACCAGAGCGAGAGCCCCAGAGCGAGAGCCACCAAATGTGCGACTTACTCCTTCATAGCCGCCACCGGAAGTCGCACAAGACAGTTCGTTGACTGTTGCTCATGACAGGATTGCTAAAGGTGGAGGACGGAGGGACACTGACAGTCAGGGACCTATACACGGACGGCAGGATCGCTACACTGGACGAACTGACAGAGAAATTTCGGCTAGCCAGGGGGAACGAGCTAAGGTATCTGCAGCTCAAAAACTTCTTACGAAAGGAGACAAGGACGTACCCACAACCGCCACTACTGGAAGACCTACTGGACACAAGTATCCTAGATAAAGGGAACTGTAGTGACATGTATGACCGACTGGTAGAAAGGGCCGACACCGTACTGGACGCAACAAGAAAGAAATGAGAGGAGGACCTGGGGATTGAGATAGGGTGGGGACTCTGGAACGAGGCACTGCATAGGGTCAACTCCACCGCCACGTGCGCAAGGCTCAGCCTGACGCAACTAAAAGTGGTACATAGAGCCCACTTAAGAAGAACCCGCATGGGTAGATTCTTAACGGAGGTGGAGGACAGATGTGAACGGTGCCAAAGAGGCCCGGCCAACTACGCCCACATGTTCTGGTCTTGCCCCAGACTTGTGGAGTACTGGACAGCCTTCTTTGAGGCTATGTCCAAAGTGGTGGGGGAGGGTAGAGCCATGCCCGATAGTGGCGGTCTTCGGGGTTTCAGACCAGCCAGATCTATTCCTGGGGAGGAGGGCGGACGCCCTTGCCTTTGCCTCCCTGATCGCCCACCGTAGAATCCCGTTTGGCTGGCGGTCAGCAGCACCACCCGGAGCTGCAGACTGGCTGTCCGACCTCTCGGAATCTCTCCAAATGGAAAAAATCAAATTCGCCATCCGAGGGTCAGACGACGGCTTCCACAGAACGTGGGGGCCATTCATGCAACTGTTCCGGGACCTGTTTGTGGCCAACTAACAAGAGGAAGAATAGCTGGGTGGCCAAGAATTAGGGGAAAATGGTCGGGAGTCGGGGGAAGGTAGCCGGGGCATGGAGGGGGGAGATCGACTGTGGCGGGGGGGGGGGGGCACACAGCAAATATCGCACACTGTGATTTTCTCCCCGGCACCCAAAGGTGTGCTTGCCCCACCAGTCCCTGCCCCCCCCCCCCCCCCCCCCCCCCCCCCCGCAGGCAGTCAGCTACTTATGTGGAGTGGGTAATTTTGCCAGATGTACAGAGATGCCGCTGTGGAGCTGGTGCACAATACCCCACCAGTTATTCCATTTCATATGTTATGGTATTTTTTTTTATGTTAGGGTGTGCCCTTCTCCTCTAAATGTGTGTGTGTATATATATATATATATATAAATATATATATATGTTTCTTATTCTGTGTACATAGCGGTAATTATACCTTGTTCAAAAAAAACCCCAATAAAAACGTTTATAAAAAAATGACAGGATTGCTTGAATTCGGCTAATATCTACCCACAATCTTTTTCCTACTAGTGTGATTGAAGTGATACGCAAGGGCAAGTGAGGCGCGTGCTGATTACACACGACACTGATTGTGAGCTCCCTCGGTGTTCGAAGTGCAAATATTTGTTTTTATCATTTAGAACATAGAACGATACAGCGCAGTACAGGCCCTTCGGCCCACGATGTTGCCGATAAGGCCATCTAACCTACACTATGCCCTTATCATCCATATGCTTATCCAATAAACTTTTAAATGCCCTCAATGTTGGCGAGTTCACTACTGTTGCAGGTAGGGCATTCCACGGCCTCACCACTCTTTGCGTAAAAAACCCACCTCTGACCTCTGTCCTATATCTATTACCCCTCAATTTAAGGCTATGTCCCCTCGTGCTAGCCACCCCCATCCGCGGGAGAAGGCTCTCGCTGTCCACCCTATCTAACCCTCTGATGATTTTGTATGCCTCTATTAAGTCACCTCTTAACCTTCTTCTCTCTAACGAAAACAACCTCAAGTCCATCAGCCTTTCCTCATAAGATTTTCCCTCCATACCAGGCAACATCCTGGTAAATCTCCTCTGCACCCGTTCCAAAGCTTCCACGTCCTTCCTATAATGAGGCGACCAGAACTGTACGCAATACTCCAAATGCGGCCGTACTAGAGTTTTGTACAACTGCAACATGACCTCATGGCTCCGGAACTCAATCCCTCTACCAATAAAGGCCAACACACCATAGGCCTTCTTCACAACCCTATCTACCTGGGTGGCAACTTTCAGGGATCTATGTACATGGACACCAAGATCCCTCTGCTCATCCACACTACCAAGAATTTTACCATTAGCCAAATATTCCGCATTCCTGTTATTCTTTCCAAAGTGAATCACCTCACACTTCTCCACATTAAACTCCATTTGCCACCTCTCAGCCCAGCTCTGCAGCTTATCTATGTCCCTCTGTAACCTGCAACATCCTTCCGCACTGTCTACAACTCCACCGACTTTAGTGTCGTCTGCAAATTTACTCACCCATCCTTCTGCGCCCTCCTCTAGGTCATTTATAAAAATGACAAACAGCAACGGCCCCAGAACAGATCCTTGTGGTACGCCACTCGTAACTGAACTCCATTCTGAACATTTCCCATCAACTACCACTCTCTGTCTTCTTTCAACTAGCCAATTTCTGATCCACATCTCTTAATCACCCTCAATCCCCAGCCTACGTATTTTCTGCAATAGCCGACCGTGGGGAACCTTATCAAACGCTTTACTGAAATCCATATACACCACATCAACTGCTCTACCCTCGTCTACCTGTTCTGTCACCTTCTCAAAGAACTCAATAAGGTTTGTGAGGCATGACCTACCCTTCACAAAACCATGCTGACTATCCCTAATCATATTATTCCTATCTAGATGATTATAAATCGTATCTTTTATAACCCTCTCCAAGACCTTACCCACCACAGACGTTAGGCTCACCGGCCTATAGTTACCGGTCCTTTGGCACTATTCCTGTAGCCAATGATGACCTAAAAATCAAAGCCAAAGGCTCAGCAATCTCTTCCCTGGCTTCCCAGAGAATCCTAGGATAAATCCCATCAGGCCCCGGGGACTTATCTATTTTCACCTTGTCCAGAATTGCCAACACTTCTTCCCTAAGCACCTCAATGCCATCTATTCTAATAGCCTGGGTCTCAGCATTCTCCTCCACAATATTATCTTTTTCTTGAGTGAATACTGACGAAAAGTATTCATTTAGTATCTCGCTTATCTCCTCAGCCTCCACACACAACTTCCCACCACTGTCCTTGACTGGCCCTACTCTTACCCTAGTCATTCTTTTATTCCTGACATACCTATAGAAAGCTTTTGGGTTTTCCTTGATCCTACCTGCCAAAGACTTCTCATGTCCCCTCCTTGCTCGTCTCAGCTCTCTCTTTAGATCCTTCCTCGCTTCCTTGTAACTATCAAGCGCCCCAAGTGAAACTTCATGCCTCATCTTCACATAGGCCTCCTTCTTCCTCTTAACAAGAGATTCCACTTCTTTGGTAAACCACGGTTCCCTCGCTCGACCCCTTCCTCCCTGCCTGACTGGTACGTACTTATCAAGAACATGCAATAGCTGTTCCTTGAACAAGCTCCACATATCCAGTGTGCCCAACCCTTGCAGCCTACTTCTCCAACCAACACATCCTAAGTCATGTTAAGTTAATTTGAAGTTGATAGTTCTATAGTATTAAATGTATTTAATTTTATTCATGGGATAATGGTTAGCGAACAAGCCCGATTTCAATCTTGCAACCCACTGAGATGGAGAGTCACTCACTAGTCTAGTTTGTCTACGGCAGCACGGTAACACAGTGGTTAACATAGTTGCTTCACAGCTTCAGGGACCTAGGTTCGATTCCCAGCTTGGGTCACTGTATGTGTGGAGTCTGCACTTTCTGTCCGTGTATGCATGGGTTTCCTCCGGGTGCTCCGGTTTCCTCCCACAGTCCAAAGATGTGTAGGTTTGGTGGATTGGCCATGCTAAATTGTCCTTCATGTCCAAAAAAGGTAGGTTACGGGGATAGGTTGGAAGCGTGCGCTTAAGTGGGGTACTCTTTCCAAGGGCCGGTGCAGACTCGAAGGGCCGAATGGCTTCCTTCTGCACTGTAAATTGTATGTAAAAAATTGTCCACACTGCGTTAGTTTATGGTTACAAGCTTCATTGTCGTCTTATGGCACAATGGATAGTGTCCCTGCCTCTGAGCCAGAAGCTCTGGATTTAAGTTCCACCCGAAGACTTGATGATGATCATGTTACCAGCCTACCCCTTCCCAGCAAGGGGACATCAATAGCGAGGAGTAAGGAGGCGAACTAAACGTACAAGACTTCTCACTCACCAAATCTGGTCTGTAGTACCTGTGTACTACTTCTGCTCCTGCAAACATTGCTAAAATGCTTGATCCCAGCATCTTCAGATAACGAGGCCAGGACACCCCTGCTGGCATTTTTATTTGCTAAAACAGTCTCCTAATTCATAGTATTGTTGACTGTAAAACAAACATTGGACATTATTAGATATTTAATGAAACAACTGCAATGATCAATCACTAAAGTGGTTAATGTTTAACAATTTGCATTTTAAGTGATCTGGCAAGATTTTTGAAACTGAATATTCTGACTAAAGAAATTAATTTGGATACAGTGAAATATATTTAAGGTCTTCCCACAGCTGCTTGCAGCTACCCCTACCAGGAGATCTATTGTCTTGCTATTTCATACTTGCCTTTCTTGCGCTATCCTCACATCACTGCAGTTCATCTGCACCCATTTTTTGACATCAGTCATCCCATGACGCCTGGTTTAACATCCCTTTTTGCTGCCCTCAGCTTTGCCCTTTAGGAGAGATCTCCCAGTGTCTGCGTGGTCCCACCCCCACAACCCAAAAAGATGTAGGTGAATTGGCCATCCTAAATTGCCCCTTAATTGGAAAAGAAAAGATTCTAAATTTAAAAAAACAAAAAAAAAGAGAAATCTAGTTTTCCAGCTCTGATCAAATGGCCAAAATACTAACATTTTCTCTTCTGGATGTCAGAGTTTTTGTTCTCGCAATTTCAAGCACCTCCTTTATTTTATGGTCTGTATATAGAATTTTAAGCATATGTCTGAGCAGCCACGTTTTAAAGGCCTCTATTTTCTTCCACAGCTCTTATTGTCCAGATTTATGGAACATACAGGAAAGTAGATAGACTGTGGCATCTTCTGAGTTTTTTTTTGTTAACTCATTTCCTCGTCTTCGGGAAATTATTTCTGACTTCAACATCACACTACCATCTTCTGTTTTAACTTGTCCTAAATAATCAAACTTATCTATTTGTTCTGGGATAACATTATTCACTTCAATCTTAATTCATTATTTCTAATGTATTCCTTCTGTCTCCCATTGTTTTTGTCTTTTTGGTGTTCATCCATATTCTCAACTTCAAAATGTTACTTATCTATGATATTTTGTGTGACCGTTTCTGATTCTGCAATTAATGCTGTGTTGTCAGCATGCCATTAGGTTATTGCTGTAGTGATATCATGGCTGTGTTGTAATTTACTGACTGGCCACTAGGAGTCTCACTAGTATATATGTGAATGTTAGAGTCAGCTGACCTCAGATTGGCTAGATAAAGCTGGAGAGAGGTTGCTTGTGCTTGATCTTACTGTTATTCATCTGTAGTTTTGTGTATAGTTTACCCACACTTAATATTAATAAATCATTTATAGCTTTAGTTACAAGTGTTCTTGCAATATAAATCAAGAACATAACACCTGCCTCCATTTTGTAGTCCTGAAAGGAAATCTTATTCAATGAATATTTGTTCTGTGGATAGATTGAATAATTTTGGTAACAGTACACAGATTTGTCATACTACTTGAAACATACCTGATCATCCATCTTCCAGTCTGATATTCATTATTTGGTTCCAAGATAGCCTCGGAATAAATCTCACACCTTTACTGTCAGTCACATTTCTGTAACATCAGCATTTGATGATAAACGCAACTGAATACTTTTTCATAGCCAATGAACCATAACTAAATGTCCTTATTTACTCATAGATATTTATCAAAGATTATTCTCAAGTTAAATATTCACTCTCTTGTTCCTACTCTAAAAAGTCTAAATCCAGAATGTGTTTCAGCAATTTCTGCTTCAAATACATTATTTCTAGTATGATGTCCAAGATCCCCTTCATGAGATGACACGTTACGGATTAGGTTCTAAAATCTAAGATTTTTCACTGAACCAAAATTATACTGTATTGTGCAAACAATTGGACTGATTCAGATTGCATTTTTGAATTACAGTACAGATCAGAAATAAATTATTTCAGTCCATATATATCACATAAGCCTCCATTCCACTTCAACTTACTATATGCAGATCCTTTTATCAATTTCCCCACATGTTTTTCTAGGTTCATTTTAAAGTCATATGTACTACATAGTTTTCTTTGTGATTTGATGGCTGGTAACAAAACATATTCAGTAAGTTTTGCTACAAGTGTCAATTGTTTCCTCTTAAAAGGGTAAAGCATGACTACATTAGAATCTAAATTTAACATACATTTTTGATTGAACAAAGCCTCAAGTGAGAATATAAGAACCAATAACTAAACTTTTAATAGATAATCTGGCAATTTCCTAAATACAATTCAACTAGATTTGTGGAATGTCAATTATAACACATTATACATTTTAAGCTACAAAATTGCATCCCTTTCCTAACAGCACTGCACGTTGCCACAGGGACTGCAGCAGTTCAAGACGGCAGCTTACCATCATCTTTGAGGGCAATTAAGAACAGGCAACAAATGAGTTGCCTTGCCAGTGATGCTCACATACCATGAAAGAATGAAAAAATGAAAACTTCACCAGATGTAATTCTGTCTTAAAATAAAACTTGTAGCTATAGGATTGGGCCCAAGCATACATAGGGGAACAAACTTCAGAATCATACAGATTATGTGCAAAGCAAAAGGATGTACTATTTTCTTTATACTCTTCATTCAGAGGGCTAGGAATCTTTGGAATTCTCCATCCAACAGGGTTGTGATTGCTCAGTTGTTGGATACTTACGACTTTATGAATAGATTTTGGATTCTTAAAGGAATCAAGAGATGTGGAGATTGGGCAGCAAAGTAGAGTTGTGGTAGATGCACAGCCATAAATGATATTGTTGAATGGCAAAGCGCACACGAGGGGTCATACATACAAATTAGGTGCAGGTCTACTCCTAATTCTTAAGATCTCTAGGGATATTAATGTCTGAAGCATGATGACACTTAGCTGCTATCTCAGCCTGTTCGTTTATGAGCACTTAGTCACATGTTCCCGTGGGTGACTGATATATCAGGGGGGTAACTGAGATTACAGCTGGAAATTTCTCTAGATTGGCAGCTGCATGGTAGCTGCCAAGCAATCTTACAATTAGGAAAACAGGACAAGATATAGCTGCTTTTCTTTCATTTTTGATTTTTTTTTCTAAAAGTTAAGTTGAGATTCTTGCATCAAACATTTGTTAGAAAATTATGAAAATAGAAAATTCTATTATTTGGGTAGGTGTGATGAACAAGTGAACTGGAATTCAAATGGCATGTTCCCCAACCTCAGCCAATTATTACCATTAGCTGCCTGTAAGCTTCTCTGACCTGATAAGTGTCTGAAGTATCTGCAATAGTTTTGGTTAATTAAGAGCACAGCCACGGAGGGTGATTGGACCATACATCCCATCCCTGTATTATGAATTCTACAGGGAGGAAAGGGCAACTCTTTAACTCTACACACCCCGGTGGTGGCGGCGACCCTAAGAATCTGGGGACAGTGGAGACGGCATCAGGGGGAAACAGAGGGCTCGATGGAGGCTCCACTGGGTGGCAACCATCGGTTCATCCCGGGGAACACGGATGGGGGATTTAGGGGGTGGCAAAGGGCAGGCATCAGCAAATTGAGGGACCTGTTTATTGGCGGGAGGTTTGCGGGCCTGGGGGAACTGGAAGATAAATTTGGCCTTCCCCAAGGGAACATGTTCAGATACCTGCAGGTAAAGGCGTTTGCTAGGCGACAGGTAGAGGGATTCCCTTTGCTGCCCTCGCAGGGGACGATGGACAGAGTGCTTTCGGGGGTGTGGGTTGGAGAGGGGAAGGTGTCTGACATCTATAAGGTAATGCAGGAGGTGGAGGAGTCGTCAGTGGACGAGCTGAAGGCTAAATGGGAGGAGGAACTCGGGGAAGCAGATAGAGGACGGGACTTGGGCGGATGCCTTAGAGAGAGTTAACTCTTCCTCCTCATGTGCGAGGCTTAGTCTCATCCAATTTAAGGTGCTGCACCGGGCCCACATGTCCGGGACCAGGATGAGTAAGTTCTTTGGGGGTGAGGATAGGTGCACCAGATGTTCGGGGAGTCCAGCGAACCACGCCCATATGTTCTGGGCATGCCCAGCACTGGAAGAATTCTGGATATGATTTGATTGTGATTACTGAGACGTGGTTACAAGGAGATCAGATCTGGGAATTGAATATCCAAGGGCATTCAGTATTTTGGAAAGATGGACTGTAAGGAAAAGGAGATGGTGTAGCTTTGCCGGTGAAGAAAAGGATCAGTGCTGCAGTGAGAAAGAATATATGCACTGGAGATCAAAATGCGGTATCAGTCTGGGTAGAAATAAGAAATAGCAAAGGGAAGAAGTCCCTGGTAGGAGTAGTCTATAGGTCCCCAAACAGTAGTTCCACAGTGGGGCACAGTATAAACCAGGAAATACTGGGACTTGTAAGAAAGGTACGGCTATAATCATAGGTGATTTTAATGTGAACATAATAATCGCTTATTGTCACAAGTAGGATTCAAATGAAGTTACTGTGAAAAGTCCCTAGTCGCCACATTCCGGCGGCTGTTCGGGGAGGCCGGTACGGGAATTGAACCCGCACTGCTGGCCTTGTCCTGCATTACAAGCCAGCTGTTTAGCCCACTGTGCTAAACCAGCCCCATAGACTGGATTAATCAAATTGGTATGGGTAGCCTCGAGTAAGAGTTCATTGAATGTATAAGAGATTGTTTCTTGGAACGATATGTTGTGGAACCAACCAGGGAGCAGGCTACTCTGGATTTGGTATTGTGTAATGAAGAGGGATTAATTGATGACCACATAGTTAAAGATGCAGCGCTAACTCATTTTGTTCTGAATGCTTTGTGCATTTAGATACAAAGCTTTTAAATTTGTTCTATTGTCAAAATACTCTTTTATAATTCCTTGTTGCAAAAAGACATTCAGCCATTCTGTCCCTCACCTTTATTTTCTGGTAACCGTCCGCCACATCACTAACCTGCACTCCTACCTCCTCTTTTAATTTGTGTTGTTTCCAGTTCGTCCACTCAGAGGCTGGCATCTCTACTATCTAGCCTCTGATTGGACGAGCTGGAAGCAGCTTGTCCACTGCAATTATATCAATCAGGGTAATGCAGAGTGAGGCCTGCGAGGACCGGGCCAGGGGGGAGAGAAAAGCTGAAAATTAGAGCTGAAAGTGCACAATGAGAGACTGCATGTGACGGAATCCACGTGGTGGGTGAGAATGAGACAGCATGCAAAAAAGATGAGAATGAGTATGTGAGATGAGTGCTGGGGCGGCACAGTGATCAGCACTGCTGCTCAGCGCCGTCGACCCGAGTTCAATTCCAGCCTCGGGTGACTGTGTGAAGTTTGCACTTTCTAATTGTGTCTGCACAGCTTTTCTCCAGGTACTCCTGTATCATCTCACAGTCCAAAGCTGTGCAGGTTAGGTGGATTGGTCATGATAAAATTGTCCATTAACTATCCAGGGATGTGCAGAATAGGTGGGGTTACCAGAATAGAGGGGCCTAGGTAGAGTTCTCCTTTGAGCGGGTTGGTGCAGACTCTAGTCTCCTTCTGCACTGTCGGGATTCTATATGAGAGAGGAGAGGGAGTATGCATGCAAGAGAATGCATGAGATGCCGTGGTGGGGTTTGATCCCATGTCCCCAGAGCATTAGGCTGGGCCATTTAGTTGCTACAGTAAGAAGTCTTACAACACCAGGTTAAAGTCCAACAGGTTTGTTTCGAATCACTAGCTTTTGGAGCACAGCTCTTTCCTCAGGTGAATGAAGAGGTGGGTTCCAGAAACACACATATATCACATATATATAGACAAAGTCAAAGAACCAAGACAATACTTTGAATTTGAGTCTTTGCAGGCAATTAAGTCTTTACATGTCCAGATGGAACAACTGGAGAGAGGGATAATCACAGGTTAAAGAGGTGTGAATTGTCTCCAGCTGGGACAGTTGGTAGGATTTTGCAAACCCAGGCCAGATGGTGGGGGGTGAATGTAATGCGACATGAATCCAAGGTCCCGGTTGAGGCCGTACTCGTGTGTGGAACTTGGCTATAAGTTTCTGCTCGGTGATTCTGTGTTGGAGAACGCTTACCCGAATATCAGAGGCCGAATGCCCTTGACTGCTGAAGTGTTCCCCGACTGGAAGGGAACATTTCTGCCTGGCAATTGTTGCGCGATGTCCGTTCATCAATTGTCACAGAGTCTGCATGGTCTCGCCTATGTACCACACTGCGGGACATCCTTTCCTGCAGCGTATGAGGTAGACAACGTTGGCAGACCGAGTTGCCCAAGTAGGTACCACGTACCTGGTGTTCTCATGTGTAATGGCGGTACCCATGTCGATGATCTGGCACATCTTGAAGAGATTGCCATGGCAGGGTTCTGTGGTGTCGTGGTCGCTGTTCTGAAGGCTGGGTAGTTTGCTGCAATAAATGGTCTGTTGCGCGGATGTTTGAAGGCAAGTACTTGGGTGTGTGGGGGTGACCTTGGCGAGATGGTCGTCTTCATCGATGATGTGTTGAAAGGCTGCGAAGAAGGTTGCAGTTTCTCCGCTCCGGCCTTCAAGATATGTGACAACGCAGAATCGCCGAGCAGAAACTCATAGCCAAGTTCCGCACACGAGTATGGCCTCAACCGGAACCTTGGATTCATGTTGCAACCCCCACCATCTGGCCTGGTCTTGTGAAATCCTACCAACTGTCCTGGGCCGAGACAATTCACACCTCTTTAACCTGTGATTATCCTTCTCTCCAGTTGCTCCATCTAGACCTGTAAAGACCTAATTACCTGCAAAGACTCACATTCAAAGGTGGGCTTCCGGTTGCGGCTATGCGGAGCTGAGCCGCACGTTCAGCAGCTCCCGCTAGAAATGGACTTTGGAGCTCTTTTCAGGGCCCCCAGCGGCGCTTTATAGACGATTCCAGACGTGGGAAGGGGTCTGCAGTAGATCCCCAGGGTTCTATGGTCCGGACCAGGAGTGGGGCGTGCAGAAAAGCGGTGGCAGTGCCTCTGGAAAAACGGGGGAAGGAAAACAAAATGGAGACCGGCGGAGCCCTCAAGGAGTGGAGGAAGTGGGCGCAGGAGCAACAGGAGACTCTTCGGCGCTGCTTTCAGGAGCTTAAGGTGGAGCTGCTGGAGTCTACCACTGGTAAGCTGCTGGAGACTCAGACAGCCCAGGGGGCCGCAATCTGGGAGCAGCAGGCCTCTGAAAGGGAGGATGAGGCCGCGGCCCTCGCGGGGAAAGTGGAGATGCACGAGGCGCTCCATAAAAAGAGTCAGGAGCGGTTCGAGGAGATGGACAACCGGTCGAGGCGGAAACGTTTACGGATCCTGGGCCTCACAGAGGGGCTGGAGGGGTCGGACCTGGCGGCCTATGTGGTCGTTTCGTTGAACTCGCTGATGGGAGCTGGGTCCTTCCAGGGGCCCACAGAATACTGGCCAGGAGGCCCAAGCCGAATGAGCCGCCACGGGCGGTGCTAGTGCGGTTCCACCGGTTCGCTGACCAGGAGTGCGTGCTTCGGTGGGCCAAGGAGCGGAGCAGCAAGTGGGAGAACACGGTGGTGCGGATCTACTGTGCCACCGTGCTGCCCTCTTTGGTTGTTTTGTTAATATTGTTTATATTTTGTGAAAATCTTAATAAAAATTCTTTTTTTTAAAAAAAAGATTCACATTCAAAGTATCGTCTTCTTTGACTTTGTCTATGTATATGTTTCTGGAATCCACCTCTTCATTCACTTGAAAATGAAAATCGCTTATTGTCACGAGTAGGCTTCAATGAAGTTACTGTGAAAAGCCCCTAGTCGCCACATTCCGGCGCCTGTTCGGGGAGGCTGGTACGGGAATTGAACCATGCTGCTGACCTGCCTTAATCTGCTTACAAAGCCAGCGATTTAGCCTAGTGTGCTAAACCAGCCCACTTGCGGAAGGAGCTGTGCTCTGAAAGCTAGTGATTCGAAACAAACCTGTTGGATTTTAACCTGGTGTTGTAAGACTTCTTACTGTGCTCACCCCAGTCCACCGCCGGTATCTCCATATCATGTTTAGGTACTAGACTAGTGACATTACCACTATGCGACCATCGCTTTCATCTTTAGTGAGGACAAGAAGTTAAGAGAGAGACAGCTGAGGATAGGGTCAGAGTTAAAATATGGTGGGATGGGGTGAAAGGATTAATGGTGGCAGCAAGGTGGCACAGTGGTTAGCACTGCTGCCTCTCAACTCCAGGGACCCGGGTTCAATTCCGGTCTCGGGTGACTGTATAGAGTTTTTACTTCATCCCCATGTCTACTTGGGTTTCCTCCGGGTGCTCTGGTTTCCTCCCACAGTCCACAGGTTAGGTGGATTGGTAGATGCTAAATTGCCCTTAAAGTGTCCAAAAAGATTGGGTTGGGTGGGGCTACTGGGATAGGGTGGGGGCTTAGGTAAGGTGCACTTTCCAAGGGCCAGTGCCGATTCGATGGCCGAATGGCCTCCTTCTGCACTGTAAATTCTATGATTCTATGAGATGAGTGTGTCCAACATGAGGATCCAGCAGCATTCTTCCTATTTGAACCAAAGGGGCAGCAACAGTTCCCCATTAAAAATGACAAAAGGGTAACACCCAAATACATTTAATAAAATAACTTTTAAATTATAGTTAACATAAGATTTCTATAAATTACTTTTTTATATGCATGCACTTATTGCACTGAAACAATCTTTATTGGTGGATTGGCTCTTCAACACAATAAGAATGTTTCTTCGGGCAGCACGGTAGCATGGTGGTTAGCATAAATGCTTCACAGCTCCAGGGTCCCAGGTTCAGGGCCCGGCTGGGTCACTGTGCGGAGTCTGCACGTCCTCCCCGTGTGTGCGTGGGTTTCCTCCGGGTGCTCCGGTTTCCTCCCACAGTCCAAAGATGTGCGGGTTAGGTAGATTGGCCATGCTAAATTGCCCGTAGTGTCCTAAAAAGTAAGGTTAAGGGGGGTATAGGGTGGATACTTGGATTTGAGTAGGGTGATCATTGCTCGGCACAACATCGAGGGCCGAAGGGCCTGTTCTGTGCTGTACTGTTCTATGTTCTTTGAAGGTCAACAGGGTTAGTGGCTGGAAAGGTTTGGGAAACACTGATCTAATGCTCTCTTGAATGTTCGTTGCATTTTACCTAATTTGTTTGTGTAGCTTCCCCTCAAGTCTAACTCTACGACTCACCTCGCCTGGTAGCCAGTTCCACATCCTCATCACTCTCTTGGTGCACAAGTTTCTTCCGAATTCCCAGTCACCAATCAGCCGGAATGGCGAGACAGCCCCCTGCTGACACTTACCACCACCGCCGTTCCTCCCAGCGCTTTAACCTGGGGGGGGGGGGGGGGGGGGGATGTGCTTCACTTACAAACGTCCCCTCCCCGCGACACCAACATTCGTTCCGCCCTTCGGAAACAGCCGTACGCCGGCTGCTGTTTACTCCCTTCGTTAACCAGAGCCCGCTTTTAAACAAAACAAAAATGCGTTACTGGCCGAGCCCAATTCCCAACCTCCTCCAGTCTCCATTCCCCCCCACAGCCTCAGTTTCTCACACGCCGGGGGCTGACTGTTAGGAATGGAACCTTCGGCCCAGTTCGAACAGGCTTCAAGATATACCAATATTAAAAAGGGGGAAACGCGAGACACTAGATGTGAATAATCTGACTTCCAAGACAGTAAGTGAAGTTGCATTCACCTATTATTAAAACATTCATTTTACACACTTTTTAATCACTATTATGCGAGTCGATGCTTGACTTTCATGATCTTTCTTGCTCTGGGGTTTTCGTCTCCCCCTCCAGGTGTGGAGGGGGTGAGTTTGGTGGAGTCGGGCCCGCGTGCGCCCCCTGCGGCGGTGGGCGGGTGGCCCCTTTTGTTTGGCGGGGCTGAGACGCGTTCGCTGTTTCCTCATTGAGACAGTGATGGAGGCTCAGCGGCAGCTTGTAGGCCCGGGGCTGCCCTCAGAATACTTCCAGAATTGGTGAGTGAGCTGGATCGATCCCGCCTCACGCCGGGTGTCTTTTCCTCCTCCCGATCCTGGAGCACTGCCTAACCATCTCTCCCCTTTGTGTTAACCTTCAGGTCCAGTAACACCGGCCCGCCGGAACCGCCTCTCCAACCGGCCCGGGCCCAGCTGCCGATAGGACCCGATCCCGTCAACGTGGAGGAGGCCGTCGTCCCGCCGCCAGAGGCCGGGCAGGGTAAGAGTCTCCAGGCGTGAACCGGGGCGTTTTATATGATGAAAGGCACCGCACACAGCAAATATTAACGCCCGGAATGTGCTTTTAAATAAAAGATAAAATCATCGCACTTTCTGCCACTTGTTGACTGTCTCTCGGTGCTGTGTGTGGGGGGAAGTTACCTGGTTCAGATAAAACAACAAGAAACTGGAGCTTTCTTCTCATATTAACATCTTTAATATATAATTAAACGTCCCAAGGTCCTTAAGAAACATAAGAGAATGACACTCAGCCACGTAAGGTGATTTTAAGTCAGTTCACCAAAAACTTGGGCAACGAGGTAGGTTTTAAGGGACATAATAAAGGAGGAAAGCGAGAGCTGCTGAGCCACCAATAAGGAAGGTGATGGGGCATTTAAAATGGGGATGCTCAAGAAATTGGAGGAGAGCAGATATTTTGGAGGGTTGTAATTGGGGTGGGGGTTCAGAGGGTTAGGCCATGGGGGTGATTTTTAAAAATAGGGTGTTACTTAATCAGTAAATCAAAGTAGATCATCGATATCTTGTTTGAGTGGACAGAGAAGTGGCAAATTGAATTCAATCTGGAAAAGTGAGGAGACGGTCAAAAACGGGTGGGGGGTTGGAAGCAAAGTAATGGAATATTCGAATGGTAAGATATTGATTAAGGAAGTGAGAGACCTTGGACTGCATGTCAACAGGTGGACAAGAAATCTTATGGAATAAATTTCTTTATTGGGCAAGATATTAAATTCAAAAGCAGCGATATAATGGTCGAACTGTATAAAATGCTGGTTAGGCCACAGCTGCAGTTTTGTGCACAGGTCACCACATTACAGGAAGGACATAATTGCTTTGGAGAGTAGAGGAGATTTAAGAGAATGTTATCAGGTCTTGAAAATTGTAGCCATGTAGAGAGATTCAATAGGCTAGGGTTGATTTGCTCAATACAGCGGGGGTGTGTGTGACTTAATTGTGGTATATTAAATTATGAGGGCCTAGCTGAGAGTCAATTACCAAGGGACACTAATTTAAGGTGATTGGTAAAAAGATTAAAGGGGACATGAGGTAAAACTATTTCACCCAGAGGACAGCTGAATTCACTGCCTAAGTTGTTTGAGGCTAGAATGCTCAACTAATTTAAAAGGTATTTGGATCTGTATGTGAAGTGCTGTAACCTGCAAGGCTGT
Organism: Scyliorhinus canicula; assembly: GCF_902713615.1. Taxonomy (NCBI): domain Eukaryota; kingdom Metazoa; phylum Chordata; class Chondrichthyes; order Carcharhiniformes; family Scyliorhinidae; genus Scyliorhinus; species Scyliorhinus canicula. Next base: position 35,443,134 of record NC_052165.1, on the reverse strand, counting down.
GGACCAGATGCAGAAAGTGAGATTAAAACGGATGGTTAAGTTTCTTTTTATGGGCTGAATGGCTTCTTTCTGCGCCATGATTTTCCATGGTTGAAGCCAGCGAGAACAAGGATGATGGGTAAACAAGACTTGTTTTTAATCATAAGCAGCTACAAATTTTGGGTGACATAGGTTTACATAGGGCAGAAAGTAGGAGGTTGGCCAGAAGTATGTCAATCTAGCACATTCTAGAGGTAACAGCTGAACAAGCAGTTTGACCTCTGAGAGATGGCAGAGATTTAAGAGAGTTGGTATGTCTCATCAGCATTTATGTGGAAGGTGGTGCTGTGTTTTTCCATGATGTTTCTGAGAGGCGGTATGTGGGTGAGAAATAGGATGAAGGATAGACCCTTGCGAACACCATAGATAATGGTGCAATAGCACGAAGCAAAGCTGATGGAAGTGATACCCTGGCTACAATTAGATAGCTACAATTGCAGCCAGGTGAGCATAGTCTCAGCCAGCACACTGTTTTGGATGAGGAAGATTTGGTCGACTTTCAAATGGCTGCAAGCATGTTGAGAGAACAAGGATGATTCACCATTGTCAAAGTCACATAGAATGTTCTGGGAGCAATAGCATGTTCAAAGACTTTGTAGTGAAAAGGGATGTTGGAGATGGGTCATTTGCAAGACTGGGGGGGGGTCACGGTTGGTTTTCTGACAAGATGGGTGATGACAGCAGTTTTGAAGGAGAGGGGGCAGTACCTGAGGAGAGCTCCAAAACCAACAGGAGTCAACAGCATCATCAAATATCTTAATCTTTGGCATTTTATTATGTCACTAACATTTACTAGCTTTTCTTTATATTTTGACATGTTTTATATATAAAAATTGTATTTTATGCAACTACAAATGTAGGACTTCAATAAATGCTAAATCCATCTCGTGAGGTAGAGGGAAATCTATAATACAAATAACGCAAGCAATTTTTGGGAGTGCATAACAATGTTCTGTAAAGCGATTTTAAAAAAAAAACAAATATGTCTGTCAGCTCTGTATCTTTTTAGCCTCTATCGTATGAAATAATTTCCTCTTATATTAACAACCTATTCTGCTCCTGGAACGTTACTGTTGTATTAAATGCACCGCAGTAAAGATCAGAAAATGTTGAATTAGATTAATTCTTTTCCTTACCCCTCCCCCTCCATTTGTGACATCTGTTTACTTTTAAATCACAAATTGAACAAGAAGTGCTAACTCGTGGGTTATTCAGCAGAATAATTCATCTATAAACTGGTGCTATGCATACAAATTTAGAGGTGGTAACAAAGAACAGTACAGCACAGGAACAGACCCTTCGGCCCTCCAAGCCTGCTCCGATCATGATGCCCCTCTAAACTAAAACTGTCTGCACTTGCAGGGTTCGTATCCCCATTCCCATCCTACTTGTCAAGACGCCTCTTAAACGTTACTATCGTCCCTGCTTCCACCACCTCTCCCAGCAGCGAGTTTCAGGCACTCACCACTCTGTGTAATAAACCTGCCTTGCACAAATCCTCTAAACAGTGTTGTATTGAGTCATTTTGCAAACCATTTTTTTTACATGCGATAGTTACTGACTTGCAAATTTGTATTTTTTAATCCTGCTACGAGCAGCAATTCTGACTCTGGCAGTAATATAAACAAAACATCTTTCAACAGTATGGAAACTTGCCGTGATATTTTCTTTCTAATTGGGAAGTAATTATGAATAGGTAATTTGCTGGTTCCACTATTTTATTCCAGCTGTGAATAACCAGCCTGGTAAACTGTTATTGTTATTTGTGTGTCACTGGCGTATAGTGGACGCCCAAGAAGATATTTGGTCAGAAACTTGAGAATTATAATTGATTTTAATTTTGCAAATATTCTTATCAAAATATAGCTTCAATGTCCTTGAGTAATGTCTACTTAAGTACATAACTTTGCCAAAGTATCATTCTAGGTCTGTGCCTGATTGTAAGACTTGTCAAAGTCAGTGATGTGATTGATCATTAAGTCATAAGATATAAGAGCAGGCCATTAGGCCAATCAAACCTCCGCCTTTCAGTCGGATTGTGACAGATCTGACTGTGGCTTTAATTCTACTTTCTGCCCTTAACTTCCTTGTAAATCTGAAGTCTGTCTGACTCAACCTCGAGTATATTCAATGAGTCAATCTCCACTGCCTTCTGGGAGAGAATCTCAAAGACTAGTGACTTGAGAGAAGCTTCTCCTCCTCTCCCTTAAATGGGAGACCACTTATTTTTTTAACTGTTCCCCCTAGTTTTGGATCTCTTTCCCCCCCCCCCCCCCCCCCCCCCCCATGGTGTAACACCCTCTCAGTGTGTAGTCTGTCAAGCCTCCTCAATGTTTTATGTTTCAGTATGATTGCCTCTCATTCTTCTAAACTCCAGTGAGTAAAAGGCCCAACCTTTCCTCTTAAGACAACTGTTTCGTCCCAGGCCCAACCTAGTGAACCTTCTCTGAGCTAATAATAATAACTTATTATCACAAGTAGGCTTCAATGAAGTTACTGTGAAAAGCCCCAAGTCGCCACATTCCAGCGCCTGTTCGGGAGGCCGGTACGAGAATTGAACCCGCACGCTGCTGGCTGTGTTCTGCATTACAAGTCAGCGATTTAGCCCACTGTGCTAAACCAGCGCCGTACTGCTACCAATCAAGTATACTGCTTCTTAAGTAAAGAGAGCAAACTGGACACAGTATTCTAGGTGTGGTCTCACCAATGCCCTGTACAGTTGTAGCAAGACTTACCTACTTTTATACTCCGTCCCCCTTGCAATGAAGGTCAATATTCCATTTGCTTTCCTAACTATTTGAGATTCATGTACATGGACACCAAAATTCCTCAGCGGTATTCTACAATCTCTCCATTTAAATAATATTCTGGTTTTCTATTCATCCTGCCAAAGTGGGCAATCTTACATTTTCACACATAAAACTCCATCTGCCAAATTTTTACCCACTCACTTAACCTATACTGTATTAACTCAGTTGGCTGGGCAGCCCAGGTTCAATTCCCATACCGACTGAGGTTATTGTGGATTTTTATAATTTGCTTTCCCTACCTATCTTGTATTATCAGCAAGTTTGGCTACAATACAGTTGGTCCTTTCATTCATATAGATTGCAACTAATTTAGGCTCCAGTTCTGATCCCTATGGCCTGCCACTTGTTATAATTTGCCAACCTAGGGGCAGCACGATGGCGCAGTGATTAACACTGCTACATCACTGCCGAGGACCCGGGTTCAATCCTGGCCCTGGGTCACTCTCCGTGTGAAATTTGCACATTTTCCTTGCGTGGGTCTCAGCCCAAAATCCAAAGATGTGAAGCATAGATGGATTGGCCACACTTTGGGGGGGGGGTTTGCCAACCTGAAAAACGATCCATTTAACCTGTTAGTTAGCCAATCCTGTATCCATGCTAATATATCACCCCCATCATGAGCTCTTATCTTGTGCAATGACTTTTTTTGAATGCCGTTTGGAAATCCAAATATATTTCAACTGGTTTCCCTTTATCTATCTTGCTTGTTACATCCCCAAATAACTCTTAAAAAATATGACAAACGCCACATCCCTTTCACAAACCGTGTTGACTGATTATATTATGATTTTCAAAGTTTCCTGCTATTACCTCATTGTACCACTGCCAACGGTAATTGGCTGGTAGTCTCCTACTTCCTTCCTCCTTCCTTTCTTGAATAGAGTTTTTACTTTTATGGTTTTCCAAATTATTGGGGCATTTCCAGAATCTAGGGAACTTTAATTGCATACAAAAACTACAAACTGTTTCAAGATTTGGTGTTCCTGTGTTCTTTCAGCGGCTCCAAAACGTAAAAGAGGAAGACCTCCGGGGTCGCAGAAAAATAAGGCTGAGGGAGCAAGCACCAAACGAGGCAAAACCGATGGGAAATCAGGTGGAAAACAAGAAAAGATCACCAATGCTTTTAAAGTTACGAAAAGAAAAATTGATCGATTCAATGGAACAACTGAAGCTGAGCTTTTAACAAAAACCCTACCGGATATATTGACCTACGGTCTAGACATTGTGATTGTGAGTTAACATTTTCCATTATTTTTAAGTTTAATTTAGTCCAATTGCAATCAGCAGAGGTTTAGTAAAGATTACGGTTAAGAAAAATGTTCAAGGACGGCAATCTGTCCGGTATTTGAATGTTAACAGTGCAGAAGCAGGCCATCTGGCATATCGAGTCTGAACCAACCCCCTCCCCCCAATCTTTGGACTTTGTGTGGAAACTGGAGCACCCAAAGAAACCACACGCAGACACGTGAAGAAGTGCAAATTGCACAGTCACCCAAGGTCGGAATTGAACACGGGTCCCTGGTGCTGTGATGCAACAGGGCTAACCACTGTACTCCCCAACTTCAGCAAGGTAGTTGAGCTTCAGGTGGCTTTTGTTGTCTCCTTTTCGGGGGGAGGGGTTTAAAGATGAACTCTAAACCAATGTTGTCATGCAGTTACCCAAGTAATCAGGTGACTAATAAATAAAACATTCCACTTTAAAAGTCTGTAGCCTGAGAGTGATCAAATTGTGAGAAGGCCTTAGAACAATTGGCTACCATCGGATAACTGCCACAGTAAATCCAATCATTTCAGTCATTTTGGGTTGGACATGGCTACCTATTCATTTGTTCAAACTAACAAAATTTAATTGTCTAGTATTGTTTTATCGGTGAAAAAATGTTTCCCATTTCAAGGTTTATTTCTAAAATCATTGCTGCATAATTAAATGACGCATAAGTGTATTACGAATAGTCAAAAGAAGGGTGGGGCTGATTAGGGACCAAAATAGAGATCTTTGGAAGGAGGAATAGGACATGGCTGAGATACTAAATCAGTACTTTGCAGCTGTTTTCACTAAAGAAGAGAATGCTGTCAAAGTTGCAGTAAAGGAGGAAGTAATAGAGACATTGGATAGGATAGATAGAGAAGTTACTTAAAAGAGGGCTGACAGCACTCTTAGAAAGGTCACCCAATCTGTGTGCATTTTATGTTGCTGAGCAGACTAAAAAGGTGGAAAATGGCAGAGAATCTAGCCACAATCTTCCCATCTTCCTTAGATATGGAAGTAGTGACAGAGGACTGGAAAATTGCAACGGTTACACCCTGCTCCAAAACTGAAGAGGAATAAACTTAACAATTACAAGTTTGTCAGCCTAATGTCAGTAGTGGGAGAACTTTTGGTAACATTAATCGGGCAAAATTAAGTTACTTTTTTAAAAAACGGTCAGTAAATGAAAATCACGATTTGTTAAAGGCTTTTCATGTTTGGTCTTTCATGAAGTAACAGAGTGGGTGAATGAGGGTGCTGTAGTCGATATTGTGGATATAGATTTACGAAAGGTTTGGTATGTATCACCTAATTGAACAGCACACAATAAAAGTTTAAATTCATGGGATTACGGGGGCTATGGCTGAGAGACAGAAAGCAGAGAGTAGCACAAGTCTTTGAAGGTGGTCGGACAAGTAGAAAAAACTGTTAAAGGAACATTTGGGATTCATGGCTGTATATATGGAGGCATAGACAACAAAATCATGGCAGTTATACTAATCCTTCATAAAATACAGTTTAGATCCAAATGGCTAATGCAGGATACTGTTCTTTAGAAGGCCTTCGAGAAATTGCAGAGAAAATTTACTGAAAGATAAGTAAAAGTACAATTATGTGGAGAAACTGGCAGTAGTCTCCTTAAGGCCAAGAAGGTTAGTTTTGATAGAGATGTTCAAAGCCATGAAAAATGCTGAGAACATGAATGAAGGAAAACGGTTTCCAGTATCAGATAACCAGAGAACACCAGTTTAAGGTAATTGGCAGAAACACCAGAGGTGATAAAAATAAACTTTTTTGGTACAGTAAATTGTTGAAATAAGAATCTTTATTATTGTCACAAGTAGGCTTACATTAACACTGCAATGAATTTACTGAGAAAATCTCCTCGACGCCACATTCTGGCATCTGTTCGGGTACATTGAGGGAGAATTCAAAATGTCCAAATTTCCTAACAGCAAATCTGAAATGCATTACCTGAAAGGTTGGTGGATGTAGAATCAGCAACTTTCAAAAGGCAGATAAATATCTGACAAGCAAAGATTTGTTGGACAATGTAGGAAGAAACAAACTGGATAACTCTTTCAAAAAACTTACATCAGCACGGTGGACTGAACGGTCTCCCTCTGTACGGTATAATTCTATGAAGTATCCAATGAACATCACTTTTCTGAATATTATAATAGGTAAAGTAACTTTTTTCTTAATTACAATTCTAAGATGACAAAGTGATTTATCATGCTAATTTAATGTAGGCAGTATATTAACGAGAAACATTGAATTGCCTAGTGCAATTGAAAGGCGGAATTGGTTTACTTGCTATTACAGGGCGATTAACTGTTACAGTGTGGGGGGAAATAAGTTGTATTTTGTTACTGGGTCTATTTGCTTAGCATTTTAGGACTCATTGCTGCAGATTCCATGATTGCCACTTAGAGGTGCTGGTGATCTTTTGAAAATCGATGTTCAATATGTGTTTTTGAATCCTAAAGTTATTCAAATTGCTAATGTAATGCCTTTCCTGTTAACTAAAATATTTAAGAAACTTTAGTAGGACATGCTATCTAATCAGTAGTTCTTCTGTTGAAGCTGTTAGCTAGGATTCATTAGTATTTGTTGTGTTCTAAAATAGCTTAATATACTCAGAGTCATAGAACTTTACAGCACAAAAAAAGACCCTTTGGCGCATTTAGGGCACTCGCCAATCAACCATCTATTTGTTCTGATCCAATTCTCCACGATTTGGTTCGTAGCCTTGTACTGTGAGGGAATGAGATTTATCTTTACGGGTTTCTGAACTAAAATTCCCAAATGGAGAGGGGGCGGCTTTATTGCTTTATCAGTAAATGAGTAGAGCTTTAAAAGTGGTCTTTGAAAAGAAATATACTGGAAACAAGATTATTTCTGTATTGCGTTGTCACTGAATCCAAACTGTTCTTCTCTATTGGTGCATAGAATAAAACTATTTTGAAGTGGATATTTCAGCCCAAGTCTTCGTAACTTATATTCTGTCATAAGAAAAGAGTATTGCTAAAAAAAATTTCTTCGTGTCTTGAATAATACATCACATCTGGAAAGTAATTTAAGTATTTTTGGCCAAAATTCCATAGAAAGTCTTTGAATATTGTTGAATTTTTCCTCAATGTGACGAGTCCCCTGTGCAGAATGCGTTGCAAGATAAAAAAATATGCTTGGTTTCCTGCTTCCCACTGCTGGAAATACTTAGTGAGGGCAGTATTGGGCTCAACAGTGATGCTCTTCTCCTGGTGGACTATTTTGCAAATACTTCATATCAAAGTTGTCACGTGAGTTATTAGACATTTCTGCAAGGATGCCTAGCACCATTGCAACTGCAATCTCTTTATGGGTGTGTGACAGAGAAGCACCGTCTATTGTCATCAAATTCCTCTGGAAAGCATGATTACTAAGTGTTTTGGCTTGATTTTGTTTTCATGGCCCACTGGTTGTAATTTCCTTTCCAATCTAAACTGAATCTGCTCTTTGTTTTAGATTGGAATTAACCCGGGGCTGATGGCAGCATACAAAGGGCATCATTACCCAGGACCAGGAAATCATTTTTGTAAGTTCTTTTATGAACAGAAATCCTATTGGATGTTCTTAAATCTTTTAGGCCTTTTGATGTTTGTTGGGTACATATTTTCACTTTCCGGTTCTTGCTATATATTCAAACTTTCACACATGCTTCTTTCTTCTGTAGGGAAATGCTTGTTTTTGTCCGGTCTTATTGATAAGCCTTTAAATCATGTGGATGATACTATGTTACCAGAGAATTATGGAATAGGTTTCACAAACATGGTGGAGAGGACTACTCCAGGAAGCAAGGACCTCAAAAGGTGATTAATGAATGTAAATTAAAATTCCAATTTTTGGTTTGATTTGGAAAGAAAATGGAATTTATAAATTCTTTGCATTTCAGTAAAGAGATTCGAGAAGGAGGGAAAATACTTCTGCAAAAACTGCAGAAATTTAAGCCAAGGATTGCTGTTTTTAATGGAAAATGTGAGTACATGTGTGGAAAATCTAAAATCAAACTTTTCACCATTTCAATGTCTTAATGTCTCAAATGATTGTTTGGTTCCTGCAAATTGTGGGTGTTAGTGCGAGGGAATAATACCCAGTGTTAATATCAAACATTCCCAGATCATGTGTAACAAATAGTATAAAATGTCCTCTGTCTCAACCAAGAGAACACTGCTATTTCACCCCATCAGTCTGGGCTAAATTTAAGACAAAGTCTCAAAGGTGAAAGGCCTCTCTACTACCCAATACCCCAAAAATTATAAAATTACACTTGGAGTACTGAGTCTTGCTTTGGTCTCTTTACTTGGGAGTAATATACTTGCATTGAGGCAGTTCAGAGATGATTCACTGGGCTGGTTCCTGGAATCAAGTAATTCTTTTTGAAGATCATTCATGTCAGTAAAGAACGCGGAGAGAGAGGCAAGACTTCATTAAAGAGTGTGGAGAGAGGGACGAGACTTCAGTAAAGAGTGCGGAGAGAGGACGAGATTTCATTTGGGAATTTGAAGCAGAGCGGGAATTAATTTGGGGGGAAAAATCAGGGAGCATTCTGGGAAGGTAGGTGATATTAAAAATCTATCTTGGCATCTGTGGTGAAAATGAAGGTAAGAATTTTAAAGTTTAGAAATTAAAGTTTAAAATCTAAATCTGTATAATAAGGAGAGATATAAAAACAAGTTTTAAAAAAATAACAATATATAAGTTAATTTAAAGGTTAAGACATGTCAGGAGAACTCAGACCCGTGCCATGCTCAACGTGTTCGATGTGGTAATTCAGGGATGCTGTCGATGTCCCTGACTCCTTTATGTGCTGGAAGTGTGTCCAGCTGCAGATAGACCGTGTTAGACCGCTTGATGGCTCTGGAGCTGCGGGTGGACTCGCTTGGAAACATCCGCAATGCTGAGGACGTCGTGGATATCACACCGCAAGTGAAAATTGCTGAGGAAGATAGAAAATGGATGACCAAAAGACAGCAAGAGTAGGAAGGCACTGCAGGTGTTCCCTGCGGTCACCTCCCTGCAAAACAGATATACTGTTTAGTATACTGTTGTGGGAGATGGCTCACCAGGGGAAGGCAGCAGCAGCCAGGTTCATGGCACCGTGGCTGGCTCTGCTGCACAGGAGGGCAGGAAGTAGAATGGCAGAGCTATAGTGATAGGGGACTCAATCGTAAGGGGAATAGGCAGGCGGTTCTGCTAAGCAATTGAGACTCCAGGATGGTATGTTGCCTCCCTGGTGCAAGGGTCAAGGATGTCTCTAAGCGGCTGCAGGACATTCTGAGGGGGGAGGGTGAACAACCAGCTGTGGTGTTGCATATAGGCACCAATGATTATAGGTAGAATACGGAGTGAGGTCCTGCAAGCTGAATTCAGAGAGTCAGGAGTTAAACTAAAAAGTAGGACCTCAAAGGTAGTAATGTTGGGGCATTAGGGCAGCAGGGTAGCATGGTGGTTAGCATAAATGCTTCACAGCTCCAGGGTCCCAGGTTCGATTCCCGGCTGGGTCACTGTCTGTGTGGAGTCTGCACGTCCTCCCCCTGTGTGCGTGGGTTTCCTCCGGGTGCTCCGGTTTCCTCCCACAGTCCAAAGATGTGCGGGTTAGGTGGATTGGCCATGCTAAATTGCCCGTAGTGTCCTAAAAAAAAAAAAAAAGTAAGGTTAACGGGGGGGCTTGTTGGGTTACGGGTATAGGGTGGATACGTGGGTTTGAGTAGGGTGATCATGGCTCGGCACAACATTGAGGGCCGAAGGGCCTGTTCTGTGCTGTACTGTTCTATGTTCTAATGTCAGGGTAGATGGGGATGAATGCGTGGCTAGAGAGATGGTGCAAGAGGGAGGGATTCAAATTCCTGGGGCATTGGAACCAGTTCTGGGGAGGTGAGACCAGTGCAAACCGGACCGTCTTCTCCTGGGCAGGACTGGAACAAATGTCCTTGGGGAGGTGTTTGCTAGTGCTGGGGGAGGGTTTAAACTAATGTGGCAGGGGGTTGGGAACCAATCCAGGAAGTCGGAGGGATGTAAAACGGGGACGGAAACAAAATGTAGTAAGGGGGAAAGTGTAAGGCAGAGAAGCCATGGTCAGAAATTTAAAAGGGCCACAGTACAGGGTACAGTGACTGAGGACAGCTCAGTGAATAGGCGCAGTAATACTAAAAGGAATAAAACGGGAAGTAAAAACAAATGGAAAGCGAAGCAGCAGGTTATTACATGAAGACATGGGTTCAACGATAAGGAAAATTAAGAGAAACATTAAAAGGAAAAATAACTTGGGAGAGGTTACTGAAAGAGGTGTTAATATTCAAAATGGAGGTATAAAAGCCAATATAAGGGTACTTTACCTGAATGCTCGTAGTATTTGGAATAAGGTAAATGAGTTGATGGCACAAATCATCGTGAATGACTATGAGTTAGTGGCCATTACTGAAACATGGTTAAAGGATGGTCACGACGGGGAGTTAAATATCCACGGGTATCAAACTATTCGGAAGGGCCGAGTGGATGGTAAGTCAGGTGGTGTACCTCTTGCAGGAAGGAAAGTGGAATCATGGTCAGAAATGATCTTATTGACTGGAGAAGCAAACTTACGTGGCAACATCACCGTCTCCTGTTTTATTTCTTGTATTATCCTTAAATAAAATGGTCTAGAAATAGTTGTTTGGTAGCACAGAATTTTGAGTATTCCTGAAAAGAGACCTGTAGTTGAAGCTTTTTGTCTTGCAATCACAAGAATACCAAATTTCAAAGAGATCAACAATTTTGTACTCCATGAGAAACGGGTGCTGATTGGTTGGCAAGTTGATTTTGGTCACTGTGTCGCCATGGAGAAAGCACTAGGGAATTTGTTCCCCAAGCTTTTGTTTAATTGAAAAGAAAGCTCAATGTCTGGATGTGTTCTATTTGCTGGCAGAGGACAGGTCCCTGTGTATGAATACATGTAACTTATGGCAAGGGTCAATGAGTCACATTGGAGCCCAACTGGTGATCTTTTCAAATTGGCAGGCAGTAACTAGTGGGGTGCCAAAGGGATCGTTGATGGGACCCCAGCTATTTACAATATATATATTAATGATTTGGATAAGGGACCATAATGTAACATCTCAAAGTTTGCAGATGATACCAAGTTGGGCGAGAGTGTGAACTGTGACGAATATGCAGGGATCCTACAGCATGATCTGGACAGGTTGGCGAGTGCGCAAATCCGTGGCAGATGCAGTATAATTTGGATAAGTTATATCCAAGGTTATTCACTTTGGAAGCAAAAACAGGAAGGCAGATTACTACCTGAATGGTTGTAAATTGGGGGAGGGGTGTGTGCAGCAGAACCTCGGTGTCCTTGTGCACCAGTTGCTGAAGGTGAGCATGCAGGTGCAGCAGGTGGTAAAGAGGGCTAATGGTATGTTGGCCTTCATTGCGAGAGGTTTTGTGTACAGAAGCAGGAATGTGTTACTGCAATTCTACAGGGCCTTGGTGAGGCCACTCCTAGAATATAGTGTCTTGCACTCCCTGGAGAGCAAGAACATACTCCCTCAGAAAAGGAGACCAAAACTGATTTGTCTTGCAATCACAAGAATACCAAATTTCAAAGAGATCAACAATTTTGTACTCCATGAGAAACGGGTGCTGATTGGTTGGCAAGTTGATTTTGGTCACTGTGTTGCCTTCTCCATGGCAACACAGTGACCAAAATCAACTTGCCAACCAATCAGCACCCGTTTCTCATGGAGTATAAAATTGTTGATCTCTTTGAAATTTGGTATTCTTGTGATTGCAAGACAAAAAGCTTCAACTACAGGTCTCTTTTCAGGAATACTCAAATTCTGTTTGAATTGAGAATTCTGAGAGAGTGTCTTGCTCTCCAGGGAGTGCAGCGAAGGCTTATCAGACTGATTCCAGGGATGGCGCGACAGTCACATGAGGAGAGATTGACTCGGTTAGGATTATTCTCGCTGGAGTTCAGAAGAATGAGGGGGGAATCTCATAGAGACTTATAAAATTCTAACAGGACTAGGCAGGGAAGATGTTACCATTGATTGGTGTGTCCAGAACCAGGGGTCACAGTCTGAGGATTCAAGGTAAACCATTTCGGACAGAGATGAGGAGACATTTCTTCACCCAAAGAGTGGTGAGCCTGTGGAATTCATTATCACAAGAACTGTGGGCAGCACAGTGGTTAGCACAGTTGCTTCACCGCTCCAGGGTCCTAGGTTTGAATCCTGGCTTGGGTCACTGTGGAGTCTGCACATTCTCCCCGTGTCTGCATGGGTGCTCCGGTTTCTTCCCACAGTCCAAAGATGTGCAGGGTAGGTGGATTGGCCATTCTAAATTGCCCTTCGTGTCCAAAAAGGTTAAGTCTGATTGCAGGGTTTGGATGGAGGCGTGGGCTTAAGTAGGGTGCTCTTTCCAAGGGCAGGTGTAGACTCGATGGGCTGAATGGCCTACCTCTGCCCTGTAAATTCTATGAAATAGTTGATACTAAAACATTGAATATATTCAAGATGCGGCTAGATATAGCACTTGGGGAGAATGGGATCAAAGGCTATAGAGAGAAAGCAGGATTAGGCTTTGGAGTTGGATGATCAGCCATGATCGTGATAAATGACTGAGCAGGCTTGAAGGGCCAAAAGGTCTCCTCCTGCTCCTATCTTCTAAGTATCTACGTATGTACCTTAAATAGGTTGGTAGTGTAATTCTTGGCACACTCAGGTTATTCAGCAAGTACTGCCGAATCACGGCATCCCATCTAACATAGCTATTGGGCTGTAACTTCTGAGCTCCAAGGCACTAACTAGGCAGTAACCTAAAGATGTTGGGTAAGGATTGCATGGGAAGTACAAATGTGCATTGGGCAACTGCTCTCCACTGTTTGAAAAGTTTTAAAAATCAAGCTCCTGGGTAACTATTATGCAGATACTGCCCGCCTCCCCCGAGGTGAAGCTCCCATTTCCGACACTGCTGCAGCCAGCTTCCCCCTCCCCAATTAGTGCTGTAGAAAAGGTGGGTAATGTACTTAGCTGCGACTGAGCTGCCCTTGACTGTAGGCTTCGAGTCAGATCTCGCCGAGCCTAATCTGGAATGTCAGGTGGACTAGGATCATAGTTTCCAGGCAATTACAGTTGCCATTCTGTTGGAAGTTACAGCCTGTTATGTTCTGCATTTTGCAAGCACAGGCTGGTTGAGTACGGTCAGTACTCTGACTATTGCAAACAGCTAAAGGGATGTGCTGTTTGATTTGATCCATCTGTTGCTGGGACATAGCCTATGTACCTGAAAGTTAACATACCATATTATTAATTTGTGTGAACGGGCAAGGTATGTCAAAATTTTGAGCAACAGGTGAAGCTCGCTGTTCATGATGCTACTATGCAGTAACAACAAGAGTGGTATTTTCCACCACCAGGATGCTGACGTCAAGCCAGGAGGATGTTCTGCTTACCACGCACGAGTAATGTCATAGAAGAGTGCAGACGGCTATTTGGCTCATCGAGTCTGCACCAACCTCTGAAAGAGCACTCTTACCTAAGCACATTCCCCCCGCCCTATCACTGTATCCCCATGCATTGATCATGACCAATCCACCTGACCTGCACATCTTTGGACTGTGGGAGGAAATTAAGCACCTGGAGGAAATCCACTGGGAGAACTTGCAAACTCCACACAGGCAGTCACCCAAGGTCAGAATCAGGTCCCTGGAGCTGTGAAGGAGCAGTGCTAACAACTGTGCCTGATATACAAATTCTTTTGCAGGAACCTGTTCTCTGTAGGCTCCCCAAAAATGTCCAAGCATTGTGATTTTTTTTTGAAGTCAACAAAAGAATTGGGAGGGGGTGGCACTAGTTCGCTCCCGCATTCTCCATGGCAATGCCTCAACCAATCAGAAGGAGCTTGCCAGCCAATTGTGTAAATTGTTGCTCCCATTGAAATATGGCATTCTTGCATCTGTCCTAATGAATGCAAGATGAAAAGCTTTGACAGCATGTCTCTTCAGACCTAGAAATACTCACCTCAATTAATAATTCTGTATGTACTTAATGGCATAACAAGGAAGTATTGTGCGTGGAAGATCACTTCTGCCTAAGCAATTAGCAGAATTGACAACCACTAGGAAAGAGTTTGCATTGAAAAGAATTGATGCTTTAGAAGCTGATTAGTAGAACCTGACCTGGTGAATTTGGGAAATTTGATTTTGCTTATCATTTGTTGCAGGCATCTATGAAATTTTTAGCAAAGAAGTGTTTGGAGTTAAGGTCAAGAAATTGGAGTTTGGACAACAGCCACACACAATCCCTGATGGAGAAACGGTAAGCACTGGATTCACTTATTTTACACGCACAATTCTGAAGTAAAAAATCTCGGTTCCTGTTGGAAAACTCTTCATTTCTCTTCCTCAGCCCCCCCCCACCCCCCCAAAAACAAAAAATCTGCGTCTGATGACTTTAACCTGTTGCTCCTGAATTTCTGTCTATACTTAGTTTGGTCATTACTAGATTAGGTGAAGTGTTTCTAAAATTCAACATTTTTTTAGCAGTAAGTCGTCCAGATTCACTTTTCAATGCATGACCAAACTAAGGAATCTGTTCCCTTCATTGAAACTTGAGTTTCCTAGAATAATTCTTATGTTTGCTGAAGAAAATTATCTTGCGTCTCATAGCCCAGTGATCTGATTTGAGATTACCTTTGGACAGTGCAGTTTCTAATATGGTTCCCCATCCTAGCTAGTAATGAGTTCATATTAAATCCTGATTCAATTGTCTTCTAAAATTCCAGATTGTTTCTCTCTGGCCTCTCTGTCCCAAAGCTTTGCTTGCACCCCCTCCCCGCCTCCAACTCAAACACAACCTTTGTACATCTGCTAGTTCTGTATCCTCCACCATAGTCACCATGAGATACAGAACAAGCTCAGTTTCCTTCCCAAGCCTTTCAATTGCCTTAAGTTCTGTAATATCTGGCTTTCGTTTGCCTCAAGTTTTCCATCCTATGTTTTGTATCTTGATCTCATTGTTCCTTGCCACTTGCTGTTGGTACCACCTTCAAATATGCAAGTCGCAGCAACACTGCCTCATACTCGTTTACACTTACTTTCCTCTGGTGAGCTTTCCTGTAAAGCTAAATACATAATTGTAACTTTATTTTCAAGGTGGTTTTTGTCATGCCTTCTTCCAGTGCAAGGTGTGCACAGTTTCCTCGGGCCCAGGACAAGGTACATTATTACATCAAGCTAAAGGAACTGCGAAATCATTTGAAGGGCATTAGAACCGCTACAGAGGTCACTGAAGTAGAATACTCATTTGACTTGCAAAAAGCTCAAGGTAAATAGACTGCAGTTGTAGTTCACGCACCTCCTTCAGATGAACACTTTTTAGGGAGCAACTCAATGTCTACGACCTTATTCTTTAATGCTTAGTCTTAAAACTTCCCTTACTTATTAACTATTTATGAAATGTTGTTGCTGGGAGTAACTTGCTTGAATTGAATTAATGATCGTATTTCTATAGATTGCATCGCAACCAATATTTATTTATAGCTGAATAGAAATATGAAGTGCAAAACTTAGTGCAGTTGATTTTGTGCATTATGTAACCATACATAAAATAAGCTATTTGTAAGGACTTTGGGAAAATAACTCTCATTTTGATTGTTAAAGACCTGGTTACTAACACAGGGGAATTCAGCTTTTAACAGCCCATCATATATAATGCTGTATCCCTCAAATGTAAGCTATGACTCCTGAAGATATTTAGAACTTTTAATTTTAGTTTTTTTTGCATCTGAATTCTCTTATATTTGGCTTTTCAAGCAAATTTAAAGAATATTGCAATTGCAAATTCATAAGCCAATGTATATGCATTAATACATAATGTAATAGCGAATTAATTCCAAAAGATTCCCCTTTCCTTACCCCCTACATTATATCTGGACAGATTAATTTTGCCAAATTTAACAACTAATTGACAAGAGTTTTGAAGCATGCGGGGTGACCTAAGAGATGTTTTTTTAGAGAAGCTTGTCACAGAGGGAACAGGTAGTTCTGGATTTGGTGATGTGTAATGAGGCAGACTTGATTAAGGTGACCTTTAGGGAGCAGTGACCACAATACAATAGAATTTACCCTGCAGTTTGAGATAGAAGCTGGAATCAGATGTAATGGTGTTCCAATTAAATAAGGGTAACTACAAAGACATGAGGGAGGAGCTGGCCACAGTTGATTGGAAAAGGAGCCGAGCAGGGAAGGCAGTGGAACAGTAAAGGCAGGAGTTTTGGGGGCTTATTCAGGAGGCACAACAGAAATTAATCCCAAGGGGGAGGAAACATGCTTGGGGGGGGGGGGGGGGGGGCAACAACATGGTTAACAAGGGAAGTCGAGGTCTGGATAAAAGCAAAAGAAAAAGCATACAAAGTGGCGGGGATTAGTGAGACGCCAGAGAATTGGGAATTCTTTAAAAGCGAGCAGAGGACAACAAAAAAAACAATAAGGGGGGGAGAAGATGAAATATGAGTGCGTGCTAGCTAATAATATAAAAGAAGATCGGAAGAGTTTTTTTCAATATATAAAAGGTAAGAGAGAGGCAAAAATAGATATTGGACCATTGGAAAATGTGGCTGGAGAAGTAATAGTATGAAACAAAGAAATGGCAGACGTACTGAATAGTTACTTTGCATCAGTCTTCACGGTGGAAGTCATCAGTGGGATGCCAGAGCCCCAGGAGAATCAGGGGGTTGAGGTGAGTGCAGTAGCCATCACTAAGGAGGTTCTGGGGAAACTGAAAGGTCTGAAGGTGGATAAATCACCTGGACCGACTACACCCCAGGGTTCTAAAAGAGATAGCTGAGAAGATTATGGAGGCATTGGTGGTGATCTTTCAGGAATCACTGGAGGCAGGAAGGATCCCAGATGACTGGAAGGAGGCTAATGTAACACTGCTGTTTAAGAAGGGAGGGAGCAGAAGACGGGAAATTATAGGCCGGTTAGCCTGACTTTGGTCATTGATAAGATTTTAGAGTCCGTTATTAAAGATGAGATCGTGGAGTACTTGGAAGTGTATGGTAAAATAGGACTGAGTCAGCACGGCTTTGTCAAAGGGAGGTCATGTCTGACAAATCTGTTAAGAGTTCTTTGAGGCGGTAACAAGGAAATTAAATAAAGCAGAAACAGTGGATGTGATTTATTTAGATTTCCAGAAGGCCTTTGACAAGGTGCTGCGGAGGAGACTGTAGGGCAGCACGGTAGCGTAGTGGTTAGCACAGTTGCTTCACAGCTCCAGGGCCCCAGGTTCGATTCCAGGCAGGGTCTCTGTGCGGAATCTTCACGGTCTCCCCTTGTCTGCGTGGGTTTCCTGCCGGTGCTCCGGTTTCCTCCCACAGTCCAAAGGTGTGCGGGTTAGGTGGACTGTGGGAGGAATTGCCCTTAGTGTCCAAAAAAGGTTAAGTGGGGTTACAGGGATAGGGTAGATATGTGGGCTTGAGTGGGGTGCTCTTTGTGAAGGCTGGTGCAGACTTGATGGGCCGAATGGCCTCCTGTACTGTAAATTCTATAATTTTATGTTAAATAAGTTAAGAGCCCATGGTGTTAAGGGTAAGATCCTGGCATGGATAGAGGATTGGCTGTGGCAGAAGGCAGAGAGTGGGGATAAAGGGATCTTTTTCAGGATGGCAGCCTGTGACTAGTGGTGTGCCTCGGGTCTGTGCTGGGACCACTACTTTTCACAATATACATTAATGATCTAGAAGAAGGAACTGAAGGCACTGTTGCTAAGTTTGCAGATGATACAAAGATCTGTAGAGGGACATGTAATATTGAAGAAGCAAGGGGGCTGCAGAAGGATTTGGCTAAGAGAGTGGACAGTGAAGTGATAGATGAAATACAATGTGGAAAAGTGTGAGGTTACGCACTTTGGAAAAAGGAATTTCGGCATAGACTCTTTCTAAATGGGAAAATGCTTAGGAAATCAGAAGTACAAAGGGGCTTGGGAGTCCTTGTTCACGATTGTCTTAAGGTTAACATGCAGGTTCAGTCGTCGGTTAGGAAGGCATATGCAATGTTAGCATTCATGTCGAGAGGACTAGAATACAAGAGCAGAGATGTACTTCTGAGGCTGTATAAGGCTCTAGTCAGACCCCATTTGGAGTATTGTGAGCAGTTGCAGGCCCTGTATCAAAGGAAGGATGTGCTGGCCTTGGAAAGAGTCCAGAGGAGGTTCACAAGAATGATCCCTGGAATTAAAAGCTTGTCATTTGAAGAATGGTTGAGGACTCTGGGTCTGTACTCGTTAGGAGTTTAGAAGGATAAACTGAAACTTGCAGGAAACTGCGAGGCCTGGATACAGTGGATGTGGCGAGGATATTTCCACTTGTAGGAAAATCAAGAACCAGAGTACAAAGGGATGATCCTTTAAAACTGAGATGAGGAGGAATTTCTTCAACCAGAGGGTGGTGAATCTGTGGAACTCTTGCCGCAGAAGGTTTGGAGGCCAAATCACCCGGTGTCTTTAAGACAGAGATAGATAGGTTCTTGGTTAATAAAGGGATCAGGGATTATGGGGAAAAGGCAGGAGAATGGGGATGAGAAAAATATCAGACATGATTGAATGGTGGAGCAGAGTGACCTAATTCTGCTCCTATGTCTTATGGTCTTCTGGACCTCATTGAAATTTTAAAATTCTTACAGAGCACGGCATGGTAAATGTCGATAAAATATTTTCCACTGGCTGACGAGTCTAAAAGCAGAGAACATAATCTCGGGACACGAAGGCCATTTAGATAGATGAGGAAGAATTTCTTCATTCAGTGGTGAAATCTTTGGAAATCTATACGATACAGAGCATGTTCAAGGCAGAAATTGATAGATTTCTGGAGACCAGTGACATTAAGGGATATGGAGATGGTGCGGGGAAATGGCTTTGAGGTAGACAATCAGCTCTGATCAAATTGATTGGTGGAGCAGGTTCGACGGGCTGAATGGCCAAACCCTGTTCCTAATAAATCAACTCTTTTCAGCTAGTTGGGAACCTTCTGTTTGCATCAACTGTTTTAAACCCGGGACCTGAGTTAATTGGTTGAATCTTGCGAGCCGTGCCAATCACCATAGGATTGCCACTCCACTGTTTTTTTTATCTTAAGGCTCTGCGTTTCTGAATCAAAGTTCTGGAGATATGCAGAACGTACCTGTCCCTGGGAGTCATCCTTCATAGTACATGGTTGTAAGGGGAAGCCAAATTCCAATAGAGAGTTTAAGCCACTTGAGAAGCAATGGAGAGAAGGTGAATGGATGAGGGGATTGGGTGGCGGGTGAATGGGTTAGTGGGTAGGGTGGCTGTTTGTTGAGTGAGGAGTTAAGGTGGATTGCCAGAGGTTGTTGGATGGGTAACTAAATCAGGGCGTTGAGGTCCATTGGGGAGTCAGGATGTCCGTTGTATGTTTACCTGGGAGTTAATAACTGGTTTTAATCATTCTAACTTTTCTGGGTAACTGTTCTGCTAAGTGAATTGGAACCGTCCAAAGTCTCAAACTTTAACTTCAGAGTTCTGTAGGGTTCCAGACGCTGGGGAATTGCCCGTTGCAAGTCCAAACTTCCAGGATAATTCCCACGTAGTCAATGCATCTGGGCCTCCAAGGGGTTCACCCAGTGCATCTTTTGGAGTACCTCTGGGGTCCAACCATCCAGAGATTGGAAGTTGTAGGCCGAGAGAGACCTTTGTCTGCCATTGATATATGAAGTGAGTGAACCGAACTTACGAATAGTATAAGCTCAAACCTATACACTTTCAAAAACATCCCAATTTGGCTCACTCTTTTTCCCTCAGTACCCAAAGGATTTTAATTGGGTAAAACTGATTCTAATATTTTTCTTAGATGAACAATTTAGATACGATTGGTTATTTCATTGATGGATAGGAAGAACTGCTGTCAAACAAAAATATTTCCCAAGTAAGAGTGCACCCAATTAAAATAATTGCAACACACTTGAGGGTTAAAATTAAGTTATTGTAATTTTTTTTGCTGTAAGCGTTTTAACTTTATACCCAGTTTATGTCAAAATGAATGTTAATACCAAATTGGTATCAGTGTTCACTATAGTATTAGAATGTTAGATTCTAATTAATCAGACAGAGGCTGAATCCTAAGCTTTATTGTCAGGATTGGTGAGTTCTTGTTTGTCCACAATTTGTAGTAATTCAATAAAGCACCTCTGAAGTTTTTTTTATTACAGTTTCAAATCAAAATCTTTTTTTAATTTTAAAGCTTGATAATGTTCTGATTCTCCCCTTAGTGGAAGCCAAGAAAATGGCAATTAAAGAGGAAAAACATGACCCTGGTTATGACGCTGCTTATGGAGGTACATATGTGGAAAAATCCACTGAAAGCAATGGGCAGTGCCATTTTGCTACGACGGAACCAGGTAAATGTACAAAATGATTTCCATTGTTATCAAATCAGCTTGGGACTTTACAGTTTATATTGATGTGATCTATATACTAAGTGCCAAACATTCTAGTAACCTGCAGGAAGGTACTATATGTAGATGTTTGGCAATGATGTAACTCTTACAAAAATGCTGTTAATTAGCTACTGTTATAATTTATGAGTCAATGAAGGAAGCATGCTACCTTCCTCACAGCATCACCAATATTTGCACTTTTTAAAGTTAAATAATTCTTCTTGGAGAAAAGTTACAAACTTTGTTGTAATTCCTAAACCACACCTTGATTGCAACCTATGATTCTGGCAGATTTGGTGCTTCCGGTGTGGACCATGGAGTAAGTGGTCACACACAAGGCAGCTCCTGCCCAAGGTTACAGAAAAGAGCTCCTTTTAATCAATACGGGGTGGAATTTTGATGAAAAGATGTAGGTGAATGTTGGAGGAGTACTTTCCCCCAGGAATGGTATGTCTCTTGGTTACCAGACCCGGCAGAAACCGTGAAAGATTTGGCTGGAGCTGCAGCAAAGACAAAAGCCTCTTCCAGCAGGCAGGCGGGGGAAGAGCAAGCTTGTAGGCTTCAAACTGACTTGAGGGCCTTTATTAAAGCTGAATTCCAGCAGCAGAGGGAACAACTGTGAAAAGATCTCACCAAGGCCATTGAAGGAAGCGTTGACGAGACTTCCGGTGGAGCCTATGGAGGAGTAGGTCGTGCATTCGGCAGCTCCCGTCTGGAATGGACTCTCGGACCTTTTTCAGGAGTTTTCACGGACTTTTTGGGGCAGATTGGTGAAGCGAACACTGCCAAAAGGATTCCCTCTCTGTTGTATGGATAGCTGGACCAGGAGTGGCCGGGTGAAGTGTTTAAGTCCCAGTAAGCAGAAGCGTGCGGAGCGGGCGCCGAGGCACGGCATGGCGGCCGGTATAGACCAGGGTGCATGGGCACAGGAGCAACAGGAGTTCCTTAGGGGCTGCTTTGTTGATCTTAAAAAGGACATGCTGACCCTGATGAAAGCATCAGCAGACCAAATGATCGCAACTCAGGTGACACAAGGGAAAGCGATTAAGGAGATGGGGAAAAGCTATGCGGCCATGAGGACGAGTTGGTTGTATTGGCCCTTAAGGTGGAGAGGCTGGAGGACCTAAAAAACAGGTCCAGGAGACAGAACTTGAGAATTGTGGGCCTTCCCGAAGGTGTGGAGGGGTTGGATGCGGGAGCATTTGTGTCCAAGATGTTGGAGACACTGATAGGGACGGGGGTATTCCCTCGACCCCTGGAGCTGGACGGGGCACACACAGCCCTCGCAAGGAAGCCCAAGGTGAATGAACCGCCGGGGGCCATGGTGGTGAGACTTCATCGCTTCTCGGACAAGGAACTTGTCTTGCGGTGGGCAAAAATCGAACGGAGCAGCAGGTGGGAGAACAGCATGATACACATCTACCAGGACTTGGGTGCAGAGCTGGCCAAGAAGCGTGCTGGATTCAACCGGGTGAAGGCGACCCTCTTCAGCAAGGGTGTGAAATTTGGGATGCTACACCCAGCATGCTACACGTGACCCTAATTTGGGTCACGTACAAGGAACGGCATCACTATTTTGAGACGCCGGATGAGGTGTGGTCATTCGTCAAACAAGGAAAGCTGGACTCAAATTAAAGGACCGATAAGCTTTGGTGGAATGCGGCGGTTGGGCTGGGTAACACGGTACCCTTTCTAATACAAGATTATATACAATGTTGGATGCGTATAAGGGCTGTGGTGGTGGCTGGAGGGTGCAGTGTTTTCGGCAAAGTTGAGATACGGAGGGGGGAGGGGGCCCTGTACTTAGTGCGATTTTTCGGGAAGTTGGGACCTTGGTTCAACACGTGTCTCCTCACGGGGTAATGTTAGTGTCTTCTGTTTATTTTTTGTTTCATATTACTATTTACTCACTGGGGCTTGAGAGGTTGTTTAATTGGTTTATTCATGTGGGGAGAGGGGTCCGGACAATGAGACGACAGTCTGATCGGCACCAGGAGTGGGAGTTGCCAGGATCAGCATGGGTCAGCTGACTCTCGGGAGAGTGTTGGGGGGTGAGCAAGTGCCCAGCTGATGCTTGGCGGGGGGTTTTGGGTTGAGGGGCTGTTGGGGGAAGGGAAGGGGGAATGCTGCTTTGCTGACAGAGGAGGTATCAATTTCAGGGTACCAATTGAGGGTCGGGGACGGCGGCTCCCTGTGGGGGCACTCGAGGAAGCGAAGGGCGAGGGCTCGAGGTTGGCCAAGAAAGGGCGATGGCTAGTCAGCGGGGGGGGGGGGGGGGGGGGGGGGGTTAGCCCCCCGTCCAGGCTGATCACGTGGAATGTGAGGGATTTGAATGGGCCGGTCAAAACAGCGCGCGTGTTCGTGCATCTAAAGGGGTTAAAGGCAGGCGTAGCAATGCTTCAGGAGACACATTTAAAGCTCGCAGATCACACTAGATTGAGAAAGGGATGGGTAGGCCAGGTGTTCCATTCAGGGTTGAATTCGAAGACCGGGGGGTAGCAATTCTGATCCGTAAGGGTGTTGCATTCGAGGCTGGGAGAATTGTGGCAGATAAGGGGGTGCGGGTGTATAATGGTGAGTGGGAAGGGGTCCGGGCGGTGTTTGTGAACGTCTATGCTCCAAATTGGGATGATGTGGAACTTATGAGACGCATGCGAGGCAAAATCCCGGACTTAGAGTCACACAACCTGATCATGGGAGGAGACTTTAACATAGTCATTGACCCTGAGATGGACCGGTCAAAGTCCAGGACAGGGAAGCGACCGGCAGAGGCTAAGGAACTGAAGGGTTTTATTTGGGGGGGGGGGGGGGATCCCTGGAGGTTCACGCGGCCGAGAGCGAAGGGGTTCTCTTCTTTTTCTCCCACGTTCATAAGGTTTATTCCCGCAGAGACCTCTTTGTCTTGAGCAGGGCGTTAATCCCAAAGGTGGTGGGGACAGAATACTCAGCAATCACAGTCTCGAACCATGCCCCGCAGTGGGTGGACCTGCGGCTTAGTGAGGAGAGAGGGCAGCGCCCACTCTGGAGACTGGATGTAGGGCTGCTGGCGGACGAGGAGGTTTGCGGGCGGATTAGCAGGAACATCCAGGATTACCTGGAAACAAACAATACGGGTGAGATAGCAGCGGCAATGGTCTGGGAGGCTCTGAAGGCAGTTGTCATCTCAATTCGATCCCATAGGGAAAAAAGAGAAAGAGCAGAGAGGGAGCGACTGGTGGAGGGGATAATCTGAGTGGACAGGAGATATGCGGAGGCCCCCCGAGGCGGGGCTACTGAGGGAGCGGCGGAATCTGCAGGTGGAGTTTGAACTGCTCACCACAGGGAAAGCGGTAGCACAGCTGAGGAAGGCAAGGGGGGCAGTCTATGAGTACAGGGAGAAAGCGAGTAGAATGCTGGCACACCAACTGCGAAAGAGGGAGGCGGCCAGGGAAATTGAGGGAGTAAAGAATAAGGAGGGTAACACGGTATTGGATCCAGGGAGGATGTATGGAGTCTTTCAGGAATTCTATAGTAAGCTATACTAGTCGGAGCCCCCGACGGGAGTGGAAGGGATGAGGCAAATTTTGGACCAGTTGAGGTTTCCCAAAGGTGGAAGAGGACCTGGTGGAGGGGCTGGGGCCCCAGATTGAATTGGGGGAGATTGTCACGGGTATAGAGGACATGCAATCGGGTAAAGCCCTGGGGCCGGATGGTTACCAGATAGAATTCTATAAGAAATTTTAGGAAATATTGAGCCCACTCCTGATGAGGACCTTCAATGAGGCTAGAGAGAAAGGAACCCTCCCCCCAACAATGTCACAGGCCTTGACCTCACTCATTCTTAAACGATGGAAGGACCCGGAACATTGTGGGTCATTCAGGCTGGTTTCGCTTTTAAACATGGATGCCAAATTGCTAGCTAAGATTCTGGCCACAAGAATTGAGGAAGACCAGACTGGATTTGTTAAAGGCAGACAACTCAATACCAATGTCTGGAGACTTTTGAATATTATTATGATGCCCTCAGAGGGAGGGGAGGCGGAGGTGGTAACAGCGATGGGTACAGAGAAAGCCTTTGACCGGGTGGAGTGGGAGTACCTGTGGGAAACGCTAGGGAGGTTTGGGTTTGGTGACGGCTTTATTGGCTGGGTGAAATTGCTGTAGCAAGTGTATGTACAAACCAGCTGAGGTCGGGATACTTTGAGCTCCACCGGTTAACGAGGCAGGGGTGTCCCCTCTCCCCGTTACTATTTGCCCTAGCTACAGAACACTAGCTATGGAGCTGAGAGCCTCGAGCCTGGTGGGGACTGGTTTTGGGGGGGGGGGGGGGGTTGGAACATCGGGTCTCGCTATACACGGATGATTTGCTCCTGTACATTTCGGACCCTGTGGAGGGGGTGGGGGACGTTCTGCGGATCCTGAGGGATTTTGGTAGTTTTTCAGGGTACAAACTGAACATGGGAAAGAGCGAGTTGTTTGTGATCCAGGCCAAGGCGCAGGAGGAGAGACTGAAAGAGCTGCCACTCAGGATGGCAGAGAAAAGTTTTCGTTACCTGGGTATACAGGTGACCAGGAAATGGGATGCCCTGCACAGGCTCAACCTGACTCGGTTGGTGGAGCAAATGGAAGGGGACTTTAAAAGGTGGGACATGCTCCCACTGTCACTGGGAGGGAGGGTGCAGACTGTGCAAATGACTGTCCTCCCCAGATTTTTGTTTGTCTTTCAGTGCCTCCCTATCTTCATCCCTAAAGGCCTTTTTTAAGCGGGTGAGTAGGATCATTACGGGCTTTGTGTTGGCGAATAAGACCCCGCGAGTAAGGAGATCGCTGTTGGAGTGCAGTCGGTGGGGTTGGGGGGGGCGGCGTGGGAGCAGCTGGAGCGCACAACATGTAACGGTACAAGTCTGGGAGCTTTGATAACGGCTCCTTTGCCGTTCTCGCCGACCCGTTACTCCACAAGTCCAGTGGTGGTGGCGACACTGCAGGTCTGGGGACAGTGGAGGAGGTACAAGAAGGTGGGGGGAGCGTCGGTCTGGACCCCGATATGCAACAGCCATAGGTTTGTCCTGGGTAGGATAGATTGTGGGTTCCTGAGTTGGCAGTGGGCAGGCATCAGAAGGATAAGAGATCTGTTTATAGACTGAAGCTTTCCCAGTTTGAACGCACTAGAGGACAAATTTAATCTGCCACCAGGAAACGCCTTTAAATATCTGCAAGTACGAGCCTTTCTGAAAAAACAGGTAGTGGCCTTTCCGATGCTGCCGCCATTGAGGGTACAGGACAGGGTGGTCTCCGGCACCTGGGTGGGGGAGGGGAGGGTTTTGGATATCTACCAGGAACTACAGGAGGCGGAGGAAACCCCGGTGGAGGAGCTCACGGGCAAGTGGGAGGAGGAGCAAGGTGAGGAGTTGGAAGCCGGTCTGTGGGAACAGGTCCTGTGCAGGGTTAATTCCTCCTCATCATGTGCCAGGCTCAGTCTAATTCAATTTAAGGTGACAGCAGCGAAAATGAGCGAGTTTTTCGGGGTAGAAGACTTGTATGAGGTGCAAGGGCAGCCCTGCAAACCATGTCCACATGTTTTGGGCATGCCCGGAGCTTAGAGTGCTCTGGCAAGGGTTTGCGAGGGCAATGTCCAAGGTGCTTAACACACGGGTGGTGCCAAGTCCAGAGATGGCGATCTTTGGAGTGTCAGAAGACCTGGGAGTTCAGGGGGCAAAAGAGGCCGACGTCTTGGCCTTTGCCTCCCTGGTTGCCCGGAGACAGATTTTATTAATGTGGAGGGACTCGAAGCCCCCGAGGGTAAAGACTTGGGTTAACGACATTGCTGGATTTCTCGGCCTCGAGAAAATAAAGTTTGCCTTAAGAGGGTCTACGCTAGGGTTCTCTCGGAGGTGGCAGCCGTTCGTCGACTTTCTCGGGGAAAATTAAAATATCAGCAGCAGCAGCAATTCGTGGGTGGGGGGGGGGGGGTGGAGTGCTTCATTGGGATGGTGAGGGAAGACTGCGTCCCGTGGGTTAATGTCTATTTAATTGTTATTGTATATTCTCTTTTTACACTATGTTAATGTTCACTCTAGCTTTTGTTATTATGGTTACTACTGTTTTATTATGAAAAATTCTGCAAAACCTTAATAAAAATACTTTAAAAAAAAAAAAAAAGATTCTGGCAATCTTTGTATAGCCAAATACCTCCCTCCTGACATCCGTTTGTCTGTATAAAATAGTTGAATAAGGAAGCAGTTCAGGCTCAAATGGCTGAATGACCTCCTCTTTGTTTCTATATTTAAAAGGAGTAACCTGTAAAGTACCAGTTATTTAGAGATTGAAATTAGAAATTACCAATTGTCCTTTTGAAAACTTAGCCATTGCTACATCAATGTTGCCCCTATTGCACTAACCTATGTTTTGGGAGTATTCTAATCTTACTTTTTTTGAATGAGTTGTGGGAATATTCTAGTCTACTTACTTTTTTAAATGAGTTGGTTTGGAGCTGCATGCAACAACTGGTATAATTTGGAGGTAGTTGGCGGCATATAAACCATGTACAAAGGATTACAAAGCACCATTAAAAGCACCTTGCAATATAAAAACCTGAAGGAAATTATGTATGTTATGATATATATTGAACACTGTGGCCTGCATTCTGTACAGACCGGTTTCATTAGATGGGAGTACAATGACTAGATATACTTTGCCAACAAGCAACTTCAGCTTGTCCAGAACAGTAGAACCAGAGAATACTGCCTGTATTTGAAGTGAGGGTTAAATTCTAAACAAATCTGTTAAAATTATGTATTAGCAAGTGGTCAGTCTAGAATAGGTCCCTAGGACTTCCAGTTGCAGCGATGCAGTGCTAAGCCGCACATTTGGTGGCTCCCGCTACTTTTGGGACTTTCGGGCTCTTTTAAGGGCCCGCAGCGGCGCTGTTTTAACTTTTCCCCGGGTGGGAACGCAGCCTCTGTGCTTGGCGGCCGGTGGATGGGCTGGACTAGAAGTGGAGCGACCAGAAAATCAACTTTGCAGCAGAAGAAGGTGCGAGGCAGAAAGGACAAGATGGCGGCGGGCGGGGAACCTGCAGCGTGGCAGCAGTGGGCGAGGGAGCAGCAGGAGCTGCTGCTGCGCTCCTTCCAGAAACTAACGGCTGAGATTCTGGAGCCGTTGAGGGCATCGCTCGACAGGCTCGGGGCGACTCAGATGGCTCAGGCTGTGGAGATTCAGGAGCTGCAGCAGAAGGCTTCGGAGAACGAGGACGAACTCCTGGGCATGGCGGTGAAGGTGGAGTCGCACAAGGCGTTTCACAAGAAATGGTTGGCAAGGATGGAGGAGATGGAGAATCGCTCCCGCCGGAAGAATCTGCGGATTTTGGGCCACCCGGAGGGGCTGGAAGGTTCGGATTTGGGGTCCTACGTGGTCCTGATGCTGAACTTGCTGATGGGCGCGGGTCGTTCCGGGGAAACCTGGAGCTGGAGCGTGCTGCGGAAGCCCAGGCCGTACGAGTTGCCCAGGGCGGTGCTGGTCTGCTTTCAACGCTTGGTCGACCGTGAGTGTGTGCTTCGTTGGGCGAAGAGGGAGAGGAGTAGCAAGTGGGAGAATACGGAGATCAGGATCTACCAGGACTGGAGTGCGGAGGTGGCGAAGAGAAGGGCTGGGTTTAACTGGGCGAAGGCAGTGCTCCACGAGAAGGGGGTCAAGTTTGGCCTGTTGCAGCCGGCACGCCTGTGGGTCACTTATAAAGACCGCCAACTTTATTTTGACTCCCCGGAGGAGGCCTGGACTTTTGTCCAGGCAGAGAAGCTGGACTTGAACTGGGGGCTGGTGAACGTTGTACGCAGCCCGGAGGTTTTGTCCTCCTCGATATCCTTTCGCTTTTCTTGATTCTATTGGACGATGTTTTTTTGCTGTTTTTTTTTCTTTTCTGCTTTTCGGGACTGTTATCTGATTACTTGGTTGTTTTTTCATATCATGTTGGGATTTTTATTATTTCA
Organism: Scyliorhinus canicula; assembly: GCF_902713615.1. Taxonomy (NCBI): domain Eukaryota; kingdom Metazoa; phylum Chordata; class Chondrichthyes; order Carcharhiniformes; family Scyliorhinidae; genus Scyliorhinus; species Scyliorhinus canicula. The sequence continues at coordinate 35,414,601 of NC_052165.1, read as the reverse complement.
CTGGTTGCGGGTTTGGGTGGGGTTCGCGGCCCTGTTGGGTCATGTGCCTGTCTTACGGTGTTTTGGGTCGGGGGGGGGGCTTGGAATGGGGGCGCAGGCTTTTCTCCCACACTGGAGAAGCAGGGGGCGGGGTCGGCATTGGGGGAATGGGTGTGTGACACTGGGGAGGGTAATTGGGGTGGCGGGAGCAGCCGGGATCAGCAGGAGTCGGCTGACTTACGGAAGTACAATGACTGGAGTTACGCAGCTGGGGGGGGCCTAGCTTGGGGTGTGGGGGGATACCGGGTTGCTGCTGGAATGGCCAAGAAGGAGCTGGAGCGTGCAGAGGGAGTCGGGATGGGGGTCTGTCATTGTGGGGAATGGGCTGAGCGGGGGGCGCGGGCACGTGGCGGATTACGGAAAGGGTGATGGCTAGTTGACGGGGGAGGGGGCAAGTGGCCCTCCGATCTGGCTGATCACCTGGAATGTGAGGGGACTGAATGGGCCGGTCAAACGGTCCCGCATGTTCACGCACCTGAGGGGGCTGAAGGCGGACGTGGCTATGCTTCAGGAGACTCACCTGAAGGTGGCGAATCAGGTTAGGTTGAGAGTGGGCCAAGTGTTTCATTCGGGGCTGGATGCTAAAAACCGGGGGTGGCAATCATGGTGGGGAAGAGGGTGTTGTTTGAGGCGTCGAGTGTGGTGGCAGACAGCGGCGGGAGGTGATGGTGAGCGGCAAGCTACAAGGGGAGCGGGTAGTGCTGGTCAATGTATACGCCCCGAATTGGGATGATGCGGGTTTCATGCGGCGCATGTTGGGCCGGATTCCAGATTTGGAGGCGGAGAGCCTGATAATGGGGGAAGATTTCAACACGGTGCTGGATCCGCCACTGGATCAATCCAGTTCCAGGACTGGCAGGAGGCCTGCGGTGGCTAAGGTTCTGAGGGGGTTTATGGACCAGATGGGAGGGGTGGATCCATGGAGGTTCGCGAGGCCGAGGGCCAGGGAATTTTCATACTTCTCCCATGTGCATAAGGCCTACTCCCGGGTTGATTTTTTCGTTTTGAGTAGGGCGCTGATTGCGAGGGTAGTAGACGCGGAGTACTCGGTGATAGCCATTTCGGACCATGCCCTGCATTGGATGGACCTCGAGCTGGGGGAGGAGAGGGACCAGCGCCCGTAGTGGTGCTTGGAGGTGGGGCTGCTGGCGGACGAGGTGGTGAGGGGGCGGGTTCAAGGATGTATCGAGAAGTATCTAGAGGCCAACGATAATGGGGAGATCTGAGTGGGGACGGTCTGGGAGGCGCTGAAGGCGGTGGTTCGGGGGGAGTTGATCTCCATTCGGGCCCACGGAGAGAGGGGAGCAGAGAGAAAGGGAGAGATTGGTGGGGGAGATGGTGAGGGTAGACAGGAGGTACGCGGAGGCCCAGGAGGAGGGATTGCTGAGGGAGAGGCGCAGCCTTCGGGCTGAGTTTGACTTGTTGGCCACCAGAAAGGGGAGGCTCAATGGAGAAAGGCTCCGGGTGCGGTGTACGAGTATGGGGAGAAGGCGAGCAGGATGCTGGCACACCAGCTCCGTAAGCGGGATGCGGCCAGGGAGATTGGTGGTGTTACGGATCAGGGAGGAAATGTGGTGCAGAGGGGGGTAGACATTAATGGGGTCTTCAGGGACTTTTATGAGAGTCTGTATCGGTCCGAACCTCCGGCGGAGATGGGGCGCTTTTTGGACCGGCTGAGATTCCCGAGGGTGGAGGAGGGACGTGTGGAGGGTCTGGGGGCGCCAGTTGAGCTTGAGGAGCTGGTTAAAGGGATAGGGAACATGCAGTCGGGGAAGGCGCTGGGGCCGGATGGGTTCCCGGTTGAATTTTACAAGATGTATGCAGACCTGCTGGGCCCCCTGTTGGTTAGGACCTTCAACGAGGCAAGGGAGGGGGGGGGGGGGCTTTAGCCCCCGACGATGTCTCGGGCGCTGATCTCCTTGATTCTTAAGCGAGACAAGGATCCCCTGCAGTGTGGGTCATACAGGCCAATCTCACTTGAATGTGGACGCCAAGTTGTTGGCAAAGATCTTAGCCACGAGGATAGAGAACTGTGTGCCGCAGGTTATCCACGAGGATCAAATGGGGTTTGTGAAGGGGAGGCAGCTGAACACTAATATACGGAGGCTCTTGAACATTATAATGATGCCGGCAGTAGAAGGGGAGGCGGCGATAGTGGTGGCGCTAGATGCATAGAAGGCCTTTGATAGGGTCGAGTGGGGGTACTTGTGGGAGGTGCTGGAAAGGTTCGGGTTTGGGGAGGGGTTTGTCAGTTGGGTGAGGCTGTTGTATGAGGCCCCGATGGCGAGTGTGGCCACAAATAAGAGGAGGTCGGAGTATTTTCGATTATATCGTGGGACAAGGCAGGGGTGTCCCCTGTCCCCCCTACTTTATCCGCTGGCAATTGAACCCCTGGCTATGGCGCTGAGGGAGTCGGGGGATTGGAGGAGGCTGGTCCGGGGTGGGGAGGAGCACCGAGTGTCGTTCTACGCGGACGACCTTTTGTTGTATGTGGCGGACCCGGTGGGGGGAATGCCGGTGGTGATGGGGATTCTCCAGGAATTTGGGGATTTCTCAGGGTATAAGCTTAACTTTTGGGAAAAGCGAGCTGTTTGTGGTACACCCGGGGGACCAGGAGGGGGGAATTGGGAGGCTCCCACTGAAAAGGGCGGAGAGGAGCTTCAGGTACTTGGGGGTTCAGGTGGCCAGGAGCTGGGGGGCCTTGCATAAGCTTAACCTCACAAGGCTGGTGGAGCAAATGGAGGAGGAGTTTAAGAGGTGGGACACCCTGTCCAGGTAGGGTGCAGTCAGTCATAATGACGGTGCTCCCGAGGTTTCTGTTCCTGTTCCAGTGCCTCCCCATCCTTAACCCGAAGGCCTTTTTTAGGCAGGTTAACAGGAGCATTACGGGCTTTGTGTGGGCACACGGGACTCCAAGGGTGAGACGGATGTTCTTGGAGCAGGGCAGGGATGGGGGGGGCTGGCGTTGCCCAACCTCTGTGGGTATTATTGGGCTGCCAATGCAGCGATGGTGCGTAAGTGGGTAATGGACGGGGAGGGGGCAGCATGGAAGAGGATAGAGATGGCATCCTGTGGGCTCGAGCCTGGAAGCGCTGGTAATGGCGCCGCTGCAGCTCCCTCCAACAAGGTATACCACGAGCCTGGTGGTGGCAGCTACCATCAAGATTTGGGGGCAGTGGAGACGGCACAGGGGGGAGGTGGGGGCCTCGATGGGGTCCCCGATATGGGGGAACCACCGGTTTGTTCCTGGGAGAATTGATGGGTTCCTGAGTTGGCACAGGGCAGGTGTCAGGAGGCTGGGGGACCTCTTCATAGACGGGAAGTTTGCGAGCCTGGGTGCGCTGGAAGGGAAGTTTGGGCTCACCCCGGGGAACACCTTTAGGTCCATGCAAGTAAGAGCGTTTTTCAGGTGGCGGGGTTCCCTCTGCTGCCGCTGCGTGGGGTTCAGGACAGGGTGCTCTCGGGGGTGTGGTTTGGAGAGGGGAGGATCTCGGAAGCGTACCACGTGATGCAGGAGGTAGACGAGGCCTCAGTGGAGGAGCTGAAAGGTAAATGGGAGGAGGAGCTGGGTGAGGAGATTGAGGAGGGAACGTGGGCGGATGCCCTGGAAAGGGTGAACTCCTCTTCTTGTGTGAGGCTTAGCCTCATACAGTTTAAGGTGCTGCATAGGGCTCATATGACCGGGACAAGGATGAGCTGTTTTTTTGGGAGCGAGGACAGGTGTATTAGGTGCTCTGGGGGCCCAGCAAACCATGTCCACATGTTCTGGGCATGCCCAGCGCTGGGGGAATTTTGGAAGGGTGTAGCAAGGACGGTATCGAGGTTGGTAGGATCCAGGGTCAATCCAGGCTGGGGACTCGCAATATTTGGGGTTGCAGTGGAGCCGGGAGTGCAGGAGGCGAAAGAGACCGGTGTTCTGGCCTTTGCGTCCCTAGTAGCCCGGCGGAGGATTCTTCTTCAGTGGAAGGATGCGGGGGGGGCGTTTATTTATTGTTTCTCTTTTGTATATGGGGGGGGGGGTTTGTTCTTAGAGTTTTCTGTTACTGTTTTTTGTGAAAATTTGAATTAAAATTATTTTTTAGAATATGTCCCTAGTTAGACTGATTCATTCAAATTCATAGGTGGATTTTCAGTAAATAATATTTGAGATACAGTATAAGTAATTTGAGACATTATGTGGTATGTTGGAATAGTTGTGGTTGGGAGGTGAGGGGAGGGAAGAAAAATGTGACGTTTGACCTGTATGTCCCAAAGTCTCCACTACTGGGATTTTTCTCATGTAATTTCTGTTTGTTGTAGATTAATTAAATGCTGACTAATCATCTAATCATAGTAATTAATTAATCTCTGTCAATGTTGTATTGTGGAGAATAGCAGAAGTCATGTTAGAGGGCCCATGGTCTCATTTCATTGAGCAAATCCTATGGTAATTTGTGGTTGCAAATATAGTGCAAAACTTAATGAATTCCATGGTGACTCCAAATGTTTTCCTGATGTTTGTCTTGAACTATGACATGTTCCAAACTTTTGTATGTTGAAGTTACAAAAGTTAGTAACATTACAATATTAAATGCTTTCATCTTGAGTTTACATTTTAAACTTCAGTTCAATATTTCTTGATTGCAGCTGTATTTATCTAAGCACATGGCTCAGTGTACTTCTTCTACAGTTATATTTATGAATCATTTTCAGATTTATTTTGGAAAATGGCACTAAGTTACTTTGATTCAATTTGATTTGTAGCAGCAGCCAGCAACTCCGAATACAGCATGGGATCAACGTTTTGCCAAGTTCCTGACGGTCAGTGGATGACTCAGTCATTTGCAGATCAGATTCCTTCAATCAACAATTACTGCACACAGTCTCAAGAAGGAAATAGTACATAATATTTTGACAGGTTTGCAGAACTTCGTTACTGCAGTTTTATTGCAGTCTTAAAAGTACTGTACCTCAGTTTGTGAACTGAAGAGGTTTTGGGATAATATTTCTTTTTACTGTTTTAAGTCTAGAATTATGTGTAAAAGTAATGATGTAGTAAAGGTCAGAAAGCTGAACTCTTGAACTTTTAGAATTAAACTTTTCCCAAAATATTTATAGATGGAAGAAATAGTTTTAAATTAACTTGTATGTTTTTTTTTATTTATATGGTCAAGTGCTCATTTTATTCCTGTAATGCAGTTAGTTGGGGTTTCTTGCGAGTACAGATTCTCTTTTGATCAAGTATTTAAATTGTAAGGCTCTTAGGCTATTCAGAAATTCTTTCTGAAAATGCTAGCAATAGACTGGGTGCAGTGAAGCATTTATTGGTCTAGGTAAAAGTAGTGGGAGTTCAACAAAAACCATCGTGTAACCTTTTAAACTGAATTGAAACGATGCTGTTTAAGATCTTGTTTATTTGAAGCTATTTTAACATTTGCATTTTTCAGGATATGTTGAAGTTCTAACAATAGCAGTTTCAATTTCAGACCTGTTCAGCAAACCACTTTAATTTAAAATTTATTAGACCAAAGGGTGCAAGTTTTTTTTTAAATTATACAATGATTATGGGTCCAGGTGTCCCATTTGCTTATGCAAATTCAACACAGGATCAGAGCAGTTTCAATTCATTATTTTAAACCGTTTTGAAATGTTATGACGCTTCTCCATAGAAAATTAAAACTAAATTAAGCAAGATGAAATTATTTTTTCCATTGACTGTATCTTTTCATTATGTCTTTAAGGACAAGAAGGGTGCTATTGTGCTGTAAAAATAATAAGTAGCATAAATAATCATGTTTTACAATTGAATAGATGTTCTTTAATACTTAAGTATACACTTTACTCAAAGTTGCTTAATTTAACTTCTGGTTCATAGTTTAGCAGTAAATTCCCCCACTGTGTTGCTACTTTAACAATATTACTTTAATACAAATGATGATACAAAGCAATTTTAAATATCGGGAGTAGACAGTTTGGCAAGTTGACAATGGTGCACAAGAACAACCAGAGAATAGGCTCTCTGGAAAATCTTCTACTTAGGTTTAAATATGAGTCAGCAACAGTACCGTTGCCTTCAGCGTTTGGGGTTTTAATGTTTTTGTATGAACTGCAAAAGATAGTTTTCCATTGAAAATTGTTTGGATATTAAATGGAGCGTTCAAAATTCTGGCTCACATGCATTCCAAAGCACTTTTCCTTCAAGCTAAACTTGTGTAACAATTTTCTTTTGACCTGATTTAAATTGAATAAAGAGAATCAAATTTTTTCTGTGGGTCCTTGTAGAGAAATGGAGCTCACTAGCCCAGACTTTAACCCCCACAGGCAGTGAGAATGAGTGCAAGGCAGTTTAAATTCTTGCAGCAGCTAATTTGGCCAATCTCTGCCATTTTAACAGGTGTGCTCTGGTTATTTACCTCAAGGCAGCTGCTTTCAGAGCCCAGTATTTAGCTCGTCATGGACCCCAGCTGCAAAGACGTAGAAGGGTCAAAAGAGACCATTTTATTTTTACAGGTATTCTCTTTGGCTGGGGTAAGCAGGGGTGAATCTCCCAAGGAAATCTGGGGTTTTGGGCTTCCTTTTGATTGCCTACTCAATTACCATCCCCTCCTCTTATCCCTTCATACTTCGCTAACTGACTGGAGATTGTGCCTGCAAGTTGCTGGCCTTGGCTCCTGTCATGCTTGTGAGGCTCCTGACTGCTAACGTTAAGTCATTGATGCTGGATTTGTGCAGAAATCTGGTCTAACCTGCCTCGTGCCTGCCAGCTCCACACTCCCCCCTGTTAAAATCCAGGTTATCGATTTTATGTATAAGTTCATACATATGAGACATCACACTTATGTAAAATGCCTTAAAGGTTTATTAAGGAAACTATTGTAACTGACCTGCATGAGTGTTTTCAACAAAGCATTTGTAAGACTGTCTTTAGTGACTTAAAGCTGTTGTACAGGACTTTTTCAGGTTACACCCGCATCACATGTTCTAGTATGTAAAATGTGCCTGTGGGAATATATACAAGTAAATGTACTCTGACTTGAAGTGAATGGGCGGCTACTGGAAACTTTTTTTCAAATGTTAAAATGATACTGTTTACAACTTGTACATTTGGTGCTCAATCCTCTTGAAAGAGAGGGAAGGTTTTGAAAGTTGGCAAAAAAAATTCAATAAAAATCACAATGAATACTTTTTACTTTTTTTGTTTGCATTTTACATTGAAATGTTTATGCTCATTTACTTATGTAAATCTTTGAATACATTTTGGAGAAGTCTGATCTTGCAACAGTAACTCGTGTTTCTGCACATCTCCAAGCTAAGCAGGACAGTTCATACTTTCTGTGCAGGGATTGATTTTATCTGCTGTTTTTCACACAAACTACGTGCACACCCAGCTGAAAAATTAACTTTGTTTTGCCACACAATTTAGATAATTTTCTATATTGTTTATTTAGTTTTCATCCATCCAGAAGGTAAATGGCACTAGGATAACAAATCTAATTTTTCACACGATCTACATGGTTTCTTTGGAGTTTGGAAGTGCTTGAGAGTACAAAGCTTAATATTAAAAAGAGAAAAATGGGTTGCAATATATTAGAGGGATGTGTTTGGTTGTCCATCAATTTTGATCTGTTTAATATATTTACCTTCTAAACACATTACCTCAACCACCTGGAAGGACAAGGACAACAGATGCATGGGAATACTACCACCTGCAAGTTCCCTTCCAAGTCCCACACCATCCTGACTTGGAAATATATTGCCATTGCTTCACTATCGCTGGGTCAAAACCCAGAACTCCCTCTCAGCACAGTGTGTGTCCTTATCTAACATGGGCTGCAGGGCTTCAAGAAGGTGGCTCATTCCTTTCTCATGAGTAATTAGGGGTGGGCAATAAATGCTGGCTGAGCCAGTGACGCCTATGAAATAATAAAATATAATTTATTCAGTTTGCCATATATCTGTTCCGACAAATCTAAACTCTTTTGTGAATCCATTGTTGCTTGTTTTTCATATTTTTCTCACTAATTCAGACAGATTACAGTTAGGTTCTAGATTATTTATGTGTTTGAAGTGGGCTCGTCCTGCTTTTTAGAAACTGTTTCTTTGAGAGGAAAAGTCTGCACTTAATTAAACTTTTCAAAACAAGATTTTCTACTTCTTTTGGAATAGAAGATTCATCTTAGCCTTAAACTAGTAGTAGAGATTTCTTAAAAACCTGTTCTCAGTATATGGACATGAACAAGATTGTGTAGATTGCCCACTGCTACTTTCCTGAACTCTGAAGACATTTGGGCAGCACGATAGCACAAGTGGATAGCACTGTGGCTTCACAGTGCTAGGGTCTCCGGTTCAATTCCCCGCTGGGTCACTGTCTGGGCGGAGTCCCTGTGTCTGCGTGGGTATCCTCCGGGTGCTCCGGTTTCCTCCCACAGTCCAAAGAAGTGCAGGTTAGGTAGATTGGCCATGATAAATTGCCCTTAGTGACCAAAACGATTAGGACGGGTTATTGGGTTGAAAATGAAATGAAAATTGCATATTGTCACGAGTAGGCTTCAATGCAGTTACTGTGAAAAGCCCCTAATCGCCACATTCCGACGCCTGTTCAGGGAGGCTGGTATGGGAATTGAACCGTGCTGCTGGCCTGCCTTGGTCTGCTTTAAAAGCTAGTGATTTAGCCCAGTGTGCTAAACCAGCGGGTATAGGGTGGAAGTGAGTGCTTAAGTGGGTGGGTGCAGACTGGATGGGCCGAAAGGCCTCCTTCTGCACTGTATTTTCTATTTCTCAGGATAATAAGAGTCAACAACATTGTACTGGACTGGAGTCTCACGTAGGGCAAATTCTGGCAGATTCCCGTAGACAGAAAGGCTTTTCTTAATAATGTGCCTTTTAATGACAAAAGCGGGAACAGCTCCAATGGTTATTTTATGATGCAGGCCCACAATCCACAGATAATGAATCAGTCCATATCCAAATGCAGCAAGACCTGGACAATATTCACACTGGGGTTGACAAGTGGCAAGTTACTTTTGTATCACACAACTGCCAGGCAATGACCATCTCCTATAAGAGAGGATCTAACCTTCGCTGAATGCCCCATAATCAACATCCTGGGTGTTACCATTGATCAGAAACTAAACTGGACTAGCCACATTACTACTGTGGCTACCAGGGCAGGTCAAAGGCTAGGAATCCCACGGCAAGTAACTCATCTCTTGACCCCCCCCCCCCCCCCCGCCAAAAGTCTGTCCACATTCTACAAGGCACAAGTCAGCAGTGTAATATGCTCCAATAATACTTAAGAAGCTTGACATCATCCAGGACAAAGCAGCCCGCTTGATTGATCCTACTTCCACAAACATTCATATCCTCTACCACCGATGTTGTGTACCATCTACATGATGCGCTATAGTAACTCACCCAGGTTCCTTAGACAGCATCTTCCAAACCCACTACCCATCTAGAAGGACAAGCACAACAGATACTTGGAACCCCACCACCTGGAGGTTCCCCTCTAAGTCAGTCACCACTCCGACTTGTAAATATATTGTCGTTCCTTCACTGTCGCTGGGGCAAAATCCTGGAACTCCCTAACAGCATAGTGGGTGTACCTGAAGGATTGCAGCGGTTCAAGAAGGAAACTCACCACCACCTTCTGAACGGCAAGTAGGGATGGGCAATAAATGCTGGCTTAACTAGTGACGCCACATCCTGTAAATTGATTTTTTTTTTTTAAATTATTGTATTTCTTGAATTCTGTTCCACAATTTGCTCTAGCTAAGATCTGAACTGTCAAGCACCACTTTACTAGTGAAATGCCAAAACTGCTATACTTTTACACTCAGAAACAGGAGGCAGCAATTACAGCCTTTCAAGTTTATTTTGCCATTCAGTTAGATAATGACTGTTCTGTATCTCGACTCTGCCCACTTGGGCTCAATATCCTTTAATAAAATTCTACCAATCCTCACTTTTGACATTTTCAATTGGTCCCCAATCTCTGGGGACGAGTGTTGCAAATTACCATTACCCTTTAAAAGAAGAGTGCATTTGGCCCTCTGAGCCTGCTCCATGATTCATAAAATCATGGCTGATTCCGTTGTGGCCTCGGCTCCAAATTCCTTGACTTAAAAGAAATCTGTCTTGACTCTGCCTTGAATAAATTGAAAGACCCAACCTTCACTAGTTTCTCAAGAAGAGAATTTTACACATCAATGACACTTCGGGAATTCCCCCAATAAGGGGAAAGATTCTCTTCATATCCACCTTATCAAGTCTGCCCAAGACCTTGTATGTTTTTCATAGAATCCTTACAGTGCAGAAGGAGGCCATTCGGCCTTTCGAATCTGCACAGACCCCTCAAAAATCACCCTACCTAGGCCCAATCCACCGCCCTATTCCTGTAACCTCCACCCTAAGGGACAATTTAGCATAGCTAATCCATCTAACCTGTACATCTTTGGACTGTGGGAGGAAACCCATGCAGACACGCAGAACAAGCAAACTCCACACAGTCACCCAAGAATGGAATCTAACCCGGTTCCCTGGTGCTGTGAGGCAGCAGTGCAAGCCACTTTGCTACTGTGCCACCCTGTTTCAATAAGATCACCTCTCATTCTTTTTTAAATAAATTTAGTGTACCAATTCATTTCTTTGAATTGAGGGGCAGTTTAGCATGGCCAATCCACCTAGCCTGCACATCTTTGGGTTGTGGGGGCAAAACCCACGCAAACACAGGGAGAATGTGCAAGCTCCACACGGACAGTGAACCAGAGCCGTGATCGAACCTGGGACCTCGGCGCCGTGAGACTACTGGGCTAACCCACTGCGCCACCGTGCTGCCCACTTCTTATTCTTCTAAACATCAATGGGGTTTAGGCCTAGCTTGTTCAACCCTTCATAATTCCCATCTCCATTCCTGGAATGAGTCCAGTGAATCTCTGAACTTTTATTCATTCATGGAATGTCGATGCTGGTGGTTCGGCCAACATTTATTACCCATCCCTACTTATCCTTGATAAAATGTTGGTGAGCTGCCTTCTTGAACTGCTGCTTCCCAGGTGGTGTAGGTACATCCACAGTACACTTGGGGAAAGAATTCCAATTTTGTCACAGCATCTGAAGGAAAAGTGATAAACTTTCAAGCCAAGATGATGTATAGCTTGGAGGGGAGCCTCCAGAGGGTGGTGTTTCCATGTGTCTGCTGCCCTTGTCCTTCTAGATGGCATCAGTCATGGATTTGGAGGTGCTGTCGAAGGTACCTTGGTGGGTGCCTGCAGTGTATCTTGTGGATGGTACACACTGCTGCTCATGTGGCGAGAGTAAATATTTATGGATGAACTGCTTCTAAAGCAATTATATAGTTTTAAATGAGACCAAAACTGCACAGTAATCCCAAGTTGTCTCAGCAAGGCTGTGTAAAGCTCTGTAAGCTTCTCTACATTTATATTCCATTTCCCTCACGATGAAATGCCAACATTCCATTTGCCCTCCTAATTTCTTGCTGTACCTGCATAATTACTTTGTGATTCAGGTACCAGGACACCTAGATCAATCTGGTAGAGTTCTGAAATCTTTCCCCGTTTAAATAGTCTACAGCTTTTCATAGAATCCTTACAGTGCAGAAGGTGGCCATTCGGCCCATCGAGTGCACCGGTATCCGAAAGAGCACCCAACCTAGGCTTACTGCCCCGCTCTATCCCTGTAACCCCATCTAACCTTTGGCCATTAAGGGGAAAGTTTGTATAGCCAATCCACCTAACCTGCAGATCTTTTAACTGTTGGAGGAAAGCTACCCAGTCACGGAGAATGTGCAAGCTCCAAACGGACAGTTACCCAGAGCTGGGAACGAATCTGGGACCTCGGCACCGTCAGACAGCGGTGCTAACCACTGCACCACCATGCTGCCCTCTATAAATTCTAACAGAAACATGATTTCCATTTCATGTTGACTGATCAAATTGTGATTATCCAAATAACCTTAATAATGGATTCTAGCACCCCCAGGACAGCTGTTAGACTAACTGACTTATAGTTTCCTGATTTCTGCTTCTTGTCATTTATTGAATAAAGATGTTACCTTTGCTATTTTCTAATGCATTGGAACCTTTTTAAAATCTTAAGAAACTTTGGATGGTTATTACTATCTGTGCTGCCACTTTTAAGATCGTTGCTGGCCATCCAGCCCCGGGGACTAGTCAGCTTTTAGGTCTAATACTTTTCCTAGTGATGGTGATTGTATTAAGTTTAATCCTTCCTATCACCTTTTGACTTTCAGGGATTTCTGAGATGTTTTCTAAGTCCTCTTCCGTAAAGACAGACGCAAAATACCTGTTCACGACCACTGCTATTTCTTTACTTTCCCTCATGAATTCCCCAGACTCTCTCTCTCTCGAGGTCCAACGGCAGCTTTAGTTTCTCTTTTCCCATTCAAATTCTTGTAGAAATTTTAACTATCTGTTTTAAATTACTTGCTATCTGCCTCTAATATTCTGCTTTCTGCCTCTTCATTTTTTCTTTAGTAATTCTTTGCTGGAAATGCTTCTTGATATCCCTGAAGGTCCCAGCTCTAACTTTAAGGTTATTCCCAGGATTTGGATTTATACCATCCTAAATTTATAAACTATAAATGTGTTACTGAAAGTTAAGCAAATACTGATTTAACCATTTTTCACATTTGTAGAATACATTGCTTTTTAACTTTACCTCTCAAGTACAGAAAAGCAATTATGAAGACTTTGATGCAGTCACAGAATTTCCAGCACAGAAGGAAACCATTCAGCCTGTCGAGTATGCATTGGCCCTTGGAAAGAGCACCCCACTATACCGCCTATACCGCCACCCCATCCCCATAACCCAGTAACCCCACCTAACCTTTTCTGACACGAAGGGGCAATTTAGAGTGGCCAATTCAACTAACCTGCACATCTTTGGACTGTGGGAGGAAACCAGAGTACCCGGAGGATACACACGCAGACACGGGGAGAACGCACAGACAGCAGAGAGTGACCCAAGTGGGGAATCAAACCCAGGTCCCTGGTGCTGTGAAGCAGTGCTAACCACTGTGCTACCGTGCCGCCCACTATTCAAAAAGGTTAAGTATGAAATATTTATCAAATTGCATTATACCAAAATATAACAAAATCTCCCTCTGCTGAAAGTACTGAAGTTATTATGCAAGACTAAATTTTATTTTCTGTTGTGAAAATGTTTTCACTGAATAATACTGATTATTTAATTATTTTTTAAACAGTTGAATCTCAATTCCATCACAACAAGTTCTGCTACCATTTAATTCACAGAAACAAAACAAAAGTATGGAGAGTGGATTACTTAACTGCCGCATGCCTATAAGCACACTTAATTGGACGAAGAAATATCAATTCTATACATGATATAGAGTTCTTAATTGTTGGGTCGCACTAATCTAAACCGTCCTGTTGGATCAGGAAGATACCATCTTTCCCAGAGTTCCACGTGTGCAGTGGGATAATCCCAAGGTTTAAACCTTCCATTCCAATGTAGTAATTTAGCCTCAGAAAGGAAGTGTTCAGAATATCTGTCATCGGGACTCCAGCCTACAGAAACAGAATTGAAAAATATAGAAATTACACTCTTGAGCTATTCGGCGAAACGGAGGAACCTGCCAATGGAGAATCTCGCAGATGGGGTGCAATCTACCCGAGTAGGAACAGAGTTCCATAGCTTGTAATTAGCCGAGGCTGCACTTAGTCCCATTTTCTGCAGTGAGGAGCTCTGGTCTCGATCCCCTGACGCAACCCCCGAACCCGCCAACACCAACTCGCCGATCAGGGGGCACCTTGACCTTGGCAGTGCCAGGCTGGCATCCAAGTGGCACTGTCAGGCTGTCCTGGCAGGGTGCCACCCTGCCCAGAAGGAGACCCCCACGAGTGTTGTTCCATCTGGTCTGCATTCGTGGATACTAGCTCCGAAAGCACTCGTCCAAGGCGAGGAGGTTAAATCTTACACTTCAGTTAGATCTCGGGAATGCATATTAGAGTGGGACTAGCTGTCTCACCCTAATATGCCAGAAAGTGATCCTGTGCATAATGGGCAGGATTCACATTGCCATGTCTTGCGCGATCTCCCGGCATCTACAAGCGCGCTGCTTTTCGGGTGCAACGCGGTGAGCAGATCTTGCACAAGATGTCTTATATTTACCACATAGGTGACTCCTCAGGGTTCTACTTTCTGGTGCTAAGAACATTTTTTTCCTTCAATCCACATAGATCACCTGGTTTTTATTATCAAACTGGATCAAATATCTTTGGCGTGTTTCTCAGACTTTGATTAATTTTTCACTATAACATTAAGTCTTGTGCTGTAAGTAAATACACCTGGTATTTCAATCTTATTTTGTAGGTAAAGTTGTGGAGCACCCTTTTTATTTTTAGGCTAATAACTCAGAATGAGCGAACTTTGGTAGAATATAAAACAATTTTTAGAAAGCGTAATGTCAGCGTATACTGACATCATTTTATTATACTAAGAATCAGATAGATTAAAAGAACAGTTCCAAAACAACCCATTGTATTGTTTTGCACAGTTCATTGTTCTTAGGCAGAATTATATTTTGCCTCCTGCTCCATGTCTCTAACTTAGTCATCAATTGCCATTGTGCAACATTATCAAAAGCTTTCTGAAAATCCAAGGATAGAATATATACTGTATTCTCCTTTTGACTACGTTAGTAGTGTCAAAAGGAAGTCTTGTTAATTTAACTTGCCTCCCTTTCTTGATTGCTTTTTAACAATTCATGCTTTTCCACGTGTTCATCTACAGACTGCGTCAAATTTTTTTAAGCACTCTTGTCTGAGCCAGAATATTTCCAATTCAACCCTCCCTCCTGGACTTCACATAGTTGAGGCTAGCACTTCATTGCAGCACTGAGAGTGTAAACAAAGATCAGGAGTCGCACATTCGGCCCATCGAGCCTGCTCTGCCATTTTTAAAAGGGGAATGGTGTGTCGCTTTTTAAATGAGACGTTGAATCAATTCTCTATCTGCCTGTCTAGGTGGATGTAAAAATAGACCATGGCACTATCTGAACAAAAAGGAGGGAGTTGCCCAGCACTCCACCATAATGAACTAACTGATTACTAATTTGCTGTGTATAGGACTTGGCTTTGAAAATTAGCTGCCGCTTTTGTCTGCAAAATAACAGTCACTGTATTTCAAAGTTCATGCATTAGCTATGCAGAGCTTTGGGATGCCCAGAGGACAAGAAAGTTGTTCTATAACTGAAAGTTTCTTTATATGTACCTAGAATGTTACTGAAAAAGCTTGGCTAACGCAAGAAAGCTGTGTGAGAGATTTGGTATGCAATTTAGAATTATCGTGTGTTCTTGACTGTATACAGTCTGCCATATTCTGCAAAACTACTGTACAACTGTTAATAGGAGCTTTCCATTGCATGTTTTGATTATAAAGGGTAAGATTGAGTGGGGAATCTAGACCATGAATATATCAGTTAAACAGGTGCATTGGGGTCAATTTCTGTCTTCGTGTTTTGGTCAGGCACCTGGTGGAACAGAGTGGTATCCTTTTAGTGAACCCGTCCAATTTGTGTTCAATTGATTAGAACAGATAAAAGCCAGGCGGGTTGAGTAAGGGGTGGACAATCCACTCCATTGGCCGAGGCAGTGAAGACAATCTCAACGCCATTATCTTAAAAGAACTGCAGGAGCTATAAGAGTATTTTATTCTATTCCAATTTGAGTTAAATAGTTAGAGTTCCCGAGTTACATCCAGTGATTAAAAAAACTCAACTACTCAGTAAAATGTCCTTTTCAGCTTCATTAGTATCTTTAAAAAGAACTGACCAGAGCAAGGGTAGACTCTTACCAAGGTGCCGAATATGCCATAATGGGTTCAATAAAGAGTGTTTATTGTGAAATACGATTAACATAGGGGGGGTCACTACTCCTTCAGCTAGTGCACTGCTGTACAGGTTCTCCCTGTAAAAGAATAGAAACCCAGATGAGTGAGTTAGAATACCATACAGACACCACTCATATACCGGTAAGAGATACAAAACCTAGTTCTGACAACAATAGTAGAAGAATACACCATTAATTATCACAAACCTTGTTTGCAAAATAGAAGATGTATCACGGCAAGTGTTAACCAATAAAATTCTCATCCAATGGTTCAAATCCCTGTGTGGCCTCACCCATCCTTATCATTGTAACTCCCTCAACAACCAAGAAGGACAAGGGCAGTAAATATATGAGAACATCACCACCTACAAATTCCCCTCCAAGCCCCATATCATCCTGACTTTGGCCTTTATTGCAAAGGGGTAGGAGTTTAAAAATGGGGAGGTTATGTTGCAATTGTACAGGGTGTTGGTGAAGCCTCACCTGGAAAACTGCGTACAGTTTTGGTCCCCTTATCTAAAAAGGGCTTTAGTAACATTGGAGGCGGTCTAAAGGAAAAACACCAGGCTAATTTGTTGGATGAGAGGGTTGTCCTATCAAGACAAACTAAATTGTCTGGGTCTGTATTCCTTGGAGTTTAGAAGAGTAAGGAGCGACCTTATTCAAATATATAAAATCCTGAGAGGGCTTGACAGAGTAGATGGTGAGATATTTTGACTAGTGGGAGTCTCGAACAAGGGGACATAGCTACAAGATAAAGGGACGATCATTTAAAACTGAGATATGCAGAACTTTCTTCTCGCAGAAGGTGTGAATCTCTGGAACTCTCTGCCCCAGAGGGTGGTGGAGGCTAGATCTTTATAAGTATTTAAAGTGGAGAAGGATAAATATTTGATAGATTGAGGAATAGAGCGCTATGGGGAAATGGCACAAAAAGAAGTTGAGGCCGGCATAGAGCAGCTGTGAAAGGCGGGGCAGGCTTGAAGGGCCTGGTGGCCTACTCCCATTTCTAAATCTTGTGTGTTCTTGAGTTCTTAGCAACCAGAGGCCACTTTTAGGGAAAATATATTTTTGAGTTTAGTTTTAACTGGAAGCCAGAGTAGAAGGAGCTTAGCAGTGAGAGAGGAAACATCTCTCACAACTTTGCTGGAAGAAAAGGCATACAATGGAGTAAGTGGAAAATGCCAGAAATCTAAAGAACAGCTAGTTAAGGAAACTAGAGAAATTGAGAACGTGAAATTAAAGCAACAGAGGGGTACATTTTCCCACCGCATTGTGCCTGGCGCCGATCCGGACACGTCAGGTGAATTTTGGGAAAGGCCCAAATCGAGATTCGCACCAAACGCAAACCACTTTTCGATATTGCATTGGGCCGTCAGGGGGGGTTGGGTTGTTGGGGAAGGCTGGAGGGGTTCAGGTCGTGTGTCGCCCCTGGGCCGGGCTGGGGGGGTGCGTGGGGGGGGGGGGGGGGGGGGGGGGCTTCCAGCCATCTTTAAGTATTGTGGAGATCCATAACAGGGGCAACCAAGGCCGACGTCTGTCTGTCCTGTCAAACTCTCTCAGGACAGAGTACTGCTGCAGCGTCTCTCATGAAAGTTCATTCCACCCACTTTGACTGTGTGCAGCCTTTAGCTTAACAGCTTCGATATCGGGGATAGGTGTAAATGTGGAGTTGAGGTTGAAAATATGGAGTGAGGTTGCAACCAGATCAGCCATGATCTTACTGAAAGGCGGAGCAGGCTTAAGCAGCTGAGTGGCCTACTCCTGCTCCTAATTTGCATGTTTGTATGTAAGACTATTCAGAGGAAGCTGCTTATTGTCAGTGATTTAACTCTCAAAACTGCTGGGGAAGTTGCCACATTTATGGAGCTTGCAACTGGAGAAGCTTCACAGATAGAGGCTGGAGCGAAGATCGACCTCCAGGAACAAAGACTGCAAAGGTGCAACCACGTCACCATCGTACACAGGTTGGACACACAGTGGGGGACTACATACAAGAACTGTGGCAAGAAGGGCCACAATGCCACGGCATGTTGGGCACAGGAAACATCTCCGACACCAAGAAGATGCACAAACAAAAACACAGTTAAACAATCTAGTTGTGTCTACCAATTAGTGGCCGAAGCTTAAGATCACTCAAAAGATAGAGCAACTGAGCTGCTGTAAAGCGAGGTGTCTTGTCAATGCAGGGCATATTCTATGTTTTGGGGCATATTCAAAACTTGACGGTCATGAAATTAAATGATACGGGTGCAGCTGTATTGTTAATACCTGAGATAATTTATCATCAAAAGCTGACGCATCTTCTTTTAAAACATCAAATGTAATCCTGAGGACCTACATTGAAGAGGTTGTACTATTAAAAGGATACATTATATGAAAGTAGAAGCAAATGGACAGATGGTGAAGTTCCTCTTCAGGTTGTCCAGGGAACCTTCCTTGTTCTATTTGGCAGAGCATGATTGGCAATATTAGGCTTAACTGGGATACAGTCAATGAATTAGTGGATTCAAAGAACAACTTCTGAAGAAGTACTAGAAGGTATTCAAAGATTTGTGAGGCTCCTAAATGATACACCTAAAATGTCTCACACCCAAAGAGGCTTCCACTGGAATAAGTGCAGAAAGCAGGGCAGAATCTATGATTTGAAATTGGGGACTCAATTTCATTTGTGTACCCTAATCCAATTAACCCCAACCCCAAACCTAGCCCTGAAATTTACTTGTCCTCAGAAAACACGGCTGTGAATCTGCTGAGATTGTTCACTCAGGCAGGAGGGGCCCTTTCACTGAAGAAAAATATCAAGACATTGTGTTGTATAAAGGTATGAATATATGAAAAAAGCGCATAACTTACTCTACATTGGTCACCAGCCATTTTTCCAATTGCTTGGTAACCCGCTGTCGTTTCCATTCTGTAACGTTCGCAACAAACACGCCAACATTAAAGGAACACGTCATGGGATTTATCCCCAGCCCTCTGATTGTTGCCTTCCGGTAGTCCAGATGTCCCATGTACGTGGTCTGGAAAGAAAATGGGTCAAAATTTTAGCTGCATTTCTTTATAGAATAAATTTGGCAGGGGGAAGGGTGGGTGCTGAATCTTTCATTGATAAAAATGCAAGCTAAATGAATAATGGTACATTTTCTTCACAGGTGCATGCATTGTTACCAACACACAGTTTAGGCCGGGTTGCAGAAGTTACCTGCATTCCCATACTCCTAACCATCTCGTGAGTTGAGGTCAGATCACAATCCGTTGAGAAGGCGGCAGCGTGGCCAGGGTTCAGGGCAGTATCGTATAAGTCCTGGATATCACCTGTGGTTAGAACCGGTCCAAATTCAGATAACAAGATGTGGCTACAACAAGAAAGTCGGCAGTTTAACAATAAGATGTTTGTCAATTATTGTTACGTGAGAGCAGGGCAAACAGGAAGCAGAATAATTAGAGAAACCAAATTACAAAACAGCATAGTCAAAATTCCCCACAATCTTAGCAGAACTTTGATTGAAAAGTATATGAAAACGGTATTGAAATGTTTAAGCAATAATCAGCCATCTCGAAATCCATCCAATCAGAGTGGAAGCAAGTCATTGTCAATCCCGAGGGACTTCCTAAGAAGAAGATAAACATAAGAATGTGCCTTTAGTTTCAAATGTGGAATACGTCAAGTAGATCTAAAGGGGTTGTAGTGGTCATGCCACTGGACTAGTATTCCAGAGACCCAGATTGTTGCTCTGGGGCCATGGGTTCAAATCCCACCACGGCAGCTGGTGGAATTTTAATTCAATTAATAGTAACGATAACCATAACAGCTGCCTGTGATTGTTATAAAATCCCACTTGGTTCACTAATGTACTTCAGGGAAGGAAATCTGCTGTCTCTACCTGGCCTGGCCTACATGTGACTCCAGATCCACAGCAATGTGGTTGACTCTTAACTTCCCCCTGAAATGACCTAGCAAGCCACTCAGTTCAAGGGCAATTAGGGATGGGCAACAAATGCTGGATTTTTGTTTAAACTTCAAATGTGAAATAAAAACAGAATTTTCTGGAAAAGCTCAGCAGGTCAGTAGCAGCAGCACCAACGTCTCGTTCTGAATAAGAGTCATATTGGACTCAAAATGTTAATTCTGTGCAGGGTTCTCTGGCTGCGCTTGCCCGGCAACCCGAAATCCCGCCCGAGGCCAATGGACTTCTCCATTGTCCGCGTCTCGCCAGTGGTGTTCTTGCGGCTGGAATAATCCAGTCTTCTTCTCTCTCCACAGGTGCTGCCAAGCCCATCTGAGTTTCTACCAGCATGTCCTTCTCTTCTTGCAGATCTCCAGTTTCCACAGTATTTTGCTTTTATTCAAAAGTGGATGGTTAGGAAGCCTTTCAGGATTATGTATGCATTGATTTAACACTTACTGTAATATCAATTGACACTCATGAAGAATTCCTCAGCCGATTGAGTCAACGTGTGCCAGCCCAATTATTCTGCTAATTGTCACAATGGAATGTCTTTTTGTTTTGTAAATTTAGAGTACCCAATTAGTTTTTTTCCCAATTAAGAGGGAATTTAGCATGGCCAATCCACCTAACCTGCACATCTTTGGGTTGTGGGGGTGAAACCCACGCCGGCACAGGGAGAATATGCAAACTCCACACGGACAGTGACCCAGAGCCGGGATCGAACCCTAGTCCTCAGCGCCACAGGCAGCAGTGCTAACCACTGCGCCACCGTGCCCACCTCAATGGAATGTCTAATAGTGTTTTATTGAAGGGATACTGTGATGTTTTCACAACAGAGGAGGGCTGTTCTTAGAGCTACATGTCCCCACATCCACACACAGACCAGAAGCAGGGTTTCTCTCTCCAAAGTCCTTCTGAGGTTTAGAATACAGTGAACACAGTGAGTTGAACTGTGCACAAATTACCCCTGTAAACTGTTTTGGTCACTATTAGAAGAATGCCTCTGAAGAAGGTGGAGTAGCAAAGTGCTTTAAAGCAAGATATTAGTACTGAGTAAGGTGCTCAGTGCCAGTGGTTTGTCGAGTGTATCTTACTCAAATAAGCTATTTTTTGAAGCTCAGATACTTTAATGAGGAACATGAATTTGATAGGTATTGGACTATTCTGGGAACCAACTTAACAGCATCGTTAACTTAAGCCTTGAACCAGAAGGCGTCGCTAGAAGGGATCAAAGCAAAGTAGGAGGAAGAGTTGGAAGAGGGTATGGAGGAGGGGTTCTAGTGTGAGGTGCTCCGGAGGGTGAACTCTCCACCTTGTGTGTGAGGTTGGGGCTGATACAGCTGAAGGTGGTGTATAGAGTGCACCTTACAAGGGCGAGGATGAGCCGGCTCTTTGAGGGGGTAGAAGATGTGTGTGAGCATTGCGGAGGGGGGGGGGGGGGGGGGGAGAAGGCCGCATTCATATGTTCTGGTCCTGTCCAAGGGTGAAGGATTACTGAAGGAGGTGTTTAGGGTAATCTCTAAAGTGGTTTGTTTGTAAAATTTACAAACGTTTCAAAGTGGCCATCCCACAAAGTGCAATAATATTCAGGTTCTCTACATAGATCATAGAGGTGCTTCAATATAGCCAAAAAAAATCAAAGACATTTCAAAATAGTCATTACAAAGGGTAATATTATTTAAATTGTTTACATAGGTCAAGTTGCACTGAGGTGCTCCCATACAACCATCCCTAATGCCCTTGAACCTAGTGATTTGTTGGACCATTTCAGAGGGCAGTTTAGAGTCAACCATATTGTTGTGGGTCTGGAGTCACATTTAGGTTAGATGAGGTAGACTTCCTTCCCAACGTCCTTCCCTAAAAGGCAGCAGCGAATCAGATGGGTTTTTACGATAATTGAAGATCGTTTCACAGTCGCCATTACTGAGACTAGCTGTATATTCCAGATTTATTCATTGAATTTAAATTCCACCAGCTGCCATGGTGGGGTTTGAACCAGAGTCCCTCGAGTTTTAAGCTGGGCCTCAGGATAAGCAGTCCAATGACATTAGCATTCTGCCACTATCTGCCCCTAAATTGTTATATTATGTGCACTGAAACCTAAGCAGAGTAGCCCAACTGTGTCCAGTGTAGCAGAGGATCAACGCAATGCTCCACAAATGTCAGGTTCTGCTTCAATGCTCCCATTTGTTAACTACTCACACAAGCTCAACCTTTCAATGTGCTGCTAGGTAGGGGCAAAGTGTTCTAGCTGGGCTTGTACTGCTTCTGCACATTCGGTACTCCAGCCACGCATGTGTACCCACCGAACCCATACAGCAATGCACATGCCTACACATACCTAGTACTGAGGTACTACATTCAGTGCTGGGCACCAGAACACAGGACGGTTTTATTGATTTTGGAGTGGATGATGTGCAGTTTTTCCAGAATGCTACTGCGCGGCAAAGAGTTACAAATATAAGGACCAGTTGCATAGACTGGGCTTGTAGTCCATTGAAAATAGAAGATTCAAGGGTGATCTAATTGAGCTGTTTCAGACAATTACAGGATTTGTTTGGGTGGATGCAGAAAAACTATTTCTTGTGGCGGGGAGGCCCCGTACACAGGGGACAGAACTGTAAACATAGATCTAGGATTGAGGTCAAGAAGCACTTCTTGACAAAAAAAGGTATGAGAAATCAGGAACTTCCTCCCAATAAAAGCTTTCGAGACCGGGGATCAATTGAAAATGTCAAAAACTGACTTCCGGTGGCGGCTATGAAGGAGTAAGTCGCACATTTGGTGGCTCCCGCTCGGGTCGGACTTTTGGACCTTTTCCCCCCTGATTTTCTCCCGGACTTGAATTGTAAAACTGGTGACAGAGGCAATTGTGTACTGAATGCCCACATCGGTGCATGGAGAGAAGGACTAGAAGTGCTCGTAAAGGCAGAAACAGAAAGACAGAGAAAGCTTGGGCTGAAGCTGCAACAGGAAACAGCATGGCGGAGGACCGGACCTCTGGTTTGTCAACTCAGCGCAGCTGAGTTATAACAGAGCAGCTGATGCAAGTTATTCAGGAAGGCTTTGCTAAGCAGAAACGGGACTGCTTGGACCCAATAAAAGAGTCAATTGAGCAGCTGGAGCTTAGATTGGACGGCCAACATCGGGAGATCCAGAAGATAGGGAAGGCGCTGGCTGAGCAGGAGGAACATCAAACTGCGTTTGAGTTGGAGGTGGGGATGCTGAGAGACCAGCAGAAGAAGCTCCTGGAGAAGGTGCAGGACCTAGAGAATAGGTCCCGCCGGCAGAACTTGAGAATCGTTGGGCTCCCGGAGGGATCCGAAGGAGCGGACGCTGGGGCATGCATTGCAGACATGTTTGAGAAGCTGCTGGGGGATGGGGCATTTTGCCGGCCCTTAGAGGTGGACAGGGCTCATAGAGCACTCGCGAGGAAGCCGCAAATGGGAGACCCCCCCCCCCCCCCCCCCCCGAGGGAAATGGTGGTGTGAGTCCACAGGTACTTGGATAAGGAGCTTATTCTACAGTGGGCCAAGCAGACACAGAGCTGTAAGTGGGACAACAGTATCCTGCGGGTTTACCAAGACATGAGTGTGGTGGTGGCCAGAAGAGCAGGCTTCAACCAGATTAGGTCGATCCTTTTTAAGGAAAAAGTTCGGACTGTTGTATCAGGCCCGTCTCTGGGTCATGCACGAGGAACAGCACTTTTATTTTGAGTCGCCTGAGGACACGCTGGACTTCGCGAAAAGGAAAGGACTGGTGGTGGACTGAGAACTTTTGAACTTTGCTGCAACGTTCATGTTTTTTTTTCTGTTCTTTTAAGAAAAGTTTCTCATTTTCAGTTTTGTGGAAGCTGTTTGTAATGCCTTTTGCATTGATTTGGGACCAGCGGCAGAGCTGAGTGAGTTAAGGTTTTCATTTGCACTGTCGGGGAATGGAGGTGTGCTTGTTTAGATATTGGTGTTTTTTCTGTCGGGCAATTGTGTGGGGATTGTTTGATGTTGGAGTATGTTTGAATGAGTGGGGGGGGTGGGAGGGTGGGGAGGGAACAATAGGTGGGAGACTATCCAGCGCCAGGGATGGGGGCCACCAAGCTAGCTGGGCAGGCTAGCTCTTGGAAGCGCAGTGGGGTGTGTGCATATGTTCGGTGTATTAAAGGGGTTGGGTTACAGACTGTTGTTACTGGGGGGGGGGGTAAATGTTCTGCTGACGAGGGAGGGACTTGGGCTAAGGGACAGAGAGGAGGTTGGGGGCGGAGGCTGCCTGGTGGCAGGTTGGTGGAGACGCGGAGCATGGGCTGGAGGCGGGCCCAAAAAACAGGATGGCGGATCGGCGAAGTGGGGGGAGGGGCAATGAGACCCCCAACTAGGCTGATCACCTGGAATGTTCGAGGGGTAAATCAGCCGGTCAATAGCGCATGTGTTCGTGCATCTTAGGGGACTGAAGGCGGACGTGGTATGTCGCAGGACACGCACCTTAGTGTAACTGACCAAATTAGATTGAGGAAAGGCTGGGTCAGTCAGGTCTTTCAATCGGGACTAGGCTCAAAGACTAGAGGGGTCATGATCCTGATCAATAAGCAGGTGGTGTTTGAGGCGGGTAGAATAGTCTCGGATGTGGGAGGTCAGTACATTATGGTCAGTGGGAAACTGGAGAGGGTGCAGGTGGTATTAGTAAATGTGTATGCGCCAAATGGGGATGATGTGGAGTTTATAAAGAGGATGGTGGGGAAGATACCGGTCCTGGACTCGCACAGGTTGGTCATGGGAGGGGACTTCAACACAGTTATTGACCCTGGCTTGGACCGGTCAAGCTCGAAAACGGGCAGGGAGCCAGCAATGACAAAGGAACTAAAAGGGTTCATGGAGCAGATGGGGGGGGTGGATCCATGGAGATTTGGGCAGCCGAGGGTGAAGGAGTCCTCCTTCCCCTCACATGTGGATAAAGTGTACAAGAGTCGGCAGGTCATGTTAAAGTTGTATAGGACTTTGGTTCGGCCCCTCGGGTAAGGCCCCGGGGCCGGACGGGTACCCTGTGGAGTTTTACAAAACGTTCTCTGGGATATTGGGGCCAGTGTTGATCAAGATGTTTGATGAGGCAAGGGAAAGAGGGGTGTTGCCCCCGACGATGTCACAGGCCACAATTTCACTGATTCTGAACTGGGACAAGAACCCGGAGCTGTGTGGGTCCTACAGGCCGATAATCCCTGTTAAATGTGGATCCCAAATTGCTGGCCAAAATGTTGTTCTCCAGGATTGAGGATTGTGTTCCGGATGTTATTGGGGAAGACCATACGGGGTTTGTTAAGGGTAGGCAGTTGGTGGCCAATGTAAGAGGGTTACTAAACGTGATCATGATGCTCCCGGAAGGTAGGGAGGTGGTGGTAATGTTTGCAATGGATGCAGAAATGGCTTTTGATTGGGTAGAATGAGATTATCTGTGGGAGTACTGGGACAGTTCGGATTTGGGCGGAGCTTTATTGACTGGGTCAGGTTGCTGTATCAGGCTCCTGTGGCAAGTGTACGGACGAATAGGACAACATCAGACTATTTTAGACTGCACCGGGGGACGAGACAGGGATGCCCCCTCTCCCCACTGTTGTTCGTGCTAGCTATAGAGCTGTTGGCAATTGCTCTGAGAGCCTCAAGGGGCTGGAATGGCTGGTCCGGGGGAGGGGGAGCACAGAGTCCCGCTCTATGCAGACGACCTGCTTT
This sequence comes from Scyliorhinus canicula, assembly GCF_902713615.1. Classification (NCBI taxonomy): domain Eukaryota; kingdom Metazoa; phylum Chordata; class Chondrichthyes; order Carcharhiniformes; family Scyliorhinidae; genus Scyliorhinus; species Scyliorhinus canicula. The sequence continues at coordinate 35,389,023 of NC_052165.1, read as the reverse complement.
TGTATGCATCGGACCCAATAGAGGAGATGGAAGAAATCATGAGGATTCTAGGGAAATTTGGCCGGTTTTCAGAGTATAAACCAAATATGGGGAAAAGTGAGATGTTTGCGGTCCAGGCGAGGGTCCAGGAGAGGCGATTGGGTGATATGCTGTTTAGATTAGTAGGGGGAAGCTTTCGGTACCTAGGCATTCAAGTGGCGCAGAAATGGGACCGGCTGCATAAATTAAATCTGGCCCGACTAGTTTACCAAATGAAGGACGATTTCCGAAGGTGGGATGCGCTCCCGTTGTCATTAGCTGGGAGGGTGCAGACGGTGAAGATGACGGTCCTCCCGAGATTCCTGTTCGTGTTTCAATGTCTCCCCATCTTTATTCCGCGGTTCTTTTTTAAACGGGTCAACAAAATGATCACTGGCTTTGTTTGGGCGGGCAAGACCTCGCGAGTAAGGATGGTAATGCTTGAGCAGAGTCGGGGAGAGGGCGGGCTGGCGCTGCCAAATTTTAGTGACTATTACTGGGCAGCGAATATAGCCACGATATTGAAGTGGGTGGTGGGGAAGGGGTCGGCATGGGAGCGTATGGAGGCGGCTTCATGCAAGGGCACCAATCTGGGGGCATTGGTAACTGCACCTCTGTCGTTCCTGCCGGCACGGTACTCCACCAGCCCCATGGTGGTGGCGGCCCTGAGAGTCTGTAGGCAATTGAGGAGACATGTGGGAGCAGAGGGAGCATCATTCTGGTCCCCAATCTGTAATAATCACCGGTTTGCCCCGGGAAGTATGGATGGGGGGTTCCGGATATGGCGGAGAGCAGGGATTGAGAGGATGGGGGGTATGTTTATAGAGGGGAGCTTTCCGAGTATGAGGGCGCTGGAGGAGAAGTTTGGGTTGGCGAGGGGAAACTAATTCAGGTATCTGCAGGTGCGGGACTTCCTACGTAAACAGGTGTCAACCTTCCCGCTCCTACCGCTAAGGGGGATTCAGGACAGGGTAGTTTCCAGAGGGTGGGTAGGAGAAGGGAAGGTCTCTGACGTTTACAAGGAACTTATGGGGTCAGAGGAGACGCAGACTGAGGAGCTGAAGTGCAAGTAGGAGGAGGAGCTGGGAGGAGAGATAGAGGATAGTCTATGGGCGGACGCGTTGAGTAGAGTCAACGCGTCCGCAACATGTGCCAGGCTCAGCCTGGTACAATTCAAGGTCGTTCATTGGGCTCACATGACAGTGGCCCGGACGAACAGATTCTTCGGGGTAGAAGACAGGTGTGCGAAATGTGCGGGTGGACCAGCGAACCACGTCCACATGTTCTGGACATGCACGAAGCTTAGGGGATTTTAGCAGAGGTTTGCAGATGTCATGTCCACGGTGTTAAAAACAAGCGTGACACTGAGTCCAGAGGTGGCGATTTTCGGGGTATCAGAAGACCCAGGAATCCAGGAGGAGAAAGACGCAGACGTTCTGGCCTTTGCTTCCCTGGTAGCCCGGAGACGGATACTATTAGCTTGGAGGGACTCAAAGGCCCCGAAGTCGGAGACCTGGCTATCGGACATGGTGAGCTTTCTCTGTTTGGAGAAAATCAAGTTCGCCTTGAGGGTCACTGTTAGGGTTCGCCCGGAGGTGGCAACCGTTCGTCGACTTCTTTGCGGAAAATTAATCATCAGCAGACGGTGGGAGGGGTTTAGTTTAGCTTAGAGTAGTGGGTAACTAAAGGTGGGACCTGTAAGGGAGGGAGACGGCTTTTGCACTATGTTTATAGTTTAATGTACATTGTTTATTTTGTTGTTGTTACAATACCAAAAATACCTCAATAAAATGTTTATTAAAAAAGAAAATGTCAAAAACTGAGATTGACAGATATTTGTTAATTAAGGGAATCAGGAGTATGAAGCAAAGGCAATTAAATTGGTAAAGATACAGATCAGCCATGATTGAATTGAATGGTGAAACCAGGCTCAAGGCTGAGGAAACAAGGTTCAGACAGGGCACTAGAGGGATACAAGATAGCCAGGAGGGAACTGAAGAAAGGGATTAGGAGAGCTAAGAGAGGGCATGAAAAATCTTTGGCAGGTAGGACCAAGGAAAACTCCTCTTCCTGTAATCCTAGAGTGATGCTCCGGGTTTCAAAGGAAGCTTTACTACTCAGTATGTGCAGCCACACGCAGGCCAGCAGGACCAAGTGCATTGAACAATGTTCTTCTGGTGTGGAAACCAATTCTGCCTTATGAGGTATAAAATAGAACTGGTCAGAAAATCTTGTCAGTGTGAAAATACCTTGTATAATAACATCATCGTCCAAGTATATCACCTTCTCGTGATCACGAATAAGATATGGAATGAAGTAGCGGACAAAGTTGAGCTGAAATAGAAAAATATTCCATGAGAAGGTAATACCACATGAAAATAAACAAGAAACGTGAATGGGAGGAGTGTGAAGCAGGTCAGGATCACTGTGAAGCCGACTGGGAGGAATGTGAAATAGATCGAGGTCACTATGAAGCAGACCGGATGGAGTGTTAAACATGTCGGGGTTACTGTGACGCAGACTGGGAGGAATGTGAAGCAGGTCAGGAGGAGTGTGAAGCAGATCGAGGAAGACTGAGAGGGGTTTCAAGTGGGGTTCCACACGGCTCAGTGTTGGGACCCCTGCTGTTTGTTTTATATATTAACGAATCCGACTTGAACGTGGGCGTCACGATTGGGAAATTTGCAGACGACACAGAAGTTGACCGTGTAGTGGATAGCATAGAGGATAGCTGTATGCTCCAAAATGATATAGATGGGTTGGCGGAGTGGGCAGGAATAGGAAAGGAGCAGACACCTTGTTGGGAGTTTTCTTTAGGCCCCCCAATAGCAGCAGAGATGTGGAGGAACAGATTGGGAAACAGATTTTGGAAAGGTGCAGAAGTCACAGGGTCGTAGTCATGGGTGACTTCAACTTCCCAAATATTGGGTGGAAACTCTTCAGCTCAAATAGTTTGGATGGGGTGGTGTTTGTGCAGTGTGTCCAGGAAACTTTTCTAACACAGTATGTAGATTGTCTGACCAGAGGAGAGGCCATATTGGATTTGGTACTTGGTAATGAACCAGGGCAAGTGATAGATTTGTTAGTGGGGAGCATTTTGGAGATAGTGACCACAATTTTGGGACTTTCACTTTAGTAATGGAGAGGGAGAGGTGAGTGCAACAGGGCAAGGTTTACAATTGGGGGAAAGGTAAATACGATGCTGTCAGACAAGAACTGAAGTGCATAAGTGGGAACACAGGCTGTCAGGGAAGGGCATAATTGAAATGTGGAACTTGTTCAACGAACAGATACTACGTGTCCTTGATATCTATGTCCCTGTCAGGCAGGGAAGAGATGGTCGAGTGAGGGAACCTGGTTGACAAGAGAGGTTGAATGTCTTGCTAAGAGGAAGAAGGATACTTATGTAAGGCTGAGGAAACAAGGTTCAGACAGGGCACTAGAGGGATACAAGATAGCCAGGAGGGAACTGAAGAAAGGGATTAGGAGAGCTAAGAGAGGGCATGAAAAATCTTTGGCAGGTAGGATCAAGGAAAACCCCAAGGCTTTTTACACATATGTGAAAAATATGAGAATGACTAGAGCGAGAGTAGATCCGATCAAGGACAGTAGCGGGAGATTGTGTATTGAGTCTGAAGAGATAGGAGAGGTCTTCAACGAGTACTTTTCTTCAGTATTTACGAATGAGAAGGGCCATATTGTTGGAGAGGACAGTGTGAAACAGACTGGTAAGCTCAAGGAGATACTTTTTAGGAAGGAAGATGTGTTGGGCATTTTGAAAAACTTGAGGATAGACAAGTCCCCCGGGCCTGATGGGATATATCCAAGGATTCTATGGGAAGCAAGAGATGAAATTGCAGAGCCGTTGGCAATAATCTTTCCGTCCTCACTGTCAACAGGGGTGGTACCAGGGGATTGGAGAGTGGCGAATGTCGTGCCCCTGTTCAAAAAAGGGAACAGGGATAACCCTGGGAATTACAGGCCAGTTAGTCTAATTCGGTGGTAGGCAAAGTAATGGAAAGATTACTGAGGGATAGGATTTCTGAACATCTGGAAAGACACTGCTTGATCAGGGATAGTCAGCACGGATTTGTGAGGGGTAGGTCTTGCCTCACAAGTCTTATTGAATTCTTTGAGGAGGTGACCAAGCATGTGGGTGAAGGTAAAGAAGTGGCTGTAGTGTACATGGATTTTAGTAAGGCATTTGATAAGGTTCCCCATGGTAGGCTTATGCAGAAAGTAAGGGGGCATGGGACAGTGGGAATTTTGGCCAGTTGGATAACGAACTGGCTAACCAATAGAAGTCAGAGAGTGGTGGTGGATGGCAAATATTCAGCCTGGAGCTCAGTTACCAGTGGTGTACCACAGGGATCAATTCTGGGTCCTCTGCTGTTTGTGATTTTCATTAATGACTTGGATGAGGGTGTTCAAGGGTGGGTCAGTAAATTTGCAGACGATCCGAAGATTGGTGGAGTTGTGGATTGTGAGGAGGGCTGTTGTTGGCTGCAAAGAGACAAAGATAAGATGCAGAGCTGGGCTGAGAAGTGGCGGATGGAGTTTAACCCCGAAAAATGTGAGGTTGTCCATTTTGGAAGGACAAATATGAACGCGGAATACAGGGTTAACGGTAGGGTTCTTGGCAATGTGGAGGAGCAAAAAGACTTTGGGGTCTATGTTCATAGATCTTTGAAAGTTGCCACTCAAGTGGATAGAGCTGTGAAGAAGGCCTATGGTGTGCTAGCATTCATTAGCAGAGGGATTGAATTTAAGAGCCGAGGTGATGGTGCAGCTGTACAAAACCTTGGTAAGGCCACATTTGGAGTACTGTGAGCAGTTCTGGCCGCCTCATTTTAGGAAGGATGTGGAAGCTTTGGAAAAGGTGCAAAGGAGATTTATCAGGATGTTGTCTGGAATGGAGAGTAGGTCTTATGAGGAAAGGTTGAGAGTGCTAGGCCTTTTCTCATTAAAAGGGAGAAGGATGAGGGGGCGACTTGATAGAGGTTTTTTAAGATGATCGGGGAATAGATAGACAGTCAGAGACTTTTTCCTCGGGTGGAACAAACCATTACAAGGGGACATAAATTTCAGGTGAATGGTGGAAGATATGGGGGGGATGTCAGAGGTTGGTTCTTTACCCAGAGAGTATGGGGACATCGAATACACTGCCTTGAGTCGGAAACATTAGGCTACTGGATAGGTACATGGATTACAGTAGAATGCTGGAGTGTAGATTGATTTGTTCTTAATCTAGGACAAAAGTTCGGCACAATATCGTGGGCCGAAGGGCCTGTTCTGTGCCGTATTTTGTATGTTCTATCTTCTGTGAAAGTGGCAGATGGTGTTCAACTCTGAGAAGTGTGAGGTAATGCATTTAGGGAGGTTAAACAGTAAAAGGGAATATACAATAAATGGGAATATACTGAAAAGTAGATGAATGAAAGATCTTGACATGCAAGTGCACAGGCCCCTAAAGGTAGCAGTACAGTTCGATAAGATTGAAAAGACACATGGAATGCTCTCCTTCATTGGCAGAAATATAGAATCCATAAGTTTATTCTCCTCTTTCACATTTTCATCCAGATTTACACGCACCAACAAACAATCAACGGTACCAAATACAATGTCAATCCCCTGGCCAACAATTCCTCCCTCCCACCAACCCCCAAACAACCCTCAACATTTTAAATACAAACATCAAAGAAAAGGATTCAGGAATCCACCATCCACCCATGTATAGTCACCAACAACATACACAGTCTAACCGCCCCCCCCCCCCCACACACCCCATTTCCCCCCCCAATGTTCGATGTCATCCAATTCTTGAAAGTGCATAATAAACAAAGCTCATGAATTGTAGAACCCTTCCATCCTTCCCAACAACTCAAACTTCACCTTCTCGAGTGTTAAAAACTCCAACAGATCCCCCCCCCCCCCCCCCCCCCGCGGCCATGCCAGGGCACAGAGTGGAGAAACTGATAAGCAGGGATATAATGATGAAACTGTAAGACACTGGTGAGGCCACAACTGGAGTACCGTGTGCAGTTCTGGTCACCATATCACAGGAAGCATGTAATTGTTCTGGAGAGAGTGCAGACAAGATTTACTGGAATGTTGCCAAGGCTGGTGAACTGTAGCTACGAGGAGAGATTGGACAAGTTGGTGTTGTTTTCCATGGAACAGAGAAGGCTGAGGGGTGACATGATTGAAGTAAACAAAATTGTGAGGGGTAGAGATAGAGTAGTTAGGGTGAACCTGTTTCCCTTGGCAGAGAGTTAAAGAACCGGGGTCATAGATTCAAACTAAGCAGCAGAGGGGACATGAGGAGAAACATATTCACACAGAGAGTGGTGGGTGTCTGGAATTTGCTGCCTCAGTTGGTGGTGGAGGCAGAGGCCTAATCCCTTTTTAAAAGTGCCTGGACCTACGCCTCAAATGCTGTAAGCTGCAGAGCTATGGGCCGTGAGCAGGAAGATGGGATTACAAAGGGCACCTGGGTGTCTTTGGAGCGGCATGGACAAAATGGCCTCCTCCTGTGCTGTATTCTTTCTATTGTTCTATGAATTGTGAAGTAGGTCAGGTTCACTGTGTTCGTCATTCGGTCACGCCTATTTGGGGCAGGGTTCTGAGTCCGAAGTCTCGCGTGACTTTGGTGAATCCCGGAGGCGCGGAGCCTGTCGGGAGGCTCGCTGGAGGCCTCTCCCGGCATTTTCCAGCCGCATTGCACTCAAGCGAGAAGAATTCAACGCAGCTGGAGATTCGGGCCTATAGTTCCAAGTTAGAATGTTGTGGATGTAGGTGGTGGTGTTTTGCTGCCTTTGTCCTTCTAGATAGTAGAGGCCGTGGGTTTGCAAAGTGCTATCGAAATTGCTGCCACGCATCTTGTAGTTTCGACACACTGTTGCCAGTGTGCGGCGATCGTGGAGGAAGTGAATGTTTAAAGTGGTGGTTGTGATGCCAAACAAGCGGGCTGCTTCGATCAGGATTATATCGGGGCAGCAGCCACAAGCGGGCTGCTTCGATCAGGATTATATCGGGGCAGCAGCCACAAGCGGGCTGCTTCGTTCAGGATTATATCGGGGCAGCAGCCACAAGCGGGCTGCTTCGTTCAGGATTATATCGGGGCAGCAGACACGAGCGGGCTGCTTCGATCAGGATTATATCGGGGCAGCAGACACAAGCGGGCTGCTTCGTTCAGGATTATATCGGGGCAGCAGACACGAGCGGGCTGCTTCGATCAGGATTATATCGGGGCAGCAGACACAAGTGGGCTGCTTCGATCAGGATTATATCGGGGCAGCAGCCACAAGCGGGCTGCTTCGATCAGGATTATATCGGGGCAGCAGCCACAAGCGGGCTGCTTCGTTCAGGATTATATCGGGGCAGCAGCCACAAGCGGGCTGCTTCGATCAGGATTATATCGGAGCAGCAGCCACAAGCGGGCTGCTTCGATCAGGATTATATCGGGGCAGCAGCCACAAGCGGGCTGCTTCGATCAGGATTATATCGGGGCAGCAGCCACAAGCGGGCTGCTTCGATCAGGATTATATCGGGGCAGCAGACACGAGCGGGCTGCTTCGATCAGGATTATATCGGGGCAGCAGACACGAGCGGGCTGCTTCGATCAGGATTATATCGGGGCAGCAGCCACAAGCGGGCTGCTTCGTTCAGGATTATATCGGGGCAGCAGCCACAAGCGGGCTGCTTCGATCAGGATTATATCGGGGCAGCAGCCACAAGCGGGCTGCTTCGATCAGGATTATATCGGGGCAGCAGCCACAAGCGGGCTGCTTCGATCAGGATTATATCGGGGCAGCAGCCACAAGCGGGCTGCTTCGATCAGGATTATATCGGGGCAGCAGCCACAAGCGGGCTGCTTCGATCAGGATTATATCGGGGCAGCAGCCACAAGCGGGCTGCTTCGATCAGGATTATATCGGGGCAGCAGACACAAGCGGGCTGCTTCGATCAGGATTATATCGGGGCAGCAGACACAAGCGGGCTGCTTCGATCAGGATTATATCGGGGCAGCAGCCACGAGCGGGCTGCTTCGTTCAGGATTATATCGGGGCAGCAGCCACAAGCGGGCTGCTTCGATCAGGATTATATCGAGGCAGCCATGGGATCACTTTCATTTCCAGATTCCCCTCCTAGTCACACACACTATCTTGACCTGGACATACAGCCTGTGGTATTTTTAAAGAATAGGCTTGCAGACCATAAAGGTACAAACAAACAAGAGCTTTATTAGAAAGGTGTTTTTCTCTGCAGGCTGCCAGAATAGACAGACTGTTAGCCCGCCCAAATTGGCAATAACATCATCAGTATGTCAATTGATTGAACTCTTCAAGTTACCCTGTTTCAACTAGAGACAAACATAAATACACAACAGTTTCCTCCCCTTTTAATCAGAGATTCCTGTAATGAAACACACGTATCGTTAACATTAATAATTTACAATATGTACAATTAACAAACACAACAGTCAATTTCAATTCCTGAGTTGTTGTCGGTGAACCTCGGGTGTTTGCTTTCTCGTGTTGACTGTAACCGCTGGTGTTTCTGATGTAGTGTGGACGTTGTCCGTTGTTTCCTCAACCGGAGTTGACGTATGGTTTGGAGGTTGACTCAGTGTTGAAATGTCTGCAACTGAGGTACTGTCTTCCACAGTTGTTTCAGCTATTGTCAGGTTCCCATTTGGCACAGTTTGTTGCAGATTCTGCCTCTGGCAACCTTGCTCTAGCTGCTCCATGTTGGCCAGCTTGGCTTCTGCACACATCATGGTCGCGAGTCTGAACGGTGGAGGACACCGGTTCTGTCTGTGCCAATTCGATGACAGATATCCACTTCTCACTGGCAGAAAAGTGAGTTGCCAATACTTCATGACCTTTATGAAAGCATAGCGTTTAGCCCTGTTCCACGTTGCAAAACCATACTTTGTTGTTTCCTCTCAATAATCTCTCTTGTTTTAGACGGCTTCAGCAGATCAAACACTGTACATGACTGATGTTTTATCATGAGTAATGCCGGAAAACTTTGTGTTGTATTCCTGTATGTCATCAGGGATTGCCTCAGTTGTTTTGACAATGATCCTTGCTCACTTGTTACCTTCAATGAATGCTTCATTGTTTGAACAACATTTCAGCCAGCCCATTTGTGGCAGGATGATAAGAAGCAGATCAGATGTGTTGGATTCCAGTCTCCTTTAGATAATTTGCGAGCTCTTAAGAAATGAACTGTGGAGACATTGTCACTAACAAATTGTTCAGGGTAGCTGAACCTTGCAAAATTCTCACCCAGTCTTTCTATTGTTCTCTCTGAGGACACGGTCTTCATAATGGCAGCTTCAGGCCCTTCTGGCCATTCACATGGGCGTAATGGCACTGGTGTGGCAAGTTTTGATCCCTTGCACAAGCCAAACACATGTTCACCTTCTCTTCAATTTTTCTATCGAGCCCTGGCCACCCAAAAATAGCTTCCGGCTACCTCCTTCATTCTTACTATCCCACAAGGGCCTTCAGGAATTTGGTTTAGGATACGTTCCCTGAACAATGGTGGAATAATGACCTTTATTCTCCAGAGGAGACGTTCAGCCTGTATGGCTGGTTCAGGTCTTTGGGTAAAATATGGCTTCAACTCCGGATTTGCTCCTGCGGTCTCGGCAGGAAGCACCATGTCCATAACTTCTGACAGGAGTGAATCATTTCTGGTATACTTCTTGTCCTGCAGTTACAGGAGTGTTATTGACTTCATCAAAACAGAAAATGTTACCACTTGAACTATCCATTGACGGCTTGCTAGGTAAAGGTAGTCTAGAGAGTACATCAGCTTTTCCATGGAGATTTGATTTACAAAATTTTATTGCATATGTATGTACCGCCAACAGCAATGCCCATCTCTGCATCTGACTCGCTGCTAGAGATGGAATACAGCTATAAGGCCTGGTATCGTTGTCACTGGTCGATTATCTGTTAATAAAGTAGATTTCAGGCAGCACGGTGGTGCAGAAGTTAGCACTGCTGCCTCACGGCGCCAAGGTCCCAGGTTCGATCCTGACTGGGTCACTGTCCGTGTGGAGTTTGCACATTCTCCCCATGTTTGCATGGGTTTCGCCCCCACAACCCAAAGACAAGGGGCGGGATTCTCCGACCCCCCGCCGGGTTGGAGAATCGCCCGGGGCCAGAGTCAATCCCGCCCCCGCCGTGTACTGAATTCTCCGCCACCCGAGAATCGGCGGGGGCGGGAATCGCGCCGGTCGGCGGGCCCCCCGCGACGATTCTCCGGCCCATGATGGGGGCCGAAGTCCCGCCGCTGACAAGCCTCCCCCACCGGCGTGCATTGAACCACCTCTGATACCGGCGGGATTGGCGGCGCGGACCGGCGCTGGGGTCCTGGGAGGGGCGCGGGCCATTTGACTCGGGGGGGTGCCCCCACAGTGGCCTGGCCCGCGATCGGGGTTCACCAATCAGCGGGCGGGCCTGTGCTGTGGGAGCACTCTTTTTCTTCTGCCTTCGCCATGGTCTTCACCATGGCGGAGGCGGAAGAGACCCCCTCCCCTGCGCATGCGCCGGGATGGCGTCAGCAGCCGCTGACGCTCTGGAGCATGCATGGACTTACGCCGGCCGGCGAAGTCCTTTCGGCCCCAGCTGGCATGGCGCCAAAGGCCGTTCACGCCAGCCGGCGGAGCGGGAACCACTCCGGCATGGGCCTAGCCCCTCAATGTGAGGGCTTGGCCCCTAACGGTGCAGAGAATTCCGCACCTTTGGGGAGGCACGACGCCTGGGTGGTTGACACCACTCTAATACGCCGGGACCCCCCACCCCGCCGGGTAAGGGAGAATCCCGCCCAGGCAGTGGAAGATGGAGATTTAGACATGAAAAGCGTGCAATTGAAACTTTGTTAGTTTACAGTTCAACAAGTTGTCTTTAGAGAGAAATATATAGTGCAGGATGCCATTTGACCTGCCAAGCCTCTGTCAGTTCTTCAGTAGATCTATCCTGATTAATCCCACATTTTTTTCCCAACACCCTGCATATGATTTCCCTTCAAGTATTTATCAAATTCCTATCAATCACTCTCCAGATAATGTACAGCTTGCTGCGCTAAAATAAAATACTTCCTCATCTCACCTTCCACCAATCACCTTAAATGTGCATTCTCTACTCCTTCTGCCAATGGAAACGGTTTCTCCTCATTTACTCCAACAAAATTCTTCAAGATATTGTAAAACATTGTAAAACCTCCCAGGAAGCTTCACGGGAGTGCTATCGAATGACCATGCCACATAAGTTTGATCAATGAGATAGGTTTTAAAGAACATATTAAACAAATCTATCACACACTGTATGAAGCGTGTCCCTGAGCTCCAGGCACCATCCACAAACATTGAGGGACATGTTAGCTCTTCCGAAATTACCCATACTCACAGGCTGCAGTAACTCTGGCCTCGCGGAGTCTGGTCTTATTTTCCCCTGCAGTACAGCAGCATTGAATTCCAACACTTTGTAGCGGATGCCTTTCAGTTTTGTATTTTCAATCCATTTGCTAACGGAGGTGGAAGGAGGAATAGAAAAAAAGTAATAAGATGTCCATCAGTCAGTAGGAATGATGATGTGAAGAGGTGGGGGCGAGCACACAATAGTAAACAAAGTCAGAACTTTGTGAGGGTTATGTTCCCTCTTATGGTGTTTTTTTTTTTAAATTTAGTGTATCCAATTATTTTTTTCCCAATTAAGGGGCAATTTAGTGTGGCCAATCCACCTAGCCTGCACATCTTTGTGGGGGTGAAACCCACCCAAACACAGGGAGAATGTGCAAACTCCACACGGACAGTGACCCAGAGCCAGGATCAATCCTGGGACCTCGGCGCCATGAGGCTGTAGTGCTAACCAGTGCGCCACCGTGCTGCCCCCCCCCCCCCTCCTATGCCCCCCTCCTTCATTACCTCCAATAGAACCTATCTGCATTCCTTCCACTAATACTAAATAGTTGGGATGTCAAGACACATTTTGTATTTTGCTCAATCTCATGTTAAGTGTCTATGAATTATTTACAACAGTGACATAGTGATATTGTCAGTGGTATTGTCAGTGGACTAGTGTCCCAGAGATGCAGGGTAATGCTCTTGGGTCCCGGGTTCGAATCCCACTATGACAGATGGTGGAGTTGAAATTCAATAAAAATCTGGAATTAAAAGTCTAATGATAACCATGAAGCCATTGTTGATTTAAAAACCCATCAGGTTCACTGATGTCCTTTAGGGTTAGAAACCTGCCATTCTTACCTAGTCTGACCTACATGCGACTCCAGAACCACACCAATGTGGTTGACTCTTGAATACTCACTGGCAAGCTACTCAGTTGAAACTGGACAGACCATGCAGCATCAACCTTGGCATGGAAACGACAATGGCAAATTCAGCTCTGTTAATCCTGCAATTTCCTCCTGACTAACGTCTGGGGGCTTGTGACAAAATTGAGAGAGCTGTCTCACAGACCAGCCAAGCCACAGCAACCCCCTCCCACAGCTGATGAATCAATACTCCTCCATGTAGAACACAACTTGGAGGAAGCACTGAGACTGGTAAGTGCAAAGAATATACTCTGGGTGGGGTGCTTCAATGTCCATCACCAGGGGTGGTTCAGTAGCACCAATCCAAGATGGCCAAGTCCTAAAGGACATAGGTGCTAGGCTGGGTCGTAGAAGGTAGTGAGTGAACCAACAAGAGGGAAAAAACATACTTGATCTCATCCTTACCAAACTGCCTGCCACAGATACATCTGTTCATGGCAGTATTAGTAGGAGTGACACTTCTGTGTTGTGTGGGACTACCACTGTGCTAAATGGAATAGGCTTCAAACAGATCTAGCAACTCAAGACTGGGCATCCATGAGGCGCTGCGGCCAATAGCTGCAGCAGATTGTACTTGACCATAACCTGTAACCTCAAGACCCAGCATATTCCCCACTACACTTTTGCCATCCTGGATTTTTCACTGATGTTCAGCACCAAATGCAGCAAGACTTGGACAAATCCAGACCTGGGCTGACAAGTGGCAAATAACATTCAAGCCAGGCAATGACCATCTCCAACAAGAGAGAATCTAACCATTCCCCCTTTGAAATTCAATGGCATTAGCATCACTGAATCTCCCACTATTAACATCTTAGGGATTACCATTGGCCAGAAACTGAACTGGACGAGTCATATAAATACTGTGACTCGAAGAGCAGGTTAGAGGCTAGGAATCTATAGAGGCTATAGGGTGGAGATGGAAGGATACGGACTCCGTAGGTGCAGACAGTTTTAGTTTAGTCGGCACAGGCTTGGAGGGCGGAAAGGCCTGTTCTTGTGCTGTATTATTCTTTGTTCTTTATATCCTGCGGTGGGTAACTCACCTCCCGACTCCTGAAAGTCTGTCCACCATCTGAAAGGCTCAAGTCAGGAGTGTGACGGAATATTCCCCACTTGCCGAGGTGAGTGCAACTCCAATAGCACTCAAGAAACTCAAAACCGTCCAGGACAAAGCAGCCCGCTTGATTGGCAGCCCTTCCACAAACATTCACTCCCTCCACCACTAACAAACAGTAGCAGCAGTGTGTGCCATCGACAATATGCACTGCAGCAACTCACCAAGGCTTCTTTGGCAGCACCTTCCAAACTCATGATTGCTACGATCTGGAAGGACAAGGGCAGCAGGTACCTTGGAACACCATCACCTGGATGTTCCCTTCTGAGTTGTTCATCAGCCTGACTGTGTTTCTTCATTGTTGTTGGGTCAAGATCCTGGAACACCCTCTCTAACAGCACTGTGGGTGTACCTACACCACACTGACTGCAGCGGTTCAAGAAGGCAGCTCAACACCACCTTCTCAAGGGCAATTAGCAATGGTCAATAGGTGTCAGCGATGGCCACAACCCAAAAGTGAATTTTCAAAAATACACCACCAGTTTCTGTCAATACCAAACTGAACACTGCCCTCAGGGAAAGCTGGTAAACGTCAACTTTAAAGACTAGAATTGAGGACATAGGGAAAATAGGTTTGGAATCGGGATCTGATATGACTCCATCTGTACCTCAAACCTCTGGTGCTCGAGAGCTCACGTCCTTCTAGTATCCAAATTATCAAGGCCATTTGACACAGTTGTCTGACTTCCATTTCACATCGCTGCACAGCAGAATTCACTGCTCCCTTAGTATGATCTCACCACCAGGAGTGAAGGAACTGCCAGTGGGTACAAGGTGGGACAGGAATGGGGTCATTCCAAATATTATCATCTGGATGGCATTGTGGTATTGCGGACTGGCCACCAGTATCAAGCCCGCCTTATTTTCATTCAATTGAAACAAGATTACATCAAGTTTACAGCACAGAAACAGGCCATTCAGCCTAACAAGTCCAAATTAGCATTCATACTCCACTTGAGCATCCTACCACCCTTTCTCATCTAAATCTATCATCATAATATACTATTCATTCCTCCTCAGGTGCGTATATGCTTTCCCTTTGAATACATCTACACTATTTGCCTTAACCACTGCCTTTGGTAAGTAGTTCCACATTCTCATCAAGCATAGTGGTAAAGAAGTATTTTCTGAATTCCTTACTTTATTTCTTGCTGACGAGTTTACATGAAGAGCTTTGGGCTATGCTCTTTTCCATGTGTATCTGTGTCAAATGTATCAAGTTCTTCCACAATTTCAAATTTCATTTGTACATTTTCTCTATTCAACATCTGTTCTTGCATTTGTGATACCAGCATTAGTAATACTTTTTGCACTTTCTCAAGAGCAGTTATATCATGTCTACAACATGGTAACCAGAAATGGACACAGTATTCCACGTGTGATACATGTCATTTACATGGATTGATGTAATTTGCACCAATGCATGATGCCAGGCAGTTCATGTGACTCAATTACGTCAACAGGACAGGCACTGAGTTACACGCCAGAAATGTTCTCCCAGGGAGAGATGAAATCAACCCGTCATTCCACATCACCATCACTGGCGTTGGTTTAGGAGGGAATATGGAGAATGAATGGATTACATGAGTGGCCGCGTTCTGTGTTCTCTTTGTACACTGTCAGGTTCGTACTGTACTATTTTAATGGCAGATGTAAATCCTTAATTTTTAAATTTATTTACAGCCTTCTGATTTAATGTGGTATTCACACTGCTGTGTACGTTTCATCTGTTCAGGAACTATTAGATTTCTAGTCACAACCTGGGAGTTGGAAAGGTTCTGCCAAGGCCAAAATTTGTTGCCCATCCTTTACAGCCCTTGAGAAGATGGTGGTGAGCTGCCATCTTGGACCAGTCCATGTGGTGTACATACATAGCAAGCAACAAAAGATTCACAAAGGCTTTAGATCTGTTGGAACAGATATATGGCAAACTGAATAAATTATTTTTTATTCTTTCCGGAATGTGGCCGTTGCTGAGGCTAGCTAGTTAGCACAGTGGTTAGCACTGTTGCTTTACAGCTCCAGGGTCCCAGGTTCGATTTCCGGCTTGAGTCACTGTCTGTGTGGAGTCTGCACGTTCTCCCCGCGTCTTCTTGGGTTTCCTCCGGGTGCTCCGGTTTCCTCAAAAGCCCCGAAAAGCGTACTGTTAGGTGATGCACTATCAATTACTACGAGAGTAGAGAATAATCGAGGCTTTATTAAGCAGAGATGTGTGGCCTCCTGCAGCTGCTACCAGAATGGAAGCAGCTCGGGTGTGCACACACATTTATACTCCGCCTACTGGGCGGAGCCAGCAGGCAGGGATTTACCCCGGTACCTGTAGTACAGGAGCCTTATCCTATTACCTCTAACAATCATCATTACAACTACTATACAATCAGTGGTGACTACCACATTAGGTAATTTGAACATTCTGAATTATCTGTGTACCGAAACAGACGCCAGAATGGACGACGAGGGAATGTTCACAGTAATTTCATTGCAGTGTTAATGTGAGCCTACTTGTGACAATAAAGATTATTATTATTATTATTATACTGCCCATTCCTAATTGCCCTTGAGTAGACGTTGCTGAACTGTCTTTTTGAATCACTGCAGTCCATGTCATGTAGCTACATCCACAGTGCTGTTAGGGACAGAATTCCAGGATTTTGACCCAGCAATAGTGAAGGAACGGCGATATATTTCCAAGTCAGGATGGTGTGCAGCTTGGAAGGTGGTGAAGTTCTCATTTTCCCATAATTTATCAGTGTCAGGCTCTAACTGAAAACCGGCGTGTTTCTCCCTGGCCCAGTGCCAACCTGAGCGGGGCAGTGCTCGGCATGCCCCTCTTCCCCTTGGAGGCTATAATAATCTTGGCACCATTGGCGGGGATCCCTCAACTGTTTCCCCATCTTCGTAAAGCTGTTTGTGAATGTCATGTAGGGGAGGGTTTGAATATTGAGCGAGGAGGGAGTATGTGGAGTGTAGGTCTTTTAATAATATGTAACTTAATTTAAATGACCTTCCCACTCTATGTCTCCAGCAAGGGACAAGGAAAATCAGGAAACGAGATCTCGCTGGCAAGAATCTTGTTTTCCAACACTTGAGATTTTGCCCCCGCATGGTCATTCTCGCTGATGGAGTACGCGGGCGCAAAATCCACCTCCCCCCCCCCCCCCCCCCTCCCATGTGCCTGCTATCCTTGCCCTTCTAGGTAGTTGTAATATTGTCCATTCACCAGTTAGGCAAACAACAACTGCAACATTTATTTACATGCAACTACAATGCAGGGGCTTGTAGCCTCATGGCTGCAGGTCAGCTCCCAGGTTCAAACTGATACACAAACCTGCGCTTGCTAAGGTGATCCTCCCCCCTTATCACTGATTGGTTACCCGGGCCATGTAACTCTCTCGGCAGATCACCCCATAAAGGAGGCAATCACCACATCTCTCCCTCTCCTTTTCCGCTGATGATAATTAAGTTACTTGGTCCCCAATAATTAGAACATTAAACACATGCAATCAGTCCATCATAAATTGAGTCGTTCAAGTGGTTTCCAATTTCTAGAGGAGCAGAGTAATTCCCCTGTTGGGGGTGCTTCCACTGGGGTGTTTTCTGCAGAAACCACTATCCCTGGCATCTCCTCCTGGTAACTCAGCTTCACCTGTTTCCATGGTGATGACAGACTCGCCTGTCTCAGGCTGGCTCGGTACTTCAGTGCCTGGGTAGTCAACGACGTTTCTTGCTGACAACATGGTTTTAGGCAGCAGTACGGGCTGCTGGGACAACTCTCGTCCTCGTAAATGGTCGACGTGCTTCCGGACGATTCTTCATTGTAAATCCACTTCATAAGACAAAGGTCCTGTTTTTGATACAACTCAACTCAAGCTACTTCCTGAAAATGCCCTTGTTGATTTGCCTGAATCATGATTTTTTTTTTCATCTGACTGCTGTGACTGGCCTCTACCCTCCCCGGCAAATTCGGAAACGCCAGACTTAGTCTAGTACTAAGAAGCCGGCCCATGAACAACTCTGCACGGTAGCACAGTGGTTAGCACGGTTACTTCACAGCACCAGGTCCCAGGTTCAATTACCAGCATGGCTCACTGTCTGTGCGGAGTCTGCATGTTCTCCCCGTGTCTGCGTGGGTTTCCTCCGGGTGCTCCGGTTTCCTCCCACAAGTCCCGAAAGACGTGCTTTTTGTGTGAATCGGACATTCTGAATTCTCCCTCAGTGTACCCGAACAGGGGCCTGTTATTGACGACTCGGGGATTTTCACAGTCACTTCGTTGCAGTGTTAATGTAAGCCTACTGTGACACTAATAAAGATGTATTTATTTAGAAGCCCTCCCGTTGTAGACAACAGCATAGCCCTACTGGTCCAATACTTGATTTGCTGTGCCGAAACTGGAGACATGTCCAAGAAATTCAACACCAAAACAATTTTCTGCAGTACTGGGGGAGTTGCTACACTCTCTGATAAAGTCCATCCGCATTTTGATCTGCGTTCCAAGCCGATGCTTGAATGTATTTTTTAAAAATAAATTTAGAATATCCAATTCTTGTTTTTCCCAATTAAGGGGAAATTTAACATGGCCAATTCACCTACGCTGCACATCTTTTTGGGCTGTGGGGGTGAGATCCACGCGGACACAGGGAGAATGTGCAGGGACAACAGTGACCCTGGGCCAGAATTGAACCCGAGTCCTCAGCGCCGTGAGGCAGCAGTGCTAACCACTGCGTCACCATGCCGCCTTTTGAATGTATAGTCATAGATGGACAGAATTAACACCCAACGCTGAATTCTTGCAGATGTATTTTGCGGAATAGCCTTATAATTCTGTAAAAAGACCCAAGAGTTATTTGTGGTCTGCAACAATAGTAAAGTGCCTCCCATATACATACTGGTGGAACCTCTTTACTCCATGTACTATTGACAAGCCTTCTTTTTCAATCTGAAAGTAGCCCTTTTCGGCCTCTGGGAGGGTTCTTGAGATATCCCTATCGGTCTTTTAGATCCGTGGTCCACAATACAGCACTGATGCCATATGGAAAGGTGTCACAGGTTAACACCAATTCCTTAGGTGGGTCGAAATGCACCAATAAACTTGATGAGTGTAACAATTATTTTACTCTGATAAAGCTTCTCTCTTTCCAATGCTGGTGTTTCTTTAGTAGCGTATGCAAAGAGGCCAATAATGTCAACAAATTTGGCAGAAAACGCCCATAGTAATTCACCATTCCAAAGCATGACTTGAGCTCAGATGCATTTCTGGGGGCCGATACCTCCTTTACAGCTCTGACCTTGTCTTCCATGGGGTGTAAACACAGGTTAGCACTGCTGCCTCAAAGTGCCAGGGACCAGGGTTCAATTCCGGCCTCAGGTGACTGTCCAAATGGAAGTTGCGCTTTCTCCCCGTGTCTACGTGGGTTTCCTTCGGGTGCTCCGGTTTCCTCCAACAGTCCAAAGATGCGTAGGTCAGGTGGATTAGCTTGCTAAATTGCCCCTTTGTGTCTAAAGATGTGCAGGTTAGGTGGGGGTTAGGTAGGGTGCTCTTCTAGAGGGGCGGTGTAGACCCAATGGGCTGAATGGCCTCCTTCTGCACTGTAGGAATTCTATGGTAACCTTGTGCATCGATGCAATATCCCAGATAGGCGAACTCAGTAGCTTGAAAAGTAGATTTTTCCTTCTTGAGGTGTGTTCCAGACTCTAAATTTTTAAAACACCTCCTCTAAGGTGGCTAGGTGCTCAGCCTCTGATATCCAGTTATCAAAACACCATTCAGGTACACAACGCTTCGCGGTAGGCCTTGCAATAGACTTTACATTGTTCTCTGGAAAATAGCACATGCTGACGACACACTAAAGGTTAGGCGTGTATACTGAAACAAATCTTTCTGCGTGTTTATCGTAACATAACAGAGGAGCAATTGTTTCACACAAGAGGGTGGTGAGTGTCTGGAACAAACTACCCGGGGCAGTAGTAGAGACGGGTACAATTTTGTCTTTTAAAAAGCATTTAGACAGTTATATCGGTAAGATGGGTATAGAGGAATAGGGGCCCAGTGGGGCAATTGGGACTAGCTTAGTGGTTAAAAACTAGGCGACATGGACAAGTTGAGCTGAAGGGCCTGTTTCCATCCTCTATGACTCTATAACCTAGGGAAGCCTCATCTAACTCAAGTTGCTGATATACGTGGCTCATTTCTAACATTGTATAAGACTGACCTCCAGCCAGATTTGGGTACAAGTCTTCAACCTTGGGGATTGGTTACTTATCTAACTTGGCGGGCTGATTAACTGTTAATTTGTAGTCTCCAAAGATGCGCACAGTCTTGTCAGGCTTAATCACGGGAACTATGGGTGCTACCCACTCTGCAAATCGAACTGGTTGGATAATACCCAGTTCTTCCAATCTCTTCGATTCCGTTTGCAACCTTTCTCACAAGGTATGGTACTGGTCTTGCTCCAATGAAAACAAGGGCTGCCTCTGGATCTACATATATCTTCACCAGGAGAGGCCTTATTTTATGTAACTCGTTGCAAAAAACATTTCCATTTTTCTTCATTAACTCAGGCAGTCCCTCTTCCTGGGCGGGATTCTCTGACCCTCCGCTCCAAAATCGCGCTTGGCGCTGGACGGAGAATTACCCAAAATAGGGCCCCAGGCCAGCAAGCGATTCTCCGGCGACCGGAGAATCATCGCCATTCACGCATGCGCGATCGATGCAGCACCGGTCGGAGGCCGTTGGAAAAGGCAACCCTGGCTGTTCTCCGCGCTCGATGGGCCGAGTGCCCGCCGGTGTGGTTCTAATGTTGTTCCACCCGGTGGGAACTCGGAGCTGCGGCTGATGTGGGTGTTATGGTGGGGGGGGGGGGGGATCAGACACCGGGTGGGGCCTGGATGATCGGCGGGCCATCGCGATCCGGGAGCTACCTATCTTCCTCCGCGTGGTCCCATGCCGCTGTGTGCACGCACGGACCCGCTTGCGGCCGCTGTGCGCATGTGTGGCTGCGCGGTCTGTCCAGCAGGGCCCCGCCGGCAGCCAGAGCTGCGGGACGCACGCCGGAGGCCTGCTAGCTCTCTGGAGAACGGGGAATCACCCTGGACTTTCGAGGAAAAAGTCCGAAGTGATTCTCGCCCATTTTCTGGCGGGCGTGGGGACTTAGTCCCCCAAAGGGAGAATCCCGCCCCCATGTATTTGGTAGATGTCCATCCAGTTCAACTTGATAAACTTGAATCAATCATGGCCCAAAGACATGGTCCATGGCCTGACACTATTATTATTGGGAGTTGAGCACGGTGCTACTGATAGCTCACTCGTACTGTGGTAGTACCCTTTATCTTGCTGGCTTCTCCTGAGTAAGTTGTTAGTTTTGCTGTGAGGCCTCTCAAACGCAATAGCTGGTCTCCTTCTTGTAAATATCAAAATGCATGTTCTCCTGTCACTGTGGCAGAGGCTCTTGTGTCAAATTCCATCTTTCTGGGCCTACCATTGTAATCCCTCACCCTGGTTCCTGATTCGTTACCCAGGCCACAGGACTCTCTCTGCAATTGCCTCTGAAAGCAGACAAACACCATAGTGGTGAAGGTCACAGGTTTGGAAGTATGTTGACAAAGGTGCTTTGGTGAGTTGCTGCATCTTGGAGATGACTCACACTGCTGCCCCTGTACAGTGGTGGTGGAGGGAGTGGGGTACCCATCAATGGCTGATAGTGTCCTGGATGGTGTTGAGCGTCATGGAATCATAAAATCCCTACAGTGCAGAAAGAGGCCATTCTGTTCATCAAGTCTGCACCTACTCTTGAAAGAGCACCCTGCCTAGACCAACTCCATCACCCTATTTCCGTAACCCCACTTAACCTGCACATCCCTGGACACTAAGGGTTAATTTATATCATGACTAATCCACCTGTGGGGCTGTGGGAGGAAACCAGAGCACCCGGAGGAAACCCATGCAGACACGGGGAGAACGCGCAAACTCCACATAGACAGTCACCAAGGATGGAATTGAATCCGGGTCCATGGAGCTGGAAGGCAACAGTGCTAACCACTCTGCCACCGTGCTTCTTGAGTGTGGTTGGAACTGCGCTCATCCAGGCAAGTGGAGAATATTTCATCATACTGAAAGGTCATTGATCTGAAACATTGGGCTGGATTTTCCAGCAGTTCCTGCTGGTGAGATCTTCCGGTCCCACCGATGGCAAACCCCAGCATGAGTTCCCTGGCAGCAGAGGGTGCAAACAACGTGAATCCTCGGTGACAGTGGCCGGGCTGCAAGATCTCGCTACCGGTTAATGGCAAGCCACCTCCACCATCCCAACACATGACACAGGTGGGATGGAAAATCCTGTCTGTTTACTCTTTTTTTCTATCCATAGATCGGCTGAGTGTTTCCTGCATTAGCCATTATTAAATCCGATTCCCAGTATCCACAGTATTCTATAATTCACATTCACTCCAGATTTTCCAATCCATCCACAGTTTAAACATATTTCTCATTCCAAATTAGCAATCAGTTCAAACACAGTGAACATGTTAATTATGTTCTTTTATTCTTTCATGGGATGTGCACATCACTGACAAGGTCAGCATTTGTTGTCCATCCCTAATTGCCCCTTGAACTGAGTGACTTGCTTGGCCATTTCGGGGGCAGTCAAGTGTCAACCACATTGCTGTGGGTCTGGATTCACATGTAAGACAGACAGGCCATGTAAGGACAACACATTTGCTTCCCTGAAAGGACATTAGTGATCCAGATGGGTTTTTAAAACAATCAATGATAGTTTCATGGTCACCACCACCAAGACTCGCTTTCAATTCCAGATTTATGAATTGAATTCATGTTCCACCAGCTTCCACGATGGGATTCAAATCCATATCCCCAAGTAATTCACCTGGGCCTCTGAATATAGTCCAGTGACAGACATTATGAGAAGCAATGCCAATTTATGATGTATCTCATTTAACAATGGAGATGGTGTCTTTTTTCCTCCGTGACAAAATTCCCCACAGAGAGCCGTCATTAGCTCATCGTGTCCACGTCAGTTCTCTGCAGAAGTAATCTAGATAGTCCCACTTTCCCATCCTTTCCTCATATATAGATAGAATTTACAGTGCAGAATGAGGCCATTCGGCCCATCGAGTCTGCACCGGCTCTTGGAAAGAGCACCCTACCCAAGCCCATACCTCCACCATATCCCCATAACCCAGTAACCCCACCTAACACTAAGGGCAATTTGGACCCTGAGGGCAATTTAGCCTGGCCAATTCACCTAACCTGCACATCTTTGGACTGTGGGAGGAAACCGGAGTACCCGGAGGAAACCCACGCACACACGGGGAGAACGTGCAGACTCCACACAGACAGTGACCCAAGCCGGGATTCGAACCTGGGACCCTGGAGCTGTGAAGCATTTGTGCTAACCACTATGCTACCGTGCTGCCCTGAAATGATATATCATTTCAAATATATCCCTTCAGATAATTATCCCATTCCTTTTGAAAGGTGATTGAATCTGTCTCTGCCAACCATCCAGGCAGCGTATTCCAGATCCTTACCACTTGCTATGTAAAAAGTGTTTTTCCTCATGTCACCATTGCTTCTTTTTGCCAATCACCTAAAATCGCTGTCTTCTGGTTCACAAACCTTTCTACCAATGGGAACAGTATCTCCCTATCTACTCTGTCTTATGATTTTGAACACCTTTGTTAAAATAGTCTCTGCTCTAAGGACACTGTAATAACCAGCACGGGACATATGTGGGGATGATTGTTTGCCCCATGTTCCTCGAGGAGTATGAGCTCTCCCACTAGGGTGGGGTAGCTTACCCGTACTTGTATAAAAGGTCGGCCAGTGTGGAACCGACAGAGAGACAGGGCGGGAGCGAGAGAGAGTACACGGTGAGGTTTAACCAGGCCTCATGTATATACTGGTTATTTCAATAAATGTATTTTATTTTTACTCACTGTGGACTTCCTGTGCCTTACTAAAAACAGCCCCAGCTTCTCCAATCTATCTGCTCAACTGAAGCCCCCTCATTCCTGGAACCATGCTTATATATCTTTGTTTCGTCCTTGTCATTAATTCACTGAATAAAAAAAGATCTGAAATCAAAAGTTATGACAAATACCTTACCTAAAATGAACAAGGGAGTCTCGAAGTGTAATTATGTAGAAAACGATGTTGGCATTAGTGTTGCTATAAATACTGTTGATTGTTGCTATTGTTCCAGCCAATCGATCTTCTGCAGCACATATTATAATTGGTATCACATTTTCTGGAGCAGTAAATTTGCTTTGTTTTATTGTATGGATTGCACTGTAGACAGTTGGAGGTTTGGGTTCTTCCACTGAATCGTAAATGCAGAGAATTAGTTTAATCAATTGGCTGGACATCCACTTAATGATTACTACATTATACGGAATTTTACAGCTCAGGTACATTCATCCAAAAAGGTCCATGCCAGCATTTGTGCTACACACAACTCTCCCAAAACAGTGGGCAGCACGGTGGTACAGTGATTAGCACCGCTACCTCACAGAGCCAGGAACCCAGATTCGATTCAGACCTCGGGTGATTGTCTGTGCGGTGTTTGCACATTCTCCCCATATCTGCGTGAGTTTCCTCCGGGTGTTTCGGTTTCTTCCCACAGTCCAGGTTAGATGGATTGGCCACGATAAATTGCCCCTAAATGTCCAAGGGTTAGATGCTGTTATGGAGATGGGGTGGTAGATTGGGCATAGGTGGGGTGCTCTTTCGAGGGGTCGGTGCAAACTCCTTCTACATTGTAGGCATTCTATGATTCCTTCAACCTTACATCATCTAACACTCTCAGAAATCTCCATTCCTTTCTCCCTTGCGTGTTTATCTAACTTTCCCTCAAATGCACCAATATCATTCACCCCAACGCCTCTCCGTGACAGCGAGTTCCACATACTAACTGCTCTCAGGGTGAAGAGGTTTCTCTTGAATTGCTATTGGATTTATGAGTCTTTATCTTGTATCTACGGCTCTCATCTTTGGACTTCCTCACAAGTTTATACATCTTCTCCAAATCCACCCCTTCAAAACCCTTCATAACTTTCAGGATCTCTATTAGGTTGCCCTTTCCAGAGAAAAGCCCACCACCCTATTAAGTCTTTCCTAAGAGTTTTACCCATCCTAGCTCTGGTAATTTATTTGCACTTTCTCAGGCTTTATTTAGTTAAGTATCAATTTTCCTATCCAGCAATGGTTCTGGGGTTTCCTGGGAGAAGTACATCTTTCTGGAAGTTCCAATAAGAATCACAGTGGTCATATGGAAAATCTAGGGATGCGGTGATAGAGGAAAGAAAGTCGAGAGAAGATTTGTTGGAGATGTTCAAAATGATGAAGGGGTTTGATAGAGTAAATAAGGAGAAACTGTTTTCATAGGCTGGAGGGTCAGTAACCAGAGAGACACAGCTTAAATACAAGTGGAAAAGGAACCTAGGGGAAGATGAGAATCATTTTACATTGTGAGTTGTTATGAACCAGAATGCATTGTCTGAAAGGACAGTGGAAACATATTCAATAGTAACTTTCAAAAGTGAATTGGATAAATATTCGAAGGGGAAAATTTGTAGGGTTATCAGGAAAGGGCTTAGGAGTCGGCTTCATTGGATGTTTCAAAGTGCCAGCATGTGGGATTAAGGGGGGGAGGGAGGTGAGTGCCTACAAGGGCCAAGACTAGTGGATAATAGCTAACTCAAAATCCCAAATCTCCATCCGCACAAGTGAATGGTCATGGCTGACATGGTCTCGTGTGGTTAGTCTTTCTATGCTGCCAAAGCAATGGACTCTCTATTGAATCTTGAGGGTCGTGAAGGCAAGTGAATAGCGTCAGAGGGAGACCTCTCGCACATGACTCTCATTACTCTGGTCACAAGAGCAATGTCTCCATGCACAAGCATATATCAATGGGAGGAACACCCATCTCCGGATGTCCTTTGTCTGGAAGGGATGGGGTGGGGATACCAGACCTAGACAGAGGCAAGGTGAAGCTTAGAACTGGCTTTGAGATGTATGGAAACCTGTAAAGAACATGCTCACTAAATTTATCATTTCAATTTGTTCACAGATCCATTGGGGACTCAATGATGCAGGCAATCTTCAGTATGGAGAAGGGGGTGGGAGGGGGGTGGAAGCGCTTTACAGAGGTACATCTGAAGTGTAATCACTGTTGTAATGTAGGAAATCTAACAGCCAATTTGCACACTGCAAGTTCCCACAAACAGCAATATTGCTGGAATAAATATTGGCTGGGATACCTTTTTAAAAAATTAATTTACGGGATGTGGGCGTCACTGGTTAGGCCAGCATTTATTGCCCATCCCTAGTTGCCCTTGAGAAGGTGGGAGTGAGTTGCCTTCTTGAACCGCTGCAGTCCCTGAGGTGTAGGTATACCGGATGTGCTGTCAGGGGGGCGGTTCCAGGATTTTGCCCGAGCGACAGTGAAGGAACGTCAATAGCTTTCCAAGTTGGGGTGGTGAGGGACTTGGAGGATAACCTCCAGGTGTTGGGGTTCCCAGGTATCTGTTGCTCTTGATCTTGCAGGTGGTAGTGGTCTTGGGTTTGGAAGGTGCTGCCTAAGGAACCTTGGCGAGTTCCTGCAGTGCATCTGGTAGATGGTACACCCTGCTGCTACTGTGCATTGGTGGTGGAGAGATTGAATGTTTGTGGAAGGGGTAGCAATCAAGCGGGCTGCTTTGTCCTTGATGGTGGTGAGTTTCTTGAGCGTTGAGGGAGCTGCACTCCTCCAGATAAGTGAAGAGTATTCCATTACCAGAGAGAACTCGCCTGCTCTTTTTCCAAATAGTGCTGTGGGATCTTTGAAGTCCACCCGATGGCAGATTGTGTTTCAGTTTACCAAATGACCTAAAAGGTGGTACCTCTGGCAAGGTAGCTTTCTCTCAGTACTGCAATGGGAAATGTACACTTGATTATGCAGAATGGGGTCTGGACCTCCAATCTTTGACTTGGAGAGAGAGGGGGGGGGTTCAGCCAGCCTGCCCCAGATGACAGCAAATAATCCAACTAAATGTCAAATTACTTCAAATCTAAATATTTTTGTAATATCTTCTTCCTCCAACTTCCCCACCCTCAAACAACAGAGGAATACCTACCTGCTTCCTCCTTGTGGGGCGATACATTGTGAAATTTGTTATAGAGAACCAGGCAGAATGTCAGAATGACTAGGAACAGCAAACCCTGATTAACTGGAAAAAAAAACATAAAGGGGAAAAAAATCAAACAGAAACAGAGCACTTAAAGTTAAGTATCTATCCAGAGAAAAGAAAACCCAAAAGAATCAATCATTGTCTCACAAGTAAACAAAGTTTGTGAGAAAGAAATCATGGATTTCATTTGATAAAATTAAAACATGATATTAAAAATATTTTTTATTTCCTGAACTTGTCATCTTATTGATGTTATGAACTTCAAAAACATTTCAAACAATCAGCATACGTGAGATGAGTTGTGAAAGTACCCCCAGTATTCCATGATTGCTGATTAACTCAATCTCAACACCAGCACCTTGTGATATTGCCAGCATTAAAATAGTACAAATTGGAAAATTTAGGCTCAGGAATAAGCCTTGTACTCTACCAGCGAGAATCCTCGACTAACTGGCATGTCTGATGTTCTCCCGATAAGAACCATCACTTTACCAACTAGAAGCAACTACAAAAGGTGTCTGGAACCCCAACCTGCAGACTGTATTATTTCATACTTTACGTTTTAATGTACTGTTGACGATTAGTAGTAAAAAGAACAGGGTTCTCTGCTTCCTGAGTACTTCCATATTAATTCATGATGTAAGTATTGAGCTGGATTCTGTTGGTAAATGAAACTCACCGTTAACAGATTTTTAATTAACCTGCACCACCCATTCCAGCGCATGTCGGAGAATGAAGACTTTACTGCAATTTATTAGGGCAACTAATATGACAACTTGCATTCATCTAACACCTTTAATGTAGTAAAACATTCACTGGGGTATCACTGAGCTGCACAGAAAACATTAGGGCCAATAATCAATAGCTTAATCAAAGAGATAGATTTCAAGAGGTGTCTTAAAGGAGGAAAGCGAGGAGGATGTTGTGTTCTTTACTATTTAAAGTTGTCCACTTCTGGTAGCATGTTGTTCTCTATTTTGCTTTATCTGGATGGCTTGGGTGCGTAGTGTTGAATAAAGAACACAAATTTATTACACTCCTAATTAAGATTCGATCACATTCCTAAAGTAGACGGTTTCTCTATGAAACTATGCTATATCTAACTAGCAGACTTTCTCTGGAGCTTTTTAAAAAAAAATTTTTTTTAAAGTACCCGATTCTTTTTTTCCAATTAAGGGGCAATTTAGCATGGCCAATCCACCTAGCTTGCACGTTTTTGGGTTGTGGGGTCAAAACCCACGCAAACACAGAGAGAATGTGTAAACTCCACACGGACAGTGACCCGGAGCCGGGATCGAACCTGGGTCCTCAGCGCCGTGAGGCCACAGTACTAACCCACTGCTGCCCTAACTAGCAGACTTTCTCAAGTAGGACTGCTCTCTCTCTCTCTCATGCCTCACTATCTTTTCCCAGAATCCCCAAGTCACATGATATATATATATGACTGTTCTGTGGTTCCCTCCAGTGATAAGAAGCATTATCATTAACATGTTAACTTTTTACATCCCAGTCAATATACATATCATTACATCCCCCTTTTTTCAAAATTGTTTGGAGACTTTTGCAAACATATGTAGAGTAAGAAGCATTGTATGTTCTTTACATGTAATTGATTTCTGAAATTGTACAGTAGTTAACCATTTAAAAAAACTTTTTACAGTCCACAAATTGAGTCTGTACTTAGTCTTCACTGTGGTAGTGTATTACAGTACCAAAACGTCAGCAGTCCAAATCGATCAGGTGTTTGACTAGTTTAACAACTTTACTTGTCTGACCTGGTCTTTTTTCTGTGCTTGTGGTGTCAGTTTTGTGTGCCTTTGCCCTAAAAACCTATTTGGTATTTTTTTTTTCAGCAAGAACGAACTCTTCTAGACCGTTGGAACGTCGTTGTTTCTTTCCAAACAATGTACCATGATGGAACTTTCCACTCCTGTGATTCCTGACATTGGTGCCATTATGCGTGAAGTTTGTATTGTCTACACATGCATTTGTCTATGTTACGTCGATCTGTAGCTGTGTTTTTACACACTGTCCTGCATTCCCTTGCTCGGTTGCCATCTGGGTTGCTTTCCATCTTGCATGGTCTGTCCAGTGTGACTGCAGGTTTTAACACTTTGTCGTCATTCAAGCGCCATGTGTCATTGAATTGTCCTTTGATAGTATAGTCGTACCTTTGAGTATATACTGTAGTACCATAACTATTCTTGGTGCGCTCAGGATCAGTTCCTTGTTGTTTGGTTGATTCAATGTTAACTTGTTTACCATCCGTGTCCTTAGGATTATCTGATATCTCGTCAGGCTTTGTGATATCAGTTCCTGTTGGATGCATGAAATCTTGATGCTCCTCATCTAGAGTCATCTTGTCCAAGATGTCATTTTCATGTGGGCTGTTCGCGATTGATGCACTCTCAATTAATCTGTTCACTGTTGTACTTTCATTGTTTTGCTCTTGTTGGCTGTTCGCCATTGGCGAGTTCTCAGTTGATTTGGTCACTGTTGCACTCTGATTGTCAGCCTTTGTAGAGTCCAGCTGAGATCTATCAGTGTCGCTATTGTCCTGCACAGCTTGTATGCTACTTGTGATCACTTTGTCACTAGTTGCAAATAAAGTGGATAGACCTTCAAAGTCTTATTCATGCTGCTCTTCTGTTGTCTGTTTCTTCACTGTTGTCCTTATTGGCAAATACAGTGGATAGACCTTCAGAGTCTTTTTTTTTGGCTCAGCAAATGTACGAGATAGACCTTCATAGTCTGCTTCTTTTGGCTCAGGAACTAAACTAGATAGACTGTCATAGTCTTCTTCTGGCTCAGCAAATAACTTAGAGAGATCCTCATAGTCTTCCTCTTCTTGTTGTTCATTTGTCAGATTACTGTCATCCGATGTCACAATGATCTGCCATTCCATCAATGTATTGGATTCATCTACCTTTATTAGTGTGGTATTTAGCTTTTCAATCGTGTTGTTAACGGAATGATCAGTTAAGCTAAATATTTCTGCCATATCTGAATGTATGAGTTACCTTCTGTATTCTCATATGGGTTGAAATCATCTCTTTTCACTGCTCTCTTTCTGGAGTCTTTCATTGCTCTCTCTCTCTGGAGTCTTTCAGTGCTCTTGCTGTGAAGTCTATTATTGCTCTTCCTATGGAATCTTGTTCACTGCTGCTGTAGAAGTCTTCTTTTTCAGCTGTTAGTTTAAATTCAGGAAATGTTCTTCCATGCGAGGTAACATTCTTGTTTGGTGCCTTTTAAACTTGGGTTTCTGATTGCCGGACATTTTTTTCTTAAGTGGGCAGGGCCACTACATCCCGACGTCATCACGTCCGTGACGTCATGCGCAAACTTCCACTATGCATACGCAAATCGATCCTCGTCCGGAGCGCACTTTTTTCAAGTGCGCATGTGCAAACTGGTCCCGCACATGCGCAGGATGTTCATAATCCGAATTGCACGTTAACTGTGTGTGTCTGAAATGTCCGACTTCTGCAGCACGCGTTTTTTTCGGGTGCGCTTGCGCAGATTGGCTTTCTTTTCTAGCGTGATGAAATTTTACAGCTTCAATGGAGACCCAAAAAAAATGTACTTTGCCGATTCAACATTTCACCACTTCTATTTTTAGATTCTTTACTCACACTGGACATTTTTAATTGAATCTTCCAGCATTATTTTTTGTTTCTTTTGCAGTTGTTTACTGAGCCTTTCATTTTTAAGCTCAAAATTGTTATCAAATTTTGCAACAACCACTTCAAACTTATTTTTTTCAACTTAATTCTCAAAGTGGAATGAATTATACACTTCTATAGCCTGATGTCCAACCATTAGTAGTAATAAAGTAGTTTTTCGCTTATCACTGGCAGTTTCTACTTTTGAGGATGAGCGATACAGTTCAAACTTGTTTGAAAACTTTCCAGTTTACATCTACTTTACCTGATATCCTGAATAACTTTGGAGTCTGCAGGCCTTCTATGAAGCTTCGGTTGGGTATTTCTTTTTGTGATGTTACTGGTTATTGCTGGAGTCTGATTGTTGCTACTGGAGTCTGGTTGAGATTTCTTTTTTACACGTTTTTTTCCTTTCTTTGAACAGATTCTTTCTTTCTCTCTAAACCTTACTAATCTACACTAGGATCCACTCTTGGTGCCATGTTGTGTTCTTTACTATTTAAACTTGTCCACTTCTGGTAGCATGTTGTTCTCTATTTTGCTTTATCTAGATGGCTTGGATGCTTAGTGTTGAATAAAGAACAAAAATTTACTACATTACTAACTAAGATTCAACCACATTCCTAAAGTAAGTTTCTCTATTAAACTATGCTATCTCTAACTAGCAGACTTTCACAAGTACAACTGCTCACCCTCTCATGCCTCACTCTCTTCTCCCAGAATCCCCAAGTCACATGATATAAATATTTATATATATGACTGTTCTGTGGTTCCCTCTAGTGGTTATTATCATTAACTTGTTAACTCTTTACATCCCAGTCAATATACATATCAGTACAGTAGAGAGACCAAGAGTGCAAGGTCTCGGAAGAGATGGCCGCAAATGATGAAGCGATTAAAACTGGGGATGCATAACAGGCCAGAAATGGACAAACACAGAGGTCTGGGAGACTCGAGGGTTGGATAGTAGTGGAGTTTATTGTGACATGGAATGGTAAGATAAGGTGTTATAACCGGCATGAGACCAAATACAAGCTCCCCCAATAAAAGGATGGGGATCCCGAGGACAGTAATGATTGAGTTCAGTATAAAGTAGGCCAGGCCAGGAACGGATGGATCAGACCCAGCTAGGATCTGATGTATAATGTAAATAGAATTGCTTTGCAATAAACCTAGTTTTAATTTGACCATCTCAGATCAGACTAGTTTGTGGCCCACTAAATAAGGGTTTAGACCTTCATGTCAAAAAGGCCAACTCTGGTGGAATTATTGAGCATGGCCCAGACAGTACATCATACAAAACAATTGAGCACAGCAGGCTATCATGAGAAAGACACAGGCAGACTCCTGGCAGCTCTTTCACATAGAATTATATAATGGTTACTATGGAAGCAGATTGCTTGGCCCAGTCTGTCTATGTTGGAGTTCATCCACCACATCAGCAATCATCCTAAACCCGAGTATGTGCCTGGTCCCAGTATCCCGTTAATCCCCTTTACCTCAACCACCCATCTAACCACATCTTAAATGTTGACAAAAGGACTGTTTACATAGAATCATAGAATATCTACAATGCAGAAGAAGGCCATTTGGCCCATCAAGTCTACACCAGCCCTCTGAAAGAGCACCCTGCCTAGGCCCCTACCCTATCCCTATAACCCGATCTATGCATTTTGACACTAAGGGCAATTTAGTATTGCCAATCCACCTAACCTACTCGTCTTTGGACTGTGGGAGGAAAACCATGCATGCAAGGGGAGATTGTGCAAACTCCACACAGTCACCCAAGGACAGATCCAAATCCAGGTTCCTGGCGTTGTGAGGCAGCAGTGCCAACCACTGTACTGCCTCCTTGAGCCTGCTCCGCTATTCCACAAGATTACTGCTGATCTCATTCCACTGTCCTCCCCTCAGCAACCCCCACTCCCAGCCCCCGCAACTCACCTACATCACCTGATGCTGTTTTTAATCAAAAAAGATGCTGCGTGGTCCGTCCAATTTCAACCAAGTGGCTTGCTAGTGGACATTTAAGAATTAACCACATTGCTGTGATTCTGGAGTGACATATCGGCCAGAGCAGGTAAAGACAGTAGATTCCCTTTCTTTTATTTTACAGTGGGCAAAACATAAGAGTAGACTGAGTATGACGAGAAACACTTCCGTTAATATTCCAATGTGAAAGTATGTAATCAACACCCTTATACTACCCTTTACTTAATAAAAGAACACACTCTTCCGCACCGGAGCAGGGGGGAAACTCTATGCTGTTTGGAGTTATACCTGGCACAAAGGAAGATAGTTGTGATGGTTGGAGGTCAATCTTCTCAGCTCTAGGACATCACTGCCTGAGTTCCTCAGGGTAGTGTCCTAAGCCCAGCCATCTTCAGCTGCTTCATCAATTACCTCCCTTCCATCATAAGGTCAGAAGTGGGGATGTTTTCAGATGACTACACAATGTTCAGCACCATTCGCAACTCCTCAGATAATGAAGCAGTTCATGTCAAAATGCCGCAAGACCTGGACAATATCCAGGCTTGGGCTGACAAGTGGCAAGTTACAAGTACCGGGCAATGACCATCTCCTGCAAGAGAAAATCTAACCAACCATCGCCCCTTGACATTCAATGGCATCATCATTGCTGAATTCCCCATAATCAACAACCTGGGGGTTACCATTGATCAGAAACAGAACTGGACTAACCACATTAATAAATACTGTGGCTACCAGGGCAGGGCAAAGGCTAGGAATCCTACAGCGAGTAACTCACCTCCTGACCCCCTTAAAGCATCCCACCATCTACAATGCACGTCAGGAGTCTAATGAAATACTCTCCACTTGCCTGGATGACTGCAGCTCCAACACAACTCAAGAAGCTCAACACCATCCAGGACAAATCAGCCTGCTTGATTGCTCCTCCTTCCTCAAACATTCAAAAACTCTCAACCACAGACTAACAGTGACTGTCGTGTGTACCATCTACAAGATGCACTGCAGTAACTAACCAAGGTTCCTTAGACAGCACCTTCCAAACCCACGACCACTACCACCTGGAAGGACAAGAGCAGCAGATACCTGGAAACCCCACCAGCTGGACGTTCCCCTCCAAGTCACGCACTTGGAAATATATTGCCATTCCTTCACTGTCGTTGGGGCAAAATCCTGGAACTCCCTGCCTTTCAGCACAGTGGGTGCACCTATACCTCAAGGATTGTAGAAGGGCAGCAAGGGATGGGCAATAAATGCTGGCCCAACCAACGACGCCAACATCAAATAAATGAATTTTAAAAATATTGTTTCTTTTGTGAACCTGGAATAATTCAAGGATTGGCAACCACCAAGTTTAGTAACTAAATAAACTATATATTATAAAGAATAAACTATGTACAGAGTATTAGCTACCTACCACTTCGACTTCAGTCCCAGACTGCCTGGAGAAACCCACCCTCAGCTCCAGGATTCTTGATCTCTGGCTCGATTAGCCAATTGAGCCCCCCCCCCCCCCCCCCCCCCCTCAGGTTTGCCCTCTCAAAGTGGCTCATTACTACCATCCCTCCCCTCCTTAAGTCCTTTATTACCATATTTAAATCAAAGTTTAACCATTTACAATATAGCAACAACAAACAGGTTCTCTAACACAGGCCATCATAAGCTCAGCTCGTCGGAAGTGTTCTCTTCCATTGGGCGCGACGTAGTTCAGCAGGTGGTGTCTCCGCAGCAGAGATAGCTTCACTTTGATTTTCAGAAAATTGGATTCTCAGGTTGTAACGGTGAATCTGTGCTTCTTACTTCTTCAATTCCCGCAGGAACACTGTTAGGCTCTTCCTCAGGTTGACTTGCTTCTACACGTCTTTCACTCACAATAACATTATTGGCAGATATATTTAGAGCAGACTGTCCCACTGGTTCTCTACGTGACTCCCTTCTTCTCAAGTGGTCTAAATGCTTTTATAGGATTCTATCTTAAACGTCCATCTCATATGATACCTGGCCCGTTCTGGCCACAACACCCAGGACCCAACTGGGGCCAGTCTCAAGATGTTTTACATATACCAGGTCATCTATTTCAAATGTCCTCCCAATTCTTGTTGAATCATGATTCTTTTTTTGAACACTTTGCTTTGCCTCGACCCTCCCACCAAAGTGGGAAACATCAGGTTTAACCTAGTTCTCATATGCCTACCAATCAACAACTCAGCAGGAGTAACTCCAGTGGTCAAGTCTTGTGTTGTCCTATAGTAAATGAGAAAACCTGACAATTTTGTCTGCAAGGATGCTGGTGGTTGCTTTTTATGGCTGCCTTTAAGGTTTGTACAACCCTCTCAGCATGTCCATTCGAAGATGGAAGGTAAGGTGTGGTATGTATATATATGTTTACTGCCGTCGAAGCGGCACGGTGGTGCAGTGGTTAGCACTGCTGCCTCACCGCACCAAGGACCCGGGTTCAATGTCAGCCACTGGTCACTGTCCCAGTGGAGTTTGCGCATTCTCTCCCTGTCTGGGTCTCATCTCCACAACCCAAAGATGTTCAGGGTGGTTAGATTGCCCATGCCAAATTGTCCCTTAATTGGGAGAAAAAATGTAATAATTTTTTTTAAATGTTTAATACCATTGGACAACACAAATGTTGGAACTACTCACTGGTAAATGTTTTTCCATTGTCTGAAACCAACACCTCTGGCATCACATGGTGGCAAAGCTTTGCTTTAACTTTTCCACTGTTGCAAAATAATTTGTGGACTTCATTTCATAAATATCCAGCCAATTTGATTATGCGACCACTATAAGTAGGAACATTATACCCATAAATTAGCCTATAAAGTCCACATGATGTGTCGGCCATGTCCGACCTGGCCATTCCCAAGAGTGCAACGGGCTGCAGATGGTAACTTTTATTGCACCTGGCATTGGTCACACTGCTTAACCATGCTCTCTGTCTGCATCTATCCCAAGCCACATTTTTAAACTTTGATACACCTGGGTAATTCATCACGTAACAACTTCTTGCCAGGCATTGGAAGGACAATACTCACTCTACACAGGACGCCATCTTCACAGCTCAGTTCACCCTTCCTTGTTTGAAACGTTTTTAGCTGTTCAGGCATTTTATCATAATGCCAGCCATGAAGAATCTTACTTTGGGTAATATTGATTCTCTGAGTCCAGTTTTGACCTGCCGTGCAAACACTACATTGTACTGCATGTCCTGAAAATTTAAGGCTAAGATAAATTCTTGTGACACTTCTGGGGCAGCATATTTTCTGGCAATGGGAGATGGCTCAAGGCATCTGCATTTGTCTCTGGCTGACGTTGGAAGGTGTATTCCTAGGCGGCCAACAATAAAGACCAAAGCTGTGATTAATGGAGGGATTGCATTAACTTCTCTAAATTGCCCTATTAAGGTCCCAATCAGTAATTAAGGTAAAATGCCGGTAAAATGCCGGCCATAAATATATTGGTGGAATTTTTTAATCCTGAAAATGACAGCCGAATCCTCTTTCTCGATCTGTGAGTATTGCTTTTTCTGCATCAGTTAGGGTCCTTGAAGTGTAGCCAATGTGCCTTTCTGATCCGTCATTCTGTTAATGTGACAAAACAGCTCCAATTCTATAAGGTGATGCGTCACAAGCGAGTATAATTTCTTTAGAAGGGTCGAAGTGGACTAAGGCAGTTTGACTGTAGGGTTTGTTTCTCTTGTCTGAAGGCTCCTTTTTGCTGTGATTTCCAGTGACATCTTTGGAGTTTTTTTAATAATGCCTGTAATGGGGCTAACATCATTGACAAATTTGGAATGAATCTACCAGAGTAATTTACCATTCCAAGGAAAGATTGTAGCTCGGATGTATTCTTCGGTGCTGGTGCTTCATATCTTCCATCGGATACAATTCTTCTGCATCCACTCTAAAGCCCCAATAAGTCACCTCACTTACCTGAAAAGTACATTTCCCTCTTTTTAGTCTTACTCCAGCTTTCTGGAACCTTTTTAAAACCTCCTCCAGGTTAGTTAGGTGCTCCTCTTCTGTGGCTCTTGTGATTAGTACATCATCCAAATAGACAACCACCATAAGCAAATCTTGTAATAGGCTCTCCATTGTGCATTGAAAAATTGCACAAGCAGACGAGACTCTAAAGAGCAATCTGGTGCGCTGGTACAAGCCCCTATATGTATTAATATAGGCCAACTTTGCGTGTAAGTCTTCTATTTTAGGTATACAGTACCTGCTTAATTTTGCTGCCCAGTTTATTGTTAATTTGTAGTCTCCGCATATCATTACGGTGTTATTCAGCTTGACCACTGGCACAATGAGACCTGCCACTCCCCAAAATGTATGGATTTTTTGATACCAAATTTTCTAATCATCTAAGATTGGTCTCCACCTCCTGCAATGAATAAGGCACAGGTCTGACTCTATAGAATTTTGGTGTAGTCTCCGAATCCACGTGAATTTTGGCTTTCATATCTTAGATTTTGCCCAATTCTTTTTGAAATACCTTTTGGTACTCCCTGAGGGCTTCACGTAACCCCTCTTCATTAATTAAATTTTTTGAGCCGATTTAGTTACATTTCCTGAAGCCAATCTCTGTATAGCAGTATTATTTACCCCACACACTAGATGGTCTCTCAACATATCAAGGGCAAGCCCAAATTCATAATGTTCAGCTGTTTGCGTCAATCTCGCCACGAAAGCTGTTTATTGTTTCCCCAGAGGTTTTTGCTGTTGAACTTATATCTCTGCATCATTATCAAGGGCTTCGGGTGATAATGCCTTTTTACTATTTCTACTAGCTCCTCAATGGTTTTAGAGTCAGGGAGTCTGGAGAAGTCAAGCTCCTTATTAAATTGTAGGTTTTGGTACCGCGGGCTGTTCGCATTATTACGCTCTTTTACTCCTCCCCCACTATTTTGTTTGCTTTGAAAAAACATTGCAAGCATTTGATGCGTTGAGCCTAATCTTCCGAATTTAGGGTCAAAGGGCTCTAATTTTCTGAATAGAGACATTGTTGTAACTTACTGAGTCTTGAATGGATCTAGCTTGAATGACTTGCACACAGTCTTTCTTTGTGACAATTTGAAGGCGCTCCCGTTGATCATCGTCACCAATGTAACAATTCAAGGATGGGCAACCACCAAGTTTTGGAACTAAACAAACTATTTATTAAAAGGAATAAACTATGTACAGAATATAATAAATGGGCTACTGACTCCAGTAGCTTCGACTCCAGTTCCAGACTGCCTGGAAAGCTCAGCACCAGGATACGTGCTCTCCGGTCTGACTGGCTGGCTGGCTGGGTCACATGCCCCCCCCCCCACACACACACACACACTCCACTCCTCTCCACCAGCAATGGCTATCTGGGGCTCTCTACGACAGAACCAAATGGGGTTTCACGACAATTGAAAATGGTTTCCCGATCGTCATTAGACTTTTAATTGCAATTTCTATTGAAGTCCACCATCGGCCGTGGTGGGATTTGAACCTGGGTCCCCACAGCATTACCCTGGGTCTCTGAATTACTAGCCCAGTGATAATACAATTATGCCACTGCCTCCCCTAAGGCCAGCAAAGACTTGTAAAGCTTGGGGAAACAATTCGTTGAGCAGGGCACCCCTCTCAAAACGCATGGTAAAAGGCTATTGAAGTTCTAATGGTCCAGGAGGAGTCTGATTCACATTCACACATGAAACATCGACCTGAATTAAATGGTATTCTCAACCACTTCTAAACTACTGGCATTTTAAAAAATTCACAGAATGAATAACTATAAAAACCGCAGATCTGAAATAAAAACAGAAGGTACTGGGAAATGTCAGCAGATCCGGCAGGTTCTGTAGAGAGAGAAACAGTTAACATTTCGAGTCCAATGTGACTCTTCTTCAGAACCATTTCTTTTCAGCTAAGGAACAACCTGGTTGCCACCTTTATGAAGAATCTATCCCAATGTCTGTTTAAAGTCAACAAATGTGAGAATCGTTGCTTTGTTGCATACTTACTTTTTCTAATTAATGCCATCCTTTCCCCGTCACTTAGCAAATGCCACAACCTGTAAGTCAAGAGAATGATGAATTAACAAAAAGCCTGAAAAATGAATCACACACCAATAAAATCTCATTATGGCCCTGAGGAGATTGTGGCCTTATGACCCTTCGAGCCTGCTCCCCCATTCATGACGATCATGGTTGATCTTTTATCTCAACTCCATGTATTATTCCCAAATCCCTGAATTCCCTGTTGAGTCCAAAAATCTATCTCTCTTGAATATACTCAACAACTGTGCATCGACTCCTCTCTGGGCAGAGAACTCAATTTTTACAACGGAGTGAAGGAATTTCTCCTTATCGCAGTCCTAAATGGGCATCCCCTTATCCTGAGATTGTGAGCCCTAGTTCTAAATTCTCCAGCCAAGGGAAACAGATAGGCTGTCAAGCCCTCAGAGAATCGTGTAAGTCTCATTCTACTCAATCTCTCCTCATAGGACTGTCCTCTAATCTTGGGAATGAGTCTAATGAACCTGTATTGCACCTCTCTAAGACAAATATCTATTTCTTGGGTAAGGTGTCCAAACCTGCATAAAGTACTCCTAATGTGAATTTACCAAAAATCCTAAAGAATTTTTTTTTTTGGAATATTTTTATTGGCATTTTCAATTATCCACAGTAAAACTTTGTGTCCAATATTTACAGTTCGTGCAGTTCTTATGTACATACAATCGTTCTTGATGTTTTCTCCCCCCCTTCCCCCTCTCCTTACCCCCTCTCCCCTCCCTGACGCCTTCCTGGCAACCCCTCTTTAGTTCTGGGTGTTCTGTCTCCTAGCTCCTATTCTCCTCTCTCCCCCCTTCACTTTGTGTTTTCTGTTACAGGCCTTGTGGGTTTAGGAGAGGCATCTTCCTGCCCCCTCCCCGTCCCACCCCCACGCTTCTCCCTGTATTTCCTCTGAGCTTCTCCCTCTCTTCCTTCCCTTCCTCTCTTCCTTCCCTTCCTCTCTTCCTTCCCCCTTCCCCTTAGAGTTGTGTCTCTCTGTCTGCTTTCTTCCG
Organism: Scyliorhinus canicula; assembly: GCF_902713615.1. Taxonomy (NCBI): domain Eukaryota; kingdom Metazoa; phylum Chordata; class Chondrichthyes; order Carcharhiniformes; family Scyliorhinidae; genus Scyliorhinus; species Scyliorhinus canicula. The sequence continues at coordinate 35,349,662 of NC_052165.1, read as the reverse complement.
TCTCACTTTTTCCCTCGTCGCTGTTGGTCTCTAACAGGTCTTGGAACAGGCCGACGAATTGCCCCCACGCTATGTGGAAGCCCTCTTCCGACCCTCGGATGGTGAATTTGATCTTCTCCAGGTGGAGAAATTCCAGCAAGTCTCCCAGCCAGTCCGCAGCTGTAGGTGGTGCTGCTGATCGCCAGCTGAGCAAGATTCTCCGGCGTGCGATTAGGGAAGTGAAAGCAAGGGCGCGGCCCTCTTCTCCACGTGTAGCTCTGACTGTTCTGATATCCTGAAGCTTGCCACTCTCGGGCACGACTCCACCCTCACCCCACAACCTTGGACATTGCCTCGAAGAAGGCTGTCAGAACTCTACATGTTTGGGGAAAGCCCACAAGTAGGTGTGATTGGCTGGGCCTCCCTGGCATAGTTCACATTTATCTTCCACCACTGGAAAAATCTGTTCATTCGGGTTCTGGTTAGGTGCTCTCTGTGCACCACTTTGAACTGCATGAGGCTGAGCCTTGCGCAGAAGGAAGTGGCATGGACCCTGCTCAGTGCTTCGCTCCAGAGTCCCCAGTCCAATTCTATCTCCAGTTCGTCTCCCCATTTTCATCTGGCTTCGTCCAGCGGCAGTCAAATCCTGTCCAGGAACTGTCTGTAGATTTTCCCGCAGTTTCCCCCTTCCTTACTGTCCGTGTTCATCAGGTCCTCTAATAATGTGGTTCTTGGGGCCCTGGGGTATCCTACTGTCTCCTTGCGGAGAAAGTGCTTTATCGGGAGGTGTCTAAACTCCTGTCCTGTTGGTAGTTCCAGGTCCTCCGTCAGTTCGCTCAGTGTTGCTAGTCTGTCCCCCATGTAAAAGTCCCTGACTGGGAGCATCCTCCCGTCCTGTCTCCATTTTTTGAAAGTGGTGTCGAGCATGGCTGGTGGGAACTTATGGTTTTTGAAGATGGGGGCCATGGGGGACATCTCGGCCAAACCAAAATGTTGCCTCATCTGGTTCCATGTCCTTACCACCACTGGACAAGATGTGTGTTTCTTCAGGGCAAGATTTCCTTACTCTTGTACTCCAAAACCCTTGCAATAAAAGCAAACATACCATTTTCCTTACAATCCTGCAATCCAGTAGAGGGGGTTTCAAGCACACTAGCACAAGGCCAGAATTTTTTGGCAGACCTTTGGAAGCATTTCTGCTCTTCCTTGACCCACAAAAATGTCCAGTATATATCCTGAACGGAAAAACTTGCAGGATAGTATAACATCTCTTCCACCTCCATTTTGTCACCCTGCCCAAGTTGAGTTTCAACTCCCCACCCCCCTCTCTCTATCTATGTATAAAATTGTATTGCCCAACTATCAGCATAATGTGATGCCTTTTCTTACTATTCAAAAGGTGAGGAGAGGTACCTCCTTCTGCCTTTTATACGAGATGATAACCAGGTGGACTTGAAAGATGCCAAATGCTCCACACCCAAATTAAGTACTTTAAAAAAAATGTGTAGTCAAAGTAGTGGTAATGTAGCAATCTGTGCACAAGCTCCCACAACTAACAATCTCATAATGCTAGAATGTGTTAATTGAAGGATAAATCCTGGTGAAGACAGCAGAGAGAAAGCCCTGTTCTTCTTCAAAATAGCATCAAAAGATATTTTACACCCACTTGAGAGAGCCAGCGTGTAAAGTCTTAACAAAAGTCATCACTTCCGCCAGTCCAATAATCCCTCAGGTCCTGCAGAAGAAATGTCAGCTGAGCTTTATGGGCTCAAGTCTTAGGAGAGGGTCCTGAAACCCCGACATTCTGACTCATAGTGCTACCTTGGAAGAAGGAACAGAACGGTAAAGCAAATAAAGATGCAGTAAAACGATTAATATCTTATTGTATACCTATCTTTAGGAACTCTGTTCACTGAACCCCAAACTACTGCAGATGCTGGAATCTGAAACAGAAAATGCAGGAAAATCTCAGCAGATCAGATTGCATTGGTGGAGATAGAAACAGTTAATGTTTGCAGTCTGGGTGACTCTTCATCAGAGCTGTTTTCTCCCCAAACTAATGTTAATTAATTTTAATTTTTTGAATACAAAGTTAGAGTACCCAATTCCTTTTTTTTCCAATTAGGGGGAAATTTAGCATGGCCAATCCGCCTACCCTACACATCACCAGAGATGGTTAACAGCTTCAAATTCCTAGGAGTGCACATCACCAAAAATCTGTCCAGGTCCACCCATGTCAACGCTACCACCAAGAAAGCACAACAGCGCCTATACTTCCTCAGGAAACTAAGGAAATTCGGCATGTCCACAGTGACTCTTATCAACTTTTACAGATGCACCATAGGAAGCAACCTATCTGGCTGCATCACAGCCTGTAATGGCAACTGCTTGGCCCAAGACCGCAAGAAACTTCAGAGAGTCGTGAACACAGCCCAGTCTATCACACAAACCTGCCCCCCATCCATTGACTCTATCTACACCTGTTGCTGCCTGGGAAAAGCGGGCAGCATAATCACTCTTCCAACTTCTTCCATCGAGCAGGAGATACAAAAGTCTAAGAACACGGACGAACAGATTCAAAAACAGCTTCTTCCCCACTGTTACCGGACTCCTGAACGACCCTCTTATGGACTGACCTGATTCATACTACACTCCTGTATGCTTCACCTGATGCCGATGTCTATGTATTTGCATTGTGGACCTTGTGTTGCCCTTTTATGTATTTTCTTTTTATTTTATTTTCATGTACTAAATAATCTGTTTGAGCTGCTCGCAGAAAAATACTTTTCACCGTTCCTTGCTACACATGACAATAAACAAATCCAATCCAATCTTTTTGGATTGTGAGGGTGAGTCACGCAGACATGGGGAGAATGTGCAAACTCCACATGAACAGTGACCCAGAGTCAGGATCGAACTCGGGTCCTCGGCGCCGTGAGACAGCAGTGCTCACCACCGTGCCACCGTGCCGCCTTAAACTAATGTTAATTGATATTACATTTTGTAAAAGTTTGCAGCCATGAAATAGCTAACTACATTTTCAATGTTATCTTATGTGCAATAGGAAAAGCAAGTGATAAAGGACATAAGAAACAGGAGTAGAAATAGGCCTTGAGCCTGCTCTGCCATTCAGTAAGATTATGATTGATCTGATCTTGGCTTCAACTCCACTTTCTTGCCTGTTCCCAGACCCCTCAATTTCCCTTTGGTTCGAGAATCTGTCTGTTTCAGCCTCAAATATACTCTCCGGCATAGAGAATTCCAAAGCTTTACCACCTCCTTGGGGAACAAATCCCTCCTATCTCCATCTTAAATGGGTGACACTTTATTCTAAAACTGTGCGGCCGCCCCTCCCTCAAGTTCTAGATTTCCTCAAGTGAGGAAACATCCTCCCAGCATCCATCTTGTTAGCCCTTCTCATTCTTTTAAACTCTAATGAGTAATAGCCCAACCTTCCCTCATTATATGAAAATCAGGAATTTACCACTAATCCTTCAGAAAGTCTGGTCCCATTTGTGGCCGTCAGAGATTTTACTTCTGGATAAAATGCATATCCGCCCAGTGATGGAATCTTGGCAGATCGCAAACAGAACCCAAGCATTTGCTCAATCACAGTACAGTCAAAAAAGTCTGCCGATGAATAGGCTTATTGACATGCCAGGGTACAGCATCTCCAGTCAACAATGATATATTTGCATTGTTGAGATACTGTTGTAAACCCTTTTTGTCTGTCCTGTGTTCTCCTTTTTATCCTCGCCCTGCTGCCTGTCTTCTGGTTAAGCTGCTACAACGTTGCTACACCATCTGGGATTTCTGTTTAAACTACAGATTTTAGGCAGAGTTGGAACCCCTATTGTGATGGACCAAGCCAAGACATTCCCATTAGGTTCTGTGGTATAACCGGTGTTGATGATTTGATAGACTTGGCAAGCAGCCAATCGGAAATGTCCAATTTCCTATTGGGGCCTGTGATTGGTGGGGCCAGATGAAAGTTCCAATAAGAAGGCAGATCTTGTGAAGAGTGCCATATTGTTTTTGGGTGTGTGCTGTGAAGAGACCGGGCAATAATAATAATCTTTATTGTCACAAGTAGGCTTACATTAACATTGCAATGAAGCTACTGTGAAAAGCCCCTAGTCGCCACATTCCAGCGCCTGTTCGGGTACGGTACCGTGCCATGGGGGGCACAGTAGCACAGTGGTTAGCACAGTTGCTTCACAGCTCCAGGGCCCCAGGTTCGATTCTCGCCTTGGGTCACTGTCTGCGGAGTTTGCACTTTCTCCCCGTGTCTACGTGGGGTTTCCTTCGGGTGTTCCGGTTTCCTCCCACAGTCCAAACATGTGCAGGTTAGGTGGATTGGCCAGGATAAGTTGCCCTTAGTGTCCAAAAAGGTTAGATGGGGTTGCTGGGATAGGATGGAGGTGTTGGCTTGCGTAGGGTGCTCTTTCCAAGGGCTGGTGCAGACTCAATGGGCTGAATGGCCTCCTTCTGCACTGTAAGTTCTATGATTCTATAATACAGGAGGGAGAATTCAGAATGTCCAAATTACCTAACAGTGCGTCTTTCGGGACTTGTGGGAGGTTTTAAATCTCTCTCTCTCTGCCGTTGATTTAGAGAGCTTACAGCTTACAGTTTCTGATTGGATACCTGATTAGGAGATCGCTGGCTACAAAGAACTACGTCAGCAGCAAAGACGAATCTCATAACTATTAATCCCTTTTTCAGTTTAAACCTTTCCCCTCCATTCCCGCCATGTGTGTGAGTTCTGTACGTCCGGGTGGAGGTGGGTTTTGGGGATTCGGTAGATTGTTAGACCATTGTTCTGTTAATACTTTGTATATTCACCTTTTTCTCTTGGTATTAATAAATAGTTTGTTAACTTTTTAACTTACAAATCTGGTGCGTGCATCTCATTGCAGCAGTGTAGGGCCAAAATCTCGATAAGTTAATAAGAATTATTTGTTAATTCACTTATGCTGCGCTCCCGGTCGAGAGGGACTGGAACTGACTGCGCGCTTGCCCAGGGTGTTGTGACAGCATTTGCAAGAAGATGAATACTACAGCGCCACAAATATTTATTAACATTTAAATCCAAACCCTTATCTTTCTGCTTTGAACATAAGAGATGCTGGAGTCAGATTTTAACATTCAGTATCAATCGAAAAACTCTGCATTAGGATATGAATTTAGTGGTAGGGCTCTTGCCCTTGAGTCAAAAGATTGTGGGTTCAAATTCCACTTGGGCAGTACTGAGGGAGCAGTGCACTGGCGAAGAGACCCCCTTTCAGATGAGATGTTAAACCAAGGTTTCATATGTAAAAGATCACTTGGCTTCAAAGGGAAAAGTTCATCCTGGCTAACATCTGTCCCTCAATAATCACCCAAATTGTCACATTGCCTTTTTAATCATTCATGCATTGGCTGGGCCAGCATTTATTGTCCATCCTGAATTAACCACATTGCTGTGGATCTGGGGTCACATGTAGGCCAGACCAGGTAAGGACGGCAGGTTTTCTTCCCTGAAGGACAATCGATAATGGTTTTGACTAATGCCAGATCTTATTGCGTTCAAATTTCATCCATCTACAGTGGCAGGATTTGAACCTGGGTCCCCAGAGCAGTACTCTGGGTCTCTGGTTTACTAAACCAGTGACAATACCGCTATGGCACCACCTCCCATTGCTGACTGTGGGAGCTTGCTGTGCAGAAACTGGCTACCATGCTTTCTACATTACAACAGGTACTTTACTGTCACAGACTTTGAAGTCGTGAAAGGCAAGAGTTGGTTATCCGAGATTTTGAACTTGTGTGAAGACAGGGCCACAGATTTACATCTCATCCAAAGGATGAATGTGTTGCCAACAGTGCAACACTCCTTCAGTGCTGCATTGGATTATCACCCTGGATTCTTTACTGGAGTGGGACTTAAGCCTACAATCTTCTGATTTAGAGGAAGCATGCTACCATTGAGCCATGATTAACTCTTTAACCGGTACCTTTATATTCGATACAGTTTTTGGATTAGTCCTTGAGTTGACATTATTTCTCTTTGCTACGAAGCTTTCTTCTCCATATGTGAGACATATAAGACAGAGGTTCAGGGGCAGCACGGTGGCGCAGTGGGTTAGCCCTGCTGCCTCACGGCGCCGAGGTCCCAGGTTCAATCCCGGCTCTGGATCACTGTCCGTGTGGAGTTTACACATTCTCCCCGTGTTTGTGTGGGTTTAACCCCCACAACTCAAAGATGTGCAGGCTAGGTGGACTGGCCATGCTAAATTGTCCCTTAATTGGAAAAAATGAATTGGATACTCTAAATTTATTTTAAAAAGACAGAAGTTCAAAAGCAGAGTTAATTAGCACTAACTGATACAGCCTCATTAGGTGACTGGAAATTTGTTTCCCATCAGGATCAGAGTACGAAAAATTCTTAATCCATTTTCTGCAGCCATCCAGAGTCTCCTCTGTGACATATATCTATAACCACTCTTTTTTTTAAGTTCATGCATGGGATGTGGGTGTCACTGGTAAGGCTAGCATTCGTTGTCCATCCCTAATGGTCTTTGAACTGAGTGGCTTGCCAAGCCATTTTAGAGGGCAGTTCAGAGTGTATCTGGAATCACATGCACAATGGCAGATTTCCTTCCCTAGAGGACATTAGTGAACTAGATCAGTCTTTACAACAATCGACAATGATTTCAAGGTCATCATAAGACTTTGAATTTCAGATATTTTTATTGAATTCAAATTTCACCATCTGCCGTGGCAGGATTCAAACCCGGATCCTCAGAGCATTGCTCTAAGCTACTAGTCCAGTTACAATACAACTATGACATCACCTCCACCTGCTTGTGCTATGCTACCTTTATCTATTCTACAAATGCTTACTTTGGAACTTTTGCTAAATTCCAGACATCAACGTTGCATAAGAATTTGTATCAGGCGCCTTAATGAAACATCACAAGGTGCTTCACAGGAGTGTTAGCATAAAAAAAATAGCTAATCTAAAATATACTCTTTTTTTTTAACGAGAGGGAAACCTGCTTATTCCAGACTTTGAGATAACCGCGAGAAGATGTTGAGCTACCGAAGGGTCTCCCAAGCAGTAGATAAGTGGAATACTAGCCGGCAAGGAAACCAAGGGCTGAATGGCCTGCTCCTGCGCTGCACCTACTGTATAATTCTCGCTCTCTGGCAAGGGGAATGCCAAAGATTTACCGCCCCCTCGGCGAACAAATTCTAAGATGATCTTGGTGACAGGGGAAGCAGGCTCGATGGGGCTGAAAGGCCGCGCCTGGTCCCTATGGGCTGTTGCAGCAGCAATAATTTAACTGGGAATATCACAATTGAGGGGGGTGGGTTTCACCGAAATGGCCTCACAGGAACAGATCAGGTCAATAGCTGAACATTATCACCGTGCACATCAGACACTAGACAAACCGTGAGCAACATCAGAGGAAAGCAGCCTTTAAATATGGAGTGGGGGATCTCGATACAGGGACGAGAAACCTTTCAATAAGAAAGATTCTTTTTTAAAAAAACAAGAATATGCATGGGAGTGTTTTTACAACTTTGTGACAAGTGACGATGGGGGTTGACAGCGACACAAGTGCTCACAGAAACAAAACTGGCTGTAAATTATTCAGAACCAGGCGGCCCCTTCTGTTTGTGGTGTTTGGTTTTTAAACCTTGAACCTGCAAAACCCCTCAAAACCCCGCGTTAAAAATGTTTTGATCCCAGGCGATTGCCTGCAGGGGCGAACGTCGTGCTGACGCTGAGTAATTCCACTCAACAAGGCGGCATTTCACAAAAGTAAAGGCTTAACTTTACATGTCAGGCTGCAGCCAGCTGCTGGGGTCCTACTGAAACAGAAACAAAAACAGAGGGGGGGGAATCCCCTGAAGATTTGTAACTGTCCATATTAAGCTGCCCTCACTTTACCTCAGGTCACGTCCAGACTCCAGCTGAATTCGTCGGCATCAATTTTCCCCCTCCTAATCAGCTTCCTGGCCCCCCTTCTTGCAATATTTTCCCTTTATAGGTAAACAAAACTGAAAAAAAAACTTTTTTTCGCAAACTTTGCAAGCTGAGGCAGGGCGGATGTGGCGATTGCTGCCTCAGTTCCACGCGAGCAGTCGGGAAGAGAGATCCAGCAGAAATGAGGACCAGATGTCTCTGGCAATTCCCCATGCAGATCCTGTTGTTCCATTTCCCTTTCTCGCTGTCTCTCTATCTCCCGTCCCTCCCTCTGCAAATTCCATCTGTGGGCTGCACATAGCCCAGATCAGGAGCCAGGAGTGAGTGCTGGGCACCTCCCAAGCAAATGCAGACTTATTCAGAATGTGAGCCACTTCCAGCTGCCTCAACCCTCAATTAAAATAAACACAGCATTGCATGAGCTTGTGCTTAAATCTCGCTTTTAACATTTTACAAAAATGGGAGCTTCCAGGTAGTCTAGTGGTAAATGCACCAATAATCCTGAGCACCAAATTAATGCTCTGATGATATAAATTTGAAATATAGAGCTGGTCACAGTAATGGTGACCCTGAAACTATATTCTTCTCATTAAAAAAAACCCATCTGGTTGATTAATGTCCTTTAGGGAAGGAAATCTGCCATTCTTACCTGGTCTGGCCTACCAGTGACTCCAGACCCACAACAATGTGGTTTACTCTTAACTTCTCACTGAAATAGGGGCAGCACGGTGGCAGTATTGCTGCCTCACAGCGCTGAGGTCCCAGGTTCAATCCCAGCCCTGCGTCACTGTGGAGTTTGTACATTCTCCCTGTGTTTGTGTGGGTTTCACCCCCACAACCCAAAGGTGTGCAGGTTAGGTGGATTGGCCACACCAAATTGCCCCTTAATTGGCAAAATGTATCGGGTATTGTAAATTTATTTTTAAAACCTTCTCACTGAAATGGTCCAGCAAGCCACTCAAATAAAAGGCAGTTAGGAATGGGAAACAAATGTTGACCTTGCCAGAGGAAGTCCACATCCCATGAATTAATAAAGGGGGGAAATAAAAGACTCACATTAAAACAGTGCCTTTCATTACTTTATGAAACCCCAAGGCTCTTTACAGCCAATGAAGTAAGTACTCTTTGAAGCATAGTCACCATTTTAATGGAGGAAACACAGCAAAGCAAGCTCTCACAAACGTGATCATCTGTTTCGAGTGATGTTGGTTGAAGGATAAAATTAGCCAAGGCATCAGGAAGAATTCTATTGGTCTTTGAAATGGTGCCAAGCAGATCTTTAACATTCACCCAAGAGGGCCTCAGATCAATATCTCATCTGGGAGACAGCACCTCCACCAGTACTCCCTTAGTATTCCACTGGGATGAGAACAGAGATTTTGTACTCAAGACCCTGGAGTGGGACTTGAATCCACAGCCTCCGGACTACCTGAGTTAGGACTGACAAGTAGAAGAAGTGCTGTGGCTGCCATGTCGTCCAAGAGATTTCTCATTGACTGCTTGCAGCTGCGTCCAAGAGGTTAATCGCTATTCCTGGAAATTCCAGGAGAAACCTTTTATTCATTCACGAGATGTGGCTGTCCCTGGCAAGGACTGCATCTATAGCCTATCCTTAACTGCTTGAGGAGGTGGTGGCAAGTTGCATTCCTGAACTCCTGCAGTCCATTTATTGAAGGTACTCCCAATCTTGGAAGGTTGCTAACTAGATCAACCATAGAACCTGCGTTTTATTTATTTAAAAAAATATATATTTATTCAAATTTTCAACAATTTTCAACAAAACTCCAAACAGAAAAAGGAATAAAGCACAAAACAAGCAAAAATTATACATGGGATTTCCAACAAGATACAATAACCCCCATTTAACAAATAAACACGGCAGTAAGGAAAATGCTCCGCTCTAATCTAAACAAAAAAGAAAAGCCAACCCCCCCCCCCCCCCCCCCCCGGGGGTTAGAACATAGCACAGAACAGGCCCTTCGGCCCTCAAGGTTAGACCATAAGACCATAAGACATAGGAGTGGAAGTAAGGCCATTCGGCCCATCGAGTCCACTCCGCCATTCAATCATGGCTGATGGGCATTTCAACTCCACCTACCAGCATTCTCCCCGTAGCCCTTAATTCCTCGCGACATCAAGAATTTATCTATCTCTGCCTTGAAGCCATTTAGCGTCCCGGCCTCCACTGCACTCTGCGGCAATGAATTCCACAGGCCCACCACTCTCTGGCTGAAGAAATGTCTCCGCATTTCTGTTCTGAATTTACCCCCTCTAATTCTAAGGCTGTGCCCACGGGTCCTCGTCTCCTCGCCTAACGGAAACAGTTTCTTTGCATCCACCCTTTCTAAGCCATGTATTATCTTGTAAGTTTCTATTAGATCTCCCCTTAACCTTCTAAACTCCAATGAATACAATCCCAGGATCCTCAGCCGTTCATCATATGTTAGACCCGCCATTCCAGGGATCATCCGTGTGAATCTCCGCTGGACACGCTCCAGTGCCAGTATGTCCTTCCTGAGATGTGGGGCCCAAAACTGGACACAGTACTCCAAATGGGGCCTAACCAGAGCCTTATAAAGGCTCAGTAGCACATCGCTGCTTTTATATTCCAACCCTCTTGAGATAAATGACAACATTGCATTCGCTTTCTTAATCACAGATTCAACCTGCATGTTTACCTTGAGGGAATCCTCGACTAGCACTCCCAGATCCCTTTGTACTTTGGCATTATGAATTTTCTCACCGTTTAGAAAGTAGTCTATGCTTGGATTCTTTTTTCCAAAGTGCAAGACCTCACATTTTCTCACGTTGAATTGCATCAGCCATTTCCTGCACCACTCTCCCAAACTGTCTAGATCCTTCTGCAGCCTCCCCACTTCCTCAGCACTACCTGCCTGACCACCTAACTTCGTATCATCGGCAAACTTCGCTAGAATGCCCCCAGTCCCTTCATCCAGATCATTAATATATATGGTGAACAGCTGCGGCCCCAACACTGAACCCTGTGGGACACCGCTGGTCACCGGCTGCCATTCCGAAAAAGAACCTTTTATCCCAACTCTCTGCCTTCTGTCAGACAGCCAATCCTCAACCCATGCCAGTAGCTCACCTCGAACACCATGGGCCCTCACCTTACTCAGCAGCCTCCTGTGTGGCACCTTATCAAAGGCCTTTTGGAAATCCAGATAGACCACGTCCACTGGGTTTCCCTGGTCTAACCTACTTGTCACCTCCTCAAAGAATTCTAACAGGTTCGTCAGGCACGACCTCCCCTTACTAAATCCATGTTGACTTGTTCTAATCCGACCCTGCTCTTCCAAGAATTTAGAAATCTCATCCTTAACGATCGATTCTAGAATTTTACCAACAACCGAGGTTAGGCTAATTGGCCTATAATTTTCCATCTTTTGTCTTGATCCTTTCTTGAACAAGGGGGTTACAACAGCGATCTTCCAATCGTCCGGGACTTTCCCTGACTCCAGTGATTTTTGAAAGATCTCAACCAACGCTTCCGCTATTTCTTCAGCCACCTCTCTCAGAAGGTTGTGCCGAGCCATGATCACCCCACTCAAACCCACGCATCCACCCCATACCCGTAACCCAACAACCCCCCCCTTAACGTTACTTTTATTAGGACACTACGGGCAATTTAGCATGGCCAATCCACCTAACCCGCACATCTTTGGACTGTGGGAGGAAACCGGAGCACCCGGAGGAAACCCACGCACACAGGGGGAGGACGTGCAGACTCCACACAGACAGTGACCCAGCTGGGAATCGAACCTGGGACCCTGGAGCTGTGAAGCATTTATGCTAACCACCATGCTACCCTGCTGCCCTGGGTTGCTGCTGCTGTTGACCTCCACCTAACGTTCCGCGAGAAAGTCTAGGAACGGTTGCCACCGCCTGGAGAACCCTGCACAGACCCTCGCAAGGCAAACTTTATCCTTTCCAGCTTGATGAACCCTGCCATATCGTTAATCCAGGCTTCCACGCTTGGGGGCTTCGCATCCCTCCACATTAGTAGAATCCTCCGCCGGGCTACGAGGGACGCAAAGGCCAGAACACCGGTCTCTTTCGGCTCCTGCACTCCCGGCTCGTCCGATACCCCAAATAATGCTATCCCCCAGCTCGGCTTGACCCGGGTGTTCACCACTTTGGACAAAGTCCTCGCAAAGCCCCTCCAGAACCCCTCCAGCGCCGGACACGTCCAGAACATATGGCCGTGATTTGCTGGGCTCCCCGAGCACCTCACACACCTGTCCACCCCAAAAAACCTACTCATCCTCGTCCCCGTCATATGCGCCCTATGAACAACTTTGAACTGTATTACGCTGAGCCTGGCGCAAGAGGAAGAGGAATTAACCCTACTCAGGGCATCAGCCCACAGATCCTCATCCAGCTCCTCCCCGAGCTCCTCCTCCCACTTGCCCTTTAACTCCTCCACCGAGGCCTTCTCCACTTCCTGCAGTTCCTGTTAGATCGCCGAGACCTTGCCTGCGCCACTACACCACCATCTCACCATGGATTAGCACAGTCGGCTAAACAGCTGGCTTGTAATGCAGAGCAATGCCAGGAGTGTGGATTCAATTCCCATACCGGCCTCCCCGAACAGATGCCGGAATGTGGTGACTTGGGGCTTTTCACAGTAACTTCATTGAAGCCTACCTGTGAAAAATGGTCATTGCATAGACATATGGATGATAAGGGTGTGGTAGTATGACTAGGGGTATTACGGTACCTGGGAGTGTGAGCTGTCATTGGTGCAGAGGGCTCGCTGCCCATTGGCCCAGGTATCGTGTGCCTCTTATCCCTATTGGCTAAGAGGAAGATAGCTCCGCCTACGAGGCAGGGTATAAGAACCCGTGTTCCCCTGCAGCCAGGCCATTTCCTGTACATCTGCTGCCGGGCTCACTTCTTGCTAATTAAATCCTTTCGTTTCAGACTTCACCTACGTTTCGTGTCCATTGATTGTGCCTCAAAGGGAATAGTGTAGATGGGCTTTAGAGTTGTTTCACAGGTCGGCGCAACATCGAGGGCTGAAGGGCCTGTACTGCGCTGTAATGTTCGATGTTCTCCAACACATACGCCCAAAATCACCCTGTCCTGAATCCTTCGTGCTGGGAGCAGCGGAAATTCCCTCACCTGCCGTCTCACAAACGCCCTCACTTGCATGTACCTAAAAGCATTCCTGGGAGGTAACCCAAATTTCTCCTCTAGCGCCCCGAGGCTCGCAAAAGTCCCATCGATGAATAGGTCCCCCATTCTTTTAATCCCTGCCCAATGCCAGCTCAGAAACTCCCCATCCATCCTACCCGGAACAAATCTGTGGTTTTCTTGTATCGGGGACCAGACCGAGGCCCCCACCTCGCCCCGATGTCGCCTCCACTGCCCCCATATCTTCAGAGTCGCCACCACCACCGGACCCGTGGTGTACCTTGTCGGCGGGAGCGGCAATGGTGCCGCCACCATCGCCCCCAGACTCGTACCCACACAAGACGCCACCTCTAGCCTCTTCCACGCTATCCCCTCTCCCTCCATTACCCACTCATGGATCATCGCCACATTAGCTGCCCAATAATAACCACATAGATTCAGCAGCGCCAGCCCCCCTCTGTCGCTGCTACAGTCCAAAAACACCCTCTTCACCCTCGGGGTCTTATTCGCCCATACAAATCCCATAATGCTCCTGCTTATCCGTTTAAAAAAAGCCTTGGGAATTAGGGTGGGCAGGCACAAACACAAACAGGAACCTCAGGAGGACCATCATCTTGACCGACTGCACCCTACCAGCCAGGGAGAGTGGCAGCATATCCCATCTTTTTAAATCCTCCTCCATCTGTTCCACCAACCATGCCAAATTGACCTTATGCAGGGCCCCCCAGTTCCTAGCTACCTGGATCCCCAGGTATCGAAAGCTCCTCTCCGGCCTCTACAGTGGTAGCTCGCCTATCCCTCTTCCCTGGTCCCCTGCATGCACCACAAAGAGCTCACTCTTCCCCACGTTGAGCTTATAACCCGAAAAGTCCCCAAACTCCCCAAGGATCTGCATAACCGCCACCATTCCCTCCACTGGGTCGGCAACATATAACAGCAGGTCATCAGCATATAACGACACCCGGTATTCCTCCGCCGCAACCTCCCCCCCCCCTCAACGGACCAATCCCCTCCAGTTCCTAGACTCCCTCTGTGCCATGGCCAGCGGCTCAATTGCTAGTGCAAACAACAAGGGAGATAAGGGACACCCCTGCCTCGTCCCGCGGTACAACCTAAAGTACTCCGACCTCCGCTGGTTCGTAGCCACACTCGCCACTGGGGCCCTATATGACAGCCTGACCCACCTTATGAACCCTTCCCTGAACACAAACCTCCTAAGCACTTCCCAGAGATACTCCCACTCCACCTGATCGAAGGCCTTCTCCGCATGCATGGCCACCGATACCTCTGCTTCCCGCTCCGAGGGCATCATGATCACATTTAAGAGCCTCCGCACATTCGTGTTTAACTGCCTGCCCTTCACAAACCCAGTCTGGTCCTCATGGATCATCCCGGGACACAGTCCTCAATCCGCGTAGCCAGAACCTTCGCCAATAACTTAGCATCTATATTGAGGAGCAAAATCGGCCTATAAGGGCAGCACGGTGGCACAGTGGGTAGCATTACTGCCTACGACGCTGAGGACCGGGGTTCGAATCCTGACCCTGGTCACTGTCAGTGTGGAGTTTGCACATTCTCGCCGTGTCTGCGTGGGTTTCGCCCCCACAACCCAAAGATGTGCAGGTTAGGTGAATTGGCCACGCTAAATTGCCCCTTAATTGGAAAAAATAATTGGGTACTCTAAATTGGGCCGATACGATCCACATTGCAATGGTTCCTTGTCCCGCTTCAAAATCAGTGTGTTCAGTGCCCGGGACATTGTCGGGGGCAGGGTCCCCTCCTCCCTTGCCTCATTAAAAGTTCTCACCAGCAACGGGCCCAGCACGTCCACATATTTTCTGTAAAATTCAACCGGGAACCCGTCCAGTCCCGGAGCCTTCCCCGCCTGCATGCTCCCCAATCTCTTAACCAGCTCCTCCAGCCCAATCGGCGCCCCCAAACCAGCCACCTGCTCCTCCTCCACCCTCGGGAACCTCAGTTGATCCAAGAATTGCCGCATCCCCCCCCCCCCCCCCCCCCCCCCCCCGGGGCTCAGACCCATACAGATCCCCATAGAAGTCCCTTAATACCTCGTTTATTCACACCGCACTCCGCACCGTATTCCCCCCTCTATCTCTAATTCCACCAATCTCCCTCGCTGCCTCCCTCTTACAAAGCTGATGTGCCAGCATCCGGCTCGCCTTCTCCCCATACTCATAATCCGCCCCCTGCATTTTCCTCCACTACGCCTCTGCTTTTCCCGTGGTCAATAGATCAAATTCCATTTGGAGGATTCGTCGTTCCCTAAGCAGTCCCTACTCGGAGGCCTCTGCATAGCTCCTGTCCACCCTTAATATCTCCCCCACCAATCTCTCCCTCTCCCTCCTCTCTCTCTTCTCCCTATGGGCCCTAATGGAAATTAGCTCTTCTTAGTATGTACTAGATGCTGTGGTATGAAGAGGCAAGAGTTCAGCTCCTTTTTCACCAACACACCTTTAATGGTTCAAACTCACTCTGCACAGAACTCTACAGATCATCACAAGCTCCAGAGTCCACCTGAAGCCCCTTTACATATCAGTGTCAATCATTGAACACTTAACATAAATGAGACAACTAATTGCAATGTCTCTTAACCCATTACTTAACAGTCTCCCCTTCCTTGGAGAAAAAAAACAATGAGGTAAAAACAAAATTTCAAGAAACTAAAATTTCAAGAAACTAAAACACACACCTGATTCCCCCCCCTTTTTTTTTAAGTAGAAAAAAAACATTCACAGAAACAGGCGCCCTTCATTCACGATATCTAAAAGTTTCTGTGAACTAGCCCCTCTTTTCGTGAAACAGTCTGACAGTTGATAGCTACTGTCAACCCATTTAATTTTTGTTATTTCCCCTCTGTCCAACATCTGCTTTAAACTTGCGATGTCTATCCGTAACCTCTTTTCATTGACACTTTTTGTAGAGTGCACATTTTCCCACAGAGATTTATTGTCAATGTGACAGTCAATAGGTATATTACCTAAATCCTCTAATCCCAAAATTTCTGTCAATATCTGACTTATATAAAAGGCCATATCCACCGCTTCCACTAAGCTTAATGTCTCAGCAGCCAAAGTGCTTTTGATCACTCTCCTTATTTTCTTTGTTTCCCACACAAGAGGGCAACATTTACCATTGTTCCCCATTATAAAAATTATAAAACCTCCTGCGCTTGAAACTCCATCACATAAATTTGCATAGGACGCATCACTATAAACTATGAGTTTCAAATGCCTAGGATCACCTAAAACAGGGAACTTCAAAACACACTCCTGCATTTTTAGTTTGGCCAACACTTTATTTGCTCTTATTATGTCTTCCACTTTGGGATCATTCACCTTTGTACTCAACTCTAAAACATCAAAACTCACGTCCGGTCTAGTCTGTCTTCCTAACCAGTTCAGTTGCCCAATTAAACTTCACAGTTGCTCTTTTTCTATCTTCAAAACCATTGCGTCTTTTTGTGAAACCCGGCCACGACTAATTGCTATTGGACTGATGCTTTCCAAGTAAGATTGCTGACGTAAAGTTGCCCCTAACTGAGTCTGTCCGATTTCCAAACCAATATATTTAAATGCACCGGAAGCCTGACTTCCAACCCTGAATTCTTTCCTCAAACCAGAGATTACAATAGCTTCAAAATCACTAGTCCCACCCCACAAAAAATCTTCGACATGTATCATGAAAATGCCAGCAAGATTTCCTTTATAGTGCCAGTAAAACATTGCAGGATCTGCTTTCAACTGGCAACAGCCTAACTTTAACAAGACTGACCTCACCGAAAAGTACCACACTCTAGATACATCATTTAATCCATATACACATTTGTTCAACTTCCACAGTACCCCTTCTGTGTTAGCTGCTTCTTTAGGAGGACAGAGAAAAATGTCTCTCTGGAGCTGATGCCCCTGCAAAAAGGCAGCTTTTATATCTATAGATTTGCATTCCCATGCCTTTGTGGCTAATAGAGGCAAGAAGATCTTTAAAATAACCTTTCCTGCTGTAGGTGAATCGACCCTTAAGTCCTGATCTTCTAAGTTTTCTTCAAATCCCCTTGCCACAAGCCTGGCCTTTGCCTTATAAGTTCCATCTGGAAGAACCTTTTCTGTACAAATCCATCTGTGAGATAGAACTTTTTGTCCCCTATCTGGTACTTCCGTGTATACCCCAAATTCACTCCAACTATGCAATTCTTGCTGTTTAGCATCTTTGATAACTTTTTCATCTAATTTATTTGAAGCCACCAAAATCTCACGTGCATGTGGGCTTCTACTTCTATTAGTATTCGTAGTCTTACTCCTGTTCCGAGATCTTGATAAACTACGTCCCCTCTCCCGCCTGGTATCTCGTTCTGTACTGCTACTGCTTGATCTTTCTCTTCTGTAGCGGGATGTCCTTTCAATAGTTCTCGACCTTTTCCTGCGAACCTGTTCACTATCCGATGTACTATCTGAACTGGCACTGCGTTTCTGTGCCCTCCATTTTTGAACTTCGTTTTCCCAATCTATTGTCTTAACTTCCTCCCCTGAATGCTGTACATTCAACCAATGTTTATACTTTCCAGTGGCCTTCCCTGCTCTACTAATAACAGTTGCATCCTTCCATTGACTAGACCCTTCAGGCAAGTATGTCACTTTTGTACAGTAGTCCCCCGTTATACCGCTCTCCGCAATACCGCGGTTCGCGATATACCGCGGGGGGCTTATGGACCCCAACTGTCAGTTGTGTCAATTTCAGCGGCCGGCTCACTTTGATCCGGAGAGGGAAGCTGCTCTCTCACTGAAACAATCAGCCGGCCGCTGAAATTGACACTGCCGGCTGCTCTCTCCCTCCAATCCAACTTTTAAGTTTTAATGTTTCTGATTGGAGGGAGAGAGCAGCCGGCAGTGTCAATTTCAGCGGCCGGCTGATTGTTTCAGTGAGTGAGCAGCTTCCCTCTCCGGCCGCTGAAATTGACACTGTTTTAATTAGATCCACGATGGGGGTTTTAAATTTATTTAAAACTATGCTAGCGCTTCCCATTGTGAGTCTACGGGGGTCTGACCTCTCCCCCCGCCCCCCGTAGACTCACAAGGGGAAGCGCTAGCATAGATTTTAAAATAAATTAAAAACCCCCATTGTGGATATCCGCGGCTCGGATACAACGCGGGTGGCTGTCTTGGACCCCAACACCCGCGTTATAAAGGGGGACTACTGTACCAACCTTTGGCAGTTGCCCTTTCGGAAAAATGGCCTGATCTAATTTATCAGAAGTGTCGTGTACCTCTACAGAAACTCTGTCTATATCAGTTAACTGGTCCTCATAGTTCTGTAACACATGCGTACCAGATGACTCTGGTTCCTCGCCTTGTCTGTCTGCTCTGTCTAAATTTGAAAATTTGTAATCGGTACCCATTATCCTTGATGAATGTACCCTAACAGTTTGATTACCATGTTGCAAAATAAATGTTTTGCCATCTATGCCTATGATCTTCCCTAGGCCTTTCCATTCATTAGAAATGTCTCTCTTATAGTATACCATTTCCCCTTGTTGAAAAATGGCTTCTAATGGCCCTACATTATGTCCTAAAGCTCTGCGAATTCTTTCAGAGACTTCTGCTTCCAAAAAAGCTTTTCTACTGCTATGTAACACGTTTAAATGTTCAGCAAAACCTGAGCTAATTGTAGTCCCTTCCCACCCTGGAGGCTGGTCATCCAAAATGGAGGGAATTTTAGGATTTCTACCAAACACTAATTGGTAAGAACTATAGCCCCCAACCATCTGCAATGAATTCTTTGCATGTACTGCCCATGCTAAAGCTTAATTTAGCGTGCAGTTTGGTCAATCTCCCAAAATTTTCCGAAGCATATCATTGATAAAAGCATGATTTCTTTCGCAGACACCATTACTAAACGGGCTTTTGGCAGCCGTGTTCATAACTCTGATATTCATGTTTTCACACATATCCCTAAACTCATCATTAGCAAATTCTCCCTCATTGTCCGGAAAGAATTTTGCTGGTGGACCCATTCCTGTCCCGATCCATTTTTCCACAATTTTGTCCAAAATTACTCTCTTTTCTTTACTTCGTACAATCGTTGATTGACTAAATCTGGTAGCTAAATCTACCAAATGCAAAATAAATATATTATTTGCTTTATCCCAGATCTTAAGGTCCATGGCCACAATGTCATTAAAATCCCTGGCCAAAGGTAGGGTTACTATCGGTCGTGCTAGTGTCCTTCTGTACTTCCTGCAAACTTCACAGCGATCACTAACCTGTTCTATCAGCTTAGAATAGTCATCATCCCTTACCCCTGCATCCTTTAATAAATTTTTTAGCCTCCGAGGAGACGGATGCGCAAATTGCCTATGCAGTTTTACTACAATAAGCTTTTTACCAGCTAAAGTCGCATTATCAACTGTCATTAATACATCCTTAACCACTCTTCTTGAAACATTATTTGTCAATAATGGAATACAATAATGTCCCAACTGTGTAAATTGTAAGTCCACCGTCTTTCCAAAAACTATTGTCTTATCCTGTTCCATATCCAGCTTCATGTGTGCTTTCTTCATCGACGGTCTGCTCAGAAGCAAAGGTATCTCACTTGATACAACATCCGTGCAAATAAAATGATTCACTTCAGCAATATTGCAAGGGATCACCACTCTTTTCATCGACTTCAGAGTATTATCATCCCCAAACCTGAAACTTGTGGAATTTTTAAATTCCTTAACCTTGTTACGATTTTCAGCTTCCAAAGAGTCCAGATAACATTTTAACCAGTCAATCCCTCACACAGTAGATGTGGAGCCACTGTCCAATACAGCACAGTTAAAAGATTCTGCAACCAACACTCGCATTACCGGCGTAAAACAGCTTGTTAATAAGACAATGCCTTATTTCTGGTCACTATCTTTTTCCTCTTCTGACTCTTCCGTGTCATGTGTCGCTTCAAATACTCTATCATAACGAGTTGGACAGTTGAAAGCATAATGGTATTGAGAGTCACATCGAAAACATCGATTTATCATGCCCTGTGCATTTCTGGGGTTCATCCTCCTATTGTAGGTTCTAACTGGGTTTCTGTCTTCATAATTTCCTCGTCTCGGTCTTCTTTTAAAGTCTTGAGGCCTGTTCGTAGCCATACGATTTTGCCATCCTGTTAGTAGTGTATCTTCCATATTTTGCCTTATAGCAGGCTGACCTATTTGGGTCATCAGAGCCATTGGAATCAAATGTTTCCCCAAAAACTTTTTTTAAGCTGTTGTCATCTGTTCGAATAAGGTATCGTTATCCGTAAACTGAACTCCTGTCAAAACCAGGAGCCTATCCATGTTGCTCACTCTAGCACAGTCAAGTAATTTAAAGGCCAACACAGACTGTGGAAATTCCAGCCTGTGTTTCTGCAGCCTTTTATATAGTCTGCCAAATTCCATTATATAGTCTTCCATAGATAAATCCTCCATTTTCCGGAACTTATCAAAATCCGACCATGCTTCATACGCACTTAACAAGTCATCTTTCTTATAAATCTTGTCCATATAAAGTAATAAAGTCGCCAGACCTTCTTCTGAGTCTAACTCTTCCAACTCCAGCTCAGAAAGCACTTTGTTTCGGATTTTACTGCCATATGGTAAAGAAAGAGCCAATGCCATACCTTGTTTTCTCTTTCCTAAAGCAGTCACCTTAGTCCACATAACTACTGCACTTCTCCATTGGTCGTATGATTCCCTTTCAGAAAATAGGGGAGGATAATCATAACCAGCCATCTTTGTCCTGGATTCAGCCTTGTTTCCATTTTTTTTCACTCCTTGGTTTGATCTGGAAAAATTGTATATTTCAAGCCTTCACATTTACACAGCAACCATCGACTGCTACCATTGTTAGTATGTACTAGATGCTGTGGTATGAAGAGGCAAGAGTTCAGCTACTTTTTCACCAACACACCTTTAATGGTTCAAACTCACTCTGCACAGAACTCTACAGATCATCACAAGCTCCAGAGTCCACCTGAAGCCCCTTTACATATCAGTGTCAATCATTGAACACTTAACATAAATGAGACAATCATTGAACACTTAACATAAATGAGACAACTAAGTGCAATGTCTCTTAACCCATTACTTAACAGCTCTCCCCTAACCACCGTCTTCAAAGCCTCCCAGACTACCCCCACCTGCACCTCCCCATTATCGTTGGCCTCCATGTATCTTTGAATACACCCCCGGATCCACCCGCACACCTCCTCATCTGCCAACAGTCCCACATTGAGGTGCCATAACGGGCGCTGGTCCCTCTCCTCCCCTAACTCCAGCTCCACCCAATGAGGGGCGTGGTCCAAGAGGGCTATAGCCGAATATTCCGTTCCCTCCACTTTCGGGATTAGTACCCTACTCATTATAAAGAAATCTATCCGGGAATAGGCTTTATGGACTTGGGAGAAAAAAGAAAATTCTCTGGCCACCGGCCTGGCAAACCTCCATGGATCCACTCCCGCCATCTGGTCCATAAACCCCCTGAGCACCTTGGCCGCAGCCGGCCTCTTACCCGTCCTGGACCTGGAACGGTCCAGTGCTGGGTCCAGCACCGTGTTGAAGTCCCCCCCCATTATCAAGCTCCCTGCCTCCAGATCTGGGATCCGACTCAACATACATTTCATAAATCCGGCATCATCCCAATTCGGGGCATAAACGTTCACCAGTACCACCCGCGTCCCCTGCAACCTACCACTCACCATCACGTATCGACCTCCATTATCCGCCACAATATTCATCGCCTCAAATGACACCCGCTTCCCCACCAGTATCGCAACCCCTCCATTCTTCGCATCCAGCCCCGAGTGAAAGACCTGCCCTACCCATCCCTTTCTCAGCCTGACCTGATCTGCCATCTTTAAGTGTGTCTCCTGAAGCATGACCACGTCTGCCTTCAGTCCCTTTAAATGCGCGAACACCGGGGCCCTCTTGACCGGCCCATTCAGGCCCCTCACATTGCATGTTGATGTGACCATCAATTCATTCAAAGACACGAGTGAAGTAAACTGTGGCTTTAATCAACTTACAACTGAGCCTGCCTGCGACTAAACTGAACTGAAGGCGGGCTCGTAAGACCGCAGCACTTTATACTTCCTGCTGGGGGCGGAGCCAAGGGCAGAGCCCTGTACATGCTCCTCATCTCCCCCTGTGGGCAGAGCCGCGCAAAGGCTCACAGATGAAGCCAACAGGGACACAGTAATATACAGTGTGGATTTATAGGTTATACATTCACCACACATGATATCAGCCGGATCAGGGGGCTATTCGCCACCCCCCTCCCCCTGCCGACTAGCCAGCCCCTTTTTTAGGCCAGCGAACTTGCATTTTATAGGATGTTCAGGGTTGGATGGTCAACACTCACCACCACAACTTCAAATCACCATTGAGGGAGTTAAAGTTAGTGTTAGATATATTTCAGTCTGGCAAGGCTGCACATATATCCGATTGATGGCAAGATTTAGTTACCAGTAGAGTTTCTTTCATTTGATAGGGCTTGTTTTCTTGGAGACAATGGGGATTCATTTTGCACTGCTTCTCATTTTACCCTACAGTACCACATCTCCAGTTCCCCAAAACTGACCAACAACAATAACTTGAACTTTAATAGCATCCTTAACGTAGTGAAAACTTCCAGGGGCATCACAGACCACCGCCAGGCCCTCCTTCTCGATCTGCCCTTTTCCACTGCAGTCAATGTGCGGGAGGCGAAAGCTATCGGCCGCTCGGCCTCGTTCTCCATCTTGTGGGACAGGACGGCCCCAATACCATACGGGGATGTATCACATGTGATGAGCAAATGAGGGGGCAGCACGGTAGCATGGTGGTTAGCATAAATGCTTCACAGCTCCAGGGTCCCAGGTTCGATTCCCGGCTGGGTCACTGTCTGTGCGGAGTCTGTACGTCCTCCCCGTGTGTGCGTGGGTTTCCTCCGGTTTCCTCCCACAGTCCAAAGATGTGCGGGTTAGGTGGATTGGCCATGCTAAATTGCCCGTAGTGTCCTAAAAAGTAAGCTTAAGGGGGGGGGGGGGGGTTGTTGGGTTACGGGTATAGGGTGGATACGTGGGTTTGAGTAGGGTGATCATTGCTCGGCACAACATCGAGGGCCGGAGGGCCTGTTCTGTGCTGTACTGTTCTATCTACCAAAGGTGTTCCAGGTACACAGTGGGTTAGTAACCCAGACGACGACAATTGTTGTTTTACCCGCCGGAAAGCAGTTTCTTGCGGCTGACCCCAAACCCAGGTGTGAGTCTTCTTTCGCAGAAGGTGCAACGGGGCCAGCGCAGTTGCCAGATTCGGGAGGAACTTCCCGTAATAGTTTACGAGGCCGAGAAAAGAACGAAGATGCCAAGTGTCAGTCGGGGCGGGGGCCTGTTGAATCGTGCGCACCTTCTCTGCGACGGGGTGCAAACCTTCGTGGTCCACCCGATAACCCAGGTAGACTACTTCCTTCGCCTGAAAGACGCACTTTGTGCGATGTAAACGGACTCCAGCCTCCGAAAAACGTCTAAGGACTGCCTCCAAATTTCCAAATGTTCCTGCTCCGACGTTCCTGTAATCAAAATGTTGTCTAAGTGGACAGCAACACGCGGTTAACCTCTCAAAATTCCCCCCATGACGCGTTGAAAAATAGTGCAGACAGAGGGCCCAAAAGACAACCGTGTATATTTATACAGGCCCTGGTGTGTATTAATCATTACATATGGCCAGGAGGCAGGGTCCTGATAATACCCAAAGTCTCCAAACGAGTGAGCTCCCCTTCTACCTCCTCGAGCAAGGCGTAAGGCACTGGGCGCGCCCGGAAATAGGCTCCTGGTTCGACTAGGATATGGGCTCCGGCCCCTTTTTTCGCCAAACCGGGCTGGAATAGATCTGGGTATCCTAGCATCTCAGTCAACCCTCCAGAAACTGTTTGGAGGATGTGCTGCCACTGCAGCTGCAAATGGCACAACAAGTCCCGACCCAACAGGCTGGGCCCGTGGCCGCGCACCACGATAAGTGGGAAACGCCCCTCCTGGCGTCCATAAACAACAGGGGCCATCGTAGTTCCTGCAATGTACAATGGTTCCCCCCTGTAGGTGGCCAACCTGGCCTGTGTGTCAGTTAATGTAAGGGTCTGTATACCCTGCTTGATGCGGTCGAATGTCCTCTGGGCGATCACGGAGACCGCTGCGCGAGTGTCCAACTCCATCTCAAGCGGGTGACCATTGACCCGTACTGTCACTTTAATGGGGGCCACATGGGGAGCTGCCACACAATACAGCTGCAGGCAGTCGTCCTCCGTCTCCACATCCTCGGGAGTAGTCGCCGCAGGTTCATCCAAATGGAAGGTACGGCCCTGGGCTGGCCTCTGTTTCTGTCGGAACGACGGCGCCTCTGGCGCCCCCAGGACCGGCGTCTGCGACGGGGTCGGCGCCTACAAGTCTGACACGGACATGGCTCTTCATCCATTGGTTCTGGAGAAGGCTCCCTTCGGGGAGGAATGTCCGACGGCCACTGGCGTCGATCCGGACGTCGCCTCGCCCAAGGTACCGCAGGGGTGCGGGGGGACGCTTTCGGACGGAAGGGGTTGCGCCCCAAGGTGCGCACCTCCATTCCCTGGAGCTCCTGCACTCCCCGCTCTGCGCTCTCTCGGGACAATGCTATTTGAATGGCCTGTTGAAAAGTCAATGTTGGCTCAGCTAATAACTTTCTCTGGGTGGCCGCATTGTTAATACCCCAAACTAAACAGTCGCGTAACATTTCTGACAAGGTCTCACCATAGTCACAGTATTCTGCAATCCTGCGTAGCCTGGATAGAAAGTCAGCAAGGGATTCTCCTGGAGTCCTCTCAGCGGTATTAAACCGGTAACGCTGGACTATCATGGTAGGAGTTGGGTTAAAATGTTGCCCCACTAAGTTCACAAGTTCATCAAACATTTTGGTGTCCGGCGCAGCTCAGTACGTAAGGCTCCTAATCACCCCAAACATATGCAGCCCACAGGTGGTGAGCAATATGACCACCTGGCGCTCGTTTTCGGTGATGTTGTTTGTCCGGAAATTGTAACGCATCCGTTGTGCGTACTGGTTCCAGCTTTCCAGCGCAGCGTCAAAAACATCCAAACGTCCATACAGAGGCATGATGTAATAGAAAACAACTTCCAACCTGTATCCAACAAAAATCCAGGGAGGTGGCTTCAGCAGTGTAGACAGCTATTCACTTTAACCCTCGTCGCCAGTTTTGTGAGGGCCACGAAGAATCCAGCACAAATTGAAGGATAGAAAGAAATAACATTTATTTACAATAACATATATATATATATATATATACAACAGCAGCAGCAGCAGCAACTCCTTTGCTGCTCACTCTCCTCTAGCTGGTTCCAAACTGGCCAGCTTTATTTATGCAGGGAATCTGCTAATGATTTCTCCGCCCCCTCATTGGGGAACTCATACTCCCAAAGGATTGTGGGGTTGCCATTAGTCCCCAACCAATGGTAAACAGGCAGGTTATAACAAAAAGAAAACCGTAGGATATACATAAATACACAATGTAAATACATAGACACAGGCAGCGGGTGAAGTTTACGGAGTGTAGACGTCGGATTTCTGAAAAATTACTTTCAGTGCATGCCTCTTGAAATCATTCTTTCGTCCAAACTCTGGATGGACTTCTAATCTCCAGCGAATATAATTCTAACTGACTCAATTTCTCCTCATACATCAGTGTGTGAATATAGGATCTTCAGATATATATTATTTGTATTTGGTGCAGTAAGGGTTAAATACTTGGGTTAGTATGACTGCTGCAGTAGTGTTTAAAAAATCCTGTTCAAAAAGCAACTATGTTGCTGGGAGCCAGAGGTGCAATTAAAGTACCGTAAATGCTTGGGCTAATGGAATTTTCTTTGACTTAAGATGGTTCCCTGTGGAGCAGTTAATTAGATACATTGGGCTGGATTCTCCGTCCCACCTTGCCATATTTCTGGTTCAGCACACCAGCGGGATGCTCCGTTTCGCCAGCTGGTCAATGCGGTTCCCCATTGTGGGGCAGTACCTCACCGTCGGGAAACCTCCGGGCCATCGGCAAAATGGAGCATCCCGATGGCGGAGAATGCAGCACATTGTGTTTCAGTTTGGGAAGATTATGTAATTAATAGGAGGAGCTGGAGTACCAGACATTTTGCAGAAAAGCAGTTTAGTTGAGTTTTAGATTGGGATGTGAGCAGAAGTCACCCATCTGCTCTCACTGCAGTTCAGTTAAAGATTTGACTGGGGGCAGACCAGATGCAGATTAATCTGTGGTTGGGATAGGCAGTTTCAGCAGTGAGTTAGACAGACAGGGGTTTGCAGTTGGTTCTGGAAGTGAAATTGTGAAGACAGTTTCTGAATACTTTAGCTAGAGATCCTGCATTGTTCTGACATGATTCAGGTCTATCTCTTAAAATATTTTCAAAGAACATCTCTTAAGCATGTATGCCTGGATCTACGAACTGTACTGGATTGCGAGCTGAGATGGTTTTGTTGTTTAAGTGGGAATAAAGATAGCATTTAAGGGTCCAGAAATCAGTCTGATAAACCTTTGCTGCACTCCCTCCATAGCAAGAACATCCTTCCTCAGATAAGGAGTCCAATACTGCGGACAATATTCCATGTGAGGTCTCACCCAGGCCCTGTATAACTGCAGTGACATCCCTGTACTTGAATCCTCTCGCTATGAAGACCAACATATCATTTGCCTTCTTTACCGCTTGCTGCACCTACATGTTTACTTTCAGAGAGTGGTGTACAAGGATACCTAGGTCTCATTGCACATTCCCCTCTCTCAATCTATATTCAGATAATAATCTGCCTTCCTGTTCTTGCTACCAAAGTGGATACATCACATTTATCCACATTATACTGCATTTGCCAGGCATTTACCCACTCATTCAACTTGTCCAAATCACACTGAAGTATCTCTGCATCCTCCTTACAGCTCACCTTCCCACCCAGCTTTGTGTGATGTGCAAATTTGCAGATATTATATTTAATTCCCTCATCTAAATCATTAATATACATTGTTAATAGCTGGGGTGCTACCGCTGATCCCTGTGGTACCCCACTGGTCACTGCCTGCCACTTGCAAAAAGACCCATGTATTCCCATTCTTTGGGCGAAATTCTCCGCACCCGCGGAAAGTCGTAAAACCGTCGTAAAAATCAGGAGCGTTTTACGACGGTCGCGAAGGCTTCATTTCCCGACGGATTCACTTTCTGGAAATGGGCTAGTAGCGCGGCCGCGTCAATTACGTGCGTGATGACGACGGAACGCGACGACGACACGATCACGCCCGCGTGACGCCGCCCGACGCCGTAAAAAGGCGCGGGCGACCACAGAATCTGTCGGGCAGGATGTCGGAGCCGAGGAGAGCTGCTCCTCGCTTTGTAGATGCTGACGTCGAGGCGCTGCTCGATGCCGTGGAGCAGAGGAGGGGCATCATCCGCCCGCGGAGAGGGCATCGCCAACCTGCCAGCGCGGTACGCCAGGCCTGGCGTGACGTGGCTGCTGCCGTCAGTGCTGTGGGGCAGACCCCTCGCTCAGCAGAGCAATGTAGGAAGAAGCTACACGACCTCACCAGGTCTGCCAGGGTAAGTGCCATGAGGGTGCCCCCTAGTCACAACCATCCCTCCCCCTTAACTTAAGCACCCCCCCCCCCCCACCCCCCGGCACGGGAGGGGGGGGGGGGAGAGGGATTGGGGCAGAGTTATTTGAGGGTGGTTCACAAAGTTGTCACAGACCCAGCGCCCTGGCCCCAAGGAGAGATGCAATCGTCTTATGACAACTTGCCCCCCAAACTGTGCCAGTATCTGAACGGACTGCTGATACCTACCATTTTGTAATGATCTACCTATGTTCCCTCCCCCAACAGGCCAAGGCCGCTCATAACCACCATGAGCGGCACAAGACTGGAGGGGGTTCGCCCAACCTGCACCCCCTCAGCACCTTTGAACAGAGGGCCCTGGACCTTGTTGGGGGGTCTGCCACCCGCGATATCGCGCAATGCGAGGTTGGCGGAACTGCAGCAAGTGAGACAACCCTCCCTGACAAACACTCACCCCTCCCCCATCCTCTGTCCCTTCACACACCCTGCCCACTGGGACACCTCCCCCATCCTCTGTCCCTTCACACACCCTGCCCAGTGGGACACCTCCCCCATCCTCTGTCCCTTCACACACCCTGCCCACTGGGACACCTCCCCCATCCTCTGTCCCTTCACACACCCTGCCCACTGGGACACCTCCCCCATCCTCTGTCCCTTCACAAACCCTGCCCACTGGGACCGTCCAGCGGCCTGCCGAGCAAATCGAAATAACCCGTCTCATTCTCTTCCCTAGGACGTGATGCCGAACGACCAGGGCCGTCTGCCTCCAGACGGAGACAGGAATCTGCCGCCACCTCACCCGGGGCCTCACAACAGAGGGTGCCCGATCAGCGGGCAGCCCTATCCGCCCCAACCCAATCTGCGGACCAGGACGCACAGAGGGTTCGAAGTCCACCACCACCACCAGAAATGGCCAGGGACAACCCTCCTGTCGCTGAGCAGCCCCACACCCTGGAGGAGGCCCTAAACATTGAGAGCGTCGGGCTTGCGGCACTGCTTTCTCCCACCACATCCATCATCCCAGAGACACACACCCCGGCGGGCCTATTTAGTGATGAGTCTCCTGGGGCACAGTCTGGTTGGCACATCACAGCTGAGCAGGTACAGCAGGTGGAGGTCGGAGCAACAGAGGGCCCGGACTCGCAGAGGCCAGACCAGGCCCAGGATGCAGCTGGCTCCCAGACGTTTTCTGAGTTCCTGGATCAACCCACCCGCACAGCCGATGCCTCAGGAAACCTAGGGAAACAATGGCGGGAGGAGGGCAGCCTTCCTGGCTCTGCAGACGCTGTTAGAGGAGTCGAACCGCGTCCAAGAGCAGGGAGTGGTGCCGCTCATGGCAGAGACCCAGTCCGACACCGCACGGGTGGCATCCGCGGTGGAGGCAATGGGTCAGGTTATGCAAGACGTTGGGGTTAATGTGCACGCGTCATCCTCGGCCCTGGACAGGGTTGCCCTCTCACAGGCAGCAATGTGCCAGAGCCAAAACGACATTGCCGGCGCCCTGCGGGCCATGGCCGAGTCTCAGCAGGTCATGTCCCAGTCGCAGCAGTCGGTCGCGGAGACAATCAACCGCCTGACACATGTGCTGGATGGCGTCGTGCACACACAGGTTGAGATCGCACAGTCCCTGGCAGGAATGTCTAACTCCCTGGACTCCGTCTCTGCAAACCTTCGGATCCTGGTGGATACCGTTGCAGGCCTCCAGGACTGGCAGCGCCAGGTGTCGGTGGTGCGACGGGGCACCTCCCCGCTCGCACCTCTGTCCCAAAGTGAGGCCCGGGGGCCACCGAGCTCCCCGAGGGAGGAGGAGGTTTCGGGGCCCGTCCCATTAACTCCATCACGGGACGTCCCGGAATTCTCGGCCTCCCCCCGTCCCATCCCTGGTGCATCGGGTGGGCAGCAGGCAGAGCAGGGTGGCACAATGTCACCCGAGACGCCCGCAGAGCAGCCTGGCCCATCAAGGCCTGGTCGCCCCAGGAAACGCTTAGCCAAGGAGAAACGAGTCGAGGGGGGCGATTCGCAGCAATCCTCCTCCACTCCTGCTGTATCATCTGGGGAGTCACTTAGACGTAGTGGTAGGGCCCGTAAGGCAACTAAGATAGACACTGAGTAAGTTGGCACGGGTGAAGGGCACAGTTTAGTTGTAGGGGCTAGGGCACCTGTAAATAATTGTTAATATTAAACGCACTGTTCCACCTTACTTGTAATACCGTGTGATTGTTCCACAGCCACAGGAATCGTGATGGTGACCGAGTGTCGCTGGGGGTGACGGGTGGTGAAACCTCAGTGCCGGGTGTGCAGTCCCTGCCCCTACCCCCTCCCACAGCTAGCCCACGCGGGCACGTGATGGAGTGTCAGTGACGAACTCAGCGGCCACCAAGGTGGATGGTTCAGCTATTGCCATGGGTCAGACTCTCTCTAACGATTCTGAGCTCACAGCTCTTCGCAGAGCGGGCTGTCATCATTCCACATGGCACTGATCACACCCGCTGACACAGCCATCAATGTTGTGCCATTCCGTCTGCACCCAGTGATAAGCGTCATGTCGAAGTGGAGCAGTGTACACTGAGGGGGGGGGGGGGGGGGGGGGGGGGGGGGGGGGGGGGGGGGGGGGTTGTGGTGGTGGCAGTTGTGTGGTGACCCTCTGCATGACTAGCGATGCAGGTGGTGGTTTGGTGTTCATCGGGGACGTCACATGCGATGCGTGAACCGTGCTGCCACCAGGGCGTCGCGTGCCCGCCGTCCTTGCCGGGTCTGTCGTGCCGCCTCCTGGACATCACCAGAACCTGGGTCGTGTCTGCGTTCTGCGCCCGCCACTCCGCCAGCCTCCTCCTCCTCCTCCTCCTCCTCCTCCTCGCCTCCTCCTCCTCCTCCTCCTCCTCTGTGCTGGCACCACTGCCACTAGCTTCTCCCTCCGCCTCCTGCAACAGGTCATCTCCCCTCTGCATCGCGATGTTGTGCAGCGCACAGCAGACCACTACAATGCGAGCGACCCTGTCGGCAGGGCCCCTCCGGAGCGGTCCAGGCACCTGAATCTCATCTTCAGGAGGCCAAGGCAGCGCTCCACCACACCCCTGGTTGCTGCATGGGCCTCGTTGTATCGTGTTTCCGCATTGGTCTGAGGCCTCCGTATAGGCGTCATCAGCCAAGACCTCAGCGGATAACCCCTGTCGCCTAGCAACCAGCCCCTCAGCCGGGGGGGACGTCCCTCAAATATCGCAGGGATGAACGACTGCGCTAGTATGTAGGAGTCATGCACACTCCCTGGGAACCTTGCACAGACGTTCATGAACCTCATGTGGGGGTCGCATACCACCTGGACATTAATGGAGTATGTCCCCCTCCTGTTTGTGAACAC
Source organism: Scyliorhinus canicula (assembly GCF_902713615.1). Classification (NCBI taxonomy): domain Eukaryota; kingdom Metazoa; phylum Chordata; class Chondrichthyes; order Carcharhiniformes; family Scyliorhinidae; genus Scyliorhinus; species Scyliorhinus canicula. The sequence continues at coordinate 35,318,533 of NC_052165.1, read as the reverse complement.
TTCCTTGTCCACAGCAGGCGGGCGCATGGGGACGTGAACACAGTCGATTGACCCCTGAACCCTCGGTATCCCGGCCACACTGGCAAATCCACGGGCTCGTGAGTCTTGACTTGCTTGGTCCTCGGGAAAGGTGATGTAGAGGTCCGCGATGGCATAGAGGGCGTCGGTCACATCCCGGATGCACCTGTGCACCGATGACTGGGAGATCCCGGAGACGTCCCCGCTCGGAGGCTGGAAGGAGCTGGTAGCATAGAAGTTCAGAGCGACCGTCACCTTGATGGCAACCGGGATCGCGTGTCCTCCCCCCGTTCCACGTGGGGCGAGGTGCGACAGGAGTTGGCAGATATGTATCACCGTCTGCCTACTCAGCCGGAGTCTTCTCCTGCAGGTGATGTCCGGCATTGTTAGGAAAGAGACCCGGACACGGTACACCCTCGGCTTTGGTCGTCGCCTCTGGCGCCGTGGCTGCACCCTCACTCTCTCCTCTTCCTCTTCCTCCTCCTCCTCCCCCCCATTCTGCTCGACGACTGGCAACTCCTCGGCCCTTCCCTCTGCTGCTGCAGCTGGCCCTGCAGCCACTGCGGGTTGTGGGTGTGGATGCTGCTGCATCTCCAAATCCAGTAGAGCGGCCCCAACCACTGCGCAGAACATCGCCGTTCTGTTCCCATACATCGTGCTAACCTACAGAAGGGTGGTGGGAGGCAGAGAAACGGGACATGTTAGACGGAGGTTAGTCGACACCTCGGCAGCCGCCAGCCATGGGATACCAGTGTGTCCCGGTGGCCTGGTCGCGCTGCTGACACGCGGTCAGCCTAACCCCTGGTCACTTTCTGCATCCAACGGCCAGTAAACTATGGCCTCCTCACGGGTGCGTCAGTGGCCTGTGTCCGGAAGCCACAGGGGAACCAGCGGCCGTGTCCTCGTCACCGGCACACCATGGCATGCTGGCAGACATTTTGTTACGGGGTTGGACGGCTCACTCTCTACCTAACCCCCCCCCTCCGTCGCCCCCCACTGCCTCCCCCGTCTCCCCCACTGCCTCCCCGTCGCCCCCACTGCCTCCCCCGTCGCCCCCCACTGCCTCCCCCGTCGCCCCCCACTGCCTCCCCCGTCTCCCCCACTGCCTCCCCCGTCGCCCCCCACGTCGCCCCCCACTGCCTCCCCCGTCTCCCCCACTGCCTCCCCCGTCGCCCCCCACTGCCTCCCCCGTCTCCCCCCACTGCCTCCCCGTCTCCCCCACTGCCTCCCCCGTCTCCCCCACTGCCTCCCTGTCTCCCCCACTGCCTCCCCCGTCTCCCCCACTGCCTCCCCCGTCGCCCCCCACTGCCTCCCCCGTCTCCCCCCACTGCCTCCCCCGTCTCCCCCGTCGCCCCCCACTGCCTCCCCCGTCGCCCCACACTCCCCCCGCTCTGGACCCCCTCCCGTTCTCAGGGATGCCTTCCCCGTTGTGGCCAGACTCGAGCGGTGCGCTGAGCGGTGCGTTGAGCGGTGCGCTGAGTGGTGCCCTGACCTCCTCCAAGCTGTCGTCAGCCAGGCCGACTGGTTGACGAATTTAAAAAGCAGGTGTGTTTCACGACGTGCAAACAGGGCGCCATGACGTCGGGACTTCGGCCCATCCGGGCCGGTGAATAGCGGGGGGGGCTATCAGTGGCGATTCTGGTCGTGTCAGGGGCGGGAAGGAGGCGTTTGTCGGGAATGGCGACTCCGACATTTTGCGGGGTTCGGAGAATAGCGGGAGGGCGTCGGAACAGCGTCGCCGTAAAAAATTTCCGACGCCCGCTATTCTCCGACCCGTCGTGAGTCCGGAGAATCTCGCCCCTAGTTTCCTGTCTGCCAACCAGTTTTCTATCCATCTCAAAACACTACCCCAAATCCCATGGGCTTTCATTTAAATGCTAATTATGTGAGATCTTGTCGAACCCCTTTCTGAAAGTCCAAATAAACCTCATCCACTGGCTCTCTCACAGGTAATTACCTCAAAGATTGTGTGTCATGTCCCAGTTATTTGTCTTTAATTTTAAGCATGTTTGCTAGGGGTGGTTTTGTGGTGCAGTGGCAGTGTCCCAGCACTGGGTTTAAGTTCACGTCAGGACTTGATGGCCATGGAAGGCGCATCCATAATGTCCCCAAACAGGTTGATTATCAGCCTGCAAATCCTTTGAATATACCTGATGGCAGGTGGTAAAGAATTGGAGAGTCTCCTGGTCAGACATACTGCAGAGGGAAATGGCAAACCACTGCTAAACTTTACCAAGCATAATCATGCACCAATCCAGTATGGGGTGCTAACACTCTCCTTAGGGCATGGTACCTGAAGGAGGAAGATGGTAAAGTCTCCAAGAATTTGTAGAGATTCAGCGTTGCAACTTGATTTCTTTTGATCTGTGACAAAGAAATTTATGTGCAGTATATGAAGTTTGATGGAAAATTGTACAGGGTTGTAAATGTAATAGGCAATTTAAGGATTAAAGGCCTGGGGTTAAAATGTGTTTGTTTTAAAAGAATTCTGTTGTGCAGGGTCTGGGTGGGTTTCCCTGGGGAAATTGACAAAGGAGTGTGTTTTTCAGTCTGGGCTAATGCATAGTGGTTTGCCTGGGGAAGTCCCTGGGAAGTTAATGTGCTTTGCAGATTGCAGAGATTAGTTGTTTTTCAGCGTAGGGGGATGGGCGGAACCAAGAAAGGCAGAGAATCATTTTGAAAGTATTAGAAAGAGAGTTGGTGAAGAAGCTTTGCAGAGAGCAGTTGTCTTCTGCTGAGTCCAGTATTCTCCCATAGTAAGATAGATTGAGATATGTATGTTACATTTCTTGTTATTTAATGGGAAATTGTAAAGTTGGGGTAAGGTGTAAATTGTAAACTGTTTTTTTTGGGTGTGAAGTCCAAATGTTTAATATTGTACTTATAACAAAGTTTTGTTTTTAAAATAACACGCCATGTTTCTGCATGCAATCACTCCTGAAATGAATCATTCTTTCCCAACCCCTAAAATGTTGCGGTTCCGGTCCAGTATCCTAGCCACTGTTGGGGTCTTTACTCACCGCATGCTCGCTGATTAAAGTCTCTGGTTTACAGCTGGTAATGGTCCTCCTTGCAGAGTCATTCGTACAATACAGCACTTACAGGCAGCAGGCTTTCTGAAGAGACATTTTATTTCTGGATCTTCAGCTTGAGGTTCACATTCAGGCCTCTATCTTTCTGTATGGACACTTTATTTCACATCAAACCTGGCTTTCAACTCGTGGTTTTATTTCAAGCTTCTTCAGTCTCAAGGGAATGACACCCAGACTTGCTGAAGAGTCAGCCCTCACAGTGGCCTTATGGAGAGGATTGATCAGATCTTTTTGGAGTTAGTTGGAACCCTCCATCCAGGCTGCAGAACCAAAAATTAAACCCAGCTGCAACCTCGTGATTCTGAAAACATTTCATTGGAATAATTGAACAAAAACATTGGATCGGATCCAATCACCGCCTGTTCCCGGGCAGAACGCAGCCCTTTGGGCCAACTCATTGGCCACTAGCCAAATCAATCAAACCAAGTCACTGATGTCAGCCAGTCTAAAACAGCACAGCCTTCTGGATCCTTCTGTTTGAATTAAAAGGCACAGGCTGCCTTCAGAACATATATCCACAAATCATCCATGGATCAAAAATGTAACAGCAAAAATAAAAGAAATGGGAAGTAACAGAATAAACAGGAACAAAGAGGAAGGACCCTTACAATCTGGAATTCAAAGCTCGTCTCAGTAATGGTGACCATGACAACTTTCAATTGTTGTAAAAACCAACCTGGTTCACTAATGCCCTTTAAGCAGGGCTTTTCAAGTGCAGGTCATGATCCGCAGGTGGGTTGCAAGAGGGTGTCAGGCGGGTTGCAAAGCGATTGAAAAGCAGCGTTCCTGAGATGGTCTTGATTGCAGGATAAGCACCCAACAGCTGCTACCAACCTTTAAAATGAGAATGGCAGCCGCTACCAGCTTTAAAATGAGAACAAAATAAGGCTGTGTGCAGTCTTCCGACCTTAAGTGGCAGCAGTGAGCAGGTTAGCGCGCCCTCACAAACATTTGACGTCATACTCCCTTAATGTACCAGATTTTGATGCCAAATCATGGAGAGCTTCTCCATTTTCTAGCTGCTAGCATGCAAGGCAAGAGACTGTGAAGGTGAATAATTTGATTATGAGGAAGAGATGGGCAGAGACACAAATAGGCAGTGTACCTACTGGCCAGGATCTCACATCAGAATATACTGGCGCGAGTTGCTGAGGCGAATCCACGGCAGGAAGAGTGGTGTTGTGTTATCTCTGTACAGAGCTCCAGGGCTTCAAGTGAACAGCCACATAGAAGAAACTTAACTTGGGAACAAAGCAGTATAAAGATAATTTCTTGAGGTATGGTTTTGTCAATTATGTCAATGCAAATATGGATGCAAAGCCCATGTGTGTTATATGAGAAGTACTGGCAAATGGGAGGTTTCAGATTTTGAAAGAGAAGTGGTGGGTGAAAAATCCATCTTGAGATGGAGACCCCAGAGTCAGTTATTAACTTACAGCTGAGTCCAAATGAAAAGACTAACCTGTTGTACCTGACCTGCGACAGCACATTAAAAACATGCCAAAAGTCCATGAGGCTGCAAAAATTCTGGAGTAGCATCTCCCAGGAGTATCCAGTGCTGAGTAAAGCAAGCATTTTGTTGCTATTGCCCTTCACAGTGACCTACATGGGCGATGTTGGATATTTTTCCCCCACAAAGGTGAAGACAGCACAAAGGAACTGGCTGAACTCTGCACCTGATATGCGCATTGCCCTCTCCTCCTGTGAACCTGACTGGAGTGAGATCATGAGGACCAAGCAGGCTCCCCTTTTGCATTAAAGGTAAGTGAAAATGGCGTATATCGCTAGGGTCAGCTGGCATGAGCCATAAAGGACGGCTGGTGTGGGTCTCAAAGGTCGGCTGGTTGACAAAAGTGGGTCCCGGGAAATAAACATTTGAAAAGCACTGCTTTAGGGGAAGGAAATCTGCTGCCAATATCTGGTCTGGCCTACACGTGACTCCAGACCCACAGCAATGTAGTTAACTCTTAACTGCTCTCTGTCGTGGTCGATCAAGATCAGTTTGGGATGGACATCAAATGCTGGCCCTGCCTGCGGTGCTCACATCCCATGAAAGAATAAAAAAAGATCCTTTCTGAAGATGGATTTGTGTCCCTTTATTGCAGCAGGTTTTACATATTGTTTCGTAAGCACAGCTCCAGACCATGCTTAAATATTGTTTAATCAAGGAACTTGATCCAGGAAAAAGGGATCTGAAATGGATAGATTTTTGGGAACTAAGGGAATCAACAGATGTGGGTAGGAAAAGAAAGTTTAGGTGGAAGATCAACCATGATCTAATTGAATGGCAGAGCAGGTTGAGGGGCCGAATGGCTCCTATTTTCTTATGAATCCACTTTCTAAGTTGAAAAGCGTCATTTGTTTCATTCAAAATCAAACACAGCAGTAAGGAACATTTTTATTGTTTGTAATGCCCTTGTGTCAGCATGTTGCATATGCAATGTGACATCTGTATGTCTTCATAAGGTTTTGAATGCATTATGCTGGCTCAGAAATCTTGATACAGGATGAGGAAACGCACATTTACTGAGAAAAATCACTGTGTTCTTTGCAAACACTCTTATTTTTTTGAATTGTGACGACAAACTAAGTAGCACACAGGCTATGCCATCACTTCTGGGCTTGGCTGATAGGTTATGTCATCACTCCCCTTCCTTTCTCTTCACTCTCTCTGGAATTACAATTAAGAAATTGGTAATAGCATTAGCATTAATCTTGTTTTCAAATCACTTGGAAAAACAAATAAACGTTTGAGAGCTTGCTATCACATGCTACAAACTGTCAGTTGAAAGAATCAAACTTATTTATGCTGGTAAATTCTCCACTTGCTCTGATGGCTGGCATTATTGTAGATGGCAACTCCCATTTAGCTTTTAGAGTGATCGGTCAAGAAAGGTGTGATGCAGAACACAACAATCATGTTAAAATGGCAATGAAGGTACTTAAAACACAAGGGTAAGTTTAATTATGTTTTCATGTCACTTGGAATTTTTAAATATCCTTAAGATGTGAGATAAAACACAGGGGGCGAAATTCTCCGCCCCCCACGACGGGTGGGAGAATAGCGGGAGGGCCTTCCCGACATTTTTGCCGCCCTCCCGCTATTCTCCCACCCCCCCCCGCCGAAGTCCCGACCCGAATCGCTGCCGCCGTTTTTTTACGGCCGGCAGCAATTCTCAGCTGTTAGATGGGCCGAAGTCCCAGCCCTTTCCGCCGTTTTTACGAACGGCAAACACACCTGGTCTTGCCGTTCGTAAAAACGGCGTCACAAACTCGCTATTAATAACCATGGCACCGATTGGCACGGCCATACCAAGGGTGCCATGGGCCCGATGCCCGCGCACTACTTGTCCTTCCGCCGCCCCGCAGTATCCATTCGCGGGGCGGCTGAGGGGCAACCCGGCCCGCGCATGCGCGGGTTTCGCGCAAAAACGCGATGACGTCACCCGCGCATGCGCAGGTTTGAGTCTTCCAAACTGCGCATGCGCGGCTGACGTCATATGACGCGTCAGCCGGCGCTAACTCCGGCAAGCGGGCTTAACGGCGTCGGGCTGCTAGCCCCGACCGGGGGACCAGAATCGGTCCCCGGTCGGGAAGGGGCGCGCTGCCGTAAAACCCGCCCGGGTTTTACGCCAGCTTTACGATTTCTCCCGCTTTGGGAGAATCTCGCCCAGGGTATTTGATCTTTGCCACCATCAGAAACTGGTTATGATTTTTGAAAACATTTGAGAGATATGCTCGGTTCAGTTTCAGCGTTTTTATTGGTTGATCTTCATAACTTCTCGTAAGTTTTCTTATTTCTGTCTCCACTATAAATACAAAATAAAATGAAAATCGCTTATTGTCACGAGTAGGCTTCAATGAAGTTACTGTGAAAAGCCCTTAGTCGCCACATTCCGGTGCCTGATCGGGGAGGCTGGTACGGGAATTGAACTGTGCTGCTGGCCTGCCTTGGTCTGCTTTAAAAGCCAGCGATTTAGCCCAGTGTGCTGTCCCATATGAGATGGGAGCATGACACAGGGAGCCTGGACTGAACAATATTGGATAGAAGACAAAATAGACAATATGCACAATAGATAGGACACAGATCGACATTGTAATGCCTGAAGTGCAATGGGTAGGGAACAGATAGACAATAGAATGCCTGAAAATAACTGATTGGACACAGATAGACAGTATGAAGTGTAACAAAAAGGAAGTGTATGTAGTGCGATAGATAGGAAACATGGGTCAATGTACCAGACTCTTTGTATTACTAGCAATCTCCCATAGCACAGCTCCGAGTGAATTAGACTGTTTATTACTTTATTTGAACTGGAACATTTGACCATGTAATGTACTGTTGCTAAGATGCAGTTCTATCATTTAAGATTACAAAGAAAAGAGACTTGCATTTAAACAGCAGTTTTCATGACCACTGAACATCTCTACTTTACAGTCACTTAAATGTTGCATAGTTGGTACGGTGGCACAGTGGCTAGCACTGCTGCTTCATAGCACCAGGGACCCGGGTTTAATTCCAGCCTTGGGTCACTGTCTTGTGGAGTTTGTAGTTCTCCCCGTGTCTGCATGGGTTTCCTCCGGGTGCTCCGGTTTCCTCCCACAGTCCAAAGATTTGCAGGTTAGGTGGATTGGCTATGCTAAATTGCCCCTTACCAAAAAGATTAGATGGGGTTACTGGGTTATGGGGATAGGAAGGGTGCTCTTTCAGAGGGCCAAGGCTGACTCAATAGGCCGAATGTTCTCCTTCTGCATTGGAGGGATTCTATGATAGCCACTGTTGTAATGTCAGAAACCCAGCAGCCAATTTGCACACAGCAAACTTCCACAAACATCAAAATATGATAAGGAGCAGATAACATGTTTTCTTGTGGTGTTAATTGAGGAATTAGCCAGGACACGGCAAGAACTCCCCTGAAATAGTGCCATGGGATCTTTTACATCCACCTGAACAGGCAGATACCTGAAAGATGGATGTCCAACATTGCAGTAGCTCCCTCAGCATAGCATAGCATGTGAGTTAGTTTTGATTTTTGTGCTCAAATTCTAGAATGGACAGAGGCCAAATGGCAAAGGGGGGGGGGGGGGGGGGGGGGGGGGGGGGGGGAAGGGCACCGCTCACATATAAATTGTAGATAACTGCCCATTGTACAGTAAGGGATCCAGGAAAGGACCCTGAAACAACAAATGAAGGGGGTGGGAGGGCAACCAAGGGGGGTGGGAGGGGAGGGGGGATCGGCACAGAGGAAAATGACTTGCACATTGTAACCAATGCATTTATCCTTATCGAATGTATTGTGTATAAAATGTAAAAACTTAAATTAAAAACATTAAAAAAGAAAATTCTAGAATGGGACTTGAACTCGGAAACTTCTGACTCAGGGCAAAAGTACTTCCAAATAATCAGGGTTGATACTCAACATCCAATTGCTGCTAAGTAAACAAAGAGCAAGCTTTGTGCAGCAATTATTTTATATGCAGATAGATCTGCAGCAACATTAATTTTTTTCATCTTTTTAAAATGTTTCATTTCTATGGTCCAGTAAATGGCTGCAGCTAATCATTTTTTAAAATAAATTTGGAGTAACCAATTCATTTTTCCAATTAAGGGGCAATTTAGCATGGCCAATCCACCTAGCCTGCACATCTTTTGGGTTGTGGGGGTGAAACCCACGCAGACACGGGAATAATGTGCAAACTGCTCACGGACAGGGCCGGGATCAAACCTGGGACCTCGGCTCCGTGAGGCAGCAGTGCTAACCACTGTGCCACCATGCTGCCCCGGCTACTGCTGATCCTTATGAATTATTTTAGAAAATACATTTGGTTGCTTAAAAGCAGAATACAATGGATGGTGCAAAGCTGAAATACCAACAGTGGAGGAATTTTGCACTTCCATTTTTGGAGGCAGGATCGGCGGCAGGATTTCCTGTTCCAAGTGCACCTGCCTATGACGTAACAGGAATCCTGACGTTTAACATCGGGATCCCTATTTGAATATATTTAAATACAATTATTAGGCCTTTAAGCTTGACAGCCCCCATGTTAGATTATCCGTTCACATCAGCAGTCAATTGCAACAGGTCCCCACCCCCCCAGCATGTCAATCACAACAGGTCCCCCTCCCACCCACCCAACAATGTGCACCTTGCAAGCTGAACCCGCCAGAAGCAGGCAGGTTGGTACATCACCCAGGGGAGCGAGGGTCATTCCTAGGCAGTATCCTGGCACTAGGGGGAAGTACAAGGGGAAGTACAATGTTGCATGGGGATGGAGTTCTAGTTTTAATTTTTTACATCTGGCACATAAAAACGGAGATGCTGGGAGCCCGTCCCACCAGCGTAATGTCATGGGACCTTCCCCTTCATTTTCTTCGGCTATATGCTGAACAATGCTCCAGGAAAGGCTGCCTTTGGAGCTGGTGGCTTCCTCATCGTTTCTCCCACCTGCTGCACCACTCCACCTGAAATCCACCCAGTGCTTTTTCGTCTCCCTCAGTTGAGTTTACAGAATCATTACAGCCATTCAGTCCATCGTATGTGGGAAGGCTCACCGAATGAGGAATTCACCCAAGTGCCATTCCCCCACTTTCTCCTTGTAGCCTTGCATCCATCCTTTTCAAATAATCCAGTTCCTTCCTGAATATCTCGGTTGAACTTGACACCCCACACAATCAGGCAACATATTCCAGAAATCAATTATTCGCTGCCTGAAGAAGTTTCTTCTCAGGTCTCTTGCTTCTTTCGCCAACTACCTTAAATCTGTGCGCTCACATTCTCAATCCTTTTACCAGTGGGAACAGCTTTTCCCTAGCTACTCTGTCCCAATCCCTCAAACAAATCTCCTCTCAACCTTCTCTTCTCCAAGGAACACAGTCCCAAATTCTCCAATCTTTCTAGGCAGCTAAAATTCTTTCATCCTAGAACCATTCTCATTAATATTTTTTGCTCTCCCTAATGCTATCACATCTATCCTAACATTTGGTGATGGGAACAGAATTCCATTGAGGTTATATAGAACAGTACAGCACAGAACAGGCCCTTCGGCCCTCGATGTTGTGCCGAGCAATGATCACCCTACTCAAACCCACGTATCCACCCTATACCCATAACCCAACAACCCCCCCCCCCCCCCTTAACCTTACTGGTTGTGTAAAACACTGGTTGAACCAGTGTTTTACACAAGTTTAATTTTCTCTTGCAGTCTGTGCCTATTATTAAAACTTTGGCTGCTGTATATACTATGCTCTCAGCCTGTCCTACCACCTTCAATGACTTATATACATATACTCCCAGATCCCTCACTCCTGCATCCTCTTCAGAATTGTGCCTTTTATTTTGTTGTCCCTCTGTATTCTTCTTACCAAAACGAATTACCTCACACTTCACCACATTGATCATCTGCCACTTGTCTACCCGTTCCACCAGCTTGTCAATGTCCTTTGAAACTCTACACCATCCTCCTCGAAGTTCACAATGCTTTCAAGGTTTGTATCATCTGCAAATTTTGAAATTGTAAACTGTACACAACGGTCTAGGTCATTAATATATACCAGGAACAACAAGGTTTCCAATACGGACCCCTGGGAAAAACAATTTCAAACATGCCTCTAGTCCACATAAAATCCACTAACCATTACCCTTTGTTTCCTGTCACTCAGCCAATTTTGTATCCCTTTTATTCTATGAACTATAACTTCGCTCGCAGCTGTTGTGTGGCATTGTATCATAGACTATCATAGAATCTACAGTGGAGAAGGAGACCATTTGGCCCATCAAGTCTGCACCGCCCCTTGGAAAGAGTACCCAACCGAAGCTCACACCTCCACCCTATCCCGTAACCCCACCCCACCTTTTTGGACACTTAGGGCAATTTAGCATCACCAATCCACCTAACCTGCACATCTTTGGACTGTGGGAGGAAACAGAGCACCCAGAGGAAACCCACGCAGACACAGGAAGAACGTGCAGACTCCGCACAGACAGTAACCCAAGACAGGAATCGAACCTGGGATCCTGGAACTGTGAAGCAACTGTGCTACCCACGGTATCAATTGCTCTTTGGAAATCCATTACATCACATCAACAGTATGGCCCTCAATAACCGTTATATGCTGGCTTTCCAACATTAGCCCTCCTCTGCCCATGCGACTTGTTAATTGTCTCCCAGGTTATGTTTTTCCCCACCACCAAATATAAACGGACAGACCTGTAGTTGCGAGACTTATCTTTACGCCCTTTTTTAAACATGGGTGTAACATTTTTTATTGGGCAGTGCTATGGCACTAAGTCTGATGAAGATTGGAACATTACTGAGGAATAGACTTGTTTCGAACACTCCCTTGTTGCCCTGAGTACCGATCTACACAGGGATCCCTCTCTGAGACACGCGGTGCACCCTGGGCAGGGGGAGGTCTGGCCCGCGGTGGATTCTGGGCAGGGTGCAGTAAGATGGCGGCTCCCTCTCCCAAATGGAGACGGGTAACCGGAGCCACCGGACCGGTTCCGCGGCCCCGACACGGTCATCGGGTGGTGGCGATCAAAGAGTTGATGATCATATTCGGCGGTGGGAACGAGGGGATCGTGGACGAGCTGCACGTCTACAATACAGGTGGGGTTTGTGTGTATATGAGAGAGACAAAAAAAAACCCGATCGGGAGGGAAGGCGCCATTGATGCCAGTGTCCAAGATGGCGGCCGCTGGCGCCGAGCGGCCCGGATTTGAACAGAATCGGTTTATTCCCGGCGAGTGAAGGTTCCGCGAGCCAGGGGGGAGGCAACCTGGGGCTATCCCTCGGGCTCTTGTCTCATCTCCGGCTAGTGACAATGTGGCGATTTATCGAGAAGGTGGTTGTTGTTGATTGAAGGGAGCGGGGGGGAGGGGCGACGGGGTTATCGGAGTTGCTGGAGGGGGGTGTTCTCGAGGAAAAGGAGATGTGGGGAGAAACAGAGGGACACCCTTTACCCCCGAAGACCGGGGGGTCGGGTCGGGTCGGTGTGACGACCCTTCACGGATACTGGGGTTGGTAACTGCCCCGCTAGCAGACGAGAGCCTGAGATGGGCGAACGGGGGGTGGGGAGCCACGACAACTACAACTACCGGCTATGTTATTTAATTATTTATTTGTAATTATAATAAGGACCATTTCCCGTTACCCACAGGCCGGGCCGTGGCTTCACCGGGGTTTCAGTTGTTGCTGTTGACAGTGGGCGGGACCTGGTTCCGGGGCTCTGTTAAGCCGGGAGGCGGAGCTCCAGCAGAAAGTGAGCGCCTCTCTTTGTTTACACTGAGGCTGAGTTGAGCCCTGGACCTTTCACCTTCACCCTTCAATCACCCAGCCTCTCTCATAAAGAGGATTGCGTTCTGGCCACTTCGTTTTAAACACAAGTGGTGTTACTTACTCTACCACCCACCACTCCTCAAAATGTCTTTCGCTGCACTTTTTGGTATAAAATTCAAGCCTTTGGTTCTCTAGATTTATTTTCATGTATGCGACTTTTATTTGAGCAATCGCTTGTACGATGCGCCGAGACATTTCATTGTTCAAGGCGCTATCTAAATGCAAGTTCTTATTCCGAAATATTGCACGCTGTGTTGTGATATGTAGCAATTTATGGCTTTGTTTGACCGAGAAGGGTGAATTTCTTTTAAAGACTGGATCACGACATTATTATATTGGGCGGTGCACCATATTGTGTGTCATTTTCATTCGCTCTATGTTTACATTTTTTTGACGTGCCTTCATTCTTACTGTGCTCACCCCAGTCCAACGCCGGCATCTCCACTTCATATCTGCTGTTTGGAGTTAGCCCAGGAACTGACATTTTGTGTCGGGCTCCCCCTGTTGTGAACTTCCCCATGAATGAGAATTGCTGCCGCGATTCGCAGTAGAATCGCAGTAATCATCACATCAAGATTCTCGCTCAGCTTTGTCTCTAATTTGCGGGCTCTAAGCAGAAAACTAAGTAGTGAAGGATGACAGAAAGACAGCATTAGGATTAGAAAACAGAAGCCCGGAGAAGCTGCAAGCAGTCGATCGATCAGTCAACATCTGTATCAAGAAAAAAAGAGTTAATGAGAGTTAATGACAGATCTCCGTGTCCAGAATTGTCTCTCTTTGTTTAGGATCTTTCTGTTATTAATGTAATACAGATTTTAAACTTTTATTTTGTAGAAATTTAATTTAACATGGAGATTTAATTTGTATGCAGTCTTAAATTCTGGATTAGTATCCGCTTTACTTTATATGTCTAGAATGAGCTATAACAAATTTCGTTTGCAGATTGCTTATGGGCCAACGCAAGAACATTAAACTCAAACACTTTCTTAAATTTAATGATAAACTTCAATAATAAAATGCCCATGCTGAATTTCTTTTTCTCATAGATATCTTTAATCGCATTTGAAATATTTCATTTGGAAACCTTTTAAAATCACTTCAGATTTTGTACTATTTCCCAGAAATAGTAAAATCTCCAGTTTTTGTCCTCTTGTCTTTGTTAGGGACGTAACATCATAGGAACAGGAGCGGTCTAAATAACTCTTGGAGCCTGTTCCTCAGTGTTTGGCTTGCCCGGTTCAGTTTCTGGTCACTGGTAGCCCCCACAGAATGTTGATAGTGGGGGGATTCAGTGATAGTAATGCCATTGAATTGTCATGGGGAGATAATTAGATTCACCCTTGTTGGAGATGGTAATTTCCTGGCGTTTGTGCGGCAGGAATGCCCTTGTCAGCCCAAGTCTGAATATTGTCCAGGTCTTGCTGGATATGGACACAGACTGCTATTTCTGAGGAGTTGTGAATGCTAACTGGAGTTGTGAATGCTTTTTTAAAAAAGTTTAGAGTATCCAATTCTTTTTTTGCCCAATTAAGTAGCCAGTTCACATACCCTGCACATCTTTATGGGTTGGTGGGGATGAGACAGGGGCAGAATGTGTTAACTCCACACGGACAGTGACCCAGGGCCGGGATCGAACATGGATCCTCTGTGCCATTAACCACTGGATCTTCAACATACTGAATCACCTAGACGCTACAGTCTTCTGCGGTAAAGAAATCCACAGATTAGCACCCCCTAACTCTTGAGATTATGCCCTCTAGTCCTAGATTCTCCCACAAGCCTCTCAGCAGCTATCCTATCAAGCCCCCTGAGAATCCTATAGTTGAAATACTTGGCCCTGACAAGTAAATTTATTATTATGGGCCTCAAAGACAAAAATAATCATGTCCTTGATGCGAGGATTTAAATGTTTGTTTTCAGACCATTGTAAGTTTACCATTGAAAGTATGGCATTGCTTGTTTCAAATTCATCACAACTAGTGTGACGTAAAGTCGGTCATATTGCAAGTTCACCAGTATAAAGGTGAATATTAAAGTGTTAATATTCTTAGAAAAAATATGCAGTCAAATTATATTAATTTGAACTTGGGTTATAATGAAAAATTGGGGAGAGAAGTGGAGCTCCAATTCCAGAACTTCAGAATCGCAGAAGAATTCTACACCATATTTGCACGGAGGCAGAATTGTAAAATAAATGCTGTGCTGAGGACCTGGCTAATGCATACAACAAATTGAGTACTTAAGAGTTGACTTTTATGAAGCCATGGATGATTACACATTAGCAATTCAAAACAAAGAGGATTTTTAAGTTCCTTATTATAATCGAGGGCTGATATGTTATAGACCAGGATTTTTTAAACAGACATTGGAAGACTTCAAGAGAACATTGACCTTTAATCCAGAGTTTAAAGATGCAAGATTGAGTCTTGAACGGACACTAATAGATAAAAATGAGAAAGAAAATAGAGGAGACTAGAGATACAGCAGGTGGATTGCAAACATTGGTTTTGTGTATGTACAATTTTGAAGTAAAAAAAAAACGCAATTCCAAATAAATAAACAATGAAAAGTTGGTTTTATTTATTCCTTAATGTGGTTTTATTTTGTGAAATATAGCCACAAACCAGTGGTTCATCCCTGCAGTTAGAGGAGATATCCCACCAGGCTGTGCAGCTTATGGCTTCATCTGTGATGGCACCAGGATTCTGGTATTTGGAGGAATGGTAGAATATGGAAAATACAGCAATGATCTATTTGAACTGCAGGTGAGCGATTGTTTCAAGTGCTGCAATTATTTCTGTGCTGTTAAAACTCCATCATGACTTCATAATCTTAATTTCCTTTGTTCCCAAAATCTGTATCTCCATTTTTCTTCCCTCCTTCAAAAATCTTTGACTAAGCTTTTGGTTATCTGGCCTAATCATAGAATTTACAGTGCAGAAGGAGGCCATTCGGCCCAACGAGTCTACACCGGCCCTTACAAAGAGCACCCTACTCAAGGCCACGTATCTACCCTATCCCCGTAACCCAGCAACTTGGAAACTAAGCGCAATTTAGCATGTCCAATCCACCTGACCTGCACATCTTTGGACTGTGGGAGGAAACCGGAGCACCCGGAGGAAACCCACGTAGACACGGGGAGAATGTGTAGACTCTGCACAGACAGTGACCCAGCCGGGAATTGAACCTGGGACCCTGGAGCTGTGAAGCAATTGTGCTAACCACTATGCTACCGTGCTGCCATATCTCCATATGTGCCTTGGTATCAAATTCTGATACATAACGCTCTGTAAAATGTCGTGGGAAATTTTGTTATGTTAAAGGGCATCATCATAAATGCAAGGTGTTGCTTACTTTTTAAAAAAAATAATTTTTATTGAAAAATTTTGAATTTATACAACAACGAACCATAATAAAATAACAATAATATTAGCAATCATAAACATTTGCCCCACCTCCATGAACAACATAGCATTTTAACAACAACGCAAATTAACACAATATTAAGTTACATAATGGAAACTACAAAAAGGAACAGCCCCCCCCCCCCCTTGGGTTGCTGCTGCTATTGACCAAGATACTTATCTTCGAGTCAGGAAGTCCAGAAAAGGCTGCCATCATTTATAGAACCCTTGTATTGATCCTCTCAGGGCAAATTTGACCCGTTCCAATTTTATAAATCCCGCCATGTCACTGATCCAGGTCTCCTCACTTGGGGGCCTCGCATCCTTCCGCTGTAGCAAGATCCTTCGTCGGGCTACTAGGGACGCAAAGGCCAGGACACCGGCCTCTTTCGCCTCCTGCACTCCCGGCTCTACCGCAACTCCAAAAATCGCGAGTCCCCACCCTGGTTTGACCCTGGAACCAACCACCCTCGACACCGTCCCCGCCACCCCCTTCCAGAATTCTTCCAGTGCTGGGCATGCCCAGAACATATGGGCGTGGTTCGCTGGACTCCCCGAACATCTGGTGCACCTGTCCTCACCCCCCAAAGAACCTACTCATCCTAGTCCCGGACATGTGGGCCCGGTGCAGCACCTTAAATTGGATGAGACTAAGCCTCGCACATGAGGAGGAAGAGTTGACTCTCTCCAAGGCATCCGCCCAAGTTCTGTACTCTATCTGCTCCCCGAGTTCCTCCTCCCATTTAGCCTTCAGCTCTTCCACTGATGACTCCTCCACCTCCTGCATTACCTTATAGATGTCAGACACCTTCCCCTCTCCGACCCACACCCCCAAAAGCACTCTGTCCATCGTCCCCCGCGAGGGCAGCAAAGGGAATCCCTCTACCTGTCGCCTAGTAAACGCCTTTACCTGCAAGTATCTGAACATGTTCCCTTGGGGAAGCCCAAATTTATCTTCCAGTTCCCCCAGGCCCGCAAACCTCCCACCAATAAACAGGTCCCTCAATTTACTGATGCCCACCTTTTGCCACCCCCTAAATCTCCCATCTCTGTTCCCTGGGATGAACCGATGATTGCCACCCAATGGAGCCTCCATCGAGCCCCCTGTTTCCCCCCTATGCCGTCTCCACTGTCCCCAGATTGTTAGGGTCACCGCCACCACCGGGCTCGTGGTAAACCTCTTAGGGGAGAGCGGCAACGGCGCCGTTACCATGGCACCCAGGCTCGTACCTCCACATGACGCCATCTCCATTCTTTTCCACACCGCCCCTCCCCCCTCCATCACCCATTTACGCACCATTGACACATTGGCCGCCCAATAGTACCCCAGAAGGTTGGGCAGCGCCAGCCCGCCTCTATCCCTCCCTCGCTCCAGGAACACCCTCTTCACTCTCGGAGTCCCATGTGCCCACACAAAGCTCAAAATACTGCTAGTCACTCTCCTAAAGAAGGCCCTGGGGATAAAGATGGACAGGCACTGAAAGAGGAACAAGAACCTCGGAAGCACCGTCATTTTGACGGACTGCACCCTCCCCGCCAACGACAATGGCAGCATGTCCCACCTCTTGAACTCCTCCTCCATCTGATCTACAAGTCTGGTGAAATTATGTTTGTGAAGAGTCCCCCAGTCCCTGGCCACCTGCACCCCCAGGTACCTAAAGCTCTCCCCTGCCCGCCTAAGCGGGAGCCTATCAATTCCTTCCTCCTGGTCTCCAGGTTGCACCACAAACACCTCACTTGCCTAAATTTAGTTTATAACCTGAAAAGGTCCCAAACTCAGCTAGCAGCTCCATCACCCCCGGCATCCCTCCCACAGGGTCCGCCACATACAGTAACAGGTCATCGGCATAAAACGACACCCTATGTTCCTCCCCACCTCGCACCAAACCTCTCCACCTCTCTGAATCCCTCAACGCCATCGCCAGCGGCTCGATTGCCAGCGCAAACAACAAGGGGGACAGGGGGTCCCTCGGTAAAGCCGGAAGTATACCGACCTCCTCCCATTCGTGGCCACACACGCCATCGGGGCCTCATATAGCAGCCGTACCCATTTAATGAACCCTTCACCAAATCCAAACCTCCCCAACACCTCCCATAAGTACCCCCACTCCACTCTATTGAAGGCCTTCTCCGCATCCAGCGCCACCACTATCTCTGCCTCCCCCTCAATCGCCGGCATCATGATGACATTCAACAATCTCTGCACATTCATGTTCAGCTGCCTTCCCTTCACAAAACCTGTCTGGTCCTCGTGCACAACCCCTGGCACACAGTCCTCTATCCTGGTGGCCAGGATTTTTGCCAGCACCGTGGCATCTATGTTGAGGAGAGATATGGGCCTGTATGAACCACACTGCTGGGGGTCCTTGTCCCTCTTTAAAATTAACGAGATCAGTGCCCGCGACATCGTCGGGGGCAAAGTCCCCCCTTCCCACGCTTCATTAAGTGTCCGCACCAGCAAGGGGCCCACTAGGTCCACAAACTTTTTATAAAATTCCACCGGGAACCCATCCGGCCCCGGTGCCTTCCCTGACTGCATCTGCCCGATCCCCTTAACTAGCTCCTCCAGCTCAATCGGCGCACCCAACCCCTCCTCCTGCTCCTCCTTTGGGAAAGAAAGCCCGTCGAGGAACCTCTCCATTCCCCTCCTCTCCCCCGTTGGCTCCGACCGGTACAGTTCCCCGTAAAAGTCCTTGAAGACCTCATTCACCTCTACCCCCTTCCGCACCACATTCCCACTCTTGTCTCTCACTCCAGCAATTTCCTTAGCCGCATCCCGCTTGCGGATCTGATGAGCCAGCATCCTACTCGCCTTTTCACCATGTTCGTACACTGCCCCTTGTGCCTTCCTCCACTGTGCCTCCGCCTTTCTAGTGGTCAGCAAATCAAATTTAGCCTGCAGGCTGCTCCTCTCCCCCAACAGTCCCTCCTCTGGTGCCTCTGCGTACCTCCTGTCCACCTCCAGCATCTTTCCCACCAGTCTATCCCTCTCACTTCTCTCGCTCCTCTCCCTGTGTGCCCGGATGGATATCAGCTCCCCACGAATCACTGCCTTCAGGGCTTCCCAGACCACCCCCACCTGAACCTCCCCTGTATCATTCACCTCGAGGTACCCCTCAATACTTGCCCGGACCCTCCTACACACCTCCTCCTCCGCCAACAACCCCACATCCAACCGCCACAACGGGCGCTGGTCCCGCACCTCTCCCATCTCCAACTCTATCCAATGCGGAGCGTGGTCGGAGAATACTCGGCCTCCTCCACTCTCGGAATCAGTCCCCTACTCACCACGAAGTAGTCTATCCGAGAGTAGACCCTATGTACGTGGGAGAAGAAAGAGTACTCCCGTGCCCTCGGCCTCACAAACCTCCATGGATCCACCCCACCCATCTGGTTCATAAACCCTCTCAGTACCTTGGCCACCGCTGGCCTCCTACCTGTCCTAGAGCTGGACCGATCCAGTGAAGGATCCAGCACCGCATTGAAGTTCCCCTCCCCCATGATCAGATCTCCCGCCTCCAGGTCCGGGACCCGTCCCAACATACGCCTCATAAAGCCCGCATCGTCCCAATTTGGGGCATACACACTAGCAAGTACCACCTTCTCTCCTTGTAGCCTGCCCCTAACATACCTACCCCCCTTATCCGCCACCACCTCCGATGCCTCAAACGACACATTTTTCCCCACCAGAATCGCCGCTCCCCGGTTCTTCACATCCAACCCAGAGTGGAAAACCTGCCCCACCCATCCCGTCCTCAGACGGACCTGGTCCGCCACCTTCAGGTGGGTCTCCTGAAGCATTGCCATATCTGCCTTTAGCCCCTTCAGATGAGCAAGTACCCTCGACCGCTTCACCGGCCCATTTAATCCTCTCGCATTCCAGGTGACCAACCGAATCGGAGGGCGTCCCGCCCCCCTCCCCCCGTCGACTAGCCATAACCCGTCGACTGCCCGCCCCAGGCCAGCACCCCCCGCCCGACCCAGTCCCCACAGCGACAACACCTCACCTCTGTCCCCCCAGCCCCCACCAGCTCCTTCCTGGCTCTACCAGCAGCAACCCGGTATTCCACACTCCCCCCCCCCCCCCCCCCCCCCCCCCCCCCCCCCCCCGGCTAGGAACCCTCCTAGCCGCGAACCGTCCTCCATTGTACTTCCGTGGGTCAGCTAACTTCTGCTGTCCCCAGAAACTCCCGCCAATAACCCGACCCCTCCCAAAGTGGGATCATCCCCCAATCTATCCCTCCTCCAGTCACTGCTCCAGCGCGGGGAAGAACCAGTTAAGGCCCCGCCTCCCCCCGTCATTGTCTCCACCCCCCAGCTCCGCAGCGCGGGAAACCAGAGGAAAGCCTGCGCTTTTGCACTGCCCCACCACACCCTTCTGACGCAGCTCCCAAATACCAGCCCCACTCCATACCCCCAACCCGACATAGAATACAACAAACCCCCCCAACCCTCCCTGCAAGATACAAAACTCAAACAATACCTCACAGCAAAAAAGAATAACAGAACAACACCCCCATAAATAACCATATCAAAATTGCAAAAGTACAAAAAAAAAGAGAACACTGCAACAGCAGAATCCAGCAATAAAGTATTACAACCGACCCCGCAACCCCCAACCCCTAGTTCAAGTCCAGTTTCTCCGTCCGCACGAAGGCCCACGCCTCCTCCGGGGAATCGAAATAATAATGCCGGTCCGAATAAGTTACCCACAGGCGCGCGGGCTGCAACATTCCGAACTTTATCTTTTTCCTGTAAAGCACCTCTTTCGTCCGATTAAATCCGGACCGCCGCTTAGCCACCTCCGCACTCCAATCCTGGTAGACCCGTGCTACCCCATTCTCCCAATTGCTGCTCCACCTTCTTGGCCCAGCGCAGCACACACTCCCGATCACTGAACCGGTGGAACCTCACCAGCACCGCACGCCGGGGTTCATTCTCCTTAGGCCTCCTGGCCAGTTCTCTGTGTGCTCCCTCCATCTCCAAGGGCAGATGGAAAGACCCGGCCCCCAGTAGCGAGTTCAGCATCGTAGCCACGTAGGTTGTCAGGTCCGACCCCTCCAACCCCTCCGCAAGGCCCAAGATCCGCAGATTTCTCCGCCTCATGCGGTGACAAGCACCTCAAAGCGTTCCTGCCACTTCTTGTGGAGTGCCTCGTGCCCCTCCACCTTACTCACGAGGATCCCGGCCTCCTCCTCTCGTTCAGTGGCCTGCGTCTGCAACTCCTTGATGGCAGCACCCTGGGTCGTCTGTATCTCCGAGAGCCTTCTGTTCGTTTCCTGCAGAGAGCTCAGTACCTCAGCCTTGAAGTCTGCAAAACAGCGCAGGAGAGCAGCTTGTTGCTCCAGGGCCCACTACTTCCACTCCTCTGGATCTCCACTGGCCGCCATCTTGGATTCCTTCCCCTGTTTTTTCTGGGGAGCTGCTGCCGTTTTTTCCCCCTTTCCACTCCGAGTTCGAGTCATGGACTGCAGGGAAAGTCGATCAGCACACCTTCTCCCACCGGGAGACGTTGAAAAATTTCCGTTTTGGGCTCTAAAAAGAGCCGAAAAGTCCGTTCAAAACGGGAGCTCCCAAATGTGCAGCTTCCTACGTCATCGCCGCCACCGGAAGTCCCCACGGTGTTGCTTACTTAATTGTAAAAATTCAATTATGTTTCTTACAGGCGAGCAGATGGGAGTGGAAGAAACTAAAACCAAAACCTCCCAAAAATGGACCACAGCCATGTCCCCGCCTTGGTCACACCTTGTGTTTGGTTGGGAATAAGTGTTATTTATTTGGTGGCCTGGCTAATGACAGTGAAGACCCAAAGAATAATATTCCCAGGTACTCCACTCATGTTTCTAATAGCAATTTGCATTGTAATGTTACAATACCTGGTGCATCAGTTGATCATGGGCTGTTGTATTATTACATTTTACTGTGTTTCATATGGATTTATACTGGGAATTTAAATAAATTTTTAGTAGCCAATGGTCAAGGGTAATTTACTGTAATTTTGGAAATTCACAACTTGTAAATCTCTTTGAAATGATTTGTGACTCTATCCACTTGTAAAGTGAGATTGGAAATGTGGTTTTCATGGGACACATGGAGGTAACTGTTAGTGTAATGCATAACGAGAAGGAGACTTTTGGACATCATCCGACAGAATATATTGGTAGAATCAGAAAATTTAGTTTGGTTATGTTAACCTTCAATTGCCTGAATCCACCTCTTTTTCACCAGCATTTCCTTGTAGGAGATTTCCCAAGATGTTTCATGCAGGAGAAAAAGGAGATGGGAAATGGATATCTAACAAGTGGGATAAAAATGGAATAGAATGAATGAATGGTCAGAAAAATAGTTCAGTGGGAGATGGTGGCATACTGGTAATGTTACTGAACTAGTAATCCAGTGGCCCAGGCTAATCCTCTGGGGACATGGATTAAAATCCAAATTTAAATAAATCTGGAATATAAAGTTGGCATCCGTAACTATGACAACTATCATGGTTGTAATAAAGAACTGTCTGGTTCACTAATGTTGCTTAGAGAAGGAATTCTGCTGTAGCTGGTCTATCTTATATGTGACTCCAGAACCATGTTAATATGGTCGATTCTTACCTATCCTCTGAAATATCCTCAGGGCACTTCGTTCAAGGGCAATGACGGATGAGTTTGCCAGTGATGCTTACATCTATAATAATAATGATCTTCATTGTCACAAGTAGGCAAATATTAACACTGCAATGAAGTTACTGTGAAAAGCCCCTAGTCACCACATTCCGGCACCTGTTCGAGTACACAGAGGGAGAATTCAGAATGTCCAATTCACCTAACAGCATGTCTTTCGGGACTTGTGGGAGGAAACTGGAGCACCCGGAGGAAACGCATGCAGACACTGGGTGAACGTGCAGACTCCGCACAGACAGTGACCCAAGCCGGGAATTGAAGCAACAGTGCTACCCACTGTGCTTTCGTGCTGCCCTTAGAAAGAATGATGAAAAAAACACCCCGAGAAGACTTATTCAAATGGGCATGTCCTATTGAAGAAAGGCTTAGAGAGGCAGTTTTGATGTGTTTAACAGTGGAGCGGGGAGTGAGAAGCTCAAAGATCATGGAGGATATATTAGAACATAGAACATAGAACAGTACAGCACAGAACAGGCCCTTCGGCCCTCAATGTTGTGCCGAGCCATGATCACCCTACTCAAACCCACGTATCCACCCTATACCCGTAACCCAACAACCTCCCCTTAACCCTACTTTTATTAGGACACTACGGGCAATTTAGCATGACCAATCCACCTAACCCGCACATCTTTGGACTGTGGGAGGAAACCGGAGCACCCGGAGGAAACCCACGCACACAGGGGGAGGACGTGCAGACTCCACACAGACAGTGACCCAGCCGGGAATCGAACCTGGGACCCTGGAGCTGTGAAGCATTTATGCTAACCACCATGCTACCCTGCTGCCCCAGGTTAGGCTCCGAGTTTGAGGAGATTGATGGGTTAGGTGGGGTAATGTATGCAGAGATTACAGTTGTCTGCCAATTAATGAACTGGTGATCTGGAACCCACCCAATTAAAGAACAGGATGGGCATTGAGCTGTTTGACTAATGGTGATGAATGCAGGAAATTGTTATCTATTGCATTTTCTCTCTTGCTGTAGTCATGTTATTAAAAACCCGAGGTTCAAATTCATACAGGCAGTATGTCTGCTAAAACTCTGATTAAGGGGTCATAAAGCTGAGGTAGTCATTTATTTTAATCATTTACATATTTACATAATGGAATATTGTTTATGTTTCGGAGATTCTCCGGGGTGTAGATGATTTACGAGGATATCTTTAGTCCTGGTGGGACATCTTAGTGGGAGGAAACTGGAGAATGCCTTATGTTTGGGTTACAAGGCAGCACGGTGGCCTAGTGGTTAGCACAGCTGCCTCACGGCGCTGAGGTCCCACGTTCGAACCCGGCTCTGGGTCACTGTCCGTGTGAATTCTCCCCGTGTCTGCGTGGGTTTCGTTCCCACAACCCAAAAATGTGCAGAGCCATTGGATTGGCCACACTAAATTGCCCCTTAATTGGAAAAAATAATTGGGTAATCAAAATTTATTTTAAAAATATGTTTGGGTTACAGATTATGTAATTAATGGGAGGAGCATGTCTGTCTGTAGTTTTGCAGTCTGGTTTAAGATTTTAAGTTGAAGAGCAGTTTGCCATAGAATTTTAGCCTTGACAAGGCAGAAGGATTTTCAGTTTGTTCCTGAAAGGTTTTTTCCCCCCAAAGGTCTGAATGGAGAAATAAGTAATCCTGATTGTTAACTTTATTTATGTGGCATTTATAAGTGGCATTCGAACGGTGTTGTGCTGCTTAGTGGCAGGTGAAGGCAGAGAGTTAAAGTGTTTTCCCTTTTATTTAAGAACTGTTTTAATTGTTAATTGTAAAACTATTACTGTGTTGCTAATGTGATTGATTTTGTGTTTAAATTAAAGTTCGTTTTAACATAAAATATATCTTTTGGTCAGTGTTATCACTCCTGTGGTTTAGCAGTCTTCCAAATTGCAAATTGTTGGATTCTCATACGGGAGTCCTCACACAATGGTTACAGCAGGTGCAGTATCCTATTAACTCCGCTAAATTGCAAACCCTGCATCTATAATATTACCAATATCCTTTATCTCCACTTCTGTGGTATTATAACAACCAGGAGTAGGCTATCTGGCCTCTTGAGCCTGCTATTCAATAAGATCATGGCTGATCTTTTTGTGGACTCAGCTCCACTTACCCACCCACTCACCATAACCCTTAATTCCTTTACTGTCCAAACATCTAACTATCTTTGCCTTAAATATATTCAACGAGGTAGCTTCAACTGCTTTACTGGGCAGGGAATTCCACAGATTTACAATCCTTTGAGTGAAGAAGTTTCTCCTTAACTCAGTCCCACATCTGCTCCCCCTTATTTTGGATCTGCCTTCCATACTACTTGCTCCCACCATTACAGAAATCCTTGCTTGTATCTTTGTCACTTCCAAACCTCCTGTTCCACTCCTCATTTGTTGGCCTTTCTAACTCTAAAAACATTAGGCAAACCAGAACTCCATTACCTGCATCCTATCCTGTAAGGTCACTTAATGTCTTTGGAATCACTGATCTCCACCTGCCCCCATTATCCTCTTGACCTAATAATCTGCTTCCTTTGTGTCCCTCCCCCACCCCAACCCACAGCTGGTAACCTGTTTTAACAACTTCCAATAACCTATAACCCTTTACTAGCCTCTTACCAACGTCTATCCATCCCAGCCATTAGCAACACAGTTATAGTTTTACAATTCACAATTATAACAGTTCTTAAATAAAAGGGAAAAAAACTTTAACTTCCGAACTACACCTGCCACTGTATGATCCAATTAAGCAACACAATACAGTTCAAATGCCACTTATAAATGCCATATAAATAAAGTTAACAATCGGGGCGTACTTAATTCTCTATTTAGACCTTTGGGGAAAAACACCTTTCAGGAACAAACTATAAATTCTTCTGTCTTGTCAAGGCTAAAATTCTATGGCAAACTGGTGTTCAACTTAAAATCTTATACCAGGCTGCAAAACTACAGACACATGTGCTCCTCCCATTAATTACATCATCTGTATCCCAAACATAGTTTCCTCCCACTAAGATGTCTCACCAGGCGTAAACATAACCTCGTGAGTGTACTTGATGATGGAGTGTCCACAACCTTCCCAGGTAGTTAACTCCAAAGATTCACTGAGTGAAATAATTTATCCTCACTCTCTCCAGTCGCTCCATCTGGACCTGTAAAGACTTAATTACCTACGAAGACTCTCATTCAAAGTATCATCTTGCATCATTGACTTTGTCTGTGTATGTAGTTTTGGAACCCACCTCTTCACTCACCTGATGAAGGAGCTGTGCTCCGAAAACTAGTGATTCACAACAAACCTGCTGAACTTTAACGTGGTGTTGTAAGACTTCTTACTGTGCCTACCCCAGTCCAACGTCGGCATCTCCACATCGGTCTTAAATTATTAGCCCCTTATCCTGAGGCTCTGGTGCCTTATTTTAGATTCCCAGCCTGGTATGTCTTGGCTCTATAAGCCCTTTAGCATTTTTTAGGTTTCAATGAGATCTCTTCGCATTCTTCTAAACTCCAGAAAGTATATGCCCACTTACTTAACCTCTCATGATAGGACAACCCCCTCATCCCAGGGACCAATTAGTGAACCATCATTGTACCATATCCAATGCAAGCATATTCTTTCTTAAATGTGAAGGCCAAATCTGCACACCATATTCCAGATTGGACTCAAACTCTGCTTGACCTGCTTCCCCTTCTACCATCTAAACAGTTTAGATGGGTTACCATTCCTGTGCTCTAACCTTTGTCCCACAACAACAAAATATTCTGCCTTGTTGGCTTCAGCGCTTTCCTCAACCCACTTTTCTCTTGTTGGTCTCCAGCTGCACAGTCCTCCATCATCGCTGGTTCATTTATTAATTTCCACATTCCACCCGGTCATGCTTCATCCGAAAACTATGGTCGTTTTCTACTTCCAGTACATATCACTACAGGAGATTGATTGTGTTAAAAACATTAGATCTGTCAGCCCCCATTGGTGAGGTAGCATAAATTCTGTAGGAAAAGTTTACATAAGTGATTTCAGTTATAAATGACAACATATGAATTTATAATGGAAATATAACAATTTAAAATGAGGGAGGCTGAATTGCACATGTGCATCTCTTACAATTATTCCCTGCTCTTTGATCCAACTTTAACTGAAGAATAATGTTAGTAAATGTGGTCGAGTCTGAATAATAATCTTTATTCATGTAACAAGTAGGCTTACATTACAGTTACTATGAAAATCCGCGAGTTGCAACAATATGGCCCCTGGGTGGGTACACAGAGAGAATTCAGAATGTCCAATTCGCCTAATAAGTGCGTGTTTTGGGACTTGTGGGAGGAAACTGGAGCACCCGAAGGAAACCCACGCAGACACAGCAAGAACGTGCAGACTCGGCACGGACAGTGACCCAAGCCGGGAATCAAGCCCAGATCCCTGCCGCTGTGAAGCAACAGCGCTAACCACTTCTACCGTGCCGCCAGAACATATTGTGCATAGTTTTTGGAAAGAATAGATAGGGTCATCCGATTGTATGTTTTGAGAGTGTAAGACTCAGACGCTTTTTTCCAAGAGTGATCAGATGTAATTAAAACTGCCCAAACTTTTGCCAATGCCAGTTCAATTTGCTTGAGGAACAAAATGAAACTTTATTTATTGCTTCTGGTACCTGACTTGCTTTCTTTGCTGACTGACAGTTCGAGTGCTGCCACTGATGTAGTGGGCAGCCAATCCATTTTGAAATTTGCTGTAAATGCAAGTTACTGGTTTTCTCAATTGCCATAGTACGCTGTTAAATGTGCACTATTGTCTAATTTTTGTTTGCTGTATTTGAAGGTACTTGAATGACTTGTACACTGTGGAACTTAGGACTGGATCAGGGGTGGTAGGATGGGACATCCCTGTCACTCATGGTACTCCACCTCCTCCAAGAGAATCTCACACAGCTGTTGTTTATAAAGATTCAAAGAAACCAAAGATGATCATTTATGGAGGGATGAGTGGTTGTAGACTTGGTGACCTTTGGATACTGGATGTTGGTAAGTGCACTACAGGCTTAAAGTCCATCTAAATGTTTAAGGGCTCAATTGAGGTGTTTGTTCAGAAAGTATGGGATGTTTTTAAAAACTAGCATTTGTCCTGAAAGGCGATATCACTAAAATCTGCAGTAGAGCACGTGGAGGGAGACAGTGCTAGTTCTTCTAATCTTTTCAGTCAAGCTCCTCTTAGACGCTCTTCAAACAGATGCAATGGGCTATCATCAAGAGTGCTTGAGACCAGGACATAATTTAAGGATAGAAAATCTAGATAGTATAATAGATTGATGGACTTCTTGGATATCAAATGGGATGAAGGGCTACCTTCATCCAAACCTATCTTGTGAAGCATCATCAGTTTAGATTGTGTTTCAGATGTTTACAAAATGATGTGAACCTTTATTAATTTACACTGACATCAAGGTCAAACCATATCACATGTCTGGTTCAAGCAAAAACATTGAAGGTATTTATCCAGACATCCCACTTTCCATAGAAAAACTTGTATGCAAAATTGTTTGCAAGTTACCCCACATACATAGTCCATAGAGAAAATTATCATGATCTTTCAAATTTGTCTGTCCCCACACAAGAGTTTCACACATGATCCTTAATCTCGTTTATGTTTGACCAAGAAAACACTCTTGTCTTCCTCAGACTAGATTTGATTCCTTAAATAAAAATAAAATACTGCAGATGCTGGAGATCTGAAATAAAACCAAAGTGCTGGGAAAGCCCAGCAGTTCTGGCAGTAACTGGAGAGAGAAATAGAATTAATGTTTCAAGTCCAATATGACTCTTCTTCAGAACTCTCAACAGAAGCTACCAGACATGCTGAGTTTTTCCAGCATTCCCTGTTTTTATTACGTGGATGCAGCCCGGCATTTATTTTCTCCTCATCCTTTGCTCAGGATGCCATCTTGGGAAACCTCTTCATTTCTACATGCCCAGTACTCTTTAAAGCAACAGGTGTGCCCTTGATGGTTTCATGCCATCCTTTCATTACAACTTCCTGTCATGTGTGTTTCAGCTCATCATGTAGTTTACTTGATCTGAGCAAGATGCTTGGCTGTCAGATTCAATGTCTCTCTGGGTTGATGACTTCCAGAGCATACTTCACGCAATTCACATCAACAGCTTCCTTCACAGAGTCTGTAGCTCTTGATAATGTACATTTGCTTCCCTTGTTTGTACTTCACTTGCAAGTGATATGTTTACAAATGAATAAATATAATTTGTAAATGATTTGGAGCAGATAGATCCGGTTTGGCAAAGATGCTTTGGAGTGGTTTGTGGTCAGACTCTACCATTGTTGTCTCACTCCCTAACAGGTACTGATTGAAAAACTCACAAGCAAACACAATAGCCAGGAACTCTTTCTTGATCTGTGCACAGGTTTGTTCGATTTGTGTCAAAGTACTGGATGCAAACAATACTGCTTGTCTTTGCTGCATGAGGGTTGCTCCAAGTAAGGGCAGTTTTCCCATCAATACTCTTCAGCAGTCTAACGTCAAATGAAGAGTTTCTGCACACATCAATAGCTTTCTTGAAAGTAAGTTTCTCGTCTCTCGGCAGAGAAACCTCACTGCAGAGTATTTAGTACCTAAGACTATTCTTCTCCAAATGGATAATTTTGTTGTCCAAATGCTCAAGACTCAGTCAGACATCTCAGGACAATCACATATTGGATCAATGTTCTCCCTCTCTTCTTGAGCGCCTGGGTCAAATGCATAGCGTTTATACATGACATTATATAACATACCATGACATTAGTAGAGGTCTAGCTTTTATTCAAAGTGAGATCAAGGAGCAATACAGCTTGTAACACTCTTCCCCATCAATGGTCAGAGAGTTGCTATCTTATCTGTTATGGTTTCTTGTCCAACCCTATGTAAATCTCATAACTTTACGATTGAGATGGGAAGAATTGCCAATTCCCCCTCAAATCTCTCTAGTTATGTCCATAGGAGCAGGTACTAGAAAATTCAAAGCCATGCTGACGTAACCAACCGTCAATGTCCTGTGGCTCCTTGCAAAAATCTCACGGGGGCATTGAGGGTTCCTAATACACTAATCTCACTTGCATGCATGCACGTGGCCAGGCTCTAGCAACTCAAAAGTTCTCCTCAAAATTGCACTAAAACTTTCCTTGCTGGCACTCCACATGGCATAATTATTCTCTGATGTTTTAATTTCTGTTGCTGTCTGACAGCTGACATGCCTCAAACTAAAGACCATCAAAATTCCAGTGACTCACTTCTGACTCCATGTTTCATGCGGTGAATAAAATGGCGAGAGTCTTTATTAATTTACATTGATACGTCAGCAGTCACACCAAGTCACATGTCTACCGCAAGCCAAAGCATGCAATGATATTTACCCAAATAGACTAAGCAGTGACTTTGAAGGTCACAAGCTTTTTCATTGCATAAATTGAAATTGCCTCCCTATCTGGTTCAGGGAAGAGTGTAATGTACAAGTATAAATTCAACACATTCTTAGCTTAATTGCAGTTCTGTACAATCATCTCGACGGTTATTTCAAAATGATCATTGCCATGAAAATGAATAATTCATTAAGTTAGTCTCAATTCATTTAACAGTGAACATAAATTCAGAATGCAAACTCCCCCCTGTAATTAAGCATTAGTTAGGCAAATGTATCTGAGATGCCTTAAGAATGGATGATTGAGTTCTCAAATTCCCACTTCACAGCAGAATGTTTCATTTTGTGACTTGGATTAAAAATTCGTAGCAATGTTACCCTGCACTTGCACTATAGCTGATTTTAATACGATGTTGGCATGTGGTAGTTGGAATGGAAAGAAAAATCTCAGCATTGATCTCCCTCAGTGATGTTTTTGTATGATATTGTTCTGTGAAATTGACCCTTGAATGATTTATGTTATATATTTTCTTGCAAGCCCCGAGTGCGGAAATTGCCCTGCCATATTTGTCCATACTGATCACAGTCTCTGTTAAACCATTGGGGAATCAGCCCAGGCAAAGAAATTAGCATGGATGCAACACACAACAGGGATCAATAGCTTTATCATCAGGGACTTTGGGCAGACTGGGATCAGTGATCAGAATTTGCCAGCCTTATTTAGTGCAATGCTTCAGTGTTTGGGGAAGTTGTTGATTCCCAGTTATGTAATTAGGTTTGTAATATTTTATTCTAACATTAAGCTACTGAGTACAGCAATCTTTGCTCCATTGATACAAAGCAACTTTCAATGTCTGTCATACTCACCTAACTTGAATTCCCTCTGTCCATTTGGCCGCCCTTTGAATAGGGGTTAATTTCTATCTCCTTTGCTTTCTCTCGCTCTTTGCTCTCTGCTCTCTGTCTCCTCTGCTGCCTGTTGCCCATCATACTACCTTCCATTTCTCTCCTCTTGGGTACATCGGCCCCACCAATCACCAGCCTAGCCTATCTCTACTTTGCCATTGTACACTCCTACCATTCCATGCAGGAATCCCCTTTGAATAAGGCCACAGCCATGCCTTGTGCCTATCTTGGCATTCTCTGAAGGACCCATGGAGTCACTGATTGCTACCTCCTCTCCAACAACAACTCCATTCCCTTGGCTTGCCTTCCTTGCTGCCTTTCATAATGAAGGTGAGTAAGTTGGCCAACCTTCTTCCCATCACACTCATCCCACCCATCATTATGCTCAGGGATTCTGTCCCACTCTGCATTTCCTCCAGAACATTTGAACTTGCCATTGTTTGTGATTCCATTGACATCGTGGCTTTGACTAAAACTTGTCTCACAGACAGTGACTCCTTACCTCCTAGCAAAGCCTCCCCACATCACCTGCTCCCCAAACTGCTGTGGTGATGTTGTACATCGTATTTGGTAACTTGTCCTCCTTTAAGTCCTTTGCCTTGTTTATTGTCCCTTCCAAATCTCATTTGAACTCTGATTCACAGAGTTATCCTCCTCCTCCTTTCCTGCTATTGGACTCTGAACTGAGCAACATTTCATATGGATGATTTCAAACTTCATCTCGGCCTCCCTTTCTCCATCTCTTCCGAGTTCATTTCCTCCCAATAATCTCTAACCTTCATATAAACTCTGGTAATCCATTCATAGCCATTCCCTCAATTTTTCCATATTCTGTGGTGTCTATGGTCCTGATAATTGACAAAGCTATCTCTGACTTCTTCTTAGTACCAGTTGTCCCACCTACTTCAATTGCAACTCTACCTGCAGCTGGAAAAAGCATTCTTCCCTGTGCCATTGACAGCTGCAGTTTCAGATTTCCAACTGCCTTTATCAGCTCCTCACCTACATCTGCTGTGCTTATGTCTGCAAAACCTTTACTGCCAAGTTGTTGTGCAAGTGTGGCGTCTCTCTTTGCATTATCAAGTTCAAGTGGTGCAGACTTGAACACAGAGTCATTGTCATAGAGTCATTTATTTTTTTCTATTCATTTATGGGATGTGGGCACCTCTGGTTAAGCCTGCATTTATTGCCCATCCCTAGTTGTCCTTCAGAACTGCTGCAGTCCTTGAGGTGAAGGTACACCCACTGTGCTGTTAGGGAGGGAGTTCCAGGATGTTGCCCCAGCGACAGAGAAGAAATGGCGATATATTTCCAAGTCAGGGTGGTGAGTGACTTGGAGGGGAACCTCAAGGTGGTGGTGTTCCCAGGTATCCATTGCTCATGTCCATCCAGATGGTAGTGGTTGTGGGTTTGGAAGGTGCTGTCTAAGGAACCTTGGTGAGTTACTGTATTGCATCTTGTAGATGGTATACATGACTGCCACTGATCGTCATACAGTACAGAAGAAGCCCTTTTGCCCATCAACTCTGCACCTATAAAACTACACTCAATCTACACTAATTCTACTTTCCAGCATTTGGCCCATAGCCTTTAATGTTATGATATTTCAAGTGCTCATCCATATCCATTTTAAAGGTTGCAAGGTTTGTCACCTCTACTACCCTCCCAGGTAGGGCATTCCAGACTTCCACCACCCTCTGGGTGAAAAACATTTTACGCCAATCTCCTTTAAACCTCCTATCTCTTAAAATTATGCGCCCTTATACGCCAATATTTTTATTGAGGCATTTTTTATACACACCAAACATAACCATACAGAAGAGCAAGCAAACAGGATTACAAATAACCAAAGAAAATAAATATCTAACACCCCGTCTCCTGCTCCCCACCTTTTTAAACGCCCCCCGTCCCCACCCATTGCTGACACCGTAACTATTTTCGTAGTCGATGAACGGCTGCCATCTCCGGGCAAACTCCTCCATACACCCTCTCACGGCGAACTTAATCTTTTCCAGCCTGAGGGATTCTGCTAGGGCGCTCACCCGAACCCCCGGTTTTGGTGGCCCTAAGATCCATCTCCGGGCTACCAGGGAGGCAAAGGCCAAGACATCGGCCTCTCTCTCCTCCTGGACTCCCGGGTCTTCTGACACTCCAAAGATAGCCACTTCTGGATTCAGGACCACCTTCACCCTCAAGATCTCCGACATAATGTCAGCAAACATCCGCCAGAATCTCTCCAGCTTCGTAAAGACCCAAAATGTGTGGACATAATTTGCGGGCCTGCCCCGTGCATTGCCCACGCCTATCCTCCACCCCTCAAAAAACCTACTCATCCTGGCCACAATCATATGTGCCCGGTGGACCACCTTCAACTGAATAAACCTTACACATGAAGAGGATGCGTTCACTCTCCTCAGAGCCTCCTCCCACAGCCCAGCCTCCAACTCCCAGCTCTTCCTCTCACTTACACTTCAGTACAGTAGTCCCCCGTTATACCGCGCCCCGCAATACCGCGGTTCGCGACATACGGCGGGGGGGGGCTTATGGACCCCAACTGTCAGTTTCCCTCTCCGGATCAAAGTGAGCCGGCCGCTGAAGGTGACACTGCCGGCTGATTGGAGGGAGATTCAGTCAGAGAGGAGCAGCTCACACAGCGTCCGGAAGTGGATATTGCACAGCTACAGCTGCCTCAACCCTGCACAGCAGACAGGTTCTTTAAACCGGTGGCGGTCAGAACATATTTTTGAAAGGCAATCCTTTCCTCCAGTTTGGTGAAACCCACCAGAGTTCCTGGTAAGTTTCTGTGGGTTTCCCTCTGGAATAACTCCCAGCCTCATTCTGTGGCAATCAGAGAGCTTGTTTTAATTAGATCCACGATGGGGGTTTTAAATTTATTTTAAAATCTAGGCATGCGCTTCCCATTGTGAGTCTACGGGGGTCTGACCTCTCCCCCCGCACCCTGTAGACTCACAATGGGAAGCGCATGCATAGATTTTTAAATAAATTTAAAACCCCCATCGTGGATATCAGCGGCTCGGATGCAACACGGGTGGATGTCTTGGACCCCAACACCCGCGTTATAACGGGCGACTACTGTACCCCTATCGGGGCTCCCTACCAGTCCATTACCTCTTTATAGATATCCAACACTCTGCCCTCAACCACCCCTGTTTTTGACACCATCTTGTCTTGTAACTCTGGATGCGGCAGGTGGGGAAAGGTCAGCACCTGCTTTCTAACAAAATCCCTCACCCGCAAATACCAGAACCCATTCCCGCTGGGCAGCTCAAATTCCTCCACCAAGCTCGAGAAGCTGCCCCCAACGAATAGGTCACCAAAAAGCTCAAGCCCCACTCATCACCAACCCTGAAACCACCCGTCCAGCTCCTCCCAAAGCAAACCTATGATTCTTGCAGATTGGTGCCCAAACCGAGGCCCACCTCCAACCTCAGGTGCTGCCGCCACTGTCCCCACAGGGCTGGTGGAGTACCTGGCCAGCAAAAACAGTAGAGGCCCCTCCCCCATTACCGACTTCCTAACCATGGCTATATTCGCCGTCCAATAATAATTCATCAAGTTTGAAAGAGACAACCCACCCCTCTCCCTCGTCTCTGCTCAAGTAGCACTTTCGATACTCATGGGGCTTTATCCACCCAGATAAACCCCAAAATCAGTGCATTAACCCTCCTTAAAAAAGAGCCTTTGGATCGGCAGATTTTGGAACATAAACAAGAACCTCGTGGAACCGTCATTTTCACCAACTGCACCCGTTCCGCCATTGACAATGGGAGCACATCCCACCTCCTAAAATCCCCCTTCATTAGCTCCACCAGCCAAGCCAAATTCAGCTTCTTTAGCTG
The DNA here is from genome assembly GCF_902713615.1 of Scyliorhinus canicula. Lineage (NCBI taxonomy): Eukaryota > Metazoa > Chordata > Chondrichthyes > Carcharhiniformes > Scyliorhinidae > Scyliorhinus > Scyliorhinus canicula. Next base: position 35,283,854 of record NC_052165.1, on the reverse strand, counting down.
CTCCCACCCCCGCACCGCCTGAATACCCAAGTACTTGAAACTTGCCCCCACTACTTTAAAGGGCAACTCCTCCAATCTTCTGCCCCATCGCCTGGTTCGGGAAAACATCACTCTTCCCCATATTCAATTTGTACCCCGAGAATCAGCCGAATTCCTCCACTATGCCCATTATTCCCTCAATATCTTCCAAAATGTTCGATATACAGAGCAGTAGATCGTCCGCATACAGCGAGAACCTATGCTGCATCCACCCACCCCCGCACTATCTCCTGCCAATCCCTTGACGCCCTAAGCGCCTTCGCCAGTGGCTCTATCGCCAAGGCAAAGAGCAATGGGGAGAGTGGGCATCACTGCCTCCCATGGTGCAACCTGAAGTACTCAGAACTCACCTGGTTCATCCCCATACTCGCTGCCGGCGCCCAGTACAACAGCCGGACCCAATCCACAAACCCCTGCCAAAACCCAAACCGCCCCAACACCTTCCACAAATAGTCCCACTCCACCCGGTCGAAGGCCTTCTCTTTGTCGATAGCGACTGCCACCTCCACATTTCATCCCTCCGGGGGCATCATTACAACATTTAACAAACGCCTAATATTGGCCGACAGATGCCTCCCCTTTACAAACCCTGTCTGATCCTCTTCTATCACCCCCGGCACACAGCTCTCAATCCGTGAGACCACGATCCTGGCCAGCAATTTCGCGTCCACATTTAGTAATAAAATTGGCTGGTAGGACTCTCACTGCTCTGGATCCATATCCTTCTTTAAAATTAAGGAAATCGAGGCCTGCGATAACATTTGGGGGCGGGGGCGCTCCTCCCTCTCCCCCCTCTCCTTTAACTCATTCAATGCCCTTACCAGCAGGGGCCCCAGGTCCCCCAAAAACATATTATAAAATTCTACCGGGAACCCATCCGGGCCTGCCCCCCGCCAGCCCCCTGCATCACTCCCATACCCTCCATCGCCTCCACACCTTCCATCACCACCAATCCAATGGGAACAGCTGATTCCTATCCACACTTTTTTTTAAGAATTAGAATTAGAACAGTACAGCACAGAACAGGCCCTTCGGCCCTCAATGTTGTGCCGAGCAATGATCAATGATACACCGCATTATACACCTCATTCAGCCCCCCTCCTCCAAGCCTTCTCTGCTCCAAAGGAAACAACCCAAACCTATCCAGCCTCCCTTCATAGCTCATATTATAGCTTATAGAACATATCTTATCCACAGTGGTTTAAGCCAGTCATCATCATAGATAGCTGGGCCACATCAAGCTCTATTGAGACTCATTGACCTCTACCAAATATACCCATTACACTCGGATTATCCAGTCGGGGTGGAAAAAAAAGATAACCACACAGTCTTTGTTCTCCATTACCACTCTTAAATCCTCTCTCTCTGCCCCTCCACCTTCACTTCTACCAATAAATAGCAGGGGCTCATGGATATTAAGATTGAGATCATCATTCCAGCTTCTCCCACTTTTTCCACCAAGCTTTATTGTTGGTGATTGCACTAACACCCTGGCTTGACTAAAATGTGCTTCTTGCCTCTTTCTGATACCTCCCACATAGCTTTACTTTCCATCACGTACTCCACCCAAAATGCTGCTGTGTCTCCTCCCCCATTCCCTGCAGTTTCCTTGTGCCTAGCACTGAATCTGTATCCCATTCTAGCTTCCCTCCTGCCATCTCTCATTCACTCTCAAAATACCTCTGAGCCATGAGATCTACAGCACGATCAGTTAACCTCATTCCCCAGTAAACTGACTATCCAAACTCCCTTCCTGCTCCCTCCACCCCCCCCCCCATAGTAGTTCACATTGTCAATAGTTTCTCCACAACATTCACTGCTCCACTCCTTTTCAAAACTGTCTTCATGCCCGCTTTTCAAAAATATCCAGCCTTGACCCATGTGTCTTTGCAAACTGCTATCTTGTTTTCCTCTCAACTCCTTGACTGTGTAGTCATCTCCCAAGCCATTTCTTTCTTTCTCTCTACCTCTCTTTGACTAGGTTTTCACACACAGCACAGCACTTAAATACTCAAATGACAACCCCTGTGAACGATTGGTAAGGAAGGTGCCTTACCATCCCTTAACCTCTCTGTAGCCTTTGACATAGTTTAACCACATCATGTCATTTGGGGCTATTCTTACTTAGTTCAGCTATTGCCTGATCGTGGATGGAAATCTGCAGCACTGGTTTCTCTTTTATCATCCTGCTACCTTATTTCTCCCCACCCCCCCACACCCAAGCATGAGCAGCTGATGGCATCAGCCTTCTCACCCCGCACAGTCGATTCCTTCATAGGTTCTACTGTCTGGACTGTTTATTTGACATCCAATCTCGGCTGTGCTGCAATTTTTACAGTTGAGCAGTAATAAGACTGAAGTCATCTGTTGTAAAAAAATTGGCACTGATGGTATCTCCATCCCGGCCAGTGTCTCTTGTTGAATTGTTGTTTGCTGCCGAGTATCTTATTCAACCCTGAGCTGAATTCTTGGCGACATATTCTCTTTATCTCAAAAGCTGTCCAGTTGTATCTCCACTACATTACCCATCTCCGCTTCACCTCCAGATTCAATTATTCCATGCTCTTCCGGTTAGCCTACAATGCTGCAGCCTCAATAACCTTCAATTAACTATTCCCAGGTATGCCCTGTTCACAAAAAGCAGGACAAATCCAACCAAGCCAATTACTGCCCCATCAGCCTACTCTTGATTATCAGCCAAGTGACCAAAGGGGTTGTCAACAGCACTAACAAACGGCACTTACACCAATAACTTTCTCACTGATGTGCAGTTTGGATTCCTCTTGGCCACTCAGCTCCTGACTTCATTACAGCCGCGGTCCAAACATGGACAATAGTGCTGAACTTATTTTTACGGAACAAGTAAATAGATTATTGAGAAGCAAGGGGCTGAAAGATTATGGGGGTGGGCAGGAAAGTGGAGTTGAAGTTACAATCAAATTAACCATGACACTATTGAATGGCAGAGCAGGCATGAAGAACTGAGTGACCTACTCCTCCTAATACATATGTCCTTCTGCACGTAACTCAAGAGATGAGGTGAAAGTGACTGCCCTTGACATCAAGGCAGTATTTGACCGAATGTGGCTTCAAGGAGCCCTAGCAAAACTGGAGTCAATTGAAATCAGTGGAGGAATAGTTCTCCACTGGTTTTAGTCACACCTAGGACAAAGAACAATGGTTGTTGTTGTTGGAAGTCATTCATCTTCATCTTGGGACATTGCTGCAAGAGCTCCTCAGGCCTAACCATTTTCAGCTGCTTCATCATTAGCTCTCCTTCCAAGATAAAGTCAGAGTGGGATGTTCCCTGCTGACTGAAAAATATTTAGCATCATTCATGACTCAAGATATTGAAGCAATCCATGTCTGTATGCAGCAATACATGGACAATATTTATACTTGAGCTGATAAGTGGCGAGTAAAATTTAGGGACCATCTATCAGATGCACTCCAGCAACTAACCAAGGCTCCTTTGACAGCACCTTCCAAATTCCCGATCTCTGCCACCTCGAAGGACAAGGTTATCTAATGGATGGGAACACTACCACCTGCAAGTTCCCTTCCCAACCTTGGGCTGCACAATAGCACAGTGGTTAGCACTGTTGCTTCACAGCTCCAGCGTCCCAGGTTCAATTCCTGGCTTGGGTCACTGACTGCGGAGTCTGCACGTTCTCTGCATGGGTTTTCTCCCACAGTCCAAAGGTGTGCAGGTTAGGTGGATTGGCCATACTAAATTGCCCTGAGTGCCCAAAAAGTTTAGGTGGGGTTGCTGGGTTATGGGGATAGAGTGGTGTGGTCTTAAGTGGGGTGCTCTTTCCAAGGCCTGGTACAGATTTGATGGCCTCCTTCTGCATTGTAAATTCTATGATCTGTGAACCACACATCATCCTGACTTGGAAGTATATCTGCCAAACTGCTGGCTAAGATACTGGCCACAAAGATAGAGGACTGTATCCCGGGGGTGATAGGGGAAGACCAGATGGGATTTGTTAAGGGCAGGCAACTCCTGGCCAATGTTTGAAGGCTTCTAAATGGTATTATGTTGCCCTCAGAAAGAGAGGAGGCGGAAGTGGTGGTAGCGATGGATGGGGAGAAGGCTTTTGATCGGGTGGAGTGGAATTACCTGTGGGAGGCGCTGGAAAGGTTTGGGTTTGGTTGAGGGCTTTATTGACTGGGTGCGGTTGCTCTATGAGGCACCAGTGGCGAGTATGCATACGAACCAGCTGAGGTTGGGGTATTTTGAACTACACCGAGAGACCAGGCAAAGGTGCCCCCTCTCTCAGTTACTATTTGCCCTGGCCATTGGCCATGGCGTTAAGAGCCTCTAGGAACTGGAAAGGGCTGGTTCGTGGGAGGGGGGTGGAGCACAGGGTCTCTCTCTACGCATGTGACCTGCTCTTGTACATTTCGGATCCGTTGGAGGGGATGGGGGAAGTAATGCGAATCTTGGGGGAATTTGGCAATTTTTCGGGGTATAAATTGAACATGGGGAAAAGCGAGATGTTTGTGATCCAGGCAAGAGGACAGGAGGAGAGACTGGGAGAGCTGCCACTTAGAATGGCAGGGAAGAGCTTTCGATATCTGGGAATCCAGGTGGCCCAGAAATGGGAGGTACTACACAAGTTAAACCTATCCCGGTTGATAGAACAAATGGAAGAGGACTTTAAGAGATGGGAAATGTTCCCATTTTCACGGGCGGGGAGGGTACAGACCATGAAAATGACAGTCCTCCCCAGATTTCTGTGGTCTTTCAGTGCCTCCCAATCTTCATTCCTAAGGCCTTTTTCAAGCGGGTGAATAAGATTATTTCAGACTTTGTGAGGGTGAGTAAAACCCCGCGAGTGAAGAAAGTGTTGCTGGAGCACAGTCGGCGGGAGGGTGGGTTGGCACTGTCGAACTTCTGCAATTACTACTGGGCGGCTAAAATAGCCATGATCAGGAAGTGGGTAGTGGGGGTAGGGTCGGCATGGGAGCAGATGGAGGCGGCGTCCTGTAAAGACACCAGTCTGGGAGCATTGGTAACAGCACCTCTGCTGCTCTTGCTGGCCCGGTACTCCACTAGCCCGGTGGTAGTGGTGGCTCTGAGGATCTAGGGGCAGTGGAGGAGATATATGAGAGTGGAGGGAGCATCGATTTGGACCCCGATTTATAACAACCATAGTTTGTACCGGGTAGGCTAGATGGCGGGTTCCAGAGTTGGCAGAGGACAGGAATTAGAAGGATGGGGGATCTATTTATAGATGGGAGCTTACCCAGCTTGAAAGCTTTGGAGGATAAATTTAAATTGCCAGCAGGGAATGGTTTTAGGTATTTGCAGGTGTGCGACTTCCTGAGAAAACAGGTGCCGGCCTTTCCGCTGCTGCCGCCACGGGGGATACAGGATAGAGTAGTCTCCAGTACCTGGTGGGAGAGGGGAAGATATTGGATATTTACCAGGAGCTTTTGGAGGCGGTGGAAACCCCGGTGGAGGAGCTTCAGGGCAAGTGGGAGGACGAGCTAGGAGGAGAGATAGAGGCGGGTCTATGGGTGGATGCCCTAAGCAGGGTTAATACCTCCTCATCGTGCGCCAGGCTTAGCCTGATACAATTTAAGGTAGTCCACCAGGCACACATTACAGCGGCTAGGATGAGCAAGTTTTTCGGGATGGAGGATAGGTGTGCAAGGTGCGCAGGAAGCCCAGCAAATCATGTCCACATGTCTTGGGCATGCCCGAAGATTAGAGGGTTTTGCTGAGGCAATATCCACGGTGCTAAAAACACGGGTGGTGCCGGGTCTGGAGGTAGCGATCTTTGGAGTGTCGGAAGATCTGGGAGTTCAGGGGGTGAAAGAGGCTGACGTCCTGGCCTTTGCCTCCTTGGTAGCCCAGAGGCGGATCTTATTAATGTGGAGGGACTCAAAGCCCCCGAGTGTAGAGACCTGGGTTAGTGACATGGCTGGGTTTCTCAGTCTTGAGAAAATAAAGTTTGCCTTAAGAGGGTCAGTGTTAGGGTTCGCCGCTCATCGACTTTCTCAGGGAAAATTAAAAATGTCAGCAGATGCAGTATTCCAAGGGCGGGGGGAGCGGGCGGATTGTTGTATTGTTGAGGCGTGTGAAGATTGGGCTGGGGGAGTTATGGTTGAGGTGTGTGAAGATTGGGCTGGGGGGGGGGAATGCTTATGTTACCATGTTGATGTCATTGTTTTTGTTACTGTTATAAAAATGTTCAAATACCTTAATAAAATATTATTTAACAAAAAGACTTGGAACTATATCGCTGTTCCTTCATTGTCACTGGGCCAAAATCTTGGAACTCCCTAATAGCACAGTGGGTGTACCTACACCAGATGAGACTGCAGTTGCACAAGAAAGCGGCTCATCATCACCACCTCGAGGATGATTTGAGATGTGCAATAAATGCTGGCCCAGCCAATGGCGCCTATAAAAGAATTTACAAAAAAACGGCCAACCCATAATCTGTCTCTCTTCTCCCTATAACATAGCCAAAAGTTTCAGGTAACATTCACGTGTATAAGTTCATGACCATACTCCTTCATCTTAGGAATCCCCTTTCAAACCTGCAATCACCCCTTCCAACACTGTTCATTTGTCTCTGGCCTTGTGCATCCCGCCCCATGTTTCCCTAACTTTAGTGGCCATGACATTCAGACTCCTTGGACCATGCTCTGGAATTCCTTCGCTAAGCTTTGCTTTCTGAACATCCCTCTCTCTTTAAGACACTTCTAAACAGCCACATTCTCAACCAAGCTTTTGGTGGCCATTGTAACATCTCCAACTTTGACTCAGCATCCAATTTTTCAAGTATGCCTCGATGAAGCATCTTCCAGTGTTTATTCTGTGTTAAATATGCCATACAAATGCAAATTGTTTTGTATTGGCACCTTACTATAGTTTCAATTTGATGAAATGTAGACTGATGTGTAAATCTTTGCAAGAATGATTAAATTGCTTGACTTCACTTTAATGTATTCCTTAACCATAGAAAAGTACAAAGCTGATAGCGCTTGGCTATAACAATAAATGGAATACAGTCTGAGAATGACCCATCGGAAACTATATTGTTTTAGGACTCCTATGTTACTTGACCAAAAGCACTGCACTGATAGATTTACAGTAAACTGTCAAGTATTTCTTCCTTTGTTTACAGAAAGCTTGGTTTGGACAAAGCCAGCAACCAAGGGTTCAACGCCACTCCCTCGGAGTTTGCATTCTGCTACTGTTATTGGAAATAAGTAAGTGTTCTGCTGCTAACTGAGTATTGTTCCAAATAGTCAGTAATGAACAAGAAAGCATGTGGTGCGAGAGGAGCATTCTGTCCATGGCCTCTTTGCAGGATAATGACTGGGTGTCATTTCTCATGAGTTTAGTGGAATCGTACTACTATAATCGGAATGATTAATTGCTCTATTTAAAATAATGTGCAAGGGCGAGGGAGAGAAATTGTTTAAAATATGTTCTGATTCATCTTTACTGGGGTCTTCACTATAGCAGGTATGTATTGTGAATGGTGAGTACTTAAGTGATACACTGGTATTTTGGTGGCTTTTAAAACACTTTACAAATATCTAATTACATGTACAGTAGTTAAGCTCTGAAGAACATTCCTTTCCCATTCCCAACTTCTAGAAATGATTTGCTTCCAGCTGGAAAATTTGTGGTGGAGATGGAAAAGTGGTGAATAAATTGGTCACATCAGTGCAAATTCATAATGCATCTAGCTCCTGTGATTATAACCTTGTGCATTTTGAATATTTGTCAAATGTAATATATTCATCCCAGGAGTACGTGCTTAGCACAACACTAAACGTTCTTACTAGTAGCAAATCCTTGCTGATTTCCCATCACTGAAACAGGTTTGAGGTTGCAGCAATTAAAAACATGATGTACAGTAAAATTGCAGCCTAAATGATCAGCATTGAATCTGAGGCCATCTCCAGGCAGATGTCTCGCAGTTTCATTTTTTTGTATCATTTGCAGTATAACTTTGCAAGCCACTTGGAGTGGTTTAGGGCATTCAGTATGATTGTTAATTAATCATATTATCACGTGAAGTTTATAGGCTTCACAGCGAACCTTTAATTGATCTGCTAATCCCACATTTGAAATAAATTATCACGGAGACTAAACTGGAAATGTAAACGGCCTTTAATGTTCTATCTGATGTTATTTTTCACCTAATTATATTATGTTGATACATTTTTGTTTATTAAATTGTAATGATCACTGTTTAGCACTTCATCTGTTATGTAGCACATTTCCAAATTAGGTGCTAGAATCCTCTTATGGTCTTTTTAGTTTCCATAAACTATTATCTGTATTTGTCGTTTTGATGATTATGTATTCGTTTAAATCTTTTTATTAATTAGAAGGTCAATTGTCCAAATTTTTTGCTCGTCCATTTCTGATTGAGCTTTTCAGATGTATGTTTTCACAGTGTAAATATATCTGAACACTCCAAATTTCCCATAGGTTTGGATAATTGACATTCTGTTGCATTTAAACAGCACAAACCGTGCTGATTGTGTTTTCCTTGTTAAGTCTGATATATCTGTTTTAAAGACAATGCACAGTTTTGTTGTAAATAGTTTTCAGCACAACCTGTTTATGTTTTTGTCTGTATTTATTTTTCTTTAGAATGTTTGTCTTTGGTGGCTGGGTACCACTTGTGATGGATGATGTGAAAGTTGCCACTCATGAAAAGGAATGGAAGTGCACAAATACACTTGCTTACTTACATTTAGGTCAGTCTCTTGAGTTTCCTACTTAAGCGACTAATGGGTATGAAATCAAACCGCATTTTCCCCTCCTGCTTTCTCCAGCCATTGTTAAAGATTGTAGTGAAAAATGGCATGTTTTTCATTTCCATTTTTTGTGCAGATAAAAGTGTTGTCCATTCGGTGTGTGCTGTGGCTCAGTCAATTATGCACATGACTCTGAGTCAGAATGCCACAGGGTCAAGACTCCAAAGATTTGAGCACACAATCTTGGCTGACAGTGCAGTGCTGTACCGAGTCAGTGCTGTCTTTCGAATTAAATGTTAAACCAAGACTTTCTGGAAATAGATGCATTAATGACCAGCAGTACTTTATTTAATATTCATATGTTTCAGTCAAGAGAATTATTCAAACTAGAAAGTAGGCAAGAATGTAGCAATCGAATTTCCCTACAGAAGATTTCAAGCTAACTTTTCTGTCAGAATTATTGAGCAATTTGTTCAAGAAGCAATTTTGCAATTTCAATCATTTGCTTGCTTCCTCTAAAGTTAAGAAATAACATGTACATATTTGAGGAGATCATTCTTCATGATTGTACTTAACCTTTTTGCAATGTTCTAATAAAGAGAAACTGAAATTTCCTTGAACTTCCATATTTATATTGATTGCCAATTATTTTAACTGGTCCTAGGCTTGGGTATTTTTTACTCATCGACTCTAGACTTCTATAAAGATTCAGCAGATATATCCGATTTAGACGTGGCCAAAATGAGTTGCATATTGGCAATATATTACCAATTCTACCTGATTATTATTGCATTAAGTCTATTCCTATACATGTTTTAGTTTATGCAGCCCTATGTGAAGTGTAGCACAGTAGCTTATTTTTCCATCAAGGCACAGGCGGGGCATTTTTCTTTACATGCTTTAGGGACAATGGTGCTTTAATAATTTTGTACGCCACTTAGTCATAGAGTGCAGTGTCATTTAGTAAATTTTTTTTAATGAAAGATTCAAATGATCAATTTCAATCAGTTTCAGATAGCATGGTCTTCATGCATGTTACCATAGAACCTTTTACTGTGTAGTTAGTTCAAATATTTTAGAAGCAGTGATTTCTAGATTGCCAGTATAACTCCTTAATGTTAACTGATTGCCATTACTAGGCAGTTAACTTTTCATAAGCTAATTCACAAAGTGTATCCACAAATAAATAGTATACACTAGTGTATACTTCAAATATAACCTGATTCAATTTAGGGTAAAATATGTGTACTTTTTTTAAAAACTTGCATTTAACATTTCTTGTGTTGAGTGTGTAGGTGTTTCAGTAATATTGAAGTATATATCAAAATGGAACTATTTAATTGCGTTGTGTTTACTATTATATAGATGGTGTAATATTTTTAAACATGGGCAAAATGAATTAAGTTAGTGGTATATTTCTGGCAGATGGCAATATGTGGACACCTATAGTTTCGGACACATTGGAGGACAATGTACCAAGGGCCAGGGCTGGCCACTGTGCTGTTGCTATTCATACTCGTCTTTATATCTGGAGTGGGAGAGATGGCTACCGGAAGGCTTGGAATAATCAAGTTTGCTGTAAAGATCTTTGGTATTTGGAAACTGGTGAGTGTTGCATGGCCCTTAAAGGTAAACTTGGGCTGACGAATTAGAGATTTTTTTTGTTTGATGTGTTTAAAATTTCTGTAACAGTAAATGGCGAGGGACAGCACGGTGGTGCAGTGGTTAGCACTGGTGCCTCACGGCGCCAGGGACCCAGGTTCGATTCCGTCCCCGGGTCACTGTCTGTGTGGAGTTTGCACATTCTCCCCGTGTCTGCGTGGGTCTCGCCCCCACAACCCAAAAAGATGTGCAGGATAGGTGGGTTGGCCACGCTAAATTTCCCCTTAATTGGGAAAAAAAACATTGGATTTATTTTTTTTTAAAGTAAATGGTGAGAGTATGGGTTCAAATGTCAAAGGGATAATTTAGGACTAATATCAGGAAGTTTTTCTTCATGCCATTTGAAATGTGAAACATACCAGCTGAATTAGCACTGGAGGCAAAAATCTTGAGGTCACTTAAAAAAAAAAGTTGGGTGCTGCACTTGCAAGAGAAATGTAAGGTATTTCTGGATGGATGAATGAACTTTCTCATCTATAAATATATTGTGTATTTCCATTTCAGTTGCTTGATTTTTATTTCAAAAGAAGGGAAGTATTTATTTTCATGACCATAAATGTTAGGTAGCAGAGCTGGAACTTAACATGGCATGTTTTTAAAAACTAGTGGTCGAAGTAGGAAATTATTTGAGAGTTGGAATCTAGATCAACAACATGAAACGAATTTCATGGTGAGCCATTATCAGTCTACACCAATTCATTTTGAGATAAAGTTGACACTGGAATGATGGAGGGCAGCAATTTAGCTTGCACATTTTCTTCCAAGAATGTTTCTTGAAAATTGAGACAGCAGAAAAGTGAGCCTGGATACAGGCATGTGAGTGAAATATTGAAATACAGTTTTCCTAACTATAACTTGAAACACTGTTTTGTTTGTCTTTAGAAAAGCCCCCTGCACCATCCCGTGTACAATTGGTTCGAGCCAGCACAAATTCACTTGAAGTGTGTTGGGGTGCTGTTCCAACCGCAGATGCCTACCTTCTTCAGCTGCAAAAGTATGATATGCCGCCATCAACTACCACCACCACCATGGCAACTCCATCATTGAGCAACACCGCACTGCCTCAGAAGACTCCATGCAGCCCTATTTCTCCTACACCTGCTTCTCCTGCCACACTCCCTGTTTCTAAAGTAGCCTCCCCCACTAGTGCGCTGGTTCCTGGAATGACGAGTAAGCCTCAAAGTACTTTTAACCGTTTTAATTGTCACCATTTGTTTAGCAAATGGTGGCCAATCACGGAACCATATCTAATGTTGTACACTATGTTTTGAGTTTTGCAAGCACGGGCTGGTTGGGTACAGTTAGTACTTTGCCTTTTGTGAGCAGCTGGAAGTGCGTGTTTGATACAATCGTCAGTGGTTGGGATATATGGCCTACATACCTGGCACTGAAATTCATATACAACGTTACTTGTTTGTGTGATAGACAGAATTTTATTTGGCTTGACAGCAGCACACTGTTAGTGGAAAATACTATTTGTGTTGCCACTACATAATTTTAAAAATAAATAAATTTAGAGTTTCCAATTAAGGGGCAATTTAGAGTGCCAATCCACCTAACCTGCACATCTTTGGGTTGTGGTTGTGTCCCCGCACACACAGGGAGAATGCAAACTCCACACAGACAGTGACCCAGGGCCAGGATCGAACCGGGGACCTCGGCACTGTAGGCAGCAGTGCTAGCCATGTTGCCACTGCATAACAGCAGTGTGAAACAGCTAGCTTCATTTGTTGCTCAAATCTTTGAGACAATTTGCCCTTCCAGGGTAATCTGAGGTAGACAGGGTACTTTTCAGGACAAAAATAATTTAAAAATCAGCAGCACCAAAATAACCTTGCTACAAAATCAGCATCATCAAAATAAACCTTGCTGCGTGGGAGGAATGTAATTAATAGCATCCCAATGTTTGTAAATATGAGCCTTAAATATTTTCTTGTCCAACTGTCTATGAAACTGCGGAAGACAAAGACCAATCAGAATTTACCTTCCTGGTTTAAATTTAGACAAATGCTTGGTGGTTAACTGTTTGCTGGTGCATTGTCCATCGCAATGCTTCGACTAATCAGAGTCCACTTGCCAACCAATCAGCACTCTCTTCTCGTGCAGTTTAAACGGTTGTTCCTTTTACAGTTGGTATTCTTACAAATCTGTCCTAATAAGTGCAAGACCAAAAGCTTCGACAGCATGTCTCTTTTTTTCAGCTATACTGGAGTTCTGTACTACCAAGTGACTATCTATTGCAACAGTCTGAACTGAGGAACATATTTCATTTGGAGTAATATTCTAGAACTTCAATTAATCGTTCAGTTTTTGGTTTCTGCAGTGCCGTACATATTTCTACTTTGTATTCCATAAAGGTGCTGTGACTACCGTGCAAGTCCCTGCTGCTCAGGTATCTGGAATGTCTTCAGCAGCCACCCAGCTGGTTACAGTCTCCCAGCAAGCTGTGCAGACAGTAAAAGCTGCAGTTTCATCCTTACCTGCTGGTGTCCGTCTGGTTGTCCCAGCTCAAAGCGCCACTAATGCTGTTCCCTCTGTAGTAAGTGTGAGTATTCATTTTTCTTTCTCTCTTATTTACCAGTTGAATCAATTTAATTTTGATCATGAGGTTTGAAGTTCAGTGAGAGGGAAAATTCAGTGTTGTAGTTAGTGGAGTTATAACGTTCTGTTAAGGGTGACTTTATAGTGGTGATAAATTAGAAATGTAGGATGGTATATTTGTGGGGAAGCAAGACAAATTAGATTGCGTGATTGGGTCTCCCAAAAAGGAGGAAGTGTATTGTCCCACACTGTTAAACTAATAAATGATTGCCCAATGATTGAAGGGATGTGTTAAGTCATCAAAATGTATCTTAATCAAAGCTTGGCTTAAGAAAATTAAGGTTTATAATCAATGTTCCCTGTAATTTCTTTAGGTGTGCAGTCCCTTTAATATTTTTATGTGTGATAATTTAAAAGGGCTGACTTGTGTTCTGCCTGCGCAGGGACTTTTGGGTTGCTGTGTGTCCACGCAGCTTAGAGGGAACATTGGCTACAGGAACGCTGGAGCACCACTTGGCAGCATTCAAGGAGTCTGAAGCATAATTCTCATACTTGTTTAAAAACAATTCCAATTAAGGGGCATTTTACCATGGCCTATCCACCTACCCTGCACATTTGTGGTTGGCGGGGTGAGGCCCATTCAGACACAGGGAGAATGTGCAAACTCCTCATGGACAGTGACCCAAGACCGGGATCTAACCCAGGTCCTCGGCACCGCGAGGCAGCAATGCTAACCACTGCGCCACCGTGCCGCCCCTTTAATTCTGATACTTAACCACTAACCTGGCTTATCTGTATGAGGCCAACGTTGTGGAAAAGTGGCTTAATTAGGAATGGCTTGAAGTTAGTTAGAGACTGATTGCTTTTATTGCAGGTTTCTCTAGACTCGTATATCTCCTGTGGCCATGCACGTTATAAATCAGATGAGACACTATTTTATGACTGGAGTATTCTAAATGTTGTTTGGAAGCAGCATCTCGCATGCCAATGAGGCCACAAATTCTAAAAAGCACCTCCTACTCCATTTATCAAACTTGCATCCTTGTATTTGAATAAGGGAAAAAATAATTACAGGGCTATTGGGAAAAAGTAGGGGAATGGAACCAATTGGACAGCTCTACAGAAGAGCTGGCACAGGCATGATCACAGAATGGTTAAGGTACAGAAGGAGGCCATGTGGCCTGAACCATTCGCTGTGTGAAAAAGATTTTTCTCACATCACATTTGTTTCTTTTGCAAATCACGTTAAATCTGTGCTCTCTCATTCCTGATCCTTTTACGAGTGGGAAACATTTTTGGCACCTACTCTGTCTAGCCCCCCTCATGATTTTGAACATCTCTATCAAATCTCTCAGCCTTTTTCTCCCAAAGGAGAACAGCCCCAACCCTCCAATCTACTCTCATAACTCTAGTTGCTCATCACTGGGACCATTCTTGTAAACTGCTTCTGCGCTCTCTCCATTAGTGTGGCGCCCAGACTGTACACAGTACTCCAGCTGAGGTCTAACTGTATAAGTTCCACATAACTTCCTTACTCTTGCATGCTATGCCCTTATTAATGAAGCCCAGAATACTATATGATTTATTAACTGCTCTTTCTAACTCTCCTGCCACCTTCAATGACCTATGCACATATACACCCAGGTCCCTCTGCTTCTGCACCCATTTAGGAATTTTACCCCTTATTTTATTTGTCTTTCCATGTTCTTCTGACCAATATGCATCACCATTCACTCATCCACATTGACCTTCATCTGCCACCTATCTGCCCACTCCAATTCATCTACATCCTATTGAAGTTCTACACTGTCCTCTTCACAGTTTACAATAGTTTCAAGTTTTGTATCTTCTGAAAACCAAGATCTAGATCATTAATATCAGGAAAAGAAAGGCCCCCCGGGGAACACCACTACAAACCTTCCACGAGCCTAAAAAATATCCAATGACTATTACTCTCTGCTTCCTCATATTTGGCCAATTTTGTATTTGTGTTGCTTTTCTCAAGTCAATTGTGTAGCACTGTATCGAGCGCCTTTTGAAAGTCTATGTGGCTGCACGGTGGCGCAGTGGTTAGCACTGCGGCCTCACGGCGCTGAGGACCCGAGTTCAATCCCGACCCCGGATCACTGTGAAAAATTTAAAATCGCTTATTGTCACAAGTAGGCTTCAAATGAAGTCACTGTGAAAATCCCCTAGTCGCCACATTCCGGCACCTGTTCGGGGAGGCTGTTACGGGAATTGAACCGTACTGCTGGCCTGCCTGGGTCTGCTTTCAAAGCCAGTGATTTAGCCCTGTGCTAAACAATGTGCGTGTGGCGTTTGCACATTCTTCACATGTTTGTGTGGGTCTCATCCCCACAACGCAAAGATGTGCAGGCTAGGTGGATTGACCACGTTAAATTGCCCCATAATTGGGTTCTTGAATTTAAAAAAAAATTAAAGTCCATGTACACATCAACAGCATTACCCTCATCGATCCATCTTCCAAAAACTCCAGTAAGTTAGTTAAACACTATTTCCCCTTTAGAAATCCATGCTGGCTGTCTTCTAATAGATTCATATGACTACTGATTCTATACCGAATAATTGTTTCAAAAGCTTACCCATCACTGATATTAAATTGACTGGTCTGTAATTGCAGGGGCTATCCGTACAATCTTTTTTGAACAAGGGAGTAACATTTACAAATCTCCACTCATCTGGCATCTTCCCTGAGTCTAGAGAAGACGAAGATTATGGTCAGCACCGCTGCAATTTTCTTCTCGCTTCCTTTGGTATCCTTGGATGCATAATGGTGCATTGATAAACCGATTGGCCACCATTTTTGCTGTATTATTCTGTGATTCTTTGATACGAGCAGAGATATAATTCCCAGTCAGCAGTGTGCTCCAGAATGGCAACACAGAGCAGTCGCATACAAGTGAGAATATATTCCACTGTGCCCAAAGTTGAGGGTGGGAGGAGAAGCTGCTATTAGCTATGGTCTGCTGATAATTAGATTGCAACCAAGCGAGGCAGTCAAGTGGACTAGGCAGCAGAGAAGAGAGCGAGCTGTGAGATTAACTGTTGAAAACTGCAGAGGTCATGGGGAACAAGGGTAAATGATGTGCTATGGTAATAGCCACCATTGTTAGTGCCATTTTGGTGTTGTGGGAAAGGCAGAAAGCTGAAAAGAGAGATTCATGCAGAGTGCCAAGAGAGTTGAGCACAGTTTTGGGATGCAAAAATGTGCCAAAGAATCTTGGTGAGGAAAAGCAGTTTAGAGATGGATTGATAGTTTGATAGGACAAGAGAGATTATTGCTGAGGGAAGAGTGTATGATGAAGGCAGATTTGAATGGTAGCAGTATAATTGGCAAGGAAAGGAAATTATTTTCTGTGATATCTGAAATGGGAGGCAGGAAGCGAAGTTGGATGTTTCATCCTTGGCAGTCCCTCGATTTGAGATGACGTTTGCTGAGGGTTGTGAGTTTTTGTCATGGATCGTCATGTTACCCAACAGGTTTGCAGGTCTTTGGGCACATTGGACAGGATATCTAGTGGGATCAGGAGAGCAGGAATTGCTTCCTTTCCTTCTGTGGTGCTGCTCTGCCTCATCATTGGGTGTTTGGTCTTGAAGCATGATGCAGCTTTATGGACAAATTATTGCCATTTTGAACAGTTGGTAGATGGCAAAATTCCTGAAAAATCAACTAAAGTCAACTGGACACTGTGTCCAGATGGCCAAAAACATCTCCCACTCCCTGTCCTGCACCCCGCAGACTACACACGTGCACACAAACACACATACCGTTTTCTCAACTCTCAAAGGGCCAGCATTCCAGGTGAAGACGAAGAAAATGCTTTTAAAAGAAAAATTTGAGTACCCAATTTTTCCAATTAAGGGGCAAATTAGAGTGGTCAATTAACCTACTCTGCTCATCCTTTTGGATTGCGGGGGTGAGACCCACGTAGACAGAGGGAGAATGTGCAAACTCCACACGGACAGTGACCAGGGGCCAGGATCGAACCCGGGTCCTCAGAACCATGAGGCAGCAGTGCTAGCCCCTACACCACTGTGCTAGAAAACACTTAAAATATATTCTGAAGCTCTCTTTGAAGTCCACCAACATTGACATTAATGACTGGGAGGAACTTGCTATCAATTGTTCAAAGTTAATGTTGATTGGGAATGGGGTTGAGGGAGCAAGAAGGTAGGTCACCCTTTTCTAAATATTCATGGGGAATTATACATTAAATAATAGCAGATGTTTCTTCCTTTCTTTCCTATCGGAATAAAATCCTCTGATCTGAATGTTGCTTTTTTTCACCAGGGTAGAGGAACGTCTGTTTAACTGTAAGCTTGTGTTTTTATCAAGAAGTAATTGCATGAAAAGAGCATGGAATATTAGATAGTAAATATTTTTTTTTAAAGTGCAAAATCTGGCTGCAAATTTCAATGTTCCTATGTTTTTTATTCACAGTGACCTTTTTTTTAGGGTTAATTGCAGGTGGGAGAAATCATCAGCCCCTCATTGGTGAAAAATTAAGCTATTGCTAGCTGAATTTCTCCATAACACAACAGAGAGTGTGGAGTTCTTGGGAGGATATTGTGTTCACAAATGTTAGATCTATTTGTAAATTACCTATATTTTAAAAGTTAGCTATAATAAACATTGACCTTACTATTCATTTGTATGGAGCACTTATTCCATGCAGTATATCAGGTATATTTTTCATTATTGACAGAATGGGGGAATGGTGATTTCTATGAAGCAAAGGCAAACAAAATGAATTTTTCTCTTCATGTGGGTGAAGAAGATTATGGTATTTAATTGTGAAATAAATGTTTTTTGCCAGTGAGCCATAATGGACAGGTTTGTGTGAAAGAACATCTAAAAATGTACCGTAATTCTGCAACAGCTGTGTTAAAGTACCTTTTTGTTGTGCAGGTGAACACGCCGGCCACAACAATGCTGAAGACAGCAGCTGCACAAGTGGCAACATCATCTGGCTCTCTTGGCTCTGCTTCATCGCGACCTATTATAACTGTACATAAATCTGGTGCATTGACTGTAGCTCAACAGACTCAAGTTGTCACCACTGTCGTGGGCGGTGTCACCAAAACGTTCACGCTGGTCAAAAGCCCTATTCAAGTTGGTGGTGGAGGATCCCTGGTAATTAGCACTTCAAAATTATTAGATCGCTTTGCATGCCAGATTTTTGCTGATGGATTAATGAAGCCTCTCTGTGATTTCTCCTCATTAAATGCTGAGGTTTTGGTTCTCATTGACATTAATCTGGCCTTGTGGCTTGCTGGCCCCTGAAGAGGGGCCAATGAAATGTGAGTGAAGTCACGAGTAGCTGATCTGTAATAGCAGTTTTACCCATGAATGGCAGATTGAAAATCTTGCCTTGATGACCTGAACATGTGTGGCTGGCCACTGCCGCAAAAATGTGCTGCATAGTAAAAAAAAATGAAATAAAAATTGCTTATTGTCACAAGTAGGCTTCAAATGAAGTTACTGTGAAAAGCCCCTAGTTGACACATTCCAGCGCCTGTTCGGGGAGGCTGGTACGAGAATTGAACCGTGCTGCTGGCCTGCCTTGGTCTGCTTTAAAAGCCAGCGATTTAGCCCAGTGTGCTAAACCAGCCCCTGCAGTATAGGTTGGTAACAGAGAGGTTGGAGATGGGGGTTAGTGGAAGATAACCTTTCCCCTCCAAAACATAATTTAAAGGGCCTTATCCTTACATTTTGGGAAAAAGAAAATGCTCTCATCTTTGGGGATTCAGGCCTTGGCCTGAACCTTAAAGGATGGAGATGAATATGTAGATGAATATGAAGATGGAGGGGACTCAATCGTAAGGGGAATAGACAGGCGGTTCTGCGGACACAATCAAGACTCCAGGATAGTATGTTGCCTCCCCGTTGCAAGGGTCAAGAATGTCTCGGAGTGGCTGCAGGGTATTCTGGGAGGGGAGGGGGGGGGTGAACAGCCAGCTGTTGTGGTGCACATAGGCACCAACGATATAGGTAAAAAAACAGGACGAGGTCCTACAAGCTGAATTCAGGGAGTTAGGAGTTAAACTAAAAAGTAGGACCTCAAAGGTAGTAATCTCAGGATTGCTACAAGTGCCACGAGCTAGTCAGAGTAGGAATGTCAGGATAGATAGGATGAATGCGTGGCTCGAGAGATGGTGCAAGAGGGAAGGATTCAAATTCCTGGGGCATTGGAACCGGTTCTGGGGGAGGTGGGACCAATACAAACCGACGGTCTGCACCTGGGCAGGACTGGAACCGATGTCCTGGGAGGGGGGGGGGGTTTGCTAGAGCTGTTGGGGAGGGTTTAAACTAATGTGGCAGGGGGATGGGAACCGATGCAGGAAGTTGGACGGTAGTAAAACAGGGACAGAAGCAAAAGGAAGTAAGGGGGAAAGTGTAAGGCAGAGAAGCCATAGTCAAAAATCAAAAAGGGCGACAGTACAAAGTACAGTGACTGAGGGGGGCTCGGTGAATAGGCCGTAATACTAAAAGGAATAAAACGGGAAGTAAAAACATTAATGGTAAGTGACGCGGCAGGTTGTTACATGAAGATATGGGTTCAACGACAAGGAAAATTAGGAGAAAAGTTAAGAGGAAATATAACTTAGGCGAGGTTACTGATCGAGGTGTTAAGATTCAAAACGGAGGTAAAAAAGCCAACATAAGTACTTTACCTGAATGCTCGT
The DNA here is from genome assembly GCF_902713615.1 of Scyliorhinus canicula. Taxonomy (NCBI): domain Eukaryota; kingdom Metazoa; phylum Chordata; class Chondrichthyes; order Carcharhiniformes; family Scyliorhinidae; genus Scyliorhinus; species Scyliorhinus canicula. The sequence goes on along the minus strand of NC_052165.1, from coordinate 35,264,165 downwards.
AGTATGCGGAATAAGGTAAATGAGTTGATGGCGCAAATCATCGTGAATGACTATGATTTAGTGGCCATTACTGAAACATGGTTAAAGGATGGTCACAACTGGGAGTTAAATATCTGAGGGAAACTATTCGGAAGGACAGAGTGGATGGTAAGGGAGGTGGTGTAGCTCTGTTATTTAAGGATGACATCCGGGCAATAGTAAGGGATGACATCGGTGCTATGGAGGATAAGGTTGAATCCATTTGGGTGGAAATCAGGAATAGTAAGGCGTAAAAGTCACTGATAAGAGTAGTCTATAGGCCACCAAATAGTAACGTTATGGTGGGACAGGCAATAAACAAACAAATAACGGATGCATGTAGAAATGGTACAGCAGTTATCATGGGGGATTTTAATCTACATGTCGATTGGTTTAACCAGGTAGGTCAAGGCAGCCTTGAGGAGGAGTTTATAGAATGTATCCGTGATAGTTTCCTAGAACAGTATGTAATGGAACCTAGATCCATTATAAGCGGTCCTAGATCTTGTCCTGTGTAATGAGACAGGATTGATTCATGATCTCATAGTTAGGGATCCCCTCGGAAGGAGCGATCACAATATGGTGGAACTTAAAATACAGATGGAGGGTGAGAAGGTAAAATCAAATACTCTTGATTTGTGCTTAAACAAAGGAGATTACAATGGGATGAGAGAAGAACTAGCTAAGGTAGACTGGGAGCAAAGACTTTATGGTGGAACAGTGGAGAACCTTCCAAGCGATTTTTCACAGTGATCAGCAAAGGTTTGTACCAACAAAAAGGAAGGATGGTAGAAAGAGGGAAAATCGACCGTGGATGCCTAAGGAAATAAGGGAGAGTATCAAATTGAAGGAAAAAGCATACAAAGTGGCAAAGATTAGTGAGAGAGTAGAGGACTGGGAAATCTTTAGGGGTCAACAGAAAGCTACCAATAAAGCTATAAAGAAGAGTAAGATAGATTATGAGAGTAAACTTGCTCAGAATATAAAAATAGATAGTAGAAGTTTCTACAAATATATAAAACAAAAAAGAGTGGCTACGGTAAACATTGGTCCTTTAGAGGATGAGAACGGAGTTTTAATAATGGGAGATGAGGAAATGGCTGAGGAACTGAGCAGGTTTTTTGGGTCGGTCTTCACAGTGGAAGACACAAATACTATGCCAGTGACAGAAATGAGGCTATGACAGGTGAGGACCTTGAGAGGATTGTTATCACTAAGCAGGCAGTGATGGGCAAGCTAATGGGGCTAACGGTAGACAAGTCTCCTGGCCCTGATGGAATGCATCCCAGAGTGCTAAAAGAGATGGCTAGGGAAATTGCAAATGCACTAGTGATAATTTACCAAAATTCACTAGACTCTGGTGTGGTCCCGGGGGATTGGAAATTAGCAAACGTGACACCATTGTTTAAAAAAGGAGGTAGTCAGAGAGCGGGTAATTATAGGCCAGTGAGCTTAACTTCGGTAGTAGGGAAGATGCTGGAATCTATCATCAAGTAAGAAATAGCAAGGCATCTGGATAGAAATTGTCCCATTGAAATGAAATGAAAATCACTTATTGTCACGAGTAGCCTTCAATGAAGTTACTGTGAAAAGCCCCTAGTCGCCACATTCCGGCGCCTGTCCGCAGACGCAGCATGGGTTCATAAAGGGCAGGTCGTGCCTAACTAATTGAGTGGAATTTTTTGAGGATATTACCAGCACAGTAGATAACGGGGAGCCAATGGATGTGGTATATCTGGATTTCCAGAAAGCCTTTGACAAGGTGCCACACAAAAGGTTGTTGGATATGATAAAGATGCATGGCATTAAGGGTGATGTAGCATGAATTGGTTAATTAGTAGAAAGCAAAGAGTGGGGATTAATGGGTGTTTCTCTGGTTGGCAGTCAGTAGCTAGTGGTGTCCCTCAGGGATCAGTGTTAGTCCCACAATTGTTCACAATTTGCGTAGATGATTTGGAGTTGGGGACCAAGGGCAATGCGTCCAAGTTTGCAGACGACACTTAAGATGAGTGGTAAAGCAAAAAGTGCAGAGGATACTGGAAGTCTGCAGAGGGATTTGGACAGGTTAAGTGAATGGGCTAGGGTCTGGCAGATGGAATACAATGTTGCCAAATGTGAGGTTATACATTTTGGTAGGAATAACAGCAAACGGGATTATTATTTAAATGATAAAATATTAAAGCATGCTGGCACTGGAGGGTGTGCAGAGGAGATTCACTAGGTTAATCCCAGAGTTGAAGGGGTTGGATTACGAGGAGAGGTTGAATAGACTGGGACTGTACTCGTTGGAATTTAGAAGGATGAGGGGGGATCTTATAGAAACATAAAATTATGAAGGGAATAGATAGGATAGATGCGGGCAGGTTGTTTCCACTGGCGGGTGAAAGCAAAACTGGGGGGGGGGGGGGGGGGGGGGGCATAGCCTCAAAATAAGGGGAAGTAGATTTAGGACTGAGTTTAGGAGGAACTTCTTCACCCAAAGGGTTGTGAATCTATGGAATTCCTTGCCCAGTGAAGCAGTAGAGGCTCCTTCATTAAATGTTTTTAAGATAAAGATAGATAGTTTTTTGAAGAATAAAGGGATTGAGGGTTATGATGTTCGGGCTGGAAAGTGGAGCTGAGACCACAAAAGATCAGCCATGATCTCATTGAATGGCGGGGCAGGCTCAAGGGGCCAGATGGCCTACTCCTGCTCCTAGTTCTTATGTTCTAATATGTACCTGCATCCCGTATAATATTGGATCCCATGTAAGCCATTGGCGCAGGACTGTCAGTGTTGGAAGCCCTCAACCCACTTATTGTTCTTTGGGTGCAGACGACGCGGTTGTCACAATGTTTGACTCTCCTTTTGCACCAACATTTCTTCAGTTTTGTTTCCTAAACAAACTGGATTCCTATGTGCCTTGTAGCAAAGTGGTAGGACACATGTGATTGCTTGATATTTCCTACCTGATGAATTCTTGATCTCATCTGTACCATCACAGGAACTGGGTGGAGAGGAGAGAAAATTAGAGAAAAAATGCATTTACTACAGCTCATTGCAGAGGCCTTAGGATAGGCCCCCTTTTCATTTAGTTAATTGATGCATTATATGATTAAACCTGGAGAGATCAATGGCAATTGTGCGTACATGGCTTTATTTATCCTGATTTACATTTTGCCAAGTTTTAAGATTTGTTATTTTAAAGAGCCATGAAAATTTGTACAGCAGGAACAATTTGTTTAATGTGTTTGATATTTCTAACTTCCTGGAGAAAACAAGATGATCTTTTGTAACATTTGCCATTTTGTTTTGCTGGATTGTAGGTTTTTTTTTTAAACAAACAATTTTATTGAGGTTTTTTTTGGCATTGTAAACAGTTCCAGATAACAGAAATATGCAAACATTAACGTAAAACCAATACTTCAATCAAACCATAATGCACATACCCGCTCCTCTCCCATAGACACTACCCGCCTATTTGTCCCTCCTACTCTGGTCTAATCTCTCCCCCCCCCCCTCTCCTGATGTTCACTCTCCCACGAAGAAGTCGATGAATGGTTGCCACCTTCGGGCAAACCTCAGTACAGATCCCCTCACGGCGAACTTAATTTTTTCCATACCCAGAAACCTTGACGTGTCCGAAAGCCATAGTTCGGTCTTCGGGGGTTTTGAGTCCCTCCATGCCAGCAGTACTCGTCACCAGACTATTAGGGAAAGTAAAGGCCAGAACATCTGCCTCTTTCTTCCCCTGGACTCCCGGGTCTTCCGAAACCCTGAAAATTGCCATCGCTGGACTCATCACCACCCTTGTTTTCAGCACCCGGGACATGACCCCTGCAAATCCCTCCCAGTACCCCCTAAGCTTAGGACATGAATGTGAACGTGGTTCGCTGGTCCTCCTACGCATTTAGCGCACTTGTCCTCTACCCCAAAGAATTTGCTCATCCGAGCTACCGTCATGTGGGCCCGGTGAACGACCTTAAATTGAATCAGGCCGAACCTGGCACATGTTTCGGTTGAGTTTATCCGACTCAGGGCTTCCGCCCACAGCCTGTCCTCCATCTCCCCGCCAAGCTCCTCCTCCCATTTGAGTTTCAGTTCCTCCGTCTGGGACACTTTCCCCTTCATGAGCACCGTGTAAATATCCAAGACTCTACCCTCTCCTCCTTCTCCTCTAGAGACTATTCTGTCCTGGATCCCTATTGGCGGGAGGCGTGGGAAGGATGGGACCTGTCTGCGTACAAAGTCCCGCATCTGTAAGTACCTAAAGTCATTTCCCCTTACCAGCCCAAATTTCTCCTCCAAACCCCTCAGACTCGCAAAGCTCCCCTCCAGGAACATTTCGCTCACCCCCGCCCGCCGCCATGTTCGAAACCCTCCATCCATGTTCCCAGGGGCGAATCGATGGTTATCACATTGGAGCCCAGACAGACACACCCACCTCCCCTACATGCCTCCTCCACTGGCCCCATATCCGCAGGGCCGCCTCCACTACCGGGCTGGTGGAGTACCTGGCCGGCGACAGCGGTAGGGGAGCCGTGACCAGGGCTGCCAAACTGGTGCCCCTGCACGAAACCGCCTCCACTCGCTCCCAGATAGACCCCACACCCACAATCCGGCTATGTTAGCCGCCCAGTAGTAGTTGATCAGGCTCTGCAATGCCAGTCCTTCCTTGCTGCGGCTCCTTTCAAGCATCGCCTTCTTCGCCCGCGGGGAATTTCCTGCGCAGACAAAGCTCATGATGATTTTGCCAGTCCTTTTGAAGAAGGACTGTGGGATAAAGATCGGGAGGCACTGGAAGATGAACAGGAATCTAGGGAGGATTGTCATCTTTACAGTCTGCACCCTCCCCGCCAGTGACAGCGGGAGTGCATCCCATCTCCGAAACTCCCTCTTCATTTGTTCCACCACTCTAGTCAAATTTAACTTATGCAACCTGCCCCAGTCTCGTGCCACCTGTATCCCCAAGTACCGTAAACTTTCCTCAACCAGCCTAAATGGCAGCCCCTTCAGCCTGTTCTCCTGGCCCCTTGCCTGCACCACAAACATCTCACTCTTGGCCATATTTAATTTGTACCCTGAGAACCGGCCAAACTTCCTCAATGTTTCCAGTATATTTTCCATCCCGGCAGTGGGTCCGACACGTACAGGAGCAGGTCGTCCGCATAGAGAGAGAGAGACCCTGTGTTCCACACCCCCCCCTCCCCCAGTCATTCCCTCTACCCCTTCGCAGCTCTCAACGCAATCGCCAACGGCTCTATGGCCAGCGCGAACAGCAACGGGGAGAGTGGGCATCCCTGTCCGGTCCCACGATGTAGTCTGAAATAATCTGACATTATCCTGTTCGTCCTAGCGCTAGCTTTTGGGGCCTGGTACAATAGTCTGACCCAATTAGCCAGTCTCTCCCCGAACCCAAACCGTCCAAGCACCTCCCATAAATAACCCCACTCCACCCGGTCGAAGGTCTTCTCAGCGTCTATTGCCACCACTACCTCCACCTCCTTGCCCGTCGGGGCATCGCCACATTAAGCAATCTTCTCAAGTTAGCTGTCAGCTGCCTGCCTTTCACAAACCCTGTCTGATCGTCCCCAATCACCTCCGGTACGCAGTCCTCAATTCTAATCGCCAGGAGCTTGGCATCCACATTGATCAGGGAGATTGGCCTGTATGACCCGCAGGATTCCGGGTCCTTGTCCCGCTTCAATATCAGCGAGATGGTGGCTTGCGACATCGGCGGCGGCAGGGTCCCTCTGTCCCTTGCCTCATTAAAAACCCGAGTCAGGACTGTTCCCACTATCTCCGAGAACTTCTTGTAAAACTCTACTGGGTATCCATCCGGCCCCTGGGCTTTCCCCAACTGCATGGCCTTGAGGCCCCCCAATACCTCCTCCGCTCTAATCTGGGCCCCCAGCCCGTCCACTAGTCCCCTGCCTACTTTTGGGAAGGTTAGTCCATCCAGGAACCTTTTCAACTCCTCCGGCTCTTCCAGGGGTTCTGAGGTGTACAGCTTACTACAGAAGTCCCGAAATACCTTATTCAGTCCTGCCGGGTCCTCCACTCTGCTCCCCTCCCCATCAACCACTCTACTTATTTCCCTGGCCGCCTCCCTCTTCCTGAGTTGCTGCGCTAGCAATCTGCTGGCCTTCTCCCCATGCTCATACACCACTCCCCTCGCCTTCCTAAGTTGTTCCACGGCCCTACTCGTGGATAGCACCCCCAGTTCCGCCTGCAATCTCCGTCTCTCCCTGAGTAGTTCCTCCCCCGGGGACCACGCATGCTCTTCGTTTATCCGGTAAATCTCCCGAACCAATTTGTCATTTCTGCTCTGTCCGCCCTGACCCTGTGAGCCCGAATTCAGATCAGCTCCCCCCTCACTGCTACCTTCAGCGCCTCCCACAGGGTCACTGCTGAAACCTCCCCCGTATCGTTCACCTACAAGTAGTTTTGCATACACTTCCCAAGTCTCTCACATATCCCCTCCTCCGGCAACAATCCTCTGTCTAACCTCCATTGCGGGCGTTAGTAATTCGCCCCCCCTAACCTGCAGGTCCACCCAATGCGGGACATGGTCCAAGATAGTGATTGCTGAGTATTCCATATTCTTTACCTCCCCAACTCCCCTACACAGTCCCTGCTCAAGATTAAAAAAAATCAATCCTAGAATATACTTTATGAACATGCGAGTAAAGCGAGTAGCCCCTTCCCTGGGTCCACTGCCCCCATTTGCTCCATGAACCCTTTCAGCTCCCTTGCCAAAGCTGGGAGTCCACCCGTTCTGGGACATGACCGGTCCAACACCGGGTCAAGGACCGCATCCCCCCCCCCCCCCCCCCCATTATCAACTTGCGTGAGTCTAGGTCCGGGATCTTCCCCAGCACTCTTGTTAAAGTCAACATCGTCCCAGTTCGGAGCATATATGTTCACCAGCACCACTCTTTTCCCCTCCAGCTTACCCCTTACCATAAGGAATCTGCCCCCGCCATCTGAGACTACGCCCTCCGCCTCAAATTGAACCCGCTTATTGATCATAATTGCTACCCCACCTGGACGCAGAATCCAAGTCCGATTGGAAGACCTGGCTGATCCAGCCCTTCCTTAGCCTAGTCTGGTTAGACACTTTCAGATGCGTCTCCTGCAACATAATTATGTCCGCCTTTAGAGCCCGCAAATGCGCGAACACACGTCCCCTTTTAACTGGCCCATTTAGTCCCCTGACATTCCAAGTGATCAGCCTGGTTGGGGGGCCCAACCTCTCCTCCCCCCCCCACCCGGCCACGCCCCACGCCGGTCAGCCATAACCTTTCTTGGGCTTGCCCATGTGCCGTGCCATTCTTGGCTTGCCTCAACCCCTGACCTCCTTTCCATTACCTACTTTAGATCACCCCCACGTCAGCAGAATAACTCTTCCCCCCCCCCTTTTTTTTTTAAAATAATTTTTATTGAAACTTTTACAAAATATAAACAACTCAACTCTTTTAACAAAACAGCCACGGTAACACCCCAAGAACAATACCCACCCAACTTCAAAAGCAACTACAAACAAAAGAAAAAAAACCAAAAGAACACCCAAACAACAGAAGGGAAAGAGATAACACCCGCCACATCCCACAAACCCACGTACACAGTTCTCCCTCCCCCTGATCCAAATCCCCCCCCCCCCGGGTTGCTGCTGCTGCCGGCCTATTTCCCTACCGTTCCGCCAGGAAGTCCAGGAAAGGCTGCCACCATCTTCTCCAATTTAATGAACCCCGCCATATCATTGATCCAGGCCTTCAACTCTCTCTCTCTCTCTCTCTCTCTCCTCCCCCCCCCCCCCCCCCCCACTCTTGACATCCCCCGACAACCCCACCCCTTCAATCTACTGGTTGTATTCTCTCTTTCTCCCCCCCCCCCCCCCCCCCCCCCCCCCCATCTGACTCCCTTGACTAGCCAATCTGCTAGCCCGGTGACTCATCGCTCCAGCGCCCACTTGTCTCACTCCCATTGTTTCCCCAACCTCATCTCCCCACTCCTCAGCACACCATCCCCCACTCTGACCCACTGGAGCAGCCTCACTAAGGTGGGAAAGATCAAACAAGATGTAAACATGAAACAGCACCGTGAGGCTGCTCCAGGTACAATATAGTTCCAGCTGTGTACACAGAAAAGTGTTTCCCACGTCCCTTTCTGAGCGTTAATAAAATAACCCCGCAATAACCCAGTACCCGTATATCACCCATCCAAAACAAACATAAAAACCATAGACATAAATGAAACGAAAACCCCCAACCAACATCTTTAATCCCTATTGGTGACCGGCCACCCTTTTGTTACAATACAGGCTCCAGCGCACCCAGAGAGCCCAACAAAAGGTACCCACCACAGTAGGAAAAAAAGAGAAAAAAAACAACAAAAAAGGAAAAAGACCATACGAATCCCCTCCCCCCCTGCACCCCCCACAGGCAAAAGCTGCCCACAAAAAAAATACACCACATGGCACCTTTAAAGCAGTAAACAGTCGACCAGCAGTCGAGGCACAGTAGGCATCCCCTCAAACGGTAAATCTCGGACCCTAGCTTGCATCCGTCGGTCCTTTTTTCGAGACCAGCCCCTGATCCCTCGCGAAGTCCATCGCTTCTTCGGGTTCGGAGAAGTAGTGGTGTTAGCCCTGATGCGTAACCCAAAGACGGCCGGGAAGAGCAGACTAAACTTCACGTTTTTTGAATAACACCTCCTTAACTTGTTTAAAGGCTGCTTGCCGCCTGGCCACCTCCTGGCTTAGGTCCTGGTAAATGTGAAGAACACTGTTGTTCCACGTGCTGCTCTTAGCGCTCTTTGCCCACTGCAGCACACGCTCCTTCTCTACAAACCTGTGGAACCTAATCACCATCGGACAGGGGGGACCCCCCGCGCGCATCTGTCTCACCTGTACTCTGTGTGCCCCCTCCAGCTCCGGCGGTCGCGGAAAGGCTTCAGCCCCCATTAGATGCATCAACAGGTCCGCCACAAACGCTGTGGCATCACCTCCCTCCAGGAGGCCGATGGTCCTCCGATTTTGTCTGCGGGCTCTATTTTCCAGCTCCTCTACTCTGTCCAGCAGTCTTCTCTGTCTCTCCTTCAATCCATCGACTTCTAGCGCAGCAATCGTCTGCGCGTCCGCCTGCTCCTCCGCCACCTCTCCCAGCTCCTTAACTTTTTCGTTCTGGGCATCCAGTCTCTGGTTCAACTGATCCACTGCCTTCTGAAGTGGGTCCAAGTTATCCCGCTTCAACGACTCAAAACTGCTTTTAATCACTTGCAGCATGTTTTCTAGCGCTTTCTGGATCGCTAGGTCTGTAGGTCCACCATCTTTGCTCCCGGGTCAGCTTCCCCTGCACCTTGCCTTTGTCCCTTCCTCTCCCATTTTCGCTGCTTTCTGCTCTCCCTCGGTTCCATCCAGCTCTGCTCACTCCTCAGCACCTCTGTGGCCGCCCTTTCAGCGCTCCACAGTTCCGCAAAACCGGGGAACCAGGTCCTCAAATCCTGCCGGAGTGAGAGCCCCCAAATGTACGGCTCACTCACTCATTGCCGCCACTGAAAGTGACTGGATTATATATAGGTTAACAGTAATTTTAACTTGCATATGGTCTGATGTGTGAACATAAAGCAAATTTGTTTTGTGTATGTTGAACTGGAAATTTGTAGGAAACCATCTTTAGTTCTCAGAGAAAATTGTGTATTTGCAACATCAAGCACAACTTTAAGATAATATTATGTTGGTCATAAATTCCTTAGCATGAATAGATAAACATTTAGCGTGTCCTTGGCTCCACTTTCTGGAATTACTTCTCTAAACTCCATCATCTTTCCCACTATTCTGACATTTTAAAACATCATATCTGTCCTTTCGACTATGGTCCCCTCTCCTGACCCTTGCTCTATGGCTGGTTGTTCATTTTATCTTTTTAACACACCCCTGTAAAGCTCGATGAATTATTTTCTGTCTTTAAAGGCTTTATGTAAGTGCTGTCTGCAATTGTTGTTGACCATATGTGATCAGTTAAAATTTGTTCTGTTTAGATCTCCAATCTGGGAAAAATGATGACGCTTGTTCAGACAGCCCCTGTGCAAACTGGTGCTCCAATCACTGGCCAGGCGACTGCTGGGTCTTTGGCACAGTTCATTCAGGTATGTTGTGTTACATTTTCATAATCATAACTTGGAATGGCCGATAGTGCATAAACTAACTGCGTGTTGAGCAGTTTTAATGTATCTGTTTAAATAGCAGACAGAAGAATGCTAAGAGTCAGTGCTAAGTTATCAGTGATACTGCGCAGTTATTTCTAGGAGCATGTGTTTTTACATTTATAGAAAATCTATGGATCCATGTCTGTGTTAAAAACGTTGCAATAGGTGCACTCTTCAGCCTACAAATGTTACATCCTGTTGTTACGCTGAATTAATTGTTCAACTATTTCCATTTCATTTTGTTCTTTCAACCATCACAGAATGGTTGCAGACTGTAGCCACGAGATGGACCTGATCTCTGAAATCTTCCCAAACCAGTTACCACCTTTGATTTAAAAAAAAAAGATCTTTATCAATTTACTGTTCATAGATATATATTATTTTAGTAATTTACTGGTTTTCTTTGCAGTTTCTATGTTGTTATTCCTCACTGCTGCTGCTTTCTGCCATGTTTCTTCCATTTGGTAGATCAGATGACATAATTTGCATCACAGATTTTACTGTGGCTCTTGTCAATGCTCCACTATATTTCAGCAGGTTGGAACAGATCAGTCCAGTTCTCTGTCCCTTTATTCCCTCAAGGGTGCACACAGAATGATAGCCGAGCACTCAGCAAGCATTTTAGGATTAAACAGCAGAACTTGTACTGTGTGTGCATAGTCAAATTCAAATATAGTTCAGGGCCTGCATTCTAACTTGTGACAGGTCACTTTCCTTTAAAAACATGATTTCACACCACACTGTGATGACACGAGACATGTATCCTTATGTGGAAGACCAGCGACTAGAGGGTCTTGCGCTACTTTCTGTCAGTGTACTTGACAGAAAGGTGAAGATCTGACTCCTGAGTTACATTAATGAGTTTGTATCGATGTGTTGTTGGGCATTTTATAAACTTGAAATACTTGAAGAGATAGGACAGCGCTATCTCTCTGGCAGATGCTGACTGCCAGCATTAAAAATTCACCTACTAGGGAACAAAACACTGCTTAGATATATATATAACCTCCTTTATTGCTGGGAAAAATATTCTGTATATTGAGGTTCAACGACAGTGTAGTTCGATATTCTGATCACTATATTTCATGTAGTAGCACCCGTTTTATAATGGCATTGCTGAGTGCAGCAAAACAGTTTCACATTATAGAACAGTTTTTAGTTGCTTTCCTTACAAAACGGACCAAATTCGTATTTTTTATTGTAGTTCCATAATTGTTAAATGGATCTTCAGCATTTACCAATTACTAGAAAAGTATCAAATCTAGAGAATAGTTATTCAGCTGAGATGATTATTGTCATAGAATTTACAGTGCAGAAGGAGGCCATAACGACCCATCGCGTCTGCACTGGCCTTTGGAACGAGCATCCTACTTAACCCCACACCTTCACCCTATCCCAGTAACCCCTCCAAATCTTTTGGACACTAAGGGGCAATTTAGCTTGGCCAATCCACCTAACCTGCACATCTTCGGACTGCGGGACGTAACTGGAGCACCCGGAAGAAACCCACGCAGACACCGGGGGGGGGGGGGGGTGCAAACTCCACATAGACAGTCGCCCGAGGTTAGAATTGAACCAGTGGTAACCACCATGCAGCCCTGTTCCTGCAATTTTCGCTGGTTGTTGTTCTGCGGGATTTGGGTTTTCAAGTACACAAATCACAAAAACCTGATGCAAAAATAATCAAAAAGGCTATAGGAGTGGCCATGTTGAAAATATCGAGGCAATTTCAGCAGCATTTTAGGTTAAGGGCGGGATTGAAGTTGGTGCCGATCCGAGGGACCCATGGGTTTGAGCCAATGAGGATGGATGATAGGTTTCGGGCATGGGAGATGGAAATGAAGGACCTATTTCTGGAAGGGCAGTTTGCGAGTTTGGAGGAGTTGCGCGAGACGTTTGGGATCCCACATGGGGAGGTTAGGAGTGGGGGTGGAGGGATCGGGTAATGCCATCTTGGCGATCCGTGGGAGGATTTTGGAGGAGGATACGGTGTGTCTGGAGGGGTTTAAGGTCAAGTGGAAGGAGGAGCTGGGGATGGCACTAGAGGAGGGATTGAGGTGCGAGCTGCTGCAGAGGGTGAATGCCATAACTACGTATGTGAAGCTGGGGTTGATACAACTAAAGGTGGTACATAGAGCGCACCTGACAAAGTTGAGGATGAGCCGGTTGTTTGAAGGCATAGAGATACTTGTGAGCGGTGTGGGAGGGGCCCGGCCAATTGCACGCATATATTCTGGTCCTGCCCTAAGATGGAGAAATTGTGGAGTAGTTCTTCAGCACCATGTCGGTAGTCTTGCACGTGGATTTGGAACCCAGTCCCCTGGGGGCCATATTTAAGGTGTCGGAACTGCAGACAGAAGTGAGAGCTGATTTCCTGCAGGCAGGTCCTGTTGTGTTGGAGGTCAGTTGCTCCACTCTGTACCTTGGTGTGGCTGGGGGATCTAATTGAGGTTTTTTATTTGGAAAAGGTGAAATTTGCTTTGAGGGGGCCGAGTGAAGGGTTCAACAAGAGATGGGTTTGTTTGTACTACATTTCAAGGAGCTGTTAAGGGGGAGTGGGGACAAAATGGGGTGTTTGATTGAGGTTACGGGGGGGGGGGGGGGGGGGTGTTTTTTCTTTGCTGCGTTGTGTGTTTTCAGATGTTAAAATATCAAAAACCTGAATAAAAATTTTTTTTAAAAGGACTATTGGAATGTGGGTCTTTATCTCAAGAAGATTAGAATACAAAAGGGGAGGGAATTATGCTTCAGTTGTGTGCTGAGGCCCAATCTGGAGTATCACATTTTGTTTGGACACTGCAATTTAGTAAGGAGAGGGTACAGTAGAATGAGACTGGGACTTAAATTGGATTGGTTTTAATTTATTGTCACGTATCGAGGTACAATGAAAATTATTGTTCTGCATACAGTCCAGGCAGATCGTTCCAGATATGAAAAAACATGGGACATGCATAAATACACATACATAGGCACAGGCATTGGGTGAGCATGCAGAGTGTAGTACTACTCAGTAAAGATGATATGTGAAGATATCAGTTCAGTCCATAAGACGGTCATTCAGGAGTCTAGTAACAGCGGGGAAGAAGCTGTTAGTGCAGGTTTCTCAGACTTTTGTCTTTCCTGTCCGCTGGAAGATGTTGGAAAAGTGAATAACACGAGTAGGAGGGGCCTTTGATTATGCTGCCCGCTTTCCAAGGCGGAGGAAGATGTAGACAGAGTCAGTGGATGGGAGAGGGAATTTGTGTGATGGACTGGGCTGTGTTCACGACTCTGTAGTTTCTTACGGTCTTGGGCTGAGCAGTTGCCATAGCAGGCTGTGATGCAGCCAGATAGCATGCTTTCCATGGTATATCTGTAAACATTGGTAAGAGTCAATGTGGGCATGCCGAATTTCCTTAGTTCCCAGAGGCAGTATAGGCGCTGTTGTACTTTCTTGGCCGTAGCGCCAATGTAGGTGGCCAGGACAGATTGTTGGGGATGTGCACACCTAGGAATTTAAGCTGCCATCCATCTTCACCTTGGCATCATTGATGCAGACAGGGGTGTGTACGATACTTTACTTCCTGAAGTCAATGACCAGCTCCTTAGTTTTGCTGATGCTGAGGGAGAGATTGTTGTTACACCACGGCACTAGGTTCTCTATCTCCCTCCTGTACTCTGACTCATCGTTGGTCGCGATCCAACCCACAACGGTCGTGTCATCAGCAAACCTGTAGATGGAGTTGGAGCCAATTTTTGCCACACAGTCGTGTATGTATAGGGAGTATAGTAGGGGCTAAGTATGCAGGCTTGCAGGGTCCCCATATTAAGGACTATCGTGGAGGAGGTGTTGTTTATCCTTACTGAGTGTAATCAATGGTCAGGAAATCAAGGGTCCAGTTGCAGAGGGAGGAGCCAAGTCCTAGGTTTTGGAGTTTTGATATCAGCTTGGCTAAGATTATGGTGTTGAAGGCGGAGCTGTCATCAGTGAATAGTGGTTTGACGTAGAAGTCCTTATTATCAAAATGTTCCAGGGATGAGTGTAGGGCCAGGGAGATGACATCTGTTGTGGACTGGTTGTGGTGAATTGCAGTGGATCAAAGCATTCCGGGAGTATGGAGTTGATGTCTCATGTTCAACCTCTCAAAGCACCATAATGATAGCTGACAAGTCCACCGGATGGTAGTCGTTGAGGCACATTACCTGGTTGTTCTTTGGCACCAGTATGATGGTGGTCTTCTTGAAGCAGGTGGGAACCTCGGAACAGAGTAGGGAGAGGTTGAAGTCTCTTACTTCCCTCTGAGAGGTAAATCTAGCTTCAGCTCATGCAGCTTGTTTTCGATCATGTTACATGTTATGGGGAGCTTGCATTTCCTTCATTTTAGAAATGATAATAGAATTTGATGCAGTAAATGTAGAGAAGCCATTTTCTCTGACGGGGAAAACCAGATGGGAATCTATGTTAAAGTTAGAGCTGGGCTATAAAGGAGCGGCAGCATTCACACTAAGGGTAGTGGAAATGTAGAATTCTCTGCTTTGAAAGGATGTGGACACCGGGTTCATTTAAATTTTTGAAACTGAGATTGGAAAATATTTGTTCGGTCTAGGTAGTGGGCAGAATGGGTCAGCCATGATCAAATTCAATGGTAGCATAGGCTGGAGGGATTGAATGACCAACCACTGTTCCGATATTCCATTAATTCACGCAAATTTATAATTGTGTTTTAGCTGTCCAATACGGACTACCGTAGTTGTTGCGATGAATTCCTGAATTTGTTTTTAAAACATTGTTTTGAGCTTCACCTCATAACTGGTGATCATTTAAAAATAGGATCAATATCTATAGAAATTTGTTGATTACTCTGGTCAGTCACAAATAAGTGTGCTTTCAGCAATATTTTGAGTTAGCCAAAAAAGTATAAAACATTGCTTAGAAACAGAATAGCTGGAAGAGCAATGAATATTTGAGAAATTTGGTGCGAGTGAAATGTGTAGATAAAGTTTGCATATATGCAGATTCAGCAGCAGGATCATTGTCTGCTATATCACGTTGCATTGGCTTGTTTCTGTGACTGCTCCCATTACCTGCCTGCCTATCTACAGTGTTTGCTTAATAAACACAGTAAAATATTGCAAAATTTCAACATCGGAAAACAGGCAAAAATCGATTCTGGAAAATCACAGCCGATCATCTCTATTTTAAACTAATTTGAGTTTTTATCGCAGGAACAATACTATGAATTGGATGGTGTATTTTCTTATATATAACAATGTGTTAGAAAGTAATGATACAATTGTTTCTGCCATGGCTTTTATCATTTTGTTTTCCATTTGACAAATATTTTGATTTTTGACATCTGAAGGCAAAAGGTCCCTTTCCTCCGGGGACTATTGTGAGACTTGTAACAGCAGCAGATGGTAAACCAGCAACAATAATCACAACCTCGCAAGCTGGTGGAATAGCTACGAAGCAAACAATCCTGGGTCTTGGCAGTGTTTCACCAACTAGCAACAAACCTGGAGCAACCACCATCATAAAAACCATCCCTGTTTCAGCACTAATGCATCAACCTAATGTTACAGGTAAAAAATGGAAGCTTCCAGGTTTCCTATTAAATTTTCATGAATATTTGTGTAAGAGAGATGTGTTCAGCAGTTGTTTTTTTGCTTAAAAGCTTTTTTTAGAAGAAAGTTCTGCTGTACACATTAGATCTTTTGTTTATATAACGACTAATTAGATGCGGCTCTTTAGTTAGTCACCTTCTGTAAGATTTCATATTGAAAGCCGGTGACCCTGATTTTTGTCCTTGGGTTGAGTTCAGAGTCTGGAGACTTCTTGGCTCAGCAAACCCAACCTTTAAAGATGGGCGCCTGCGGATCAGATTTTTGGTTGGTCGGAAAGTCAAATGGGAGTCTGATGGACCACCCCGGATTAAATGCAAAGGCTGCTGGGTGTTGTTCTGGGTACAAGGTCTGCCTCTGTGCTCTGGCACTGTTTCAATTTTTAAAATATAATAAAACACCAGCCACTCCCTTTGCCCCCACAGCACACCCCCCTTCCAAAACCATGGTCCCCTCGTATCACCTATGTCAACCCTGCCCATCTACCCACCCTCCATGGTCCCGCACACCCCCTAACCCAACTCATGCCACCCCATACCCATCCCCTTTGCACATACACCCTCCATGTCAATTTACCTAGCATCCTTTGACACTTTCCAGACAGCCTGTCAATTCCAGTGAGTTTGTGTAAGGCGAATAATCATGTTTAATTTTTTTTTTTACAAATTTAGCATACCCAATTCATTTTTTCCAATTAAGGGGCAATTTAGCGTGGCCAATCCACCTAGCTTGCACATTTTTAGGTTATCGGGGCGAAACCCATGCAAACATGGGGGGAATGTGCAAACTCCACATGGTCAGTGACCCAGAGCTGGGATCGAACCTGGGACCTCGGTGCCGTGAGGCAACAGTGCTACTCACTGCGCCACCGTGCTGCCCTAATCATGTTTAATTCTAACAATTCCAACGGGTGCCATACCTTTCCCAAAGTGTCCCGGGACCCGATCCAAAAAAGTACCATATCATTCCAAAGGTGTAAGTTCAGACCACCTCCTACCTATCTGCTCTGTGCATTCCAGGATTCACACAGCCAGGATTAAAAAATCAGAAGCCAGGGGAGGCAACTGGTCATTCCAGTGGCTAGCTTCCTCTGCAAAATGCTTATAGGTGAACCCCAGCCTGATTCCAGTCCTGCCCCCGCAAAGATGGGCAATTCGAGGTTTGAAATTTGGTTCATTTCCAGGATTTTCACCAAGACAAAAATGTTCTCCCTGCTTGCCAATGTAAGTGTGGGCGGCACAGCAGCATAGTGGTTAGCACAGTGTCTTCGTAGTGCCAGGGACCCAGGTTTGATTTCCGGCTTGGGTCATTGGCTGTGCGGAGTCTGCACGTTCTCTCCGTGTCTGCGTGGGTTTCCTCCGAGTGCGTCGATTTCAAAGAAGAACAAAGACAAGTACAGCACAGGACCAGGCCCTTCGGTCCACCAAACCCACGTCGACCATTCTGCCCATCTAAACTAAAATATTCTACACTTCCAGGGTCCGTATCCCTCTATTCCCATCCTATTCATGTATTTGTCACGGTGCCCGTTAAACGTCACTATCGTCCCTGCTTCCACCACCTCCTGCGGCACCGAGTTCCAGGCACCACTACCCTCTGTGTAAAATAAATAAATAAATAAAATTTACCTCGTACATCTCCTCTGAACCTTGCCCCTCGCACCTTAAACCTATGCCCCCTAGTAGTTGACCCCTCTACCCTGGGAAAAGGTCTCTGACTATCCACCCTATCTATGCCCCTCATAATTTTATAGACCTCCTTCAGGTCGCCACTCAACTTCCTTCGTTCCAGTGAGAACAAACCAAGTTTATTCAAACTCTCCTCATAGCTAATGCCCTCCATACCAGGCAACATCCAGGTAAATCTCTTCTGCACCCTCTCTAAAGCCTCCACGTCCTTCTGATAGTGTGGTGAACAGAATTGAACACTATACTCGACTATGTGGCGACTAGGGAATTTTCTCAGTAACTTCATTGCAGTGTTAATGTAAGCCTACTTATGACACTAATAAAGATTAAAATTTTAAAAACAAAATAGATGGATTTGAGGAGAGTTGAAAATTATTTTTCACTGAATTAATTCAGTGTTAACTGGAGTTAGCTTTTAGGATCCTACTTGGCAAGTATTTTGGTATATCTTTGGAGTCAGAGTCATTCTGGTACAGAAGGAAGCCATTTACCCATTGTGTCAATGCTGGATTTAATTCCATAAATCCCACTTGCTTCTCAAACGTGAAGCCTAGTCTGTGCTTTACTTTGCCATATTAGTTGTTTAAAAACCGTGTGTATTTTGTGAAAGGAGTTAACTAGGTGAACCAGTTTCCCACTTCAGTTTTTACAATTCACCTGATGTAAGGGGGACATAAGTTACTTGCTTATCCATACATCATTCCTATACAGTACAGTGGTTTATTTATTTAAAAAATAATTTATACCTGTTTGGTCAGAGTTGAACAATAACAGAGCTATTATATTCGGTGCACTTTGTAGGTCGCCAGGTAGGAGGAAGGAAATAGACAAATAAATTTCTGAAAGGTACAATACTACAGAGCAGTGCTAATTGGAGGCTTTTACTGCCCTAATGTTGAATTGAACAGTGATTGTATCAAGGGCATAAGGGGGGTGGGGGAGGAGTTTCTGCATTGTGTTCAGATGAATTTTCCTAATCAATATCTTTCCTGCCTAACCATGGAGATATTGCTGGATCTAGTGGGTCAAATAGAGTATTATACAGTGGGGGAACATCTTGGGAATAGTAATCATAGTATCATTAGTTATGGAGGAGGGCAAGGAGAAATCTAGACTAAAAAGCAACTGAAAGAGGACTAATATGAGCAAATTGAGGAAAGATCTGGCACAGGGTTAATGGAGTCAAAGACTGCCACGCAGCTATGTAATGGAGTAATGGGCATCCTTTTAAAGAGGGCATATTTTGAGATGATTGACAAAAGAACCAAAGATACCATGGTGACAACATTTTTGTGTAAAGAATGGTTAGGATTTGGAATGCACTGCCTAATCGCATAGTGGTTACATACTCAGAAATAGCCTTCAAAAGGGAAGTGGATAAATATTTGGTGTAACAGAAATTGCAGAAAAATGTGGACAATGCAGGGAGTGGGACTAACTCCATGAAAGAGCCAGCATCAACTCAAAGAGCTTAATGGCTTCTACCTGGAAACCTTTCAAAGTGAGTACAATATGGGACAGCTGCACATCATCAGGCTTGGCTGCAGCAAGAGGAATCTCTAGAAATGCAATTGTTCTACAGAATTTTCTAGATGGTTCATGTTGTACTGTTTGTGTTTTTTGTTCATTCTTGGGCTGTGAGCCCATCCCTAATTGATCTTGAGATGGTGGTGAGCAACCTTCTTGAACCGCTGCAGCTCATGTGGCGTTGGTTCACCCGCAGGCAATTTGTTTCTATGTCAGGGTGGTGTGTGACGTGGAAGAGAACTTGCAGGTGGTGTTCCCATGCATCTGCTACCTTTGTTCTTCTCGGTGGTAGAGGTTGCGGCTTTAGAAAATCCTGTTTAAGGTGCCTTGGTGAGTTTCTGTGATGTAGGTCTCGTATATGGTACCCACTGCTGCCAGTAGCGGAGGGAATGAATGTTTAAGGTGATGATTGGGGAGCCAATCAAGCGAGTTGCTTTGTCCTGGTTGGCGTCAGGTTTCTTTGCGTGTTGTTGGCACTGTAGTCCTCCACACTCCTGACTTGTACCTTGTAGATAGTGGACAGGCTTTGGGGAGTTGGAAAATTAGTTAATCACTGTAGAATTCCCAGCCTCTGGCCTGCTCTTGTAGCCACAGTATTTATATGTACTTTCTTTAAGTCAACAGATACACAAAGCATTGATTCATGAATGGATATATTTGATGTATTAAACCTTGTCAAATGGTTTATTGCCCGTAGCCAGTTGGAATAGTTT
Organism: Scyliorhinus canicula; assembly: GCF_902713615.1. Classification (NCBI taxonomy): domain Eukaryota; kingdom Metazoa; phylum Chordata; class Chondrichthyes; order Carcharhiniformes; family Scyliorhinidae; genus Scyliorhinus; species Scyliorhinus canicula. The sequence continues at coordinate 35,244,429 of NC_052165.1, read as the reverse complement.
AAAAAGGATATTCGGGGAAGTGGAGCAAAGGTGGGGGTGGATGAAGTTGCAATACAGATCAGTCATGATCTCATTGAATGCTATGGTCCACTCCTAAACCTGTCTTTCTAATAGTGAGTTATCTCCTGTTATTTGCCTTAGTAATTCACTCTTCCAGCCTCTTTCCTCTGCCCCTCGTCCTCTGCCATTATTCTGTAGGGCAGGGTATTCCTATTGGGTAGACCAAGGCTTTTCCCACCTTTCCCTTGGCAACCCTCTTCCCAGTTGAAGAGGATTTGTCTTTTGCTGGGTCTAGTGGGGGATATTTTGGGTACATATGGTCATATCCTCGCAGCGGAGTCAGCTCCCGAGTGAAGTGAGGGCGAAATGGGAGAGTAAGTTGGGTTCCATTCTGGATGATGAGGTATGCAGTGAGGCCCTTCACAGGGTCACCTCCACGTCTTTATGTGCTCGGCTAAATCATATTCAAGGTGGTGCACAGGGAACATCTGACTAAAGCAAGGATGAGTGGATTTTTCTCAGGGGTGGAGGATAAGTGTGAACGTTGCTGTTGGGCCGGCTAATCACACTCCTATGTTCTTGTCTCAACTTGGTAAGCGTATGGGCCTCTTTCTTCAACAACATGTCGGAAACACTCAATGTTGGTTTGGATCCATGTTCGCTGGTGACCATATTTGGGGTATCAGACACACCGGTGCTTCTGACGGAGGTGAAGGTGGATGTCTTTGACTTCACCTCGTTAATAGCCCGGAGACGGTTTCTGTTTGGGTGGAGGAATCCTACTCCATCCAGCACCTCGGCTTAGTTTTTTGGGCTTAAGTTAATATGTGCCGTTGCTCATTAGTCTTCTCCTTTGATTGTAACTGGTTTGTATCATTTTGTTTATTATGAAAACATTTCTTAAAAATCCAGCTCGAGCTTGTCATTCGCATGAGGAATAGCTTTGTAAATGAACAAGAGATGTTTTCAGCAGATGTTTATGAAGTACTGTAAATAATCAAAGAAATTACCATGTAGCAATGTTTTCATGTAAAGTTGGTGTAAAGGTTCCTCAAAATACTGGCACAATGTCAAACTTACATTATCGTAATGCCAAAATGTTCCAGGAAATTCCAGGCCAGGATTTCCAAAAGGAGATTTTCACATGTAATCACGATTTGTTATCTTTTTAGCTGCACCTTGTATTCTTCCTTATTGATATATGAGAACAATTTATTGACATTTTTTTCACTCTTTGTGTCTTGACCTGTTGTGATGCATTTTCATGATAATCTTGTATTTTCCTGATAATCGTGTCTGTGAGTCTTTTTACGCTCTGGGTTAAAGAGCAGTATGAGGAAGAATTTAATTGTGCTTAATTAGTTTTCCTGATATCTATTCCCAATAGTCAAAGAAAAAGATTAACAAAAGGCAGCCAGTGATCTAAAGGAAGAAGTAATGTAAATATAAACTTTAAACTGCATATAGAAAAGTGAATGTTTGAACATCATTTGCAAATCCTAAACAGTGACTTATGCATTTTGCCCCAGGTGTATCCGCATCCCCTGGCATGAAATCTCCAATAACAATCATTACAACAAAAGTAGTCACATCAGGAACTGGAGCTCCTGCAAAAATCATTACAGCTGTGCCAAAATTTACTACAGGACAGCCTGGAATGACACAGGTATGGAGATAATTCCATTCCATGCTTCCAGTTTGCATATATTTGCAGGAAAGAGCCTTCTAGTCAAGGCTGCAATTGAAATTTGTTCTAACCGAATAAACATGCAACAGGTTATTTTATGGATGGACGGATAGATTCATAGTGTGAAGTGATACTGAATCAGACTGAGAAGTGAGGGACAAAAGGCCTCCTCCTGCTCCTATCTTCTGTGTATACATCTTGTCAGTGTATGGCTTGTTCTCTATCATTCAGCATTGAGGAGTGTTTTAATTGTCTTCAACATCCTGAGGCTAAGGGAGGGAATAATTTGAGCAAAGCTCTGGCTTGTATATGCTGTCAGTCATCCTGCTTGATCAGATAATCAAATTACCCTAATCAATAGAATGGGTGTTAGTCTTTTGATTTTCAATTGTCACTTTTCAGGTGGTTCTGAAGACACCAGGAACACCTGGTACCATCCTACGAACAGTTGGTGGAACCCCTGTCACAGTTAGTGGAGTCAGATTGGTTACACCTGTCACTGTGTCTTCAAGCAAGCCTACTGTCTCAACCTTGCTAGTGAAAGGAACCACAGGTACTTATTATAATTTGTATTTACCCATATATAGTTGAGATTGATTACACAGTTCTGTAGACAGCAGAATTTTTAAAAAACCTACCATAGTTAAAAGTATGCAGAAATATGTTATAGCCTCCTAAATTAATTGCTACAAGCTAATTGCAATTAAATCTAACAGATACTGATCTGTGTTGGACTGATGGGAGTCTGTGCTTTAGAAAAAGATAGTGTATCTGGTTGAGATTGTTGTCCCAAATCCGGTTACAATCCACGTGTTTCCAATTTGTCAGGACTGTTGGATTCCACTGGTCCGTGCAGGCTGGAATGTAGTGCAGTAAATGAGCATCCCCTCTACACAGCTGGCTGGAAGCCATGACATGCCAAGCATTCCTCTCCAGTTGAATTCTTATCCTAGTCAGCAGTTATCATTTGGATTATAAATCCTGTATGTTTTCTCTCCAGCCACCCAGGTCTCATGAGGCATGATGGCTGAGAGGGCAGTTAACCTCACTCCCAAGCTTCAAGTGATGCTGCTGAGCTAGCTGTTGGCAAAGATCTATGATGTGGCAATGGTACCTAGCCTTTGTCTGCTATATAATTTCTGAAGTGCGGACAAGAGCAGAAACAGGGTGATTTTTGGTGACAATGTTTTACAATAGTGATGTGTTACTTGTCTTTCACTAGTTTGTGTTCGTCCTTCTAAGCTTTCTTAATATAATAGTTCTTTTTTCATGGCTGGATAATGACCTCAAAATTAATCAAATGTAACTATTCCCCAACAGTAAATCTTGAGTGGTTGTTGGATGACCCCTCTTTTGCTTCCCCATGGAGACGAGAAGTGATTACAAGCACTTTCAAAAATATGATGGGTTAGGTAGATAACCCTGAATCTGATTCTTTAAACCCCCTTTTAGAGTTTCTTTGCAAGTTTTTTGAAATTTTCTTCAAAAGAGCTGTCTTCTGATAGTACAGAGTTAATGAGGTAGCTCATACCTCACCCAGCTCTTCAAAATGCCTTTTGATATTCTGAAGTGCTGCCAGTTCCATACTTGCAATGACACTGAACTTCACTGAGCTTGAATGTTGGCTGGATTTGCAAGAAGTAGGTGGGAACGTTGTAAAAATTCTTTACTTGGCTCTCTTCTATATAATATTGAACACACAATTATCCAGGCCTCAATGGGTCTGGGCTTGGATATGAAACAGAGATAGACATTTGGGCGACAGAGCAGGGAAAAGCTTTCCGCTGTGTTAGTCAGGATGTCCAACAATACCCAAGTGACCTATTTTCTTTCCCCCGCTCCAGCTCCCCAGATAAGATGCCTGACTTCACAGGGCAACAGCTGACATCCAATCCTATAATGGGCTAAAAGGCAGTTTCCTGACGGAAACCTCTGAAGCATTTGTGCCGTGTTCAGCAGCAACAGTATTCTGATTGAATGCAATTAATGTTGTTGAATGTTCAGTCTGAATATTTAACACTGATAACCTAGATTAGCTGCATTCAGCATGCAACCTGCATCTTTGTTCTACACGTAACTCGCTGCTCGCTAAAATAAAATATGTAAAGCACAGAGGAGGAAATATTTTATATTCTAATCATGGCATGTTGGTGACTGTAACTGCAATTTAGACTCGTGTCATGAAGACCAAAATTGTTTTGGGTTTCTTAAGCTTTTAATAGTTCTTGAAAGCTTCCTGTTGTAATCTAATACCATGCAGGTGTTACTACATTGGGTTCTGTGACTGCTGCAGCGACTACAATTCACGCTGGAGCAACTGGTCTTGCATCATCAAACTTCACAACACCAGTCACTGCTTTGGCTAGAGTAACAGCATTGCCCACTCAAGGGATTAGCACAACTAGGGATCCTTTGGCTGTGGCACCAACAACATTAAAGGTTACACCAGGAATTGTCCCAACTTCTTCTGTAGTTAACACTGAGGTAATTGATTTATCTTATTGATGGTTTGTATTTTTGTCTTTTGCTAAATAAATTAAGTTTAATTTACACCTCAATCTCATCCTTTTGCATCAGTTTGTGGCCACCCTGCTTCCAATCTCCTTAATCTCTAGCTCGTTCATGCCACGCCTCCTCTCACAAAGCTTTCCATTCTTCTCACTTTGGTCACTTGTGCAACCCCTTCACCTCCTTTCGTCCCTCCTTTGGTGACCGTGCATTTAGCCACTTAGATGTCACACTCTGAAATTCCATCTTTTGAACCCCTATTCCCCATCCTCCTTTAAGTTCCTCGTTAAAACCTAGACTTTTGCTCATCTTTACCCCTCCAAATATCTCCCAAGCTCAATATTTTTTTTTACGCAGCGCCTCGGGTTTTTTTATTTTTACTTTGAAGGGACAATGTAAATGCCATTGAGTGTCTTTAAGACAGAAATGGATAAATTCTTGATTTCTTGAGGAATTAAGGGCTATGGTGAGAGAGTGGGTAAATGGAGTTGAAATCAACCATGATTGAATGGTGGAGTGGACTCGATGGGCCGAATGGCCTTACTTCCACTCCTATGTCTTATGGTCTTATAGTGTGGCAATTGTCACTGGCTCCCTGTCAGTTTGATCCTTTCCCTCATCTTCAAATTCCTCCCTGATCTCTACAATCTTCAATCAACAGCCTTCTGAACAAATGACAAATGCTGCTACAGCTGTGGTCTACTGATTCTCTCTCTCTCTCTCTCTCTCTCTCTCTCTCTCTCTCTCTCTCTCTCTCTCTCTCTTCCCCCCCCCCCCCCCCCCCAACAAACCAATATTTGAGATAGAACCTTAACTGTTACATCCGCTGCACACTACTAATTTTCTTCCTACCCCCCCTTGCTTCAGTTCCTTCATCGCTATCATCAACAACCTTTCAGAAAATATATGTACGTGACCATGCCTTTGGTCACCCACCCTAGCTTCTTTCCTACTTTCTGCCAGATTTCCCTTTGGAATTTATTTCTGGCTGTTTTGTCATGTGAAAGATAAAATGCAAGTGTAACTTGTGTTACTGTTCTGGGTATGGCTAATTTACATTGATTTCCAGAGTTTTTCCAGCACTAACACTCCTTGTTTTGAAACACATATTCACCAAAATTATGAATCTGAAGTATTGAAGCACAGCAAGGTTTTGGTATGAATGTAAGGTGTTTATATTGGGAGTTGCTTTCCTGGTTATAGATTATTATGGTCCTTTACATTGAATGTTTACAGTTAAAAGTAACAATTGTATTCACATTTACAAATGTAATCACAGGTTAATACTTTCTAGCTGTCTATGTTTTGTGTTTTGACAGCCCATATTTGTGATATCAGGAGAAGCAGTGTCTCCTCGAGTAACTGGCTTGGTTGCACACACTACTGAAACTCCGGTGCCAGTAGCTATAGAACAAACTACAACTGCAGTAGTTGTTTCAGAGAATAGTGTGCAAACATCAGATCAACAGGTGCAACCAGCAACAGAAGAGCCGGCCCATGAAACCACAGAAACAAATACTACAAATACAGCTACCTCCAGTACAGCAAATATATCTCTAAATCAAAGTGAGTAGGCAAAACAAAAGTTGGGTATCTAAGATTAAGAACCCTATTTAAAGGAGCGATGTTTATTAATGTTGAGGATGGGGATATTTGTGGAGCCTCCTTCTCCAGTGAGTTGTTTACTTGTCCACCACCATTCACGGCTGGATGTGGCTGGACTACAGATCTTTGATCTGATGTGTTTGTTGTGGAATCGCTTAGCACTGTCTATTACTTGCTGCTTATGCTGTTTTGCGGCACACAGTTAGTCCTGTGTTGCAGCTTCACCAGGTTGACACCTCATTTTCCGGTATGCCTGAAGAGCTCCTGGCATGTCCTCAAGCACTGTTTATTGAACCGAGGTTGATCCCCTGGCTTGGTGGTAGTGGTAGAGTGGGGGATATGGCAGACCATTAGTTGCAGATTGTGGTTGAATATAATGTTGCTGCTACGGCACACAGTGCCTCATGGACTCCCAGTATTGAGTTGCTATATCTGTTCGAAGTCTATCCCGTTTAGCTCGGTGGTAGTGCCACACAACACGATGGAGGGTATCCTCAATGTGAAGACAGGACTTTGTTGCCCCAAGGACTGTGCCGTGGTCACTTCTACCAATACTGTCATGGACAGATGCATCTGCAGCAGGCAAATTGGTGAGGATGAGGTCAAGTATGTTTTTCCTTGGTTCCCTCACCACTAGCTGCAATCCCAGTAGCAGCTATGCCCTTTTGGACATGGCCAGCTCGGTCTGTGGTGGTACTACCAAACCACTCTTGGTGATGGACATTGAAGTCTCTCCCCCCACCCTCAGTGCTTTGTTCAAGTGGTATTCAACATGGAGGACTACTGATTTATTAGCCAATGGTGGCCGGGACGGTAATCAGAAGGAGGTTTCCTTACCCATGTTTAACCTGAAGCCATGAGACTTCATGGGGTCCAGAGTTGATGTTGAGCACTCCCAGAGCAACTCCCTCCCCACTGTACACCACTGTGCCACCACCTCTGCTGGGTCTGTCCTGCCGGTGAGACAGGACATACCCAGAAATGGTGATAGTGGTGTCTGGGACATTGTCTGTAAGGTATGATTCAGTGAGTATGACTATGTCAGGCTGTTGCGTGACTGGTCTGTGAGACAGCTCACCCAACTTTGGCACAAGCCCGCAGATGTTAGTGAGGAGGATTTTGCAGTGTCGGCGAGAGCTGGGTTTGCCGTTGTCGTTTCCGGTGCCTGGTTCGATGTCAGGTGGTCCGTCTGGTTTCATTCCATTTTTGTGTTTTTGTAACGGTTGAATACAACTGAGTGGCTTGATGGGGCATTTCAGAGGGCATTTAAGAGTCAACCACATTGCTGTGGGTCTAGAGTCACAGGTAGGCCGGACAAGGTAAGGATGGCAGATTTCCTTCCTCAAAGGACATTAGTGAACCAGATAGAATTTTACAACAATCGACAATGGTTTCATGGTTATCATTAGACTTTTAATTTGAGATATTTTATTGAGTTTAAATTCCATCACCTGGGGTGGTGCGGTTCAAACCTGGGTCCCCAAATCATTATCTTGAGTCTCTGGATGACCACTATGCCACCACCTCCCCAAATATGTAAATCTTCAATTGGATGTACTGGGGGATTGGGAGTCAGCTTAGATTAGTGAAGATTGAGGCTGTGGACTAACGGAACTTGGTGCAAGATCAAATGTAGGCAACACAGTTTTGAATAAGCTAATTTATGGAAAGTGGAAGAAGGGATGCTGACCAGGAGATCATTGAAAGAGTCGAGTCTGGAGGTGGTCCTCTGAATCAAAAGGCTCAAGATGGAGAACAGGGTGAAATGGGATCATATACCACAGTCACAGAGAATGTCATATCAAATACGTACAAAATATCATTCAAGGTGAAGGACTGGGAAAGCAATAAATTTTAATAATTCTATGTTTTTAATCAACTTGACTTATAGAAAGATCTTGTTTGCAATTTCACAAAAATCTGTGTGTGGATATGTGAATATCTTCCATTGTTATATTCCAACACGGTTGGATTGGGCAAAAAAGTAAAATGAACACTATGGAGTTTCGGAACATTCTCTAATGAGAAAACAACTGGGACAATGCAGAATGAGGTTTATTCTGTATCTCTATTCCCAGAATTAGGTAAAAAGTTCAACCCCATAGTCTCGTTGTGAGTATAGAAAATATCAAATTTAACATGGACTTTCCCAATTTAGTTTTCTCAAAGAGATTAAGGGGGGGGTTGTTGGGTTACGGGTATAGGGTGGATACGTGGGTTTGAGTAGGGTGATCATGGCTCAGCACAATATTGAGGGCTGAAGGGCCTGTTCTGTGCTGTACTGTTCTATGTTCTATGATTGGTCACTAAAATATCACCTGCGATCCACAAAAAAAAGCAAGCAGAATTCTATGATAATTTGTTATTCTTATTAAACCATACACTGCTTTTTTGTTCACCTATTGGGGTATATATGTCACAGTTCAGCCACCAGACACAAGTAACAATGGTATGCCAGAAAGTGTACACGGAGAAACAGCAACTGCGGGAACAACCAATACAGCAACCACTGTCTCAGCCGCATGCACTGGAGCAGTGACCACTGTTACACAATCCACACCAACTCCAGGTCCTTCATTGCAGGTAAGAAAATAAAATTATTCTGTTTTGACTAGTGCAACAATGAGCATTGTTTTTAATCTTCAACATACCAGAGGATGTTTGGAGAGGGTGCTCTATCCATCAATCTGTCTTCGTGTGCTACCCAATCTCTTGGATTTAACAATCCACACAGCAAGGCTTTGTTTTGGGAGGGGAGCTTTTGCACACTTACCATATGTGCAACAAGACCTGGGAAATATTGAGGCTTGGACTGACCAGTAACATTCGCACCACACAAGTGCCAGGCAAAGACCATCTTCAACTCGAGAGGATTTAGCCACCTTCCCATGATAGTCAATGGCAATACGTTTTACAAAATCTCCAACCACCAACATCCTTGTGGGGGTCATCATTGACCAGAAACTCAAGTACACCAGCCATATAAATGCCATGGCTACTCGAGCAGCTCAGAGGCTGGGTGTTTTCCAACAATTGGTACCTCCAAGCTTCTTCACTATCTACAAGGTACAAGTCAAGAGTATGATGGAATACTCTCCATGTTCTTGGGTGGGTTCAGGTGCAACAGCACTCTTGTGTCCTAACACGTGGCAAAGCAATCCACTTGATTAGCAGCCCACCTAGGAGTTCAAACAATCCCTCAACCACAAGTAAGGTGGCTGCAGCATAATATCAATAAGATGAACTGCAGAAGTCACCAAAGTTTTATCAGGCACATCTCCCAAACGTGAGATCTCTACCATCTAGACCACAACACATATCAGAACACCTCTCAAGTTCTCCTGTCAAATCCTGATGGGTATATTTTATCACTGGATGAAAATCCTGGCATTTTCTCCTTAATGGTATTATGGCAGTACTGTATCATAGGAATTACAAGACAAACCTGCATCTTCTCAAGGAAATCTAGAGATGAACTGTAAATGCAAGACACTTCAGTAATGCCCATAACCTGACAATAAAGAAAAGTAAGTCCAGTTTGGGTAACGAAGTCCACAAAAAAAAAACACAAGTGAGCTCTTCTCGACTGAACCATTGAAATTTTTTTCTGCAATTAGTCTGTTTAAAGGATAGAATTAAATAGAGATGATGTTTTGGTGCTTTAACATTCATTTTTCCTCAGAACTAAAACTGGAAATGACCTGATGATACAACTGAGCAAATGCTTATCACATTTGTATAATTATGCTATCTTTTTTTAAATTTGAAATATTAGCATAATCAATTATTTTTTTAGCATCTCAGATTAATCATGATATGATCCATATTCCCCTTGTATGAATCTTATCACTGCCTCATAAATCTTTCCTTTCTCGCCCACTTGAAATATTTCCAACTGTGGACATATCTGCTCTACAGTTTATATTTAATTCAGGTTTGCTTAATTCAAATTATCTGATCATTCAATTTTTTGTACCAAAGTCCTATTATTTACTTTGTTATAAAAATTAGAGAAGAATGATACAATGCAGAAGGAGGCCATTCAGCCCACCAAGCCTGTGTCAGCTTTTTGTTAAACTATCCAATTTAACCCTACCCCTCTGCTTTTTCCTCATAGTCTTGCATTTTGTTCCCCTGACGTATTTATCTGACTGTCTTTTGAAAGTTTGTGTTAAATCTTTTTCACGCCCTTTCAGGCAAGGCATCCCAGAGCATAACATCTCATTATTTCCTCCTGTTGCGTCTGATTCTTTTGGCAATTGCACTGAATCTGCATCTTCTGATTACCAACCTTTCTGCCACGGGAAACAGTTGTTCCATATTTACTCAATTGGATAATGCAGGTTATTAGCACAAACATTATTATAACTATCAGGAGTATTTTATATTTGCTTTATATAAAAGAGATAAACTGATGAATACATTACTTAGGTTTTGTATTCATACCCACAGTCTCAACTTTTCACTTTCCATTAACCAGGCTACCTCGACAGCGTCAGATGTTACTTCAAGCAGTAGTACGTCTTTTTCGGATTTGAGCACGCCACAGGTGGCACCCACTGCAGAGACTGTCCAAAATCCAGGGAGTTCTGAGCTTCAGACTTCTTCCGAACAGACATTGAAGAACTTTGCTCGGGCAGTAACCCCACAGCCACCTGAGAGTCAGCAGCCTGATCAGTCGGAGGCCTTCCAGGGTCCACAAGAGAAAGTGGAAAGTGGTAAAGCACAGGAACAGTTGAGTCAAAACCCAGTGCAGCAGCAACAGAGCCAACACCATGTCACTGGAACTGAGCCTTTTGTTACTGAAACAAAACCAGTAGACAGTATCCAACACACAACGACTGCTGGGGTTGTTCCAACATCTTCAGTGCCAAAAGTTACAGGTAAGCACCATATTTTAAAAAAGTAACTTAAATGTAGTTCAGGAATAGGCTGACATTGTTCTCAAAAAGAGAATAGTAGCTATAATTGTTATCATGAAAAGGACTTCTTGGGGGCGCCACGATGCCACAGTGGTTAGCGCTGCTGCCTCACAGTTCCAGGGACCCAGGTTCAATTCCAGCCTCTGGTGACTCTGTGTGGAGTTTGCACTTTCTCCCGTGTCTGCGTGGGTTTCCTCCAGGGGCTCAGGTTTCCTCCCACAGTCCAAAGATGTGCAGGTCAGGAGAATAGGCCATGCTAAATTGCCCCTTAGCATCAAAAAAGTTGAGAGTTACTGGGTTATGGGGATAGGGTGGAGGCTATTATTTGTCATCAGGGAGAAGCTAGAACTCCATTTTATGCTGAGAGACCTTTTGTTCTTGGATTAATTCTGCAGATTTGTGCAACAAGATTAAAAATATTCCTTTAACCCACTATTACAAAAACAGTTTTTAGGCAAGCCTGAGTAGCAATCAAAAATGTGAAATCTGCGGTCTTAGAGACAATACTATTATATTCATTGCTTTTCTTTAATCGGGACAGATTGCTAACAAAGAAATGTGACTGTTTAGATTGTTGCAACCTTTTCAGCATCTGATTTCTAAAATAATCCAACCTCTTGGATAAAGTTGCATTCTGTACTTTGCATGTGTAAAGTTCAGATTTCATTTTTAAAGTGTGTTAGGTATATTTTGTTTACATCACAGGGCTGCTTCTGGATGTATAAAAGGATTCCACTCTTTTCTAAACATTATGCACAATGTAGTAATCAGTTACATCGAATCTTTGTTTTCAGAATTACCTTTTCCGAACTGCTTGTTTTGTTATTTTAGATTGCAATTCTGTAAAACCTCCCTCAGAAGATGTTGCTTCAGAACCAGGTGTGCCTAACATCGTGTCTTCTCAGCATTTGCAACAATGCCAGAAGCTTGTGACTCAGACCCCAGAGCAACCAGCACAACAAAAGGATGCATTGCAGCCTCTGGTGCCACTGAGCACACTGAGTGCTCCTCCTCAAGCAGCAGTGCTGAGTCCCAATGATACAAACATGCAAAGCAGTCAGCAAGGCCAGGTGACAGAGGACACTCACCAACCTACCACTTCAAGTATGTTTAACTGGCTGGGAATGTTATCATGCATATTCTATTCGTGTTTCCACTTTAGTATTTGTAATTGCAAACCCGTGGTTGTACTACATCCTGTGTGCAGCTACTAACCCAGTTGCACTGGGCGCTGCGTGTTGCAATCGATTCAATGCAGGTATCTGTGAGCACACACAGACTGGTAATTTTCAATGTCAGGAAAGTAAAGAAAAAAAGGTGGCAGCATAGCATCAGTTTTGCAACAAATTGATTCAGAAAGTTGCTGGATATCAGAATCAATTTGCTAGCCATTTTTAAAATGTGACTGGAGTTATACAGCTGGTGGGGGTCAGTTAGCTCAGTTGGCTTGAGTATGATGCAGAATGATGCCAATGGTTTGGGTTCAAAACCCAGACCAGGTGCGGTAGTTTATGAACATACGGTGCTCCTCAAGCTCTATAATCAATTGTCTCGCTCAATGGTCCTTCTAGCCTAGGGCTAAATTACATATACTACAGCCGATTTGAAATGAAAGCAGTTTGAGACTACCTGCTGGGGGTGTTCTCACATCTCTTGGCTTTACTGCATTGGCAGTTGAATCAAGGCCTAGTGCTTTAGCATTAATTTAGCAGCAGAACATGTCTAATCTTTTGACTTTGTATTGTTTCTGAATAGGAATTTTTAAAATTACCTCCGTCACAATATATGTATATCTCAATATTTGAATTATATAAATTTAATGGAAAAATTCTGATTCCAATATTTAGTTATATTAAGTATATAATTGAAAAGGTAAGATTCTTCAAATATGTTTCATATATGTCTGTATCCACTATTTAATGGTATTTACAAAGATGAGGAATACTCAGGAAAAATGTGATATATATATTACGGAATTGCCCATGTTTTAGCAAAGTGATAATTTTGTTCTCTGAGCTAAGCGGGCAGGATCATACATCTGATATTCTAAGGAGTCAGTACTAATGTTAATAGATGCATCACTTTAAATATTTTTATGTGCTGTCATTAAGCTTAATACATGGTAAAATTGATTGAATTCGGGCAGCACGGTGGTACAGTGGTTAGCATTGCTGCCTCATGGCGCCGAGGTCCCAGGTTCGATCCCGGCTCTGGGTCACTGTCCGTGTGGAGTTTGCACATTCTCCCCATGTTTCCGTGGATTCCTCCCCACACAACCCAAAGATGTGCAGGCTAGGTGGATTGGCCATGTTAAATTGCCCCTTAATTGGAAAAAATAAATTGGGTACTCTAAAATTTTTTTAAAAGATTGATTGAATTCACATCTATCTCTCAGAAAATAACCTTGTAGTTTTCTGTTTCTAGGTCCTGCAAGTTCACTTCCACCATCTTCCAGCACGGCAGCTGTGACACCAAATGAAGTCTCCAATAGTAATCCACTGGCAAATGGGGTAAACAGAGTTACTATTATTACCTCAACTACAGATCCGCTGGTTTAACAGGTTCCCAGGACAATAGATTTTACATAGTCATTATAGAACTAAAGTTGCACATTCTGCCTGAATCTTAAAATATGATATGATGCCTACACAACAGGTAATGGCATGCCATCAACTAATTGTTGAGGATAACCTAAATATGGTTAAACTGTGTAAGATCATGCAGCTAATCTCTGGATTGATGTTTTGTGTTCATAACTGTAAATAACATGTTGCTGCTGCAGCTGATTTTCAAACTTTCTGGGCACCAGTTGGTTTTTCAGTGATGCATTTGCAGCAGATGCAAAACCTGATTCAAGGTTCCTTTTTGCTTTTCAGAAACAAGAAAATTCTCATGCACCGTTAAAGGTAACACCAAAGAAAGAAGGCAATGCTTGGTATGATGTAGGAATCATCAAAGGAACCAACTCTGTGGTAATTCATTATCACTTGCCACCAGAGGGCAGTCCCGGCGAGGTGAGTGAAAATCAAATAGCCAATTTGAAAGTTATTTTGTGCTTGCCATTACTTGTGAGATAATGGTTTACAGAAGTCTAGATTTTCCTTTAGTTCTTGGTAATAAACCGGCTCAAATGCAGAACTTGAATAATAATAATCTTTATTAGTGTCACACTTAGGCTTACATTAACACTGCAATGAAGTTACTGTGAAAATCCCCTAGTCGCCACACTCCGGCGCCTGTTCGGGTACACTGAGGGAGAATTCAGAACGTCCAATTCACCTAACAAGTACGTCTTTCGGGACTTATGGGAGGAAACCGGAGCACCCGGAAGAAACCCACGCAGACACGGGGTGAACATGCAGACTCCTCACAGACAGTGACCCAAGCCGGGAATCAAACCTGGGGCCCTGGCGCTGTGAAGCAACAGCGTTAACCACTGTGCTACCGTGCTACCCATATTGCTGAAAAGACATGTTGCCGAAGCTTCTTGTCTTGCACTCATCAGGACAAAGGCAAGAATGCCAAATTTCAAACAGTCAGAAGAATTTGCAGGCTCCTATAGTAGAACCCCAGGACTTTCTTTTTTAGAGGCAATCTTGTTGATACCTTCAGCTGAAAAATGGATGCATCAATAACATTTTTAGCATAACTAAATGACTTGAGAAAAACAGTATTTGAGGTAAAATTACAGATGAGACTAACTCCTAATAACTGGTATGAACCTTTCTTTTTAAAGAAAGGCATTACAAAACAAAAATAAGTTTAAATATTCCTCTGTTTGTTTTAGGATGCGAGTGCTAACACCACAGATTACAGCATGCTGAAGAAGCAAGAACTCCTCCCAGGCACTGCATATAAGTTCAGAGTTGCTGGAATTAATGCATGTGGAAGGGGTTCTTTCAGTGAAATATGTGCATTTAAAACCTGTCTCCCTGGATTTCCTGGAGCTCCATCTGCTATCAAAATTACCAAGGTACAAAGAGATTGCAGTTTACAATAAACGTATAGTTAGAAAGATTGTTATTTATTGAGTTTTGTAAGCTTTTCTTTATAAAAACCATTTTGCTGCAGCTGAAAATGTAAGGTTGAGGAGGTGGGGAAGCTGCTGCTGCAATATTAAGTTAACGTTTTCTGACGTAAAATCTAATTAGCTTGAAACTGTCAAGAAATGCCGAGGAAAAATGTGTTGAAGTGAGCACTGATTTTAATTTCTCAATTCTGTTACCCCTTTTCACAGAGTGTAGATGGTGCGCACCTTACCTGGGAACCACCTGCTACAACTGCTGGCAAAATTCTGGAGTACTCTGTTTATTTGGCAGTGCGCAGCATTCAGGTGACCGAATCGAAATCTGGAAGCCCAGCCCAATTGGCCTTTATGCGAGTGTACTGTGGTGCTAAGCCATCTTGTGTGGTGTCCTCATCACATCTTGCAAATGCACATATTGATTGTACAACAAAGCCTGCCATTATTTTTAGGATTGCAGCGCGAAATGAGAAGGGATACGGACCAGCTACACAAGTTCGATGGCTTCAAGGTAACACCGTTTTAATGCAATTTGGGCATCTGCGCAATGTATCTTACTGGCTTGTAGATGTCAAAATTCCATCATTTCTGAGAAAGAAAATCTGGGTTACGTGCTACTTTAAATGCAGTTTTGCTGGTTGATGTGCATTTGACAAAGAGATGTACTTTTCTATATTTTTTACTTTGCTGGCTGGTAAATTTGTAGTAAAAGAGCATAAAGTCTGGATTTACACTGGATGATCAAAGGACGTTAGAATGAATATTCCTACTCAAAGCAATTTTTTTTAAAGTCCTTTTATTGGTTTGGATTTATTGTAATATTGTAAGGAATATTGTATATTAATGGGGCAGCACGGTAGCATTGTGGTTAGCACAGTTGCTTCACAGCTCCATGGTTCCAGGTTCGATTCCCGGCTTGGACCACTGTCTGTGCAGAGTCTGCACGTTCTCCCCATGTGTGCGTGGGTTTCCTCCCACAGTCCAAAAATGTGCAGGTTAGGTGGATTGGCCATGCTAAATTGCCCATAGTGTCCAAAATTGCCTTTAGTGTTGGGTGGGGCTACTGGGTTATGGGGATCGGGTGGAGGTGTGGACCTTGGGTAGGGTGTTCTTTCCAAGAGCTGGTGCAGACTCGATGGGCTGAATGGCCTCCTCTGCACTGTACATTCTATGATGATGATATCTACAGAATGGATATGTACAATAACAAAGAAAGAAAAACAAAAAAAATTATAGAAACATGCACAAATATATATATATATAGGGTCACCTGTTGTTGGCTATCCCCTCCATATATGTGTCACCTCCGGTATTATAACATACCAGGGGTGTGTTTGGCACCACCTGGGTGTACTTTTGGTGTGATCGTACCCGTGTATCTCCTCCTCCTTGAACCTCTCGGGCTCCTCTGCCTTGCTCGCCCTGCGTCCTGGTTGGTGTCTTTTCTCCTCTCTTCCCCCTACCCCACTTCCTTTGTTCTGCTTATCCAACCCGGTTCTGGTTTCCCCCCCCCTTATTGGTTGTTGTTTACAAACAGTTGTTGGAACAGGCTGGTGAATTGTGTTGTGGAAGCCTTCCTCCGATCCCGTATGGAGAATTTTATCTTTTTCAATTTGAGGAATTCCGCAGTCCACCCCGTGGGTGGTGCTGCCGATCTCCAGCCGGGCAGGAGTCTCAGGCGGATGATAAGGGAGGCGAAAGCTAGGATGTCTGCCTCTCTTCCCGTAAAGAGTTCTGGCTGTTCCGATAGCCCGAAGACTGCCACTAGTGAGCATGGCTCCACCCTCATTCCCAAAACCTTGGACATGGCCTCGAAGAAGACGGTCTGTACCCAACAAGTCTGGGACAAGACAAAACATGTGGGTGTGGTTGCTCAGGCCTCCCTAGCACTGTTCACACCTCCACCCCAGGAAGAACCCGCTTATGCGTGTTCTTGTCAAGTGTGCCCTGTACATCACTTTCAACTGCGTTAGATTCAACCCTGTGCATGAGGAGGTGGAGTTCGCCCTATTCAGTACTTCACTCCAGAGTTCTCCCCCTATCTCTATGCCTAGCTCTTCCTCCCATTTCTCCCTTGTCTCATCCAGTGGTGATCGTATCTCCTCGTGTGGCCGTCCATACATGTCTGCAGTTACCACCCTAGTTGCCCGCAGTTAGTAGTCTGTCCAGTAGGTAGTACTCTGGTAGCTGGGGAATGTTGTTGTCTCCTTGCGGAGGAAGTTCCTTAATTGCATGTATTGCAACTCGTTCCCTTTCGTGAGCTGGAACTTGTCACTTCCCCCAGGGTCGCTACTTTGCCATCTATGTAAAGGGCCCCCACTATTAGTGTCTCTTCATCCTGTCGCCACCTTTTAAAGGTGGCGTCTATTGTTGCTGGGGAGAATTTATGGTTCTTGCATATGGGAGACATGGTGGACATTGCTACCAATCCGAGTGGTGCCTGAGTTGATTCCACGTTCTGTGCGAGGCCACCACCGCTGGGTTTCCTGAGTACTTTGCTAGGGGAATGGGAGCCAGGCTGTGGCCAGTGCTCGGAACGATGTTCCCGGACAGGAGCTCTTCTCTGTTCTTACCCATTCGGCACCAGACTCCTTGACCCATCCCCGTACTCTCTCTGCGGTGTCTGCCCAGTGGTAGAGTTGAAGGTTCGGAAGGGCCAGCCCTCCCATATTCTTCCTTCTCTGTAAGACGCTCTTGTGGATCCTAGGAAAGCCCTTCCACGTATGCACCCACGGACAACCTGAAAAGGCTCCAAATTTCCCTAGTAGTGGCCCGATTGCCAGGGCAAACAGCAGCGGGCACAATGGGCATCCTTGCCTCGTGTTTCTGTTCAGCCCAAATTATTCAGAGCTGGTGGTGTTTTGTCCGTACACTCGCCATGGGGAGCGCTGTACAAGTAGTTTCATCCACGAGGGGAACCTTTGGCCAAACCCAAACCATTCTAGTACCTCCATGAGGTACCTCCATTTGACTCTGACGAAGGCCTTCTCTGCGCCCAGGGAGATGATCGTTTCTGGTGTCTCCTCCACGAGTGAGGTCATGATCACATTCAGCAGGTGTCTGTGATTTGCTGTTAGATGTCTACCCTTGACAAAGCCCTCCGCAACTACCTCTGACATGCCTCGCCAGGCCTTCCACAGAACTTTGGTCAATGTTGAAGAGTGAGATGGGTCTGTATGACCCTCACTCCGTCGAGTCTTTGTCTCCTTCCGAGATCAGCGATATCGAGGCCTGTGCCAGTGTGGACGTGCAAGGACCCTCTGGATAGCGAGTCATTGAACAGGCCGGTGCTGCCACAAATGTTTTTTATAGAAGTCCACCAGGAATCGTTCTGTACCCTTTACCTTCCCTGGCTACATGGAGTTGATGCTGTCCATGACTTCGAGGTGACTATTCTCATTGACGTTTCTGAGGCCCCCTTCTGTGTGGTCAGCCATATTTGCCTCATGGCTGTCCCCTTGCATGCCGGAGTTTCTCTTTGTTTGTGAGCCATCCAAGATGGTCACCGTTGACTTCTCTGTTCCAGCAGTTGGGACATGTGCGACATGTTGTTAGCGCAACATGTTGTTAGCATTCTAAACACCCCCTCCCACCACTGCCCTTCTTTCCCCTGACTTGGTGTTTTGTCCCCCCTTCTGCCAGGTGCTTGCTCCCTTTCGAGAGTCCAACCCCCCCCCCCCCCCCCCCCCCCAAATTCCTTTTGCTTCCTTGTACTAGCATGTTTGTATCAATGGTCCATGTGTGTTCATCATTGCTGTTTTCCCAGCCCGTTTTTCCAGCTGAACTCATCTTGCCGGTTACATCATCCCGAGGGGAGCTCGATGTGGTCGGTAGATCCTGGGTGAAACCTCCTGCAGGCACTCGCGTAAGTCGGCCTACTTACCCGGTATCTACCAGCATCCCTGGATCCATTGGCCTCCCCAGGAGGGCCACAGTCGATCAACATTCAGTACTGGTCCACACAAACGTGGACTAGGCGGAATGGCATCCGGGGAGGAGGGGGAAAGGAGGGTGGTCTCCCAGGCCCCTGGGTGGCCAAGGATAGTGTAGGGTGTTCCCCTGGAATCTGTGCACTGCCAAGGTGGCAGGAGCACTGGCAGAGTGACAGTGCAAAAGTGCCCAGATGCCAGCGTGGCACTGCCCATGGGAAGGGCCATGCCCATAAAAGTAGGTTGAAGGGGGGTATGAAGGGTGTGGGGGGTGCAAGACAGGTAAGAAGGGGCCTCAAGAGGTTGGGGAAGGTGATGGGTAGGGACTTGGAAGGGGGGACCTGAAAGGGAGTGTGGGGGAGAGGGTTGTGAAGATCAGGGGCCAGGGACCCCATAGCAGGGTGCCCTCACTTTGCAGGGGGGGGGGGGAGACGTGTCCATATGTGTGGGGGGTGACACTTGAACATGGGCGCGGGATGTGGGGGACCCACAAGCTCACTTGGAGATCGGGGCACCTTTTGAAATGGCAGTTCGGTCTCTTGAGTTCAGCTCCCCGGTGATGAAAAAAATTCTGAGTGTGAGCTAAACTGGTGAAAAACTCCTCGGGGCCCAAAAAGTGACTATGTGTCGTTAGATAGCGGTGGGGAACATGCCAGCAGAGCCTGCGGAAATCTCCCAGCAAAACCTGCCACAAATAACACTTGGAAATTTTCCCGTTAAATCGTGCCCTGCACCTTGTTATTGAAGAATGTCGCCTTGGCCGCATTGAACTCCACCCACCACTTGGTCAGGTTGGCCCCCAATGTCCTGGTATATACGGATTGTATGCCATTCCCATTTTCAGGACCATGTGCTTCTTGCCCAGTTCAGGCTTGGCTCCTCCTTGTCTTGGAATCTGTGGAGCTTTGCAATAATTGCCCATGGTGTTTCTCCTGTTTTGGGCCTCTGCTGGAGCAACCTGTGGGCCCTGTCCACCTCTGGGGGCTTGGGGAAGCTTTCTCCCCCAGCCAGCTTTCCTAGCACCTGTGCTACATATTCTGTTGGGTTTCTGGCCTCTGTGCCCTCGGGTAATCTGACAATCCTGAGGTTCAGGCAGTGAGACCTGGTCTTCCACCTTACCCTTGAGCACACACTGGGCAGCCACCAACCTTGCCACTTCTTACTTGAGCAAGGTGACCCGATCACGCTGGTCAATGGCCACTTTTTCAAATTCCCGCACTGTTGCCTCCTGGGTCTCCCATCGCTGCTCCTTCCTCTCCAACGCCTCCTTGAAGGGGGTCAAAATGATTACTATCACCAACTTCACGCTCAGCATGAAGTCCTCCTTAGTGGAGTCCCTATATTTTAGGAGCTCTTGTGTAAGGAGCTCCATCCACTGCCCTGTTGGTGGGTGGGCCAGCGTTTGTGTTGGCGGTCCCTCTTGGTCCGTCATGTCCTGCTCCACTTAACTCCTCGTGTCTGTAGGCTTGATCTTCCTCTTTGACTCTTCTTGATTCAGAGACCGCAATCAGTACGGATAAACAACGACACCTCCTCCACGATGGTCCTCCATATCGGGGCCCTGCAAGACTGTGTTCTTCACCCCTACTATACTCACTGTGTGGCAAAATTTGGTTCCAACTACATCTGCAAGTTTGCTGATGACACGATCATAGTGGGTCGGATCTCAAACAACGACAATTATGATTACAGGAGGGAGATGGAGAACGTAGTGGCGTGTCGTAACAACAACAATCTCTCCCTCAATATCAGCAAAACTAAGGAACTGGTCATCGACTTCAGGAAGCGAAGTGTCGTACACGCCCCTGACTGTATCAGTGGTGCTGAGGTGGAGATGGTGGACAGCTTCAAATTCCTAGGTGTAAACATCACAAACAATCTGTCCCAGTCCACCCACGTCGATGCTACGACCAAGAAAGCACAACAGCGCCTATACTTCCTCAGGAAATTAAGGAAATTTGACATGTCCACAATGACTCTTACCAATTTTTACAGATGTACCATAGAAAGCATCCTATCTGGCTGCATCACAGCCTGGTATGTCAACTGTTCGGTCCAAGACTGTAAGAAACTACAGAGTCCATCACGCAAACCCACCTCCCATCCATTGACTGTCAACACCTCCCGCTGCCTTGGGAAAGTGGGCAGAATAATCAGTGACGCCTCCCACCCCGGTTATTCTCTCTTCCATCCTCTTCCATGAGGCAGAAGACACAAAAGCTTGAGAATATGCACTAATAGATTCAAAAACAGCTCCTTCCCCTCTGTTACCAGACTCCTGAATGGCCCTCTTACGAAGTGAATTGATCTTTCTACGCATCTTCTCCACAGTTGTAGCACTATATTTTGTATGCTTTGCTGAATAGTTGTGTTTATGCATTTACATTGTGTATTCACCATATGATCTATGTTTTTATGTTAGAGAGCGATCTGTCTGGACTGTAGGCAGAACAATACTTTTTACTGTATCTCGGTACACGTGAGAAATCTAAACCTTGCTGTGTTTGATGTCCTCCCGGCTCCTTGGCTGACTTGAGTTCATTTCCTCAGGTGGTTGTTAGTTTGGTTGGCGGGGGAGGGAGGAGAAGAGAAGAGTACGGCGGCAGTGGGTTTGTTGGTTTAATGACAAATTTTCGGGTTAAAAGGACCTAACCAGACGAGAACCACCTTTCATGCGCATGTTCAACACATCGCTGCCATTTGAAGTCCATTCCGAGCATTGTGAAAACGTGGAATACTTTAGCATAAATACTCTTTGAGGCAAATTTCAAATAGAATTTGATTTGTACATTAAAAGAATATAAATGAGCAAAGAAATGGGATTAGACAGGATAGCTCCTGTCTAAAGGCAGCACGGTAGCATGGTGGTTAGCATAAATGCTTCACAGCTCCAGGGTCCCAGGTTCGATTCCCGGCTGGGTCACTGTCTGTGCGGAGTCTGCACGTCCTCCCCGTGTGTGCGTGGGTTTCCTCTGGGTGCTCCAGTTTCCTCCCACAGTCCAAAGATGTGCGGGTTAGGTGGATTGGCCATGCTAAATTGCCCGTAGTGTCCTAATAGTAAGGTTAAGGGGGGGGGAGTTGTTGGGTTGCGGGTATAGGATGGATACGTGGGTTTGAGTAGGGTGATCATTGCTCGGCACAACATTGAGGGCCGAAGGGCCTGTTCTGTGCTGTACTGTTCTATGTTCTATGAAGAACTCTCACTGACAGGTACAGTGGGACCAAATGGCTTGTGCTACAATTTGTGATAGAGCAAAGTATTAATTGCCTATATACTAAACTTGAAAAATATACAGCCATAGTATAATTTGTTCTTTTAGATTAATAAATACAAGGTACATGCTGCAAAATGTGTTTTACAACTGTTAAAATGTCTGATTGTTTGTTTATAATTGATAACAATTGTACAGTGTCAGCTTTGGTGTTAAATTTGATTTAAAATAGCATGAGGGCTGGGTGTTGCAAAGGAACTAAATGACTTATTAAGCATGATCAGGCATGGAGAATCTTTTTGTTCATCTGAAGCAAAAATCTTAAACATAATTGCTTTAAAAAGTAGGATTCTCAGAGGAACAGATGGATCTTGGCGTTCTTGTTCACATGCAACACTTGCCTTTATCAAATGTGGAATAGAATATATGAACAAGGAGGTTAAGTTGGAGCTGTACAGAATGTTGTTTAGACCACAACTGGAGTGCAGTTCTGGTCACCTCACTATAGTAATGAAGATTTGGACTGGAGGGGATACAAAGGAGATTCACCAGGATGTTGCCTGGGGTGGAGCATCTGAGCTATAAGGAGATGTTAAATAGGCTAGGATTGTTTTCTTTAGAGCAGAGAAGGCTGAAGGGGGATATGATTGAGGTGTATAAGGTTGAGGGGTTTGGGCAGGGTAAATAGAAACTGCTGTTATCCTTGGTTGAAGGGTCAATCACAAGGGGGCATAGTTTTAGGGTGAGGGGCAGAAGTTTCCAAGGAAATTTGAGAGAAAAGAAATTTGCTCTGTGGGTCGTGAGCATCTGGAATGAACTGCCTGGGAAGGTAGTGGAGGCTGGAAAACTTACAACTTTTAAAAAGCACTTGGATCAGCACTAGAAACAACATCGCATTCAAGAATATGCTGATAAGTGGGATTAGTGAGGGATATGGGGTAGTTATTGTCGGTGCAGACTCGATGGGCTGAAGAGCATTTTCTGCACTGTACAACTCTATGACTCTTAAGTCCTTAATAGTTTTCTGTAAGGCCTGTGTCTCCACACAATTCCTTTCAGACTCAAACGTGCTTTGATTTGGGCTGTAAATGTCTGATTCAGTAGGCTAGTAATATGTGGGCTGAATCTTGTCAGTATGGCAGGGGCCCTGAGCCAGAAAGCTGGGAGCAACACCACCTAAGCCTTCTACAGGATCCCTGGGTGCATCTTTTTGCACACAGGCGCCTGTCCTCCACCTTCACAGAGGCTAATGAAATTCCATGCTGTTGGAAAGACATCTGGCACGTCACCCATGCCAAATTACACTCTGGCCCCCTCCCAGCATGTCGATATAGGGCAGGAAAAATTCAGCCCATGTAAGTGCTCAGATTTGTGGTTTTCGGGCGGCACAGTGGTTAGCACTGCTACCTCACGACACCAAGGTCCCAGTTTTGATCCTGGCCCTGGGTCACATTCTCCCTGTGTCTGTGTGGGGTCTTACCCCCCCACAATCTAAAGATGCGCGGTGCAGGTGGATTGGTCACGCTAAATTGCCCCTTAATTGGAAAAATAAAAAATTGGATATTCTAAAAAAAAATTTAAAAATTTAATTTGTTGTTTTCACAGAAAAATGGGGTGAAATTGCACAATTTGATTTCCCCCCCATCCCAAAAAACTCTGTTTTTAAAAAAAAAACTTGAATTCAATAGCATGTAAATCAAAAATACTTATTCAGCCATTGCAATCATCATTAATGGAGGAAAACTGCTGTCGTTGCCTGGCCTGGCCTACATGTGACTCCAGACCCACACCAATGTGGTTGACTCTTAAATGCCCTCTGATATGGCCTGGCAAGCCACTCAGTTGTATAGGAAGGTCTATATACGCTTTTCTTGCCAGCAATGCCCAAATCACTTAGTTTCTTTAAGTTCTGTCGTAACCTGGTTTTGAGCTGAAAACCTTTCAGTTGTGGTTTGTAATCTAGCAAGTTGGAAGTGGTGATCTCTGGAATATGAAATCTTAGACAGATGGCATTGTGATACTAAGCACCAAATATTAAAGTGGGCAACTCTAGGTTTTTTCAGAACCATCACTATTTAGTTGTACTGAACAAATTCTTGAGTTCTCATTGTGTATAAGCTGCACTGGTTCAACTAGTTGAGTGCATGAGAAATGCAGCTTGATTTATTGTGAAATGTTAAACATTTTTCATTTCTTTGCTCATGTAACTTCAGATAGCTTATTGTAAATTCCTGCCAATATTTGGTTTCAACTTGAACCAAATTAAGATGCTGAAGTGTCGTAATGATTTCCTGACATAGCGCCAGAATGTTTATGCTATATTTTATTTGGATTTAGATTTTGTCCTGGTGGAAATTTTTGGAATTGTTGAGTTAATTATTGTAATGTTGAAAAGGGATCTGTGTCAGGGAAATTTTAACAACCCAGCCTTTTATATTCTTTAGACGCAGGTGTACAAGGAACCAAAGGCACTGTGAAACGGCCTACAGCATCACCAGACAAGTAAGTGAGATACTGTGAGGGAACTGCATGGAGAGGCTTTTGTGAGCATTGTTCTTATTGAATAATGAGATTAAACATTTGCAGTAACTACACAAACTCATAGTGGGGCAATGGACCACAAACAATCTTGTGAATTGACGGTCCTTTTTGCAACCCTTGTGATTTTTCTTTTCCATTGAAATTAACAGAAAAGAGAATTGGAGACTATATACCTGTCTGCACATTTGCTACAAGTCCATATTGCATTCCTTTTTTTTTTAAATGCAAGCTTTGATTAGCACTGTTAATTTATTAAGGGGCGTTACACATCCAAACAAACATAGTTGAAATATTCTTTTCACAAACTGGTTTTCATAAGGCAGGTTTTTCATCACTGAAATGTCTGGGTTCCATTATGTGCAAAAAAATTATTGTTCACTGGAATGGCCATCACCAGTTTTGCACCCATAGCACTTCTGTATTGTGTTTTAACTGAAAGAACATAGGTTTGAGTTCCAGAACTGTCTGTACCTTAAACATATTTGACTTGGGTCAATAATTTCTGTTCCTAATCTGTTTAATTGTTATATATGAATTGGGTTTACTTCATTGGACCTTGGGTCACTGCCCTTTAAGAAATTTGCATCCCGTCTGATCTGGTATCTTGCCTGCTTTGCTTGGCATGAGGCATTATTCTTGCATCAGTTCTTCAAACTTTTCTACCATATTTGGCAGCACTTTTCTGACCTGTAAAAAATATTTGTTGCTTCCAGGTTTGATGTTCAAAATAGTTAACGTATATGCAAGAATGAATATTTGAGACAGACCAATTGTAGGGGCCTGATGGCACCTAATTGAAGAAAACGTACAGGTGAATGTTCTCACATTCCCCATTCTCCTGAAATTCTAGATAAAAATTTGCACACCACTCTCAGCGGTGGTCACAAAGTGCTAACATTTTTCTGGGCAGCAGCCTTCCTAAATGTATCAAACATTAACCACCTGTACCATCCTCACCAAAATCCACCATAGAGCAATGTAGCTGGATTAGAACAGAGAAGTATTAGCATGTGTTCAATTTATCAGCAACCGGCATGGGACTGATTCATTAGTTTCAGTGCCTTTCAAATCTGGCATTGGTTCATGGTAAATTTTGGAGATAAAATGTCTGATGCCGTCAATGGAAGTGTTGAAATGAGCTATCACTTGGATTTTAGATGCATGGAACCACAGTGATTCTGCTCCAGATTTCATGGTGGACCTAGAAAGCTCCTAAGTTTGCTTGCAGGGGAGGTTTATGTGCATCTTATTCTCTTGTGCCTTGATTGCGACTGGATTTGGGCAGAAACAAATGTGATTCTTGTAACTTATTAGTAGCCAAGGAAACCTTGGCCCTCAGCCCTCCTGGCCATCAGTATTCAGAGATGCATGGCAGCAAATGGCACAATTCAGAAGGAAACAGATGGTGGGGGACGAAGGGGAAATAATTGAGGGTATATTGTAACATATGACACAGTGAAAAACGGTTAACACAAAGCCCTGAATTTCATTGCAGCACTAAAAGTGGCGGTGCCAAGAAGTCCAAGTCCGAATGATGAATAGAAGAACTTTTCTATTTGCTGAATGAAAGTAGTAAAGTACCGTTGGATAGTATTTGTATTTATTTTGTAAATGTTTTGTAATATGTTTCTGTTATACTCTTAATCCCTATAACTTGTGAGCTTCTTAGAGAAGGAATTTAATTTGTATTAATTGTACAAAGTACATTTCTTGTTTTAGAACTGTGACAATAGGCTTCAGGCAAGTTTTAAATGATAGCTTTTTAGAAACATAATGTAGATTTTAAATTTGTATTAACATTACTGTGTAGAGTTCATGTAGGTGGCTTGTTTCTAAAGTGGCTTATTCTGAAATCACTACAGTAGTGACTGGATGTTTGCCGTGCAAGCAGTGGTTTAAAGAGTTTTCAAAGAAATGTTGGTGTTTCACCTTGTTGCAGGTGGATTAGGTAGGTCTTTAAAGCATGTTTATATGTGGATGACGTTTGGGACCAAAAAGGCACTACGGAGAAGCAGCTTCCTTCTCAGAGTAGCACTTACACAGATTCTGAATCACCATTAGAAACAAAAGTTATTGAACAATTTTTCTTTGTGTGTGCGCGCGCGACCAAGTGACATTGTTGTGCATGATTTGTGATGAAAAATTAAAACTGCTTTTTTATTTTTGATTTTTATACAAATATAAAAATGATTGAAGATGTATTGGGTATATAGGAGTTGTATGACCCCACTGCTTAGTAAAGTTCTTATGAAAACATTCTACCATAATCATCTCTTGTTGGCCCAAAAGGAATTTTCAACAGTATTTTGCAGCAGCAATGGTTAGGTTTTTTCCAAATTTAAAGACTTGCCCTATACACACAATTATTCCCATATAGAAATGGCGGGGAAAATCTAGGAAAGGTGTATGGCAAGGGCATTGATTACAGTATTCCAGCAGACGGTGATGACTAACTATAGAGCAGCATAAGCAAAACAATTGCTTTAAATGCTTTGTTTCAATTGTATAGATTAGATAAATTGAAGTCACTTTTCTGAGAGCTTCCTGTTTTGGAGAGCACTGTTAATTTCTGGAAGGTTGTGGGGTCATGCAACTTTAAGGATTCATAACTCGAGCATTTTGTTGGACTGGTTGAGGTTGAAAATTAATGCTTTAATACTGGCTAATTTCTTCATAAAATTGTATAAGTCAGAGGATTACCTTTGCTATAGCTAACCAGTGGATTTGTATTTGTTAGTGAACTCAGTAGTTGATAATTTCTTGCATTTTTCTTTTCTATTTGCTTTCCAATTTTTTTTTACCTTGGTTAACCTGTTCACCAAGTTAATAACGCAGAGATGGGGAGAAATTCTGAGCTGAATTTTAAGCAATGCACACAGATCTACACTCAGCATTTCCGTTAATTCCACACTAACAGTTTCAGCTTTAATGAGGTGCATTGGGAAGTGTCAGTCCAGAGGACAGTTAAGTTTTATTCACATTGCTCTTGTATCTTTCTGCAGGTATATATTATGTATAATATCATTGGAGTAATCTTTATTTGGTAAGATTTGTTAAGTTTTCTTTTTGCAGTAAATACTGCTTTAAACAATTTTGTGCAGTTTAGTTAATTGAAAAGCTACATTTCCACCAATGGATGGATCATTTGGTATATTTCCTCACGCATTGTAATTGGATATTCGCTTTATACCTTTAACTCAATAAGAAGTCAACATAATTTTTTAATTTAAAAAGATGAGGCAGATTTTATAAACTAGGCTAGTTCAACAGAGCCCTTTTAAGACAAGTTTCTAATTTTCGATGATAAAGTGTGACCTGAAGTAGGATTTACTCAGCCATTCATGTTAGGTATCTGATGTAATGAAAAATAAAGAAGAAAGTTGCCGAATCTGAATGCTACTCTCTCGACCGTAATATACAGCTCCAACCATTCACAGCAGCAAGTGGTTCAGATTGAAAGGTACATTTAAATATCTTTAATATAGTGTACATTGAAACTACATACTTTTTATATTCTTGAAATATTAAGATCTAATTGATGAGCACACCCCTTAACAATGGTGTGCTCAAGACATAATAGAACTCCAGCAACTTTGTTCGATTTCTCTATGACCAGAGTTGAAAGCGAGGCAATGTTTGTTGTCCCCCAAAGTATATTTGTTATTTTGATCAGGGTACCCTAGTTTTATTTTTGTGCTTTTATTTTCATTATTTAGCGCAAGGACAACTTACTTTGTTTTTCAGTATAGGATAGTTTAAAAACTGGATTATTAATACAAACCATACTTCTATGCTTTAACATGCATCCAGAAAATGTTCCAGCCGCCAACACATTTTCCGAATTACTTCATGTTTCTTCCAAAAGTATCTAAGCAAACACTGGCGCACAACTGAAGTAACAGGCTGGTTTTATATGAAAGTAACTTTTGGAACAAAAGCAAATGCAAAGATGTTTTCTATGAAAGTCGTGAAATTAGATGTGAAAATAGTTCATGCTAAAAATGACACCGTTCATCTGGAAAGTTTTGTATATTTTTTGATTTGAATGAGGGAGAAGGAACTGGGTTTCTCTGTGTGTCAATAGGTACAAATGAGTAGTGATTTGTACAAAAGAAGGCATAGAAAGTAACAAGGCTGCCCCATTGATAGTCCAGGGTCTTGGAGGGATTATGTAAGTCACGTCTTTCATCTTCGCTGCCCCTCCTCCATCCATTTTGTATAGATTGGGAGTTTTCCTAGCCTAAATAGCATGGTTTCCTGTTGACCTTATCTTGGAGCTTCCTTTTTTGCCCTTTTATCTGCCTTGTTTGCTTTCATACCACAATCTTCTTTAAAAACAGTACTAGATAAAGGACTGTGTATATCAGTGGGGATAAAATGGTATCAGTATGACCATCATGGCCATATTTAAACTGGTATTTTCTTCCCGTTTGGATAATGACATCTTTGATATGTTTATTCACATGAGGCTGCATCTTAGTGGAAACACCGCAGTACAGGCGCTACCTCTGCAGATTCTTGAAGTTAAGAGGTTGAGCCAGGAGAATTCAGGCACTTCGGTACCTTGGTGGCATATCACGTCTCTTATGACAGGAGTCTTCCAGGGCATCTTCATATTTTCAGGGCCATTATGTCCGCTAACTAATGTTTTTTTTCGATGTGTGCTAAATATGAGATTACTGCTTAAAGCGTCAAACTGTGATGTTTTATTGCAATTCAGTTGCCGCTTCACTCTCATGGCTTTAGATTTGCATTATCACAAAAATCTGACGTTGTAAGAAGTGAGGTAAGACAGTACTCTGGCAGATGCAAAAAATATTTAGATATGTCATTGACTGGCATGTGCTACAGCCTGTACTAACTCCAAGCACATCTTGATGTAGTCACTTTTAAAATTCTTTCATGGAATGTGAGTGTTGCCGGCAATGACAACAGTTATTGTTGCCCCTGTTGCCCTTTAGTAGATGATGATGGGCCACTGTAATTTGTGTGGCGAAGCTACAACAGCAGTGCTGTTAGGGTGTTTGTGGGCTAGAACAAGTGTCCTATTACCCAAGGATGGGTTAATGACTGGAAGTTATAAAAACTTGGTTTGAACTCGCAAAATTAAGTAGGATTGGCCCATTTTGGGAGGAGAAGGTGTGAAATTTAAGCACTAGGAATTGTAGACAATTATTTTATTTACTGTAATAGCAAGCAGTATTTGATTATAGTCACTGAGGCAATATTAAAGGAATCCCAAGGCGGCACATTAGCACAGTGGTTAGCACTATTGCTTCACCGCACCAGGTTCCCAGGTTCAATTCCTGGCTTGGGTCACTTTCTTTGCGGAGTCTGCACGTTCTCCCTTTTCCTCCGGGTGCTCTGGTTTCCTCCCACAAGTCCCGAAAGATGTGCTGTTAGGTAATTTGGACATTCAGAATTCTCCCTCCGTGGACCCGAACAGACGCCGGAATGTGGCGACTAGGGGCTTTTCACAGTAACTTAAGTGCAGTGTTAAATGTAGGCCTACTTGTGACAATAAAGATTATTATTATTATAGCACAAAGAAATACTTCCAAAGAAAGCATGTCGAAGTTGATTTATTTTATATAAAACATAACAAAAGTGCTGACTCCACACCAGGAGCAGGGCTTTTTTCCACCCATTGAAATTTGTGGAAAATCCGGCCCTGTGCACCCTACGGGTTTGTGAAGCAGCACTTCCTACAGGGTCTCCATTGGGAAATTAGGTCTAAAATCTCAATGCCTGCTGATCTTTCTGAGAATGCCGGAACCAGAGTCGTATTCTAGTTGTTGCTCTTGGAATTCATGTTGCTGATTTGAAGAGGTTCTTAGTATTTAAGATTTCTTTACTGATGCCTTGTTGAAACCTGGACTCACTTTCGGAAATGTACAGTTATAATTGGAAATGTTTTGTCAGAAAAGTCAGCAGTTTTAAAAATAAATTTGGTTTTAATTAGGATTTAATCTCAAATTTATCCTGGCCATACAGGTGATTAGGACAGGTTTTGATTTTTTTGTTTTTAGAAACTGAGTTCTGCTGTCTGCAATTCTTTTAAATGAAAGAAAATGTTAATAATGGTTTTATTTAATTGTCACTGATAATCTGTCATCTTCATGGAGGAAAGCAATGACATTGTCTCCCTTAGAACTATATACCTGGTAACATTCAACAGCTTTCATTTATAACTCAGCTGTACATAGTACCTAATTCTTTCTTCTTCTTGCTCCCTATCAACAGCATTGAATAGGTATTAAAAATGCTCACGTTTTGGTACATGAAATAGTTAATTGTGTGCCTTATGTTAATTTTCCAATGATCTTTTTCTAGTGATCCATCAGACCTTTTTGATGAAGTTTGTTTTTATTGCTTTTACGCTCTTATCCTGCCAGCATCTTGCCCATGATCAATGGTGAGGTATCATCAAACGCTTGGACTCTTGCCAGTGGCTTATGTTCAAGACAGCTGTGTATGTCATTTTTTTTCATTGTTGTTTGATTTCTGAGGGTATGGCACAGTACTTGCTGATTAGCAAGATGGCTCAACGTGACTTAATCCGTTGACTATCGTGATATCCAAACTCACTTTTTTTTTAATCAGCCCCTGGTAACTGGTGGCGTCAATCAGAGCCTTGATGCACTAGTTGAGTCAGATTCATTTGTGACTCATGTCCAGAGATCACCTAAAGGACAAAATATCATTTTTACCTCCAGAAATTCCTGAAGGAATCCTCATGGACTTCTATGTTGCTGATTGCAGCTATATCGAGACATAGGAAAATTGAATGGAACAAGTTGACCTCAGAATTTAAACTGATAAATGTTGACTCAAAATTATAATAAACTTGCTGGTAGATATTGAAAAGAGGGGGGTGCCGTCTATTGTTGTTCTACTGGAAATGATTCTGCTGATACTTTTGAAATAGGATTTTTGTACAACATTATTGTAAGTGCTATTTGTAAAACGTACTCAAAATTCAAGAAGCTGCAAAATGGTTTATTTATTAGAGCACAAACATTTAACCAGTTTCTCATGGGATTGCACATGGCTTCAAGACCAATTGTAATCTTCAGGTAAAGTGGGATTAAAGAATGAGGGTAATCAAGCCAATGAGGTTAATCAAGCCAGAGTGCACAGGCATAATTAAGTTGCCATTTTACAGTACTTAGTCTGTCCTGATATTTATATAAAGCTTTGATTTTTATAATGAGATAGCAATTTGGGCAGTAGAGTAGTAAAATTCTTTGGAATTAAAGTATTTCTTTAGTCCAGGCCGGAGAGTTGGGTGACTCCAAATTTAGTTAACAGGAGCACCATTGACACGATAGTGACCCAGGTTTTCATGCAGTTTAAAGTGCAAATATAGAAATTACACAGAAACAGATCACTCTGCGCAAGGAAAGGCTGTCTGTACCTAAAGTTGATAATCACCAGAACCGGTGCAGATGCACCCGAGGGTAAGGGAGGAAATTGAGGCACTGGCCATAATCTTCCCGTCCTCCTTTACAGCGGATGGTGCCGGAGGACTGGAGAACTGCAAATGTTACACCCTTGTTCAAAAAAGGGTGCAAGGAGAAACCCAGAAACTACAAGTCAGTAAATTAATCCTCGATGGCTGGAAAGCTTTTAGCAACAATCTGGGACAAAAATTTAAAGTCACTTGGAAAAATGTGGACTCATTAAGGAAAGATTACATGGATTTGTTATGGGCAAATTATCTTTAACTAACTTGCTGGAGTTTTTTTGACATGGCAACAGAATTGATGGGGGTAAAACAGTTTATGTGTCGATATGAACTTCCAAAATACATCTGTTAAAGTGTCATAGAAGAAGCTTGTCAGCAGAGTTAAAGCCTATGGAATAAAAAGCACTGTGGCAACATGAATATGAAATTAGCAGAATGATAGCATATGGTAGTGGTGATAGTTGTTTTAAAAAATGGAGCACAGTTTTTGGTGGGATTTCCCAAGAATCTCTATTAGGACTACTTGATCTATGGCAATCACCTAGACTTGGGTGTGGAGAGCACTTTGATAAAACAAAACCTATAACTTTTATGAACTTATGAGGAGGATAGGGATAAGCTGGTGGAATGGGCAAGTGGCAGATCAAATTTAATGCAGATACATTTTGGGAGCAAATGCAAGGAAACGCAATATAAAATGAAAGATGCAATTCTGAAGAGGAGCTATATGTGCACAAATTGTTGACATTGACGAGGCAACTTGAAAAAGTAAAGCATATGGAAAATAGGCATAGAGTACAAAAGGAAGGAATTTATAATGAACCTGTATTGGTTTGTCTTCAACTGAAGTATTATGTCTGGTTAGCACTGCTGCCTCACAGCACCGAAGACCCAGGTTCGATCCCGGCTCCGGGTCACTGTCAGTGTGGTGTTTGCACATTCGCCCCATGCCTCTGTGAGTTTCGCCCCCACAATCCAAAGATGTGCAGGGTAGGTGGATTGGCCATGTTAATTGCCCCTTAATTGGAGGAAAAATAGAATTGTGTACTCTAAATTTATTGAGAAAAATTGAAGTATTATGTCCAATTCTGGGGGCCGCGCTTTAGGAAAGATGTGAAGGCAATAGAGGATGCCACTGAAAAGATGCTATAGCATACGTTGGATATCAATAATTTCATCACTGCTTAAAGAATCTATTAATCTTCAGGTGTGGATGAAATATTGTTAATGGAAGTGTTGCAGACATGTCTTCATTAGCACTCGAGCTTCTTTTAATGGCCTGCTTTGTAAAATGTTTACTTAGTGTTCTCATTACTCTTTATTGTCACAGATGAATGTGTAGCACACAGCGTGTTAGGATACTTTCCACCCAGCTCAGTGGCTCTGCATATAAGTCCCTGAAATGATCATATCTTGCCAAATGCATGACTTTGCACAAACATTTAAATTCAGGTTGTGGGGAAGGAACAAGGGAATAGGACTAATTGGATAACTCGTTTCCAAAGAGCGCTGGCATAAACCAAATGGTTTACTTTGCCACGATTCTATTAACAGTTACAACAGTGGTGCCTCAATGTCCTTTCACTTTTCTCACCAGATTAGTAGCTGGTGGCGATTTACAACGTTTAATGTTACTTCTACAGTTCAACGTGTTTTTTCTTGCATTTGTGGCTAAATAACAACTTTCTTTATGCTGACTGCGTCTTCTGTGAACCTAAATGTGCTGTGGGTTAACTCCCAATTCACAGTGTTCACTAGACAATCTGTCATATGCCCAGCACATTTTCCCACTGCATCTGAAAGCCAAAAATAGCCGTCAGATCAGTGCATTACTACATAAACCCCAGATTGGTCACACATGGGATCAGAAAGCCTTTATAAAATATACAAATTTTATACTTTAAAACCAGAGTCGCCTCCCAACAAGTAAATGCACTTTCTTAACAATGGGACTTTAGTGCAATCTAATTGGCAACAGGTGTTTGAGATGAAACGGTCAGGCTCATCTCTTTGTCAACATTCAGGGTGAAATATTGTACATGAATGATGCAAATTCCAATTCACTCTCGTATTCAGGTGGACTTGTTTGACCCAGTGATTTATGTTGTAGCCATCTCTTTCCAATCGGCAAGCAAATGAAGAGTTTAAAACGTTTTCATCTTGGTGTATTTCTTGTGGATTGCGCTATTTCATTGTGTTTCCTCCTAGATTTGAATTTTTACCCCCTATCGTAGCTAATGGCTTAGATTAGAATTCTGTATTCCACTCTGACAATCTGTTTATTGAATACAATGTGCCAGCAAATTTTTACTTCCGTGGCTGCTAAACAAAGTCAATAATGGGGCATAGATTTAAAATATTTGACAGCAGTGTTAGAGAGGGAATAGAGAGATATTTTCACCCAAAGGATGGTAGGGATCTGAACTCACTGCCTGAAAGGTGGTAGAGGCAGAAGCATACTCATTGCATTTTAAAATTACTTAGATATGCACTTGAAGTGCTATAACCTACAGGACTTTGGACCAAAAGAGCTGGAAAGTAGGATTAGGTTTATTTTGATCATCGCAG
This sequence comes from Scyliorhinus canicula, assembly GCF_902713615.1. NCBI lineage: Eukaryota > Metazoa > Chordata > Chondrichthyes > Carcharhiniformes > Scyliorhinidae > Scyliorhinus > Scyliorhinus canicula. Next base: position 35,209,965 of record NC_052165.1, on the reverse strand, counting down.
ACACGATGAATTGAATGGTCTCCTTAAGTGCCATTAATATTCTGTGTTTCTGACAACGGTATTGAACATGAGGGACATTTTAACTCTAGTTTAAAAAGACATATTTTTGTCTAGCTGACACTCTACAATGTGGGATCTTAATCGGCAACAGTACTTTTAGATGCATCACCCCAGGTTTATGCTGAATACTGGATAACACAAAATAAACTCCAGGATGCTGTCTAAGAGAAAGGGAAAATTTAAGCCTTTCTGTGCACCTCTGTGCCTTGCTCCTATTTGTTTTTATGAACCATTATACTTGGGGTTTCAGATGCAAGTATGACACATATTTTAAGAATGGCACTTTGTACTTAATTAACACTTGTATCCCTATTGGTATGCTAACTAAGTGAGTGGTGGCAGTCCCTGACTGGAGGGGCTGAAGAATCAGGACTGTCTCAGTGGTCAGTTCATGATAGGCTTCAATGTTTGGATGTTTTGGTGGCCAGTTTTTGAAATAGTGATGTTCTGAAAGCATGGTGTGGGCTGGGGGGAGGGACCACACTTAAAAATAGGGTTTGTGGGGTCGAGGGGGGTTAAACAAAAGCTGTCAAAGTGTAGAATATGATTCACAAATGTGAAATTCTAGTTTATGTTGAAACATAAACAAAAAGAAGAGAGCAAAACACCTTTTATTAAGCCTACATATTAAGTATTTACCCATCACATGACATCGATAAAACTACTGTACTGGCACCTGAGCCACATTATTATTATTTCAGTGTCACAGTGCATAGCTGAAATAGTGTTTTACAAATCTCCAACTGCAAAGTGCAGAAATCTCTGGATTCAAAGTAAACAGAAATGTTTGTGTCTTATCAAATGTCAGCTATTTTCAACAGCTATAAATAGTCCCAAAGTGCACACGTCAGCAGAAAGAAGCTCACTTGTTTTTCAAGATTCAGTTCGGTGATTGCTTATTCGATTGATGCCAATCAGACAATTCTTGAATCTGATTTTGCTCTGTGATAGCTTATCAGCCATTGCACAGGGATCAAAGGGAAATATGTTGCTTGTTTCATTTTTTCCTTAATGATTTAAATGCATTTGTATTTTAAATAATATTGGCTGGATGCTATTAAGGGGAAATTTGATAAATGCATGAGGGGAGAAAGAAATGGAAGTATATGGTGATTGGGTTGGATGAATGGGGTGGGAGGATCCTCGTGCGGAAGATGAAAACTGTCCTAGACCAGTTGACAGATTTAGACTCTAATTCTGTGTATAAAATTACCTTGAATGTCCTGTCCATGATGTATCAAAAACAACGATTTAACCAGATAAATTACTGTTTTGAAAATCCAATGTTAAACTATGTTGCTGACTTAGAAATTGTACATGAAAGGTTTGTACTTTTATGGGAACTCTGTTGATGTACTCCTTTGCAGATAAGATCTGCCATCTACTCTGGGATGCGTGCTCAAAGCATTCCTCAGACCCAGAAACTAGTGATGAAAAGCGTAGGTCAGACTGAGGCGAAACATAGGTTAGATAGTTTTGTAAACAGTATGCAACTTCCTAGGAACTTCAGCAAGTTGCCAAAATTTCAGAAAAGGTCTTCCACACTTTCAGTAATACCATTTCATATTTTAAAAAAGGATTATTGCTGTGTTAGTGTTTATGGTAAATGTGAAGGAAAGTATAATGTGTGAGGTGAAGGCTGGCTTTTTTCAAAAAATAGTGTTAATAAAACATGACAACAAGGTGTAAAGATGAAAAAAATTTAAATAAAATAAAATCATGGCTTTCCTAGCCATTCTGAGTTAAATATCGCTGCTAAGAGTAAATTTTACTCGAGTTTGGCGGCATCTCCATCAGATTGCAAGTTTTAATTTCACTTATTGAGATACAGTTATGCAACACATGAAGGAAGAAATTAAATATTCACTTTAACCAATGAAACCGTTATAAATACATCTATATTAAAAGTAGGATATGGTCTGAGTTCCTTTATAGCTGTTGATCAAAATCAAGGTCGTAAAGGATTTTTAATATAAGGAATGGCCCTAGTTTAGTGTGAATTTGTCAGAAAAAATTAGCAAATCACTGGCCAACCCTCAGGCTTTGGCCCATTTAGTTACAAAAACTCAAAGTACTTGCATGTTCTTCAGCTGGTACCTTTTTACACAACATTTGAAAACTTGCACACCTCTGGTGCAGCCGAGAAATGATTATATGCCACAACACGGTGCTTGGGTTCAAACTTGTACAAATCAAGCTGCAAAGCAGCCCATCTTTAAATGAGCAACATCATAGCACTCATGTCAAGTGAAACACAACTTTCAGGTTTTATGTTTCACTTGGGGGGGGGGGGGGGGGGGGGGGGGAAGAGAGAGAGAGAGAGAATGTAGATTTATTTCTTCTCGACTGGTCGTATTTTACTGCTTGTTTGTGCTTTGTAGGAAAAAGTATTACCTTTGTACATTCTCAACAGTAATAAAATAATTGCCAATAAGTTTTTATCCTACTTACCACTCCCTCTTCTGTCAGTTAATTACACAGAAATAAAGGATTTATATTATGCCTGTGTTTATAGTATCCACTGGTTCTGTTGTCTTCAGTTTCTTAGACATGTGTCAATTACAAGGCAAATCAACACACAAATGTGCTCTCAGTGGAAGGCAAGCAGGTTTATTACCTGCTTTTGAAAATATTTTTTAAACATTTAAAAAATATTTGGTATATATTATGAGTGCCGCTTTTTAAAATTGTCTTTGCTGTATTGGTTTGCGGCCTCACGTTTATTCAGAAAACAAACTTTACTATGTAACTGCCCTGGTCAATATCTGTCTTAACCAGCAACAAAAATCCATAGATTATCATGGGACCTTGTGTACAAATTATCATCCCACAAAGTGCAATCGCATTGTTTGGTGTAATCTATAGACCACCAACTAATGAAAGGGTCTGCAGAGAAACATACCGAGAAAATAGAACCAGGAGGAGGCCATTTGGCCCTTCGAACATGTTCCACCATTCATTATGATCATGGCTGATCATCAAGTTCAATACCCTGATCCAGCCTTCTCCCCGCAATTACAGAGAGATGAAAACATTATAGAGTAGTTATAAAGGAGGACTCCAATTACCCAAATGCAGACTAGAATAAAGGGCAGAGAGAGGCAAAAGTTCCTAGATTTTTCTACCGAAACATGGATGCACTGTTGGACCTGGTTCTTGGAAATGAGGTGGGCAAGCAGATCATGTTGCAGTTGGGAAACATTTAGGAGACAGTGATCATTATATCAAAAGGTTTGGGATGATGATAGAAAAGAATTATAGGCATTCCAGAGTAAAAATAACTAACTGGGGGAGAGCCAACTTCAATGAGGCAAGAATGGAAATGGGCTGGTTAGACTGGAATAAAAGGTTGACAGGAAAAAGTAGCTGAACAATGAAGTACCTTCAAAACAGAAATGGTGCCAACAGGTGACTTACAGTGGTGGTAATGTGCTGAGCAGACACACATCAGGTAGCTCTCCTCCCAATCGGTCCCAAAATAGTAAATTTTCCAGGATTCTTGGCTCAAAAAGCCACCCAATTCTCCTTAAAAACCCAAAAGGCGCTAATAGCGAAGAAGCAGAAGGGACGATGCCGGCAAATGATAGTTCAAAGGGCCAGTGAGAAGGCAGAAGCGGCGGCATCGGGCAGGAGCAATGGGCAGGCGGACGTGCGAGATGAAACGAGGGGCGACCGGCAACCCGAACAGAGGAACATTGAACAGGCAGCAATGCACCCCCACCCAACTACACCAGGGGATGGATGGCAACGTTCCTAAAAAGAAACTGGCTGCCATGAGAGAGGCGATCAAAATGGAACTCCAGGTGGTAATGAAAGAGGTGGAGGCGATGGCTGCCCTCCAGCGCACAATAGACACCCTGGGAAAGAAGGTGGAAGCCCAGGAAATGCCGATCCTGAACCTGGAAAGGGTGGCAACGAACCAGGAAAGTGTGGCAACCAACCAGTGATAGGATCATGGCTCTGGAGACGGATGAAGAGGTTGGTGGGAACCCGAGGGGAAGGTAGAGGACCAGGAAAACAGGTCCAGGTGACAGAACGTCCGTATTGTGGGACTGCCAGAAGGATGGAGGGAAAGGACCCAATGGCCCACGTGCTGGGCAACTTGGTCGTGAGCAACAGCTTCCCAAACCCCCCCCAGAACTCGACAGGGCACACAGGTTGCTCCGGCCAAAACCCAAGACTGGGGAGCAGCCGGGAGCAATCAATGCAAAGCTGCACCGTTATCAGGACCGGGAAATGATCCTGAGGTGGGCCCAACATACAAAGTTGTGCTTGTGGGATAGACTCAGAAAAGGGTCTATCAGGACATTGGTGCTGACCGCACAAAAAAAGGGGTCAAATTCAATAAGGTAGGGCAGCACGTTGGTGCAGTGGTTAGCACTGATGCCTCACAACGCCGAGGTCCCAGATTCGATCCTGGCTCTGAGTCTCTGTTCGTGTGGAGTTTGCACATTCTCCCCATGTTTGCGTGGGTTTCACCCCCACAACCCAAAGATGTGTAGGGTAGGTGGATTGGCCAAGCTAAATTGCCCCTTAATTGAAAAAATGAATTGGGTATTCAAAATCTATTTTTTTTTTAAAAATTCAATAAGGTGAAATCGGTGCTCGACAAGAATGGGGTGAGGTTCGACATGTTGTTTCCTGCCAGACTCTGGGTAACCTATAAAGGAAAAGAACATTACTTCGGCACCCCAGCAGAGGCTGAGGAGGTCTTGAAGACCAACAATCTAGAAAAGGACTCTTTTCCCCCCCCCAACCAGGATAGTCATCTGAAACGTATGGGGACTTAACGGACCAGTGAAAAGATCCAGAGTCTTCACCCACCTGAGAAGCCTGAATGCGGACATAGTCCACCTGCAGGAGACACACCTGAGGGAGTAGGACAGATTACTGGTAAGGAAGGGCTGGGTGGGACAGGCATACCATGCATGCTAGGGGAGTGGCCATACTGATCAGCAAGAGGACGATATTTACCGAGACTAAGATGGTTACAGACCCAGGGTGACGGTACGTCATAGTCAGCGGTGGCCTGGAAGGGGCACCTATAGCACTGGTAAATGTGTACGCTCCCAACTGGGACGAGACAGACTTTATTAAAAACCATGGCGAAATCCCCGACATTGACACACACTGACTGAATTTGGGGGGGCAACTTTAACTGTGTGCAGGACCCGCTGACCGACCGATGAAACCCCAGAACGAGTAAAGAGACAGGCATGGCTAAGGAACTGGGAGCATTTATGGAGCAGATGGACCCATGGAGGTTCCTGCACCCGGGAGGACAAGAATTCTCGTTTCTTTTACAAGTGCACCATATCAACTTCTTTGCAGTGGAGAAATTGGTGCTTCCAGGAATTACAGGAGGAGTATTCCCCAATAGTCATCTCTGACCACACTCCGCACTACATAGATGTGAGGTTGGAGACGGGCTGGGCCCAGCACTCCACTTGGAGGCTGGACACGGACCGATTGGCCAACAAGGCTTTCTGCCAAAAAACATCGCGGGCCATAGGCGAATACGGGACTAACAACCGGATCGGGGAAGTCTCACCTTCCCCGCTCTGGGAGGCACTGAAGGCTTTGATCCTAGCGGAAATAATAGCTTACAAGGCCCGCAGAGATTGGGAAGAGAGGGAGACCAGGCAACAGACGATCGACTCCATCTTGGAGGTCGACAAAAATTACTCCGAGTCCCCATCTTTATTCCGCGGTTCTTTTTTAAACGGGTCAACAAAGTGGTCGCTGGCTTTGACTGGGTGGGCAAGACCCCACGAATAAGGAAGGTGATGCTTGAGCGGAGCCGGGGAGAGGGTGGGCTGCACTGCCACATTTTAGTAACTATTACTGGGCAGCGAATATAGCCATGATCAGGAACTGGGTGGTGGGTGAGGGGTCTGCATGGGAGCATATGGAGGCGGCTTCATGCAAGGGTACCAGTCTGGGGGCGTCGGTAACTGCGCCTCTGCCGTTCTCGCCAGCATGGTACTCCACCAGCCCCGTGGTGGTGGCGGACCTGAGAGCCTGGGGGCAATGGAGGAGACACGTGGGAGCAGAGGGAGCATCAGTCTGGTCCCCAATCTGTAATAATCACCGGTTTGCCCCGGGAAGTATGGATGGGGGGGTTCTGGATATGGCGGAGAGCGGGAATTGAGGAGTTGGGGATATGTTTATAGAGGGGAGCTTTCCGAGTATGAGGGCGTTGGAGGAGAACTTTGGGTTGGTGAGGGGAAACAAATTCAGGTATCTACTGGTGCGGGACTTACTACGTAAATAGGTGTCAACCTTCCCGCTCCTCGCGCTAAGGGGGATTCAGGACAGGGTAGTTTCCAGAGGATGGGTAGGAGAAGGGAGGGTCTCTGACATTTACAAAGAACTTATGGGGTCAGAGGAGACGCAGACCGACGAGCTGAAGCACTAGTGGGAGGTGAGATAGAGGATGGTCTCTGGGCGGACGCATTGAGTAGAGTCAACGCGTCCGCAACATGTGCCAGGCTCAGCCTGATACAATTCAAGGTCATTCACCGGACTCGTATGACAGCGGCCCAGCTGAGCAGATTCTTTGGGGTGGAAGACAGGTGTGCAAAATGTGCGGGAGGACCAGCGAACCATGTCCACGTTGCATGCCGAAGCTGAGGGGATTTTGGCAGGGGTTTGCGGATGTCATGGCCACGGTGTTAAAAACAAGGGTGGCACCGAGTCAGAGGTGGCGATTTTCAAGGTGTTGGAAGATCCGGGAATCCCAGGAGGAGAAAGAGGCAGATGTTATGACCTTTGCCTTTGCTTCCCTGGTAGCCCGGAGACGGATACTATTAGCTTGGAGGGACTCAAAGCCCCCGAAGTCGGAGACCTGCCTATCGGACATGGCTAGCTTTCTCTGTTTGGAGAAAATCAAGTTTGCCATTGAGAGGCTAACTGTTAGGGTTCGCCCGGAGGTGGCAACCGTTCGTCGACTTCTTCACGGAAAATTAATAGTCAGCAGTTAGCTTAGAGTAGGGGGTTAATAAAGGTGGGACTTGTAAGGGAGGGAGACAACTTTTGCACTCTGTTTATAGTTTCATGTACATTGTTTATTTTGTTGTTATAATACCAAAAATACCTCAAATGTTTATTTTTAAAAAAGTACTCCGAGGCCCTGACCATAGAGCTGCTGGCAGAGAGGAAAAAGCTACAAAAGGACTTTAACCTGCTATCCACTAGGAAAGCAGTGTACCATCTCCACCAGACACAGGGCACCTTTTACGAACACGGGGATAAGGCTGGCCGCCTACTGGATCACCAGCTGAGAAAGCAGGCAGCTACAAGGGAGATAGCACAGGTAAAGGATAGCAGAGGCAGACTGATAGCAGAACCAAACGAGGTCAATCAACTGTTTGAGACCTTCTACCATGGACTCCGAACCCCCTGATGAGGACGAGGGGATGAAACAGTTCCTTGACGGACTGGAAATGCCGGTTGTGGGAGAGGACAGGTGGGAGGAACTGGATGCACCAATATATCTGGGAGAAATCATGGAGAGCATAAGTTCAATGCAGGCTGGGAAGGCACCGGGAGCTGATGGGTTCCCGGCGGACTTATACAAAAAATATGTACTAGTCCTGGCCCCACATCTAAGGGATATGTTCTCAGACTCACTGGCTAGGGCCCCTTTGCCTCCTATGCTAGCGCAGGCCACAATCTCTCTGGTACCCAATGTGAATCAGAGAGACCCATTTCGCTGCTGACTGTGGAAGCAAAAATACTTTCAAAGGTCCTGGCCAAAAGGCTGGAGAATGCCATACTGAAGACCAGATGGGCTTTGACTTTTTTTTTAAATAATTTTTATTGAAATTTTTACAAAATATAAACAGCTCAACTCTATTAACAAAACAGCCACGGTAACACCCCAAGAACAATTCCCACCCAACTTCAAAAGCAACTACAAACAAGAGAGAAAAAAAACCAAAAGAACACCCAACGACAAAAGGGAAAGAGATAACACCCGCCACATCCCACAGACCCATGTACACAGTTCCCCCTCCCCCCGATCCAAACCCCCCCCCCCCTGGGCTGCTGCTGCTGCCGGCCTATTTCCCTACCGTTCCGCCAGGAAGTCCAGAAAAGGCTGCTACCGCCTAAAGAACCCTTGTACTGATCCCCTCAGGGCAAATTTCACCTTCTCCAATTTAATGAACCCCGCCATATCATTGATCCAGGCCTCCACGCTTGGGGGCCTCGCATCCTTCCACTGAAGAAGAATCCTCCGCCGGGCTACTAGGGACGCAAAGGCCAGAACACCGGCCTCTTTCGCCTCCTGCACTCCCGGCTCCACTGCAACCCCAAAAATTGCGAGTCCTCAGCCTGGCTTGACCCTGGATCCCACCAACCTCGACACCGTCCTTGCTACCCCCTTCCAAACTCCCCCAGCGCTGGGCATGCCCAAAACATATGGGCGTGGTTCGCTGGGCTCCCCGAGCATCTAGCACACCTGTCCTCGCCCCCGAAAAACCTATTCATCCTCGTCCCAGTCATGTGGGCCCTATGCAGCACCTTGAACTGTATGAGGCTAAGCCACGCACAGGAATAGGAGAAATTCACTCTCTCCAGGGCATCCGCCCACGTCCCCTCCTCAATCTCCTCACCCAGCTCCTCTTCCCGTTTACCCTTCAGTTCCTCCACCGAGGCCTCGTCTACCTCCTGCATCACCCGGTATATGTCCGAAATCCTCCCTCCTCCAACCCACACCCCGAGAGCAACCGATCCCGCACCCCTCGTGGGGGCAGCAAGGGGAACCCCTCCACCTGCTGCCTGGCAAATGCCCTCACCTGCATGTACCTAAACATGTTCCCCGGTGGGAGCCCAAACTTCCCCTCTAACTCCCCCAAGCTCGCGAACCTCCCCTCCACAAACAGGTCCCTCAGCATCCTAACCCCTGCCTTGTGCCAGCCCAGGAATCCGCCATCAATGCTCCCTGGGACAAACCGATGGTTCCCCCGTATGGGGGCCTCCATCGAGCCCCCCACTTCTCCCCTATGCCGTCTCCATTACCCCCAAATTTTGAGGGTAGCCGCCACCACCGGGCTCGTGGTATACCTCGTTGGAGGGAGCGGCAACGGCGCCGTTACCAGCGCCTCCAGGCTCGTGCCCACACATGACGCCGCCTCCATCCTCTTCCATGCTGCCCCTTCCTCGTCCATTACCCACTTACGCACCATCGCTGCGTTGGCAGCCCAATAGTACCCACAGAGGTTGGGCAATGCCAGCCCCCCCCCCCCCCCTATCCCTGCCTCGTTCCAGGAACACTCTTCTCACCCTCGGAGTCCCATGCGCCCATACAAATCTCGTGATACTCCTGTTGACCCTCCTAAAAAAGGCCTTCGGGATAAGGATGGGGAGGCACTGGAACAGGAACAGAAACCTCGGGAGCACCGTCATCTTAACGGACTGCACCCTCCCTGCTAGTGACAGAGGTAACATATCCCACCTCTTAAACTCCCCCTCCATCTGCTCCACCAACCTTGTGAGGTTGAGCTTGTGCAGAGCCCCCCAGCTCCCAGCCACCTGGACCCCTAGGTACCTGAAGCTCTTCCCTGCCTGCTTCAATGGGAGCCTACCAATCCCCTCCTCTTGATCCCCCGGATGCACCACAAACAACTCACTCTTGCCCAGGTTCAACTTATACCCCGAGAAACCCCCGAATTCACAAAGAATCCTCATCACCTCCGGCATCCCCCCCCCCCCCCCCCCCCCCACCGGGTCCGCCACATACAGCAAAGGTCGTCCACATACAGCGACACTCGATGCTCCTCCCCCCCCGCACCAGGCCCCTCTAGTTCCCTGACTCCCTCAATGCCATGGCCAGGGGTTCAATCACCAACGCGAAGAGCAAGGGGGACAGGGGGCACCCCTGTCTCGTCCCCCGGTACACCCAAAAGTACTCCGACCTCCTCGTGGCTACACTCGCCATCGGGGCCTCGTAGAGCAGCCTCACCCACCGGATAAACCCCTCCCCAAACCCAAACCTCTCCAACACCTCCCACAAATACTCCCACTCAACCCTATCAAAGGCCTTCTCCGCATCCATTGCCACTACTATCTCCGCCTCCCCTTCCATGGCCGGCATCATAATGACATTGAGGAGCCTTTGCATGTTCGTATTCAACTGCCTTCCCTTCACAAACCCCGTCTGGTCCTCGTGAATGACCCCGGGCAAGCAATCCTCTATTCTAGTGGCCAGGATCTTTGCCAGCAGCTTAGCGTCGGCGTTCAGCAGCGAAATCGGCCTATATGACCCACACTGCAGAGGGTCCTTGTCCCGCTTCAGGACCAAGGAAATCAGCGCCTGTGACATAGTTGGGGGCAAAGCCCCCCCCCCCCCCCCCTCCCTTACCTCGTTAAAGGTCCGGACCAACAGGGGGCCCAACAGGTCCAAATACCTTTTATAAAATCCCGCCGGAAACCCATCCGGCCCCGGCGCCTTCCCCAACTGCATGATCCCTATCCCTTTGACCACCTCCTCCAGCTCGATCGGCACCCCCAGTCTCTCCACCTGCTCCTCCTCCACCCTCGGGAATCGCAGCTTGTCCAAGAAGTGCCCCATTCCACCCCCTTCCACCGGGGGCTCCGACCGGTACAGTTCCCCATAGAAGTCTCTGAAGACCCCATTAACATCTACTCCCCTCCGCACCACCTTCCCAGCCGTATCCGTCACTCCCCCAATCTCCCTGGCCGCGTCCCACTTTCGGAGCTGGTGCGCCAGCATCCTGCTCACCTTTCCCCGTATTCATACACCGCCCCCTGTGATTTCCTCCACTGAGCTTCCGCCTTTCTGGTAGTCAATAGGTCGAATCTGGCCTGAAGGCTACGCCTCTCCCCCAGCAATCCCTCCTCTGGAGCCTCCACATATCTCCTATCCACCTTCACTATCTCCCCTATCAGTCTCTCCCTCTCCCTCTGCTCCCCCCTCTCCCTATGGGTTTGGATGGAGATCAATTCCCCCCTCATCACCGCCTTCAATGCCTCCCAGACCGTCCCCACTCGGACCTCCCCGTTGTCATTGGCCTCAAGGTACCTCTCGATGCATCCTCGAACCCTCCCGGCCACCTCCTCATCTGCCAGCAGCCCCACCTCCAGGCGCCAGAGCGGACGTTGTTCCCTCTCCTCCCCCAGCCCGAAGTCCACCTAGTGCGGGGCATGATCTGAAATGGCAATGGCGGAGTATTCCGCATCCTCCACCCTCGAAACCAACCCCCTACTCAGGACAAAAAAAATCAATCCTCGAGTAGGCCTTATGTACGTGGGAGAAAAACGAGTACTCCCTGGCCCTTGGCCTCGCAAACCTCCAGGGATCCACCCCCCCCCCCCATCTGGTCCATAAATCCCCTCAACACCATAGCCGCCGCTAGCCTCCTACCCGTCCGGGACTTGGATCGATCCAATGGGGGATCCAGTACCGTGTTGAAGTCCCCCCGCCATGATCAGGCCCCCTACCTCCAGGTCCGGAATGCGGCCCAACATACGCCACATAAACCCCGCATCGTCCCAATTTGGGGCGTAAACATTCACCAACACCACCCGCTCCCCCTGCAGCTTGCCACTCACCATCACATATCTCCCGCCACTGTCAGCCACCACTTTTAACGCCTCAAACGACACCTTCTTCCCCACAAGGATCGCCACCCCCCTACTCTTCTCATCCAGCCCTGAGTGAAATACTTGGCCCACCCATCCCTTCCTCAGCCGAACCTGGTCCACCACTTTCAGGTGTGTCTCCTGGAGCATGGCCACATCCGCCTTCAGCCCCTTCAGGTGCGCAAGGACCCGGGCCCGTTTGACCGGCACATTCAGCCCCCTCACATTCCAGGTTATCAGCCGGATCAGAGGGCTCCCTGCCCCCCTCCCCTGCCGATTAGCCATACCCCATCCCTTGCCCACCCCCGGCCAGCGTCCCCCGCTCTGCCAGTTTCCCACGGCGGCAACTCCCACCACCCCCTGCGTCCTCCAGCTCCTTCCTGACCGTTTCAGCAGCAACCCGGTACCCCCCCCCCCCCCCCCCCAAGGCTAGGACCCCTCCTAGACGTGCCCCTCCCTCCATAGCACTCCCGTGAGCCAGCTAACTTCTGCTGACCCCGGTGACTCCCGCCCTACCTCCGACTCCTCCCCACGTGGGACTACCCCTCCTCCATCGTGCCCGTCAATGTGTCCCCCCCCCCCCCCGCTCTTGCGCTGGAAAAGAAAAGAAAACAGCGAGCAACGACCCGCGCTTCTTAGCCACGACCCCGCTCCCACCATCTCCCAGCGCGGGAAGCCCGCAGAAAGCCCGCGCTTTCACCCAGCCCGGCCCCGCCTCCTCCAGGGCTACTCCCATTGTCAGTCCCCCCCACCAGCTCCCCGTTTGCCCCTCTGCCCGACCCCTGCAGAAAAACCCATATAGAAAAGACAAAATCAACATCACCCCACCCATCCTAAGGCCAACCCACATCTTACATTAAACCAAGCAAATACAAATACAGTATTATACAGCGTCCCCCATCTTAGACCCTCAGTTTGAGTCAGATTTCTCGGCCTGCACAAAGGGCCACGCCTCCTCCGGGGACTCAAAATAATGGTGCCGATCCTTATAGGTGACCCACAGATGCGCCGGCTGCAACTTGCCAAACTTCACACTCCGTCTATGGAGCACCACCTTCGTCCAGTTAAACCCGGCCCTCCGCCACCTCCGCACTCCAGTCCTGGAAGATCCACACCTCCGTGTTCTCCCACTTGCTGCTCCGCTCCTTCTTGGCCCACCGGAGCACGCACTCACGATCCACGAACCGATGAAACCGCACCAACACCGCCCGTGGCGGCTCGTTCGGCTTGGGCCTCCTAGCCAGAATTCTGTGGGCCCCCTCTAACTCCAGGGGCCCCTGGAAGGACCCAGCCCCCATCAGCGAGTTTAACATAGTCACCACATAGCCCGCTAGGTCCGACCCCTCCAGACCCTCCGTGAGGCCCAGGATCCGCAAATTCTTCCTCCTCGACCGGTTGTCCAACTCCTCGAACCGCTCCTGCCATCTTTTATGGAGCGCCTCGTGCATCTCCACCTTCCCCACCACGGCCACGACCTCATCCTCCCTTTCGGAGGCCTGCTGCTGCAGCTCCCAGATCGCGGCCCCCTGGGCTGTCTGGGTCTCCATCAGCTCCCTGTTGGTTACCTTCAGCGACTCCAGCAGCTCCAGCTTAAGCTCCTGGAAGCAGCGCAGCAGAGCCGCCTGCTGCTCCTGGGCCCACTGCCTCAGCTCCTCAAGGCCTCCGCCGGCTGCCATTTTGTCTTCCCCCTTCCCCTGCTTTTTCGGGGGTGCTTTCTCCGGTTTTCTCCTTACCCCACTCCTGGTCCGGACCATAGGACCGTTGGGGTCGACTCCTGACCTCTTCCCACGTCGGGATTTGCCGCCACAGCTCCGTTGGGGGCCCTGAAAAGAGCCCCAAAGTCCGTTCTCAGCGGGAGCTGCCGAATGTGCGGCTTAGCTCCTCATTGCCGCCGCCGGAAGACCCAGATGGGCTTTGTCAAGGGTCAGCAACTCATTGCGAACATCAGGCAGCTGGTGAATGTAATAATGATTCCCCCCCCCCAGGGAGAGAACAGCAGGGAGAGTCTCCCTGGCGCGGAAAAGGCCTTCGACAGAGTCGAATGGAAGTACCTCTTCGAAGTACTGGAACGGTTTGGGCTAGGGGTGGGATTCACTACCTGGGTGAGACTCCTATACAACGCTCCCAGGGCAAGCGTTCAAACAAACACCACCAGCTCTGAATATTTCCAGCTATAAAAAGGCACAAGGCAAGGATTTTGTTTTCAATATAAATTTAGAGTATCCAATTCATTTTTTACAATTAAGGGGCAATTTAGCCTGGCCAATCCACCTATCCTGCACATCTTTTGGGTTGTGGGGCGAAACCCATGCAAACACGGGGAGAATGTGCAACCTCCACACAGACAGTGACCCAAAGCCGGGATCGAACTTGGAGCCTCGGTGCCGTGAGGCAGCTGTGCTAACCACTTGTGCCACCGTGCTTGCACAAGGCAAGGATGCCCACTATCCCTGCTCCTGTTTGCATTAGCAATCGAACCTCTGCCGATAGCCCTACGAGGTGAAAAAACTGGAAGGGCATCCAAAGAGCAGACAGAGAGCACAGAGTTTAGCTCTATGCAGATGACCTGCTCCTGTACTTCTCAAAGCCGCAGGAAGGACTAAAAGCAATCGATCCTAAAATTGTTCAGAACCTTCTCAGGTTACAAACTCAACCTGGGCAAAAGGGAGGCATTCCCAATGAACCCAAATGCGGGAGGGTAAGAGCTGGAGGGACCCCCGTTTAAAATAAGCCAAAACAGATTCCGATACCTGGGGATCCAAATAGCCAGAGACTGGATCCAGCGCCACAAATGGAGCCTGACCAGGCTGGTGGGGGAAGTCAAAAAGGAGCTACAGCGGTGGAACGCACACCCACTCTCCCTGGCGGGCAGAGTGCAGACAATCAAAATGAACGTGCTGCCGAGGTTTCTCTTCCGGTTTAGGTGCATACCGAACTTCATCCCCAAGGCCTTCTTCCACAATCTAGCTAGCTTAATTATGGCATTTGTGTGGTGGGGGCAAGAATCCAAGGGTCCCCAAATCAACACTGCAAAGGAGGAATATTGGGAGGCCGGGCACTGCCAAACCTGCAATATTACCACTGGGCAGCAACAGTGGAAAGAGTGCGGCGATGGGTGCACAAGCCCAAGTCGGAGTGAGTACAGATGGAGACCTGAAAGGGAACGACCCTCTGGACTCTGGCCACGGCAGCACTCCCATCCCCCTTGGTGAAATACACATTGAGCCCAGTAGTAATGGCCTCACTGAAAACATGAGGCCAGCTAAGACAACATTTCGGGCTGACTGGGATGGCTCCCATCTGGGATAACCACAGATTCCTGCCAACCATGCTAAACGCAACGTTTAAAAAATGGAGACAGGACGGGGGAACGTTGACAGGGATGTCTACGTAGAGCACAGACAAGCGACGCTGAACGGACTGATGGAGGAATGGGAATTGCCGACAGGACAGGAAATGAGACACTTACAAATAAAACATTTCCTCCGCAAAGAGACAGTAGATACCCCAGGGCCCTGGAGACCACAATATTAGAGGACCTGATGACCACGGACAGTAAGGAGGGGGGGACTCTGGCAAAATATACGGACAACTACTGGACAGAGCTTCAACACCACTGGATGAGACCAGATGGAAATGGGAGGATGAACTGGGGACAGAAGTGGGGTGAGGACTCTGGAGTGAAGCACTGAGCAGGGCCCACTCCACCTCCTCCTGCGCAAGGCTCAGCCTCATGCAATTCAAGAGCGCACAGAGTGCACCTGACCAGAACCCGAATGAGCAGGTTCTTCCCAGAGGTGGAGGATAAATGTGAGCGGTGCCAGTGGGGCCCGGCCAACCACACCCACATGTTCTGGGCATGTCCCAAACTTGCCGGGTTCTGGGCAGCCTTCTCCGAGGCAATGTTCAAGATTGTGGGGGTGAGGGTGAAGCCATTCCCAAATGTAGCAAACTTCGGCTTATCAGAGTAGCCAGAGCTACAGATGGGGAAGAGGGCTGATGCCCTAGCTTTCACTTCCCTAATCATAAGCCAGAGAATCCTGCTCGGCTGGCGATCAGTACCACCACCCACAGATGCAGACGGGCTCGCAGACCTATCGGAATTTCTCCATCTGAAGAAGATAAAAGACGGCATAAGAGGGTCGGAGGAAGGCTTCCTTACTGCATGGGGGCAATTTGTCCGTCAGTTCCAAAAGCTGTTTGAGGCCACCAACAGCCAGTAGAGGGGGAAAAACAGACAAGGAGCAATGCCGGGGACGCACAACCCAGGGGGAGGGGGGTAAAGGGAACAGAGAGTCTGAGACGGGCAAAGAGAGACAACATGGGGGGAGCCCCCCCACCCCCCACACACACTCATTCACAAAAGAAAACGTGGCTGAAGCCGACAAAGAGAGAAGAGAAGGGGGAGGGAGCAAGTAAAAGGGGTTGCACCCCCCCCCCTCCCCGTATTGACCAGGGGGTATAGCAAAGGGGGTGGGTGGAGGGAGACTGGGAGGGGTTAGGGAAAGAGTGTGTGGGGGGGGGAGGACACGCCGAACTAGACGGCAGCAATCTGTAAATAAAGTAAAGTAAGATGAAAGCCTTTTTGCTTTATGATGCACCATCAATTGGACTCGAGTCGAGAAGTAGTTCCAAACAACAGGCTTTAATACACTAGATGTGTGCCCGGCAGTTGACGGACTGTACCCTCCCCGCCAACGACAATGGCAGCATGTCCCACCTCCTGAACTCCTCCTCCATCTGATCTACCAGTCTGGTGAAGTTATGCTTGTGGAGAGTCCCCCAGTCCCTGGCCACCTGCACCCCCAGGTACCTAAAGCTCTCACCTGCCCGCCTAAGCGGGAGCCTACCAATTCCTTCCTCCTGGTCTCCAGGGTGCACCACAAACACCTCGCTCTTGCCTAAGTTTAATTTATAACCTGAAAAGGTCCCAAACTCGGCTAGCAACTCCATCACTCCTGGCATCCCTCCCACCGGGTCCGCCACATACAGTAACAGGTCGTCGGCATACAACAACACCCTATGTTCCTCTCCACCTCGCACCAAGCCTCTCCACCTCTCTGAATCTCTCAACGCCATCGCCAGCGGCTCGATTGCCAGTGGAAACAACAAGGGGGACAGGGGGCAACCCTGCCTGGTCCCTCGGTAAAGCCGGAAGTACTCCTACCTCCTCCTATTCGTGGCCACGCACGCCATCGGGGCCTCATATAGCAGCCTTACCCATCTAATGAACCCTTCACCAAATCCAAACCTCCCCAACACCTCCCATAGGTACCCCCACTCCACTCTATCGAAGCCCTTCTCCGCATCCAGCGCCACCACTATCTCTGCCTCCCCCTCAATCGCCGGCATCATGATGACATTCAATAATCTCCGCACATTCGTGTTCAGCTGCCTTCCCTTCACAAAACCTGTCTGGTCCTCGTCTACAACCCCTGGCACACAGTCCTCTATCCTGGTGGCCAGGATTTTTGCCAGCACCTTAGCATCCACGTTGAGGAGAGATATGGGCCTGTATGAACCACACTGCTGGGGGTCCTTGTCCTTCTTTAAAATTAATGAGATCAGCGCCGCGACATTGTCGGGGGCATAGTCCCCCCTTCCCACACTTCGTTGAGTGTCCGCACCAGCAAGTGGCCCACTAGGTCCACAAACTTTTTATAAAATTCCACCGGGAACCCATCCGGCCCCGGTGCCTTCTCTGACTGCATCTGCCCGATCCCCTTAACTAGCTCCTCCAGCTCAATTGGCGCACCCAGCCCCTCCACCTTCTCCTCCTGCACCTTCGGGAAAGAAAGCCTGTCAAGGAACCTCTCCATTCCCCTCCTCTCCCCCGTTGGCTCCGACCGGTACAGTTCCCCGTAAAAGTCCTTGAAGACCTCATTCACCTCTACCCCCTTCCGCACCATATTCCCACTCTTGTGTCTCACTCCAGCAATCTCCTTAGCCACATCCCGCTTACAGAGCTGATGAGCCAGCATCCTACTCGCCTTTTCACCATGCTCGTGCACTGCCCCTTGTGCCTTCCTCCACTGTGCCTCCGCCTTTCTAGTGGTCAGCAAATCAAATTTATCCTGCAGGCTGCGCCTGTCCCCTAGCAGTCCCTCCACTGGTGCCTCTGCATACCTCCTGTCCACCTCCAGCATCTTTCCCACCAGTCTATCCCTCTCACTCCTCTCGCTCCTCTCCCTGTGTGCCCGGATGGATATCAGCTCCCCACGAATTACTGCCTTCAGGGCTTCCCAGACCATCCCCACCTGAACCTCCCCCGTATCATTCACCTCAAGGTACCCCTTAATACTTGCCCGGACCCTCCTACACACCTCCTCCTCCGCCAACAACCCCACATCCAACCGCCACAACGGACGTTGGTCTCGCACCTCCCCCATTTCCAACTCTATCCAATGCGGAGCGTGGTCGGAGATTGCAATGGCCGAATACTCGGCCTCCTCCACTCTCGGAATCAGTCCCCTACTCACCACGAAGAAATCTATCCGAGAGTAGACCGGAAAAATGAATTGGGTACACTCAATTTAAAAATAAATAAATAAATAAATCAGACACACAGCGGCCAACGACATCAGCTTCCTGTATGTATCTACTGTACCGGGCAGCGTTTAGAAAATTCCAAAGTATATCATAGAGTTCACCTGGCCTACAACTGTTTATAGATTTTGGTCATGAGCAGTACAAGGGCCTACCTTTCAGGTGTTATTCAACAGAGGCCTGAAGCACTTTTAATCAAAAACAAAGTTTAGTCTACGAATTTAGTCAACACTTTTATAAACACACACAGTAAGCATTTTTATCAACTACAAACGTAAATACCCCACACAGCTACAGCACTCTGTATAACCCTTAATAAATTCCCCCTTTAAGCTGTCCTATTTTGATAACAAGATCTCATAAACCATAAAACCCTTTTACCAAAACTGTAGGTTTGAATTCCGTCCAGAAAACAGTTATCACTTTAAAAAAACCAAGTGATCTGTGTGTTGTTCCTCGAGTCTTAATAAAGCTCGTAGTCTCAAATGTGGAGAAGATGCTTTATTGTGAATTTGTTCTCTCTTCAGAGCTTAACCTACGGCTACCTCAAATGCTACTAGCTGGTGTGTCTGTGTCCTGCTACGAGTTCTGCCTTCTGTGAAGTGTGTCCTCACTTCCTGTCCCGGTGTACTTGTATGGCTCTCCCGTGCTCCCTCTAGTGTTTGCTCAGTTGTATTGCATCTAGTTAACTTGTGATCACCACAATCTGGAGACACCTTTTAACATGCAGAGAGAGAGAAGACTTCTCTGTCTGAATTCAGCTTCCAAAATGTGAAAACCAAAGCAGAAAAACTCAGAGCCACACAACAACAGCCAGCTCAAAAACAAAAGTAAAACATCCACAGCCCAGCTCCACCCACACAATGACATCACAAAAGCCATGTCATAAGACAAAACATTTCTTAAAAGAACGCTCCCATGACACCACACAAAACCCAACAACTTGTACAAAACACAAGTACTTTGTAACTGTGATATATTATACAGGTTCAGTTTTTTAAAAACTGGTAAATAAATGACCCTTTGGGTGAGGTCAAAAACTGGAGTTCTTCGCACTAGATTTCTTGTTCAGTGTCGTGTGCAGGAGGGAATGCCAGGAACAACACCAGACATACCGGAAAATGAGGAGTCAACCTGGTGAAGGTAAGGAAGCAGCAAGCAATAGAGCTAAGCAGTTTCACAACCAGTGGATCATATCTAAGCTCTGCAGTCCTGCCACATCCATCCGTGAATGATGGTGGGCAATTAAATAACTGCAGTGAGGCTCCACAAATATCCCCATCCTCAATGATGGGGGAACCCAGCATGAGTTCAAAAGAAAAGGCTGAAGCATTTGCAATCTTGAACCAGAAGTGTCGAGTGGATGATTCATCTGGGGCTCCTCCGGAGGTCGCCAGCATCACAAATGCTAGTCTTTAGACAATTCAATTCACACTATGCTATCAAGAAACAGCTGAATGTACTGGATACAGCAATGGGTCCGACAATGGTACTGAAGGTATGTGCTCCATAATTGCTGTGCCCTTAGCCAATCTGTTTGAGTACAGCAACAACACACTGGCATCTAGCTGGCAATGTGAAAAACTGTCCAGGTATCTCCCGTACACAAGAAGCAGGACAAATCCAAAGCAAACAATTACCGCCCCCAGAATCAGTCTATTCTTGATCATCGGTAGAGTGATGCAAGGGGTCATCAACAGTAATATCAAGTGGCACTTGCTTAGCAATAACTTGCTCACTGATGCTCAGTTTAGGTTCCGCCAGGGCCACTCAGCTCCTGATCGCATTACAACCTTGGTTCAAACATGAACTCCAGAGGTGAGGATAGAGTGACTGCCCTTGATATCAAGGTGGCATTTGATGGAGTGTGGCATCAGGGAGCCCTAGCAAAACTGGAGATCAGAGGGAAATTCCAGAGGGAGTCATACCTTGCACAAAGGAAGATGGTTGTGGTAGTTGGAGGTCAACTTTCTGTTGTGGGCAAAGTATTGGAAAGGTTTATAAGAGATAGGATCTATAATCATCTGGAAAGGAATAATTTGATTAGAGATAGTCAACATGGTTTTGTGAAGGGTAGGTCGTGCCTCACAAACCTTATTGAATTTTTTGAGAAGGTGACCAAACAGGTGGATGAGGGTAAAGCAGTTGACGTGGTGTATATGGATTTCAGTAAAGCGTTTGTTAAGGTTCCCCACGGTAGGCTATTGCAGAAAATACGGAGGCATGGGATTCAGGGTGATTTAGCAGTTTGGATCAGAAATTGCCTAGCTGGAAGAAGACAAAGGGTGGTGGTTGATGGGAAATGTTCAGACTGGAGTCCAGTTACTGGTGGTGTACCACAAGGATCTGTTTTGGGGCCACTGCTGTTTGTCATTTTTATAAATGACCTGAAGAAGGGCGTAGAAGGATGGGTGAGTAAATTTGCAGACGACACAAGTCGGTGGAGTTGTGGACATTGCAGAAGGATGTTACAAGTTACAGAGGGACATAGATAAGCTGCAGAGCTGGGCTGACAGGTGGCAAATGGAGTTTAATGCAGAAAAGTGTGTGGTGATTCATTTTGGAAGGAATAACAGAAAGACAGAGTACTGGGCTAATGGTAAGATTCTTGGTAGTGTGGATGAGAAGAGAGATCTCGGTGTCCATGTACATAGATCCCTGAAAGTTGCCACCCAGGTTGAGAGGGTTGTTAAGAAGGCGTACGGCAGGGCAGCACGGTGGCCTAGTGGTTAGCACAACCGCCTCACGGCGCTGAGGTCCCAGGTTCGATCCCGGCTCTGGGTCACTGTCCGTGTGGAGTTTTCACATTCTCCCCGTGTCTGCGTGGGTTTCGCCCCCACAACCCAAAAATGTGCAGAGTAGGTGGATTGGACACGCTAAATTGCCCCTTAATTGGAAAAAATAATTGGGTAATCTAAATTTATAAAAAAAAAAAGAAGGCGTACGGCGTGTTAGCTTTTATTGGTAGAGGAATTGAGTTTCGGAGCCATGAGGTCATGTTGCAGTTGAACAAAACTCTGGTGTGGCCGCATTTGAAGTATTGCATGCAGTTCTGGTCGCCGCATTATAGGAAGGATGTGGAAGCATTGGAAAGGGTGCAGAAGAGATTTACCAGGATGTTGCCTGGTATGGAGGGAAGATCTTATGAGGAAAGGCTGAGGGACTTAAGGTTAAGAGGTGACTTAATTGAGGCATACAAGATGATCAGAGGATTAGATAGGGTGGACAGTAAGAGCCTTTTTCCTCGGAGGGTGATGTCTAGCACGAGGGGACATAGCTTTAAATTGAGGGGAGATAGATATAGGACAGATGTCAGAGGTAGGTTCTTTACTCAGAGAGTAGTATGGGCGTGGAATGCCCTGCCTGCAACAGTAGTGGACTCACCAACACTAAACGCCTTCAAATGGTCATTGGATAGGCATATGGATGATAAGGGAATAGTGTAGATGGGCTTTAGAGGGGTTTCACAGGTCGGCGCAACATCGAGGGCTGAAGGGCCTGTACTGCGCTGTAATGTTCTATCTTCTATGTTCAATCAGCTCAGTTCCAGAGATAGCACTGCAGAGGTTCCGAGGCCCAACCAGCCTCAGCTACTTCAACAATGATTATCCCTCTATCATAAGGTCAGAAGTGGGGATATTCGCTGCTGACTGCACAAAGTTCACCATTTGCAACTTCTTAGGTATTGATGCAGTCCATGAACAAACGCAACAAGATCTGGACAATGTCCAGGCTTGGGCTGACAAGTGGCAAGTGACTATCATGTCACACAAGTGCCAGGCAATGACAACCTCCAATCGGAGAGAATCTAACCATCGCTCTGTGACATTCAATGGCATTACCATCGCTGAATCCTCCACTACCAACTTCTTGGGGGTTCCCATTGACCAGAAATTAATCTGGACTAGCCATTCAAATATCATGGCTAATAGAGCAGATCAGATGATAAAATTCTGCAGCAAGTAACTCACCTCCGGAATCCTCAAAACCTGTCCACTAGAACGAAGGAGATGCAGTCAGTTTCCATTTAGCGCCACTCACAATTTCGCAGTGTGAGCTTATTTCTTTTTTAAAATTAAAATTCTCCAAGATCAATTGTAAAAGTGAATTTAAATGGAGTACACGGAAAGCAATGATAGCACTGGAAAATTAAAATAGAAAATGTGGAAATACACAGCGGGGCAGACAACAAGGGTGGGATTCTTCCATTCGGCGGCAGAGCGTCCACGCCATCGTAAACGCTGTTGCGTTTCACCACGGCGTGAACGGACCACTGGGAATAATGATTCTGGCCCTATAGGGGGCCATCATGGCGCTGGATCGGTTCACGCCACTCCAGCCACCCATCCCAGCATGCGCGGCTGACGTCATTAGGCGCCGCGACGCGTCATTCTTGGCGCGCCGTGCCTCGAAGCCAGGGACAAGGACCGGCGGCCGAGTTTCCCGGTACGGCCCTCCTATCCCCCCGGGGAGGGGAGAATAGGGGGCCGGGAGAGGCTTCCGACGCCTTCGTGAACCTCTCCGGGTTTCACGACAGCGTCGGGCCTTGCGGAGAATTCCGCCCATAGGTCCTGAGCAGCATTTTGAACAAAGTAGAGAGGCTGAGAGGTTTAGGGAGTGAATGCTAGAATTCATGGCCCAGGCAGCTAAAGATACAGCCACCAATAATAGTGAACATTATCAGGGATGCTCAGAAAGCCAGAATTAGAGGAGCGCAGGTACCTCTGAGGGTTGCGGCTGGAGGAGATTACAGAGATTTTTTATATTTTGAGTACCCAATTCATTTTTTCCAATTAAGGGGCAATTTAGCATGGCCAATCCACCTACCCTGCACATCTTTGGGTTGTGGGGGTGAAACCCACACAAACACAGGGAGAATGTGCAAACTCCGCACGGACAGTGACCCAGAGCCGGGATCGAACCTGGGACCTCAGCGCCATGAGGCAACAGGGCTAACCCACTGCGCCACCGTGCTGTCCTGAGATTGCAGAGATAGGGAGGGGTGACATCACAGAGGGATATGAAAACAAGTATGAGAATTTTCAATACTAACAATATGTAATAATAAAAACAGAAACTGCTGAATAAATTCAGCAGGTTTGCCAACATCTGTGGAGAGAAACAGAATTACCGTTTCAAGTCTTCTGGGACATTGTTTCGCTGAGCGAGAATGTGAGTCAATAAGCACAGGAGTGATGGCTGAGCAAGATCACTTTCTTTAGGATCCTGGGAGAGACATTCATCTGTCTTTTATCTTCAGAAGCTGATACATCTGTTGAATATTCACATCTTTTGAACACTGATACAGCACAAGAGACACTGAAAGCAGGAACAACCATGATAATGACATCCACATCATGAGAGATACGAGTTTTAAAAAAATTAATTTGAATGATTATGTTTATATGTTCTAGGTTTCTTCTAAGTAGTGATCAGCGACAATGGGATTAATGTAGTTTAGACTGGTATAATTTTAAAACATTTTTTTGCCACTGGTTAACTTTTCCTATCTCTGTGTATACAGTGAGCACAATTCTGATGTATGCAGGTGGGGTGTGAGGTTCCCCAGAAGCAGCACCTGCTCAGATAAATGTCCAAGTGGTGCAGGTAACTAAGTCTAACTGGGTAGGAAAATTTGCATTAAGGTTTGGGTGAAAGTACTCACATGTTACACTTCATTGCATTTTGCTTCCAACTTGTCCATCATTTTAACCCTTGTACTGAGGGTTCTCTCACTCCTAAACACCACTCACAGGATTTACATAAGACTCGGTCATTCAGTCCCTCAAGACAATTCTGCTCTTCAATTAGATTACGGCTCCTCTGTACCTCAATTCCATTAACCTGCCTCGGCACTATATCCCTCAATATCCTTTCCTGACAAAAATCACATTGCTAATTAATCACCAGCCTCAACATTTTTCCTGGGAGTGGGAGAAACAGAGCCCCATAACTTCACTACATTTAGCGGAAAGAAATGCTTCCTGACATCAGCCCTGAATGACCTATCTCTGATGTAAAGATTCTTCCCCCTCTTCTGGACTCTTGTAGTTTTTGTGAAATTACAGCGAGTTGTTTTAAACGTGGGTTTATTTACAAGGCTATAACACACAGCTCCCGGTAGTTCCCAACCGGGTCTTAACAGGTCGGTGCCGAACTGGCCGACTTATATACAACGTGGATTCGCCTCCCCGCCCCCTTTAATGGGGAAGCTCATACTCCACAGGGAACATGGGGAAGAGAGTCTTTTTCTTTTAATTTAAAGTACCCAATTTTATTTTTCCAATTAAGGAGCAAATTAGCATGGCCAATCCACCAAACCTGCACAGCTTTTTGGATTGTGGGGGTGAGACCCACACAGACATGGGGAGAATGTGCAAACTCCACACGGACAGTGACCCGGGGCTGGAAATATTGAGGCCAAGCAGCCCACCAACACCCCGAGTGCAATGAATGAATTCAGCGCAGATCAGAGCCTGGTCCTGTGACCTTCACAGTTTATGTAGCTCACAGTATATCAAAGTGCAGGAGATTTCTTCCCAGTTTTCTAGTTAATATTTATCACTCAAATAAGATAATTAAAAACGTACTCGATCACATTGCTGTTTGTGGGAGCTTGCTGTGCATAAATTGGTTGCTGCGTTTCCTACAACAGAGACTTCACTTCAAAAACATATCATTGGCTGTAAAGTACTTTGGAATGTCCAAGGGGGGAAAGGCACTCAAGTCTTTCCATCAAAGAGGAAAGAGAAAGGGAGTGGGATAAACTAGCTGCTCTTTCAGAGAGTTGACACAGTGATGATGGGCCAAATGGCCTGCTGTTGTAGATTATGATTTAATGCTGTGCATTAAAGAGAATAAATCCCACCAATAAGAAAATGAGATACAATACTGTAAATCACAAACATTACATTAAAAATGTTTGAACATTGTAAAGGTGAGCGCTAACCTGTTGATACGATGTGGTATAAACCATGACATTTTGTGGCTGGCCATCTGCAGTGATTGAGCCTGTTGTCAATTGATTCGCTGTTAATGACAATAAGAAATGCATTA
Organism: Scyliorhinus canicula; assembly: GCF_902713615.1. NCBI lineage: Eukaryota > Metazoa > Chordata > Chondrichthyes > Carcharhiniformes > Scyliorhinidae > Scyliorhinus > Scyliorhinus canicula. Next base: position 35,184,696 of record NC_052165.1, on the reverse strand, counting down.
AGGGTTTGATAAGCGCAGCAGTATTTTCTATCGTAATTAAACTGAAATTAGCATTGTGCATTAAACCAAAATGTTCACTGAGTTGATGCATTCCTCTCACTGAAATTAATATTCACGGATTATTAGGAAGTCGAGAATCCAGATGCCGAGGGAGGAGCCAAGTCCCAGGTTTTGGAGTTTTGATAAGGGCTTGGCTGGGATTATGGTGTTGAAGGTGGAGCTGTATTCAATGAATAGGAGTCTGACGTAGGAGTTCTTGTTGTTGAGGGATGAGTGTAGGGCCAGGGAGATGATGTCCACTGTGGCTGCATGTGAACTGCAGTGGATCAAGGCATTCTGGGAGTATGGAGTTGATGCGTCTCATGACCAACCTCTCGAAGCACTTCAGAATGAATTGGAAAAATAACCAGTTCATAACTAGCAGTATATGGCAGCACGGTGGCACAGTGGTTAGCATCGCTGCCTCACAGCTCCAGGGACCCAGGTTCAATTCCGGCCTCGGATAATTGGTTGTGTGGAGTTTGCACTTTCTCTCCGTTTCTGCGTGAGTTTCCTCCGGGTGCTCCGGTTTCCTCCCACAGTCCAAAGATGTGCAGATTAGGTGGATTGGCCATGCTAAATTGCCCTTAGTGTCCAAAAAAATTAGGAGGGGATACAGGGGTTGGGTGGAGGTGTGGTCTTAAATAGAGTGCTCTTTCCAAGGGCCGGTGCAGACTTGATTGACCAAATGGCCACCTTCTGCACTATAAATTCTATGATTTTATGCTTCTAACCCCACACACCATGCCAGATGTACTAGTGCCATGGCCAGTAATACTGTTTCCATGCCCAGCGCCATTGACCTACTGGACAGCTGCCATACAAGACAAGTTCGACTGGCTCACTGCCCAAATCCCAAAGGGAAACTTGGCAAGTTACCATAACTCTTTCTTTTGTATTTTTACCACAAGAATACATATGTACTGAATTCAGAAGCCACAAACCCCAAGATACTTAAAGCTTATTTTTGCACAAAGACAGACTTCAATGGTGACCCCTACTGCACAGAGAGGCTTCCAAATACAAAAGTGTCAGAATGGGCATAAGATCTAGATATTCCTCCCTAAACATCTCTCCCTTTCTTTCATCCTTTGCAATGTTCCTTAGAATCTACCTCTTTGACCAAGTTTTTGGTTATCTGCTCTAATATCTCCTTATGTGAAGCAGTTTCATATTCCCCTTGACAATGCAGCATGTAGGGGCAGCACGGTGGCACAGTGGTTAGCATTGCTGCCTACGGCGCTGAGGACCTGGGTTCGAATTCCGGCCCTGGGTCACTGTCCGTGTGGAGTGTGCACATTCTCCCCGTGTCTGCGTGGGTTTCACCCCCATAATCCAAAAGATGTGCAGGGTAGGCGGATTAGCCATGCTAAATTGCCCCTTAATTGGAAAAAATAATTGGGTACTCTAAATTTTTTTTAAAAGTTTTTTTTAAAAAGACAATGCAGCATGTGAAGATGTAAAAGGTGGTCTACATTTGAGTTGTTATTGCTGAATCCAATCTCATTCAAATTTGGATTATGAGCAAACCAACATGCCCACACTGAAGTGAATATGTGCACTGCTTCGTATACTCACGTGAAATTCTTCTTCACCATTTGTACGGAGATTTGTATCAAAAATAAAGCAAGATAGGAACCACAAACAAGCACGCTAATCATAAGAGCACCAATGCAGCTAAATTCCAACCCAAAAAACAGCTTGAATAGAGATAAGAGATAAGCAAGGGTCATTCAGATTGTTGTCTGCAGGGTGTGATATCCATTTTGAAAAGGCAAAGTCTCAGGTTAATACAGATTCTGGAGGAGGAAAATGTAAATGGATAAAGAAATGACAAATGATTCTTTGTGGAATTATAGATATTGGGTATCCTTCTCATAACTCAGGCAGAATCGAAAAAAGCTCAACTGTGCTGATGAATATCTCATTAAGAGGAATGGTACTTTGTCAGATTCACATTGCCCAATTAAATCTTCATTTAGAAAACAGGCTATCTGTAACTTTCAGTCCACAACACACAAGCCATCACACTCCGTGCAGTTCACAATACAATAAAGAGTAGATGCTTCAGAAGTGCTTTTTGGCAGGAGAGCATCTAAAACAACATTGTTACAAGATCCTCAGCATCTTCCTGAGCTCATTTACCAATGTGTGAAGCCACTTCAACATTCAGAGACTCTCCTCCAGCTGTGTTCTAACCAGTCGTCTACAACTATCATAAAAGAGCAGGTGCAGGGCAGCACTGTGCACTGCTGCCTGTGGTGCCAGGTTCGATCCCTGCTCTAGGTCACTGTCCGTGTGGAGTTTGCACGTTCTCCCCATGTCTGCGTGGGTTTAACCCCCACAAACCAAACATGTGCAGGCTAGGTGGATTGGCCATGCTAAATTGTCCCTTAATTGGAAAAAATACATTGGGTACTCTAAATTTAAAAAAAAAGAGCAGGTGCATCCTGTTACGTTCCCCTACAGGGACAGAAATCGTACTGCTTCCGATTCGCCTCCTCAGAGCTACCCAAATGACTAGGGTGCGGAGCTTCCCTCCACTTGGAGGAACCCCCCACAGGATATAAACTCTGACTTGGGAGCAGGTCGGGAAAGGTGACCCTGCGGGGAGTGGAGAAGAGCGATTGTTGTACCTAGTCTGAGAACAAAGGGAATTATAACCTGTCAGCCTGGCATCTTGTGGAGTCCTTGCCTCCGTCTACAACACATCAGATCCGTTTGTCGTTGTGGTAATTTACTTCTAGAGTTTACAGCACAGCCACAGACCACTCAGCCCATCTGTGACTATGCTCCACATTAGCTTCCTCCCACTCCAGCTCACCCTATCCACATATCCTTCTATTCCATTCTCCCTCGTGTTTATTGAGCTTCTCTGTAAATACATATGTGATGTTTACCTCAAGCACGCCACATGAGGCTGGTTTAGCACAGTGGGCTAAACAGCTGGCTTATAATGCAGAACAAGGCCAGCAGCGCGGGTAATTCCCCTACCAGCCTCCCCGAACAGACACCGGAATGTGGCGACTAGAGGCATTTCACAGTAACTTCATTGAAACCTACTTGTGACAATAAGTGATTATTATTATTATTCTCACTGCTTTCTTGGTAAATATGTTTCTCCTGAATTTCCTGTTGCAGTTATTAGTGCCTATCTTACATTGATGTCACAATGCACAAGTCACGTGTAAATTCCAGTTCTGTGCAGTACCAATAGTGAACTGCATTGTTTCATAGAATTTACAGTGCAGGAGGCCATTTGGCCCATCAAGTCTGCACCGGCCCTTGGAAAGAGCACCCCACTCAAACCCACACCCCCACCCTCCCCATAACCCAGTAACCCCACCCAACTGTTTTGAACACTAAGGGAAATTTAGCATGGCCATTCCACCTAACCTGCACATCTTTGGACTGTGGGAGGAAACCGGAGCACCCGGAGGAAACCCACGCAGACACGGGGAGAACGTGCACACTCTCACAGACAGTGACCCAAGCCGAGAATCAAACCTGGGACCCTGGAGCTGTGAAGCAACTGTGCTAACCACTATGCTACCGTGCTGCCCGTGCTGTTGTTGGAGCCATCCTCCAAATGAGCTAGGGTGGTGCGAAAGATCCCATGTAACTAGTCAATGAGATGGGGAGAGTAATTTTCCAGTGTCCCAGACAATATTGATCTCTCAAATAACATTGCCAAAAGCACCCTACTCACACTGTAGCCTGATGGGTATTCATAAAGGACACCAACAAAGTGAAGACACCAGCAAAGCCTGATGGTTAAAAGAGCTAACTGTATCAGACCAAAGACTGTGGGAAGGCCGGTGCGGGGACCTGCAGTGAAGAACAGGATTTGCAGCCAAGGAGTAAGCAGACGAGCTGATTGGACAGTGGCTGTTGCTATGCCTTGAACAAATGATTGAACACATTGTCATGCTCATGAGAGAATTACATTGCTGAGTGAGTCACGGCACTTCAGCATTCGTGACCAGAAAATACATTGATTGATTAGTGCTGTCTTGTGCGTACGTACTGGAAGGATGAGACAAAGAAACTTCTGAAGCAATAATCTGCAGGAATAACCATCGTAAGAAGCCACGCCCTGAGTCCGTGTCCCAGAGAGGACATTGGGATCCATCAAGAGGGAATCTGATCTCCTCGTCTCTTAACCGGTGGTATTTAGGTCCAAGCTGTGAGTTCTGATACCTTTTGTAGAACAGAGTTTTGGGATGCGATCTAACAAATCGAGCAGCGTCCCCATGTTTAGCTGGGTGTTTCCTGGTGCTCGCAGTGCCGGGACTCTGGTTCAATTCGGGGCCTCAGCAGGGAACTCCTCGACGAGGCAGCACTTAGTCCCGTTTCCTGTACTTACAAGCTCCGCTCGCCGGAACTCCTCAGTACAGGGGGAGATTGGGAGGCCATTTTTAAATGGATTCCGATCACTCCACGCTCCCAACGCAACCCTGAAACCCACCCCCCGCCCTAACTTACCCATACGGGGGACCTCGGGCATCCCCACACTCCACCGCACCTGCAAAGGGCACCCCCAGGCCCAATCCCCAGCACAGGTAAAATGGCAGCCAGGCACCATGGCACTGCCAGCCTGGGACCCAGGCAGTAGCCATGCCAGCACCTGCCTGGCACCAGTGCCAAGGTGCTCAGGTGGCACCAGCTGTGTCAGGGTGCCACCCTACCTAGAGGGCAAACACTTGAGGGCCTCTGATCCCCTGAAAGACCCCCATGAGTGCCGTTCCATTTATGTACTGACGGCACTCACCTGAGGTCTCCAAGGCGAGAGTTAGATCCCAATGCCTTGGGGACCTCTGTGGTTGTGAAAAGCTCTCTGGCAAGGCAGGTTCTGATGACCATCTTCAGAACTGAGCTCTGGCCAAGCTATCGCTCACCATTCCCAATATCTTCTCTAACTGACACAGATGTCCATTTTCTGCCTGACTACACCTGTGAAATGTCATGGGATGTTTTTCTATATTAACTGGGTTATGTGACAGCAAATTATTTCAGCCAGAGCTAATCCAACAGAACTAATTTAGAAACAGCAGCCCATTCGGACTGAGTGAGATTAGCACATCTAACCAAACCTACACAGGACAGTTTAGGGTGTGGTAGCCCAAACACTATCTTGATGGATGAATGGAAAGCTGATGAAACACTCAGGGCCATCAATTTTTGCAGCCAACGTTAAGATTCTGTGGCATTAATGCTCAAGCTGGATCTCTGTAAATTTAAGGGACATTTTTTGCATTGTCCTTACATGTCTCTTCAATAATACATCAATTAGATGCCACAGAATTATCACTGATGTTTGTGACACATGAAATAAGTTGCTTATTCCTGTCCATGGTGAGTTATTCCTTTGTTTTTGGCCACTTCATCAGAATATTTTTTAAAAAAATAAATTTAGATTACCCAATTATATTTTCCAATTAAGGGGCAATTTAGCGTGGCCAATCCACCTACTCTGCACATTTTTGGGTTGTGGGGGCGAAACCCACGCAGACACGGGGAGAATGTGCAAACTCCACACGGACAGTGACCCAGAGCCGGGATCGAACCTCGGACCTCAGCGTCGTGAGGCGGTTGTGTTAACTACTAGGCCACCGTGCTGCCCCACTTCATCAGAATATGACGACAATCCAGGAATTTGCAAGCTAGACCCACAGAAAGCCTGACGAAGTCAACAAATAATACAGCACTCGAGATCAAATATTAATGGCTTGTTGTCCTAGTTATTGGAAATTAAAAATGCGTTCAGTAATTGTTTGATTTACAACCATGCAAGTCAGCAGCAGGAGTAGGCCTCTCGAGCCTACCCTAACCTTCAAGTCCGTTCTCCCCGATATCCTTTGACTCCCTTGTTAGTCAAGAAGCTAACTATACAAACATACACATTAGGAGGAGTTAGCCATTTGGCTCCTCGAGCCTTGCTCTGCCGTTCAATAATATCGTGACTGATCTGTGGGGTCTGTAAACAGTCACCAATAAATTATTGTGAACGTAAGGACCTCATTCCACCTCCACTGGTAGTGAACCAGTTGTGGACAGGGCAGTGGTGATGTGAGACTAAAAAGAAGGCTCCTGTCTGGGGACAGGGGTTCTTTGTTGTCAGGCACTCAGTGCCTGATCAAGGGACCAAGACTTGGGAAGTGGAGGGCCTGCTAGGGGACATTGTCCTGCCTTTCAGACCCCTCTGCACCCTCCAGCCATTCCCCTCGGCCCCCATCTTGTGCTCACTCACCTGTCACCTGGTTACCTTGCTGATCCTGGGCCGCTGACATGTGCATTGCCAGTAGCCATCTCTGCTCCCTCAGTGGTGCTGTAGGCAATGAGCTGAAAGCTTCAGAATTGGTGACTGTTGTTGGAGGCATGACTTCCTGACCGGCCATTTGATCTGTTGATCCTTCCCTAAGGAGATAATGCAAGACTCTCACCACTCGCTAGCTGGCGGGCAAAATCCCTGTTATGTGGATTGTGATGATATGATCTGCATACTCGTCTGCCATTGGGCCAGAACGTCAGCTTACCATTGGCCCTGGTCGGTCATGTGCCTCTCGACCGATTGGCCGAGAGGCTGAGTTAACCACGCCTCTATCAACGAGGTATAAATGCTCAGAAGCCTGACGATCGTTCCTTTCCACTGTAGACGATCGCCAGGCTGTGTTCTAGTTAATTAAAGCCTGACATTGGTAAATCACTCGCCTCGCGTGCAATTGATGGTGCATCATGGATTAAATTCTGCCCAGTGTATCACTTCCATTACATCTACTTCTCTGTCAGCATAGTTCCACACTGTCTTGGCAAGTCCAAGGTCATTGTTCATTTCATTATTTCAGCTTTATTATTCCGGTTGTGGAGCAGGAGAGAAGGGAGGAACTGGAGTCTCTCCCCCCCCCCCCCCCCCCCCGCTGGCCTTAGAGGAGGTTATGAAATGCATGGGGCTGATGCAGTCAGATAAGGCGCCAGGACAGGATGGATTTTACACGGTGTTTGCGGGACAGCTGGCCCCTTTGCTGTTAGAAACGTTTAAGGGGACTTCCGGTTGCGGCTATGCGGAGCTAAGCCGCACGTTCGGCAGCTCCCGCTAGGAATGGACTTTTGGGCTCTTTTTGGGGCCCCCAGCTGTACTTGCTCGACGGTTCCCGATGTGGGAAGGTGTTTGCAGCGGATCCCAAGTGGTCTATGGTCTTGACCAGGAGTGGGGCCAGCAAAATAGCGGTGGCAGCGCCCAAGAAAAAGCGGGGGAAGAGAATCAAGATGGCGGCCGGCGGAGGCCTCGAGGAATGGAGGCAGTGGGCGCAGGTGCAGCAGGAGACTCTCCAGCGCTGTTTTCAGGAGCTAAAGGTGGAGCTGCTAGACTCGCTGAAGGCGAATGCGGACAAGCTGCTGACGGCGCAGACAGCCCAGGGGGTGGAGATCCGGGAGCTCCGACAACAAGCCTCCGAAAGAGAGGATGAGGCCGCGGCCCTCGCAGTAAAGGTGGAGATGCACGAGGCGCTCCATAAGAGGTGGCAGGACCGGTTCGAGGAGATGAGGAACCGGTCGAGGCGGAAAAATCTGCGGATCCTGGGCCTCACGGAGGGGCTGGAAGGGTCAGACCTGGGGGCCTATGTGGTCGTTCTGTTGAACTCGCTGATGGGAGCTGGGTCCATCCAGGGGCCCCTGGAGCTGGAGGGGGCCCACAGAATACTGGCCAGGAGGCCCAAGCCGAATGAGCCGCCACGAGCGGGGCTGGTGCGGTTACACCGGTTCGCTGACCGAGAGTGCGTGCTTAGGTGGGCCAAGAAGGAGCGGAGCAGCAAGTGGGAGAACACGGTAGTGCGGATCTACCAGGACTGGAGTGCGGAGGTGGCTAAGCGGAGGGCTGGGTACAACCGGACGAAGGCGGTGCTCCACAGAAAGAGCGTGAAGTTTGGCATGTTACAGCCGGAGCGTCTGTGGGTCACATTCAAGGACCGGCACTTTTATTTTGAGTCCCCGGAGGAGGCGTGGGCCTTTGTGCAGGCCGAGAAGTTGGACTCTGACTGAGGGTCGGGGGTTTGTAAATAACTGTGTTAACTTTTGGTGGGAAGGGTCTCTGTGTTATGCTGTTTTATGCTGTTTTAAGCTGGTTGTGTGTTGGTTCTTGGGCGGGTGGGGTGCTGTCTTTTTTTACGTGGATGGTGTCGGGCAGAGGGAAAGCGAGGGCTTTTCTTCTATTTCCCGCGCTGAGGGTGGATGAGGGCGGGGTCGGAGCTGAGAAGCGCGGGCTTTTTTCCCACGCGAGAGCGGGAGGGGGAGGAGGAGGGTCTGCTGATGGGTCTGGGGGAGGAGAAGTAGTCCCACGTTTGGGGGGGGGGGGGTCGGAGGTGTGGCGGGAGCTGCCGGGGTCAGCAGAAGTTATCTGGCTCACGGGAGTGCTATGGGGGGAGTAACGCAGCTGGGAGGGGTCCTAGCCTGGGGGGAGTGGGGGTGATTGGGGGGGGGGGGGGGGGGGGGTAACCAGGTTGCTGCTGAAATGGCCAGGAAGGAGCTGGAATATGCAGGGGGGGCCGGGGTGGGGGTTTGCCGCCGTGGGGAACGGGCCAAGCGGGGGGCGCTGGCCAGGGGTGTGGGCAGGGGACGGGTTATGGCTAGTCGGCACGGGAGGGGGCAGGGAGCCCTCTCATCCGGCTGATAACTTGGAATGTGAGGGGGATGAATGGGCCGGTCAAACGGGCCCGGGTGTTTACGCATCTGAAGGGGCTGAAGGCGGACGTGGCTATGCTCCAGGAGACGCACCTGAAGGTGGCGGACCAGGTTAGACTGAGGAAGGGCTGGGTAGGCCAGGTGTTTCATTCGGGGCTGGGTGCAAAAAATCGGGGGGTGGCGATTCTATTGGGAAAAAGGGTGTTGTTTGAGGCGTCAAAGGTGGTGGTTACAGTGGAGGGGGGTATGTGATGGTGAGCGGCAAGGGGAGCGGGTGGTGCTGGTGAATGTCTATGCCCCAACTTGGGATGATGCGGGTTTTATGCAGCACATGTTGGGCCGCATTCCGGATCTAGAGAAGGGGGGCCTGATACTGGGGGGGGACTTTGACACAGTGCTGGATCCCCCATTGGATTGATCCATGTCCAGGACGGGCAGGAGGCCCGCGGCGGCTAAGGTGTTGAGGGGGTTTATGGACCAGATGGGAGGGGTGGATCCTTGGAGGTTTGCGAGGCCGAGGGCCAGAGAGTATTCATTTCTTTCCCACGTGCATAAGGCTGATTTCGAGGGTGGAAGATGCTGAGTATTCGGCCATAGTCATTTTGGACCATGCCCCGCACTGGGTGGACCTTGGGCTGGGGGAGGAGAGGGACCAGCGCCCGCTCTGGCGCCTGGAGGTGGGACTGCTGACGGATGAGAAGGTGGGCGGGCGGGTTCGGGGGTATATCGAGAGGTACTTAGAGGCCAATGATAATGGGGAGGTCCGGGTGGGGACGGTTTGGGAGGCATTGAAGGCCGTGATTAGAGGGGAGTTGATTTCCATCCGAGCCCATGGAGAGAGGGGAGAGCAAAGAGAGAGGGAGAGGTTGGTGGGGGAGATGGTGAGGGTGGACAGGAGATACGCGGAGGCTCCGGAGGAGGGACTGTTGAAGGAGCGACATAACCTTCAGTCTAAGTTCGACTTGGTGACCACCGGAAAGGCGGAGGCTCAGTGGAGGAAGGCACAGGGAGCGGTGTACGAATATGGGGAGAAGGCGAGTAGGATGCTGGCGCATCAGCTACGTGAGCGAGACGCGGCCAGGGAGATTGGTGGAGTGATGGATAGGGGAGGCAATGTGGTGCTAAGGGGGGTGGACATTAATGGGGTCTTCAGGGACTTTTATGGGGAATTGTATCGGTCCGAGCCCCCGGTGTGGGGGTGGGGGGGGGGATGGGGGGGGGGGGGGGGGGGGGGGGGCGCTTTTTGTATAGGCTGAGATTTCCGATGGTGGAGGAAGGACAGGTGGAGGGACTGGGGGTGCCGATTGAGCTGGAGGAGCTGGTCAAAGGGATAGGCAGCATGCAGTCGGGGAAGGCGCCGGGGCCGGATGGGTTTCCGGTCAAAGTTTACAAAATGTTTGCAGACCTGTTGGGCCCCCTGTTAGTTAGGACCTTTAACGAGGCAAGGGAGGGGGGGGGGGGGGTGCAAAGCCCCCCCCCCCCCCCCCCCCCCCCCCAACTATGTCACGGGCGCTGATTTCCTTGATCCTTAAACGGGACAAGGACCCCCTGCAGTGTGGATCATATAGGCCGATCTCGTTATTAAATGTGGATGCCAAGCTGTTGACGAAGATCTTGGCCACAAGGATAGAGGACTGTGTGCCGAGGGTCATTCATGAGGACCAGACGGGGTTTGTGAAGGGAAGGCAGCTGAACACCAATATACGTAGGCTTCTGAATGTTATAATGATGCCGGCGGTAGAAGGGGAGGCGGAGATAGTGGTAGCATTAGATGCGGAGAAGGCCTTTGATAGGGTTGAGAGGGGGTACTTGTGGAAGGTGTTGGAAAGGTTTGGGTTTGGGGAGGGGTTTGTCAGGGTGGTGAGGCTGTTATATGAGGCCCCAATGGCGAGCGTAGCCACGAATAGGAGGAGGTCGGAGTACTTTCGGTTGCACCGGGGGACGAGACAGGGGTGTCCCCTGTCCCCTTTGCTCTTTGCGTTGGCAATTGAGCCCCTGGCCATGGCGTTGAGGGAGTCAAGGAATTGGAGGGGTCTGGTGCGGGGTAGGGAGGAGCACCGAGTGTCATTATACGCAGATGACTTGTTGCTTTATGTGGCAGACCCAGTGGGGGGAATGCCGGAGGTGATGCAGATCCTTAGGGAATTTGGGGGCTTTTCTGAGTACAAGCTCAACCTGGGTAAGAGTGAGCTGTTCGCCGTGCACCCGGGGGATCAGGAGGAGGGGATTGATAGGCTCCCGCTGAAAAGGGCGGGGGGGAGCTTTCGGTACCTGGGAGTCCAGGTGGCTAAGAGCTGGTGGGCCCTTCACAAGCTTAACCTCACTAGGCTGGTGGAGCAAATGGAGGAGGAGTTTAAAAGATGGGATATGTTGCCGCTGTCGCTGGCGGGCAGGGTGCAGTCCGTCAAGATGACGGTGCTCCCAAGGTTTTTGTTTCTGTTCCAGTGCCTCCCCATCCTTATCCTGAAGGCCTTTTTTACGAGGGTCAACAGGAGTATTACGGGATTTGTGTGGGCGCATGGGACTCCGACGGTTAGAAGGGTGTTTTTGGAGCGGGGCAGGGATAGGGGGGGCTGGCGTTGCCCAACCTCTGTGGGTACTATTGGGCTGCCAACGCAGCGATGGTGAGTAAGTGGGTAATGGACGGAGTAGGGGCAGCATGGAAGAGGATGGAGATGGCGTCCTGTGTGGACACGAGCCTGGAGGCGCTGGTAACGGTGCTGTTGCCGTATACCACGAGCCCGGTGGTGGCGGCTACCCTCAAAATTTGGGGGCAATGGAGATGGCATGGGGGGAGGTGGGGGGCTCAATGGAGTCCCCGATATGGGGGAACCACCGGTTTATACCAGGGACCATCGATGGCGGGTTTCTTGGCTGGCACAGGGTAGATATTAGGAGGTTGAGGGACCTGTTTGTGGATGCGAGCCTGGGTGAATTAGAGGGGAAGTTTGGGCTCCCCCGGGGAACAGGTTTAGGTACATGCAGGTTAGGGCGTTTGCCAGGCGGCAGGTGGAGGGGTTCCCTCTGCTGACCCCACGTGGGGTACGGGACAGGGTGCTCTCGGGGGTGTGTGTTGGAGGGGGGAGGATTTCGGACGTGTACCACGTCATGCAGGAGGTGGATGAGGCCTCGGTGGAGGAGCTGAAGGGTAAATGGGAGGAGGAGCTGGGTGAGGAGATTGAGGAGGGGACGTGGGCGGATGCCCTGGAATGAGTGAATTCCTCCTCTTCCTGTGCGAGGCTTAGCCTCATACAGTTCAAGGTGCTGCACAGGGCCCACATGACCGGGACGAGGATGAGTAGGTTTTTCGGGGGCAAAAACAGGTGTTCTAGGTGCTCGGGGAGCCCAGCGAACCACGCCCATATGTTCTGGGTATGCCCAGTGCTGGGGGAGTTTTGGAAGGGGGTAGCAAGGACGGTGGTCGGATCCAGGGTCAAGCCAGGCTGGGGACTCACAATATTTGGGGTTGCAGTGGAGCCGGGAGTGCAGGAGGCGAAAGAGGCCGGTGTTCTGGCCTTTGCGTCCCTAGTTGCCCGGCGGAGGATCTTGCTTCAATGGAAGGATGCGAGGCCCCCAAGCGTGGAGGCGTGGATCAATGATATGGCGGGGTTCATCAAATTGGAGAGGGTGAAATTTGCCCTGAGGGGATCAGTGCAGGGGTTCTTTAGGCGGTGGCAGCCTTTCCTGGACTTCCTGGCAGAACGGTAGGGAAATAGGCTGGCAGCAGCAGCAACCCGGGGGGGGGGGGTTTGTTTCGGGGGAAGGGAGAAATGTGTATATGTGTGTTATTGAATATGCCGGGTGTTTATCTATTTCTTCTTTTTGTAGTTACTGGGGGGGGGGGGGGGGGGGGGCATTTGGTTTTGGGGGTTAGTGTGTTTTTCTTTTTGTTGTTGTTAATACTGGTTTCTTGTTGTTATTTTCTGTTTTTGATATGTTTTGGAAAATCGCAATAAAAATTATTTTTAAAAAAGAAATGTTTAAGGATTCTCTGGGGGCAATTCTCCAATATTGGACCCAAGTGTTCGCGCAGTCGTGCCTGGTTACGACCCACAGGGGAAAAGCACGGCGCTGGAGCGGTTCATGCCGCTCCAGCCTCACGGCAACCCGCGCATGAGCATTTGGGCCAGCTCCATCCTGTGCATGCGCGGGGGACTTCTTTAGCTCGCCGGCCCCGACTCAAAATGGAGTCGGTGTTCAGGGGCCGGACGCGCCAAAATGTAGGCCCGGGGGGCGGGAAGAGGCCGGCCCGCCGATCGGTGGGCCCCAATCACAGGCCAGACCCCATCAGAGGCCCCCTCCCCCCCACCCCCTCCCCCCGGTGAAGGAGCCCCCTCCCCCACAGGCCGCCACCCTCGTCCGTTCCCGCAGAGTTCTCAGAGGGGTGAACGGCGCCGGCGGGACTCTGTCGTATTGGCGCAATCACCGGAGAATTGGCGGCCCCGCCGATTCCAACGGCCGGTGTTGCACCAAATGCGCCGGCGCAAATGGCGCTGATTCTCCGCACCTCGGTGAATTGGGCGCCGGTGGCGGGGTGTCGTGGCGCGGTTGCGGCGATTCTCCCTCCCGGCGTGGGGCTCGGAGAATCGCTCCCTATGACTTGGGGGACGTTGCCAGCCACATTGGGGCAGGCATTGATTTCCTTGACTTTAAAGAAAGATAAGGATCCGACAGAGTGTGGGTCGTATCAGCCTATTTTATTACTGAATGCAGATGCAAAGTTGCTGGCAACGGTCTTGATTATGTGCCTAGAGCCCTGCCTCCCAGGGATTATATCGGAGGAGCAGACGGGACTTGTTGAGGCAGTTGTCAGCCAACATTCAAAGACTGCTCAGTATTGTTTTATCCCGTTCTCCAGCCCCTGAGCCGGTGGTGATTATCTCACTGGATGCAGAATAGGTGTTTGACAGGGTGGAGTGGGGTTATTTGTTTGAGATCCTCAGAAGGTTTGGCTTTGGGCCTGGATTTATAGCTTGGATCTGCTCTTATGTGGGGCCCCCACAGTGAGAATTCATACAAATGCTTTGACTTCAAAGTATTTTCACCTGATGTGATGCACTGTCCCCACTATTGTTTGCCTTAGCAATTGAGTCTCTGGCCATAGCATTGAGGTTGTTTAGGAAGTGGAGGGGGAAAGAGACAGAGGGAGGGGGGAGCATAGGGTGCCATTGTATGTTGACAATTTGTTGTTGTACGCGACGACCCTCTTGCCAATTCAGAGGAGATAATGAAGCTGTTTGGGAGGTTTGGCTGCTTTTCAGGGCATAAAGTGAACTTGGGGGGGGGGGGGGGGGAGAAAGCAAATGTTTTCTCAAATCTCTCAGGTGGGGGAGCTGATCTGGGGAGGTTGTCCTTTCACCTGGCCAGGTCCAGCTTCCGTTATCTGCAAATCCGAGTGGCCCAAGATTGGGCCTCACTCCATAAACTATATTTCGGGGAAACTGGTCAATGCAGTGAAGGCTGATCTGAAGAAGTGGGTCAACCTCCCGCTGACCTTGGCTGGTAGGGTTCAGTCGGTATAGCTGAAAACCTCCCAAGGTTTCTATTTTTGTTTCAGTGCCTTCCAGTTTTCCTTCCTTTGTAAAAGTCAGTAAAATTCTATCTTCTTTTATTTTTGGCAGTGAATATTGAGAAGGTGCAGGGGTGGTACAGGAGGATGGAGTCCGTGTGGGGACAGATGGAAGGGAGTGCCTGTAGAGGTTCCAATTTGAGAGCCTTGGTTACAGCTCCCCTTCCGTTCTCCCCGGCTAAATAGACTTGCAGTCCAGTGGTGGTGGCCAGCCTGGTAAATATGGAGAAAGCATTTTAAGCTGGGTGCGAGTGGTGTTCCAGGCGGCAGGCACATCATATGCACATGTTCTGGTCTTGTTCTAAACTTATGAGCTTTTGGGTCTCCTTCAGCATCGTGGCAGGAATTCTCGGGGGTGAGTTGGAGCCTTTGAGTAGGGGAGTTGAATTATTGCAATTGTATGAATATGGCTGTGAAGGTTCTATATTGAGAAAACATTTTCTTAATAAAAACATTTATAGTTTGAAAAAAAATTATTTCTGCTTTACATGGTTCCCACCACATGCTCTCCTTGAGCATGTACCTCCCCGAGTAACTGAAATTGGTGAAGAAATCAACTGGGCTATGTTACACTCTCATAGAAGTCATTGCCCCAGACAATATTCATATAGAGCGTGAACTGAGAACAAAAACGTCTCGCAACTCAGAAGTTGTGAACAAACATCCAACTGGTAGTCCTCCAGCTGCACTATGGATAAGAATCATGAACTGTCGACAGCCATATCTGTTCATTCCACCTGAAGAATTAACACACAGGTTTGTTATTATACTATTGATTTGAGTACATCCAGCATATGAAAGGCATGCTATTGAATGTGTAATTTATAGAATCATAGAATTGAGTCAGGCGGGCAGCACGGTGGCACAGTGGTTAGCATTGCTGCCTACGGCACTGAGGACCCGGGTTCAAATCCTGGCCCTGGGTCACTGTCCGTGTGGAGTTTGCACATTCTCCCCGTGTCTGCGTGGGTTTCACCCCCACAACCCAAAGATGTGCAGGGAAGGGAGAGTGGCCACTCTAAATTGCCCCTTAATTCAAAAAAATAATTGGGTATTCTAAATTTAAAAAAAAAAGAATTGAGTCAGGCTGGGATTCTCCGAGCCCACGCCAGGTCGGAGATTTGCCGGTGATGCTGGAAATTCCCGCCACGCAGCTCTGATGCCAGGATGCGATTCTCTGGTGACCGGAGAATCGGAGGCAGTCGTGTGCGCGCAGTTGACGCGGCGCCGGTCATGGACCGTTGAAAACAGCCCCCGCGGCGATTCTCCGCGGTCGACTGGCCGAGTTCCCACCGAGTTCCGCTGGTGTGGTTCCAACCTGGTACCACCCAGCGGGAGCTCAGACCCGCGGCCGCCATGGCCGAGGGGATCAGACTCCGGAGGGGGCCCTGCACGATAGACAGGCCTGCGATCGGTGACTACTGATCGGTGGGCGTGCGTGATCTGGAGGGGGCCTACCTCCTTCCGCACGGGCCCACTGTGTCGCGACGCCATGTTACGCGGCGCTAGCGTGGAAACAGCCACCACGCGCATGCGCAGACCCGTGCCAGCAATGCAGGGCCGCGTATCAACGCCGGAGCAGCGTGGAACTCTCCGCCGCCGTGCTGGCCCCCTGTGACCCGCTGAATCACTGGGCCAAGAGGCCCGTTGACGCTGGCGTGAAACACTCCGGTGTTTATGCCGGGGTCAACCCTTGGCTGGGATTTTGGAGAATCCCGGCCAGGATCTCCACAATGTAATAGGAGGCCCTTTGACTCATCAAGTCAGCACTGTCCCTCTGAAACAGCACCTCACCCAGGTGCACTCCTCCACCCCTTCCCCATAACCCCATGTAACCTGTACATCCCTGGCCACGAAGGGGCAATTTAGCATGGCCAATCCACCTAACCTGCGCATCTTTGGACTGTGGAGGAAACCGGAGCACCCAGAGGAAACGCAAACATGGGAAGAAAGTGCAAACGCCACACAGACAGACACCCAAGGCCGGAATTGAATCTGGGTCCCTGGCGCAGTGAGGCAGCAGAGCGAACCACTGTGCCAACATGCCGTATTTATTTACAAATAAATAATAATCACCTTTAATCGTAAAGAATTAAAAATTACTTTGAAAGTCCGGAGACAATATTTGGAGTGTCGGAAGATCCGCGAGTCTAGGTGGGGAGAGAAGCTGATGTATAGCCATTGCCTCCTTGATAGCCCGGAGACAGGTCTTGTTGTGCTGGTGGGACTCGGAGCCGTCGAAGGTGGGGATGTGGGTGAACAATCTGACAGAAGTCCTGCATTTGGAGAAAGTCAAGTTCGCCTTACCAAGGGTGGATGGTGGAAAGCGGGGTTCACCCCGGAGGTGGAAGCCGTTTATCGATTTCTTCAAGGTGAATTAAGGTGTCAGCGGGGTGGGGGGTGGGGGGGGGGGGGGGGGGGGGATTGTGGGTTTGTGGAGAGGGGAATAAGGGGGAAAATTTAATGGGTGGGAAGATTGTGGGTTTGATGACGGAGGATATTCTGGGCCTGTGTTCTTTGCTCCTGTGGATTTTTGGTTTTCTGATATTTCTATGTACATATGCAAAATGACTTTATTAAATTTTTTTTAAATTACTTTAAAAGAACCAATAACAACAGCAATGCCTGCATACAAGAGCAAAAAAATACCTGTTTAAAAACTTCTACATACCTTTAAAAGACTTGTAAAACTTGTTGCTTGTTGTTTTCAATATAAATCTGCAGTTTAAATGCCTGCCGTCAATGGGTGTTCCCATAGCTACTGCTTGGCTACATCAAAATGGTGCTGTACTGGAGCCTGCGCAGACTGTCCCGCTGGAGGCCTGAGATTGCCGCTAGAACAGGAAGGTTCACCATCATTTCTGAGCGCAGTTAAGTGCGCAGTTTTCTCTTTCAGCATCGGAGAGCCGTGGCTTTCCGTCGAAACTCCGAAGTTACGAGCCGTAATTTATAAACTTAAAAGAAACACACAAGAAAGACTATCACACAATAGAACAGTACAGGTAACAACTACAATGGCTGCACTCGCACAAGGCCTGATTGAATGGCCTCGTTGTGCCCGACCCGGTGACACGACACGACTGTTAAATCTCGACAATAAACAAAGCTTACTTTTTTTTTTTAAATTTAGTGTACTCGATTCATTTTTTCCAATGAAGGGGCAATTTAGAGTGGCCAATTCACCTACCCTGCACATCTTTGGGTTGTGGGGGCGAAACCCACGCAGACACGGGGAGAATGTGCAAACTCCACACGGACAGTGACCCAGAGCCGGGATCGAACCTGGGACCTCAGCGCCGTGAGGCAAAAGGGCTAACCCACTGCGCTACCGTGCTGCCTTAAACAAAGCTTAGTTGATACGGACCATAATCTGCTTGGGTTTAACTTGTAAATCCTTCCAGCACACACTAATGGCAGGCAGTAAAACAGAGGGCGAGATTCCTGGTCAGCCATGTGATGAAGAGAAATTGGAACCTCTATCATTATTATCCATAATTCCAGGCTACAACATGCACGTAAACGTGGCACAGCAGCTCGGACTCTTTGCGGGGGGGGACGTTTGGCTCAGTTGGTTGGATGGCTGGTGTACATAAGATTGGTGCCAACAGCATGGGGTTTGATCCCTGCTCCAGCTGGGATGAAGTCGGGTCCTGCCTCCTTTCCCTACGTGCAGTGGAGACTATGCCACTGTGGGTCAAACCTGGCTCCGGGAAGAGCACACAAGAAGAGTTCTGATCTCCCATTCTGGATGGACTGGTCCCTCTTTATTATTACTGTGATAATGCTGGTGATGACGTACTGAGCAGTAACTTAGAAAACAACTAAATATCCATGTTTACCAAACTGTAGCTGTTATAACCTGCCTGCTTACCACTGGCCGGGGACTAATGACAATCCCACAATCCTATAGGAGTATGAGCTTCCGCAATGAGGGGGGCAGAGAAATCATTCGCAGACTCCCTGCATAAATAGAGCTGGCCAGTTTGGAACCAGCAGAGAGAGAGGAGTGAGCAGCAAGGGAAGTTGCTGCTGCTGTTTTTTTAATATATATATATTATATATATATGTTATTGTAAATAAATGTTATTTCTTTGTATCCTGAAAACTCGTGCTGGATTCTTCGTAGCCCTCACAAAACTGGCGACGAGGGTTAAAGTGAATAGCTATCTACACTGCTGAAGCCACCTCCCTGGATTTTTGTTGGATACAGGTTGGAAGTTGTTTTCTATTACATCATGCCTCTGTATGGACGTTTGGATGTTTTGGATGCTGCGCTGGAAAGCTGGAACCAGTACGCACAACGGATGCGTTACTATTTCCGGGCAAACAACATCACCGAAAATGAGTGCCAGGTGGTCATATTGCTCACCGCCTGCGGCCCGCATACGTTTGGGGTGATTAGGAGCCTTACGTACCCAGCTGCGCCGGACACCAAAACGTTTGATGAACTTGTGAACTTAGTGGGGCAACATTTTAACCCAATCCCATCCACGATAGTCCAACGTTACCGGTTTAATACCGCTGAGAGGACCCCAGGAGAATCCCTTGCTGACTTTCTATCCAGGCTACGCAGGATTGCGGAATACTGTGACTATGGTGAGACCTTATCAGAAATGTTACGCGACCGTTTGGTTTGCGGTATTAACAATGCGGCCACCCAGAGAAAGTTGTTAGCTGAGCCAACATTGACTTTTCAACAGACCATTCAAATAGTATTGTCCCGAGAGAGCGCAGAGTGAGGAGTGCAGGAGCTCCAGGGAATGGAGGTGCATGCCTTGGGGCGCAACCCCTTCCGTCCGAAAGCATCCCCCTGCACCCCTGCGGTACCTTGGGCGAGGCGACGTCCGGATCGACACCAGGTGGCCGTCGGACATTCCTCCCCGAAGGGAGCCTTCTCCAGAACCAATGGATGAGGAGCCATGTCCGTATCAGACTTGTCGGCGCCGACCCCATCGCGGATGCCGTTCCGACCGAAATTGGGGCCAGCCCAGGGGCCATACCTTCCATTTGGATGAACCTGCGGCGACTACTCCCGAGGACGTGGAGACGGAGGATGACTGCCTGCAGCTGCATTGTGTGGCAGCTCCCCATGTGGCCCCCATTAAAGTGACAGTACGGGTCAATAGTCACCCGCTTGAGATGGAGTTGGACACTGGCGCAGCGGTCTCCGTGATCGCCCAGAGGACATTCAACCACATCAAGCAGGGTATACAGACCCTTACCTTAACCGACACACAGGCCAGGTTGGCCACCTACACGGGGGAACCATTGGACATTGCAGGAACTACAATGACCCCTGTTGTTTATGGACGCCAGGAGGGGCGTTTCCCACTTATCGTGGTGCGCGGCCACGGGCTCAGCCTGTTGGGTCGGGACTGGTTGCGCTATCTGCGGTTGCAGTGGCAGCTCATCCTCCAAACAGTTTCTGGAGGGTTGACTGAGGTGATAGGACGATACCCAGATGTATTCCAGCCCGGTTTGGGGAAATAAAAGGGGCCGAAGCCTGTATCCAAGTCGAACCAGGAGCCACGCCGCGCTATTTCCGGGCGCGCCCGGTGCCTTACGCCTTGCTCGAGAAGGTAGAAGGGGAGCTCACTCGTTTGGAGACTTTGGGTATCATCAGGCCCGTCCGTTTCGCTGGCTGGGCAGCACCAATTGTACCTGTAATAAAGCCAGATGCCACAGTTAGCTTGTGCGGCGACTATAAACTTACAGTGAATACGGCTTCCCGACTCGCCCGATACCCAATGCCTCGCATAGAGGATCTCTACGCGAAGCTTGCAGGCGGACTCTCGTTCACAAA
This sequence comes from Scyliorhinus canicula, assembly GCF_902713615.1. Taxonomy (NCBI): domain Eukaryota; kingdom Metazoa; phylum Chordata; class Chondrichthyes; order Carcharhiniformes; family Scyliorhinidae; genus Scyliorhinus; species Scyliorhinus canicula. The sequence continues at coordinate 35,164,609 of NC_052165.1, read as the reverse complement.
ATTAGATATGAGTCACGCCTACCTGCAGTTGGAGCTGGACCCTGCCTCCCGGCCATATGTAACGATTAATACACAGCGGGGCCTGTATGGATATACACGTTTGCCCTTTGGAGTATCCTCTGCCTGCGCTATTTTTCAACGAGTTATGGAGGGCATTTTGAGAGGTTTACCGCGTGTTGCTGTCTACTTAGATGACGTTTTGATCACAGGGACGTCGGAGCAGGAACATTTGGAAAATTTGGAGGCTGTCCTTAGGCGCTTTTCGGAGGCTGGAGTCCGTTTACGTCGCACAAAGTGCTTCTTTCAGGCGAAGGAAGTAGTCTACCTGAGTTATCGAGTGGACCGCGAAGGTTTGCACCCCATCGCAGAGAAGGCGCGCGCGATTCAACAGGCCCCCGCCCCGACTGACACTTCGCATCTTCGTTCTTTTCTCGGCCTCGTAAACTATTACGGAAAGTTCCTCCCCAATCTGGCAACTGCGCTGGCCCCGTTGCACCTTCTGCTAAAGAAGAATCACACCTGGGTTTGGGGTCAGCCGCAAGAAACCACTTTCCGGCGTGTAAAACAAAAATTGTCGTCGTCTGGGTTACTAACCCAATATGATCCTGGAAAGCCTTTGCTCGTCACATGTGATGCATTCCCGTATGGTATTGGGGCCGTCCTGTCCCACAAGATGGAGAACGGCCGATAGCTCTCGCCTCTCGCACTTTGACTGCAGCAGAAAAAAGGTACGTGCAGATCAAGAAGGAGGGCCTGGCAGTGGTCTTTGCGGTGAAACGTTTCCACCAGTACGTGTAAGGCCGCCACTTCACTATCATGACTGATCATAAGCCTCTGCTGGGACTTTTCCGAGAGGATAAGCCAATACCGCCCATTGCTTCCGCCCGGATCCAGCGCTGGACTTTGTTGCTCGCTGCATACGAGTATTCTCTGGCGCACAAACCAGGAACCCAGATAGGGAATGCCGACGCACTGAGCCGATTGCCTTTATCGACCAGCCCCATGTCGACACCCACGACCAGTGAGGTGGTTGCAACCCTAAATTTTATGGACACCTTGCCTGTCACCGCATCACAGATCCATGAGTGACCCAGACGGAGCCAGTCCTGTCAAAGGTTCGGCACATAGTCCTGTATGGTGGGCAGCATAGGCAGCTCCCAGGCGAGTTGCGGGCATTTTCCTCCAAGCTGTCAGAATTCAGCGTGGAAGACGGCATCCTTTTGTGGGGGATGCGTATGATTGTCCCGGAAAAAGGACAGGAGCTGATACTGAGAGACTTGCACAATGGGCATCCAGGTGTGACCAAAATGAAAATGTTGGCCCGGAGTTATGTCTGGTGGCCAGGCCTCGACACCGACATTGAGAAGGTGGCCCAAAACTGCTCCATTTGCCAGAAGCATCAGAAGCTTCTGCCGGCCGCGCCCCTACATCACTGGGAATGGCCAGGGCAGCCTTGGGCGCGCTTGCATGCGGATTTCACCGGCCCTTTTCAAGGATCCATGTTCCTTCTATTAATCGACGCCCAGTCTAAATGGCTAGAGGTGCATAAGATGGTAGGCACAACGTCCTGCGCAACAATTTGAGAAGATGCGTTTGTCTTTCAGTACGCATGGCCTCCCCGAGGTGCTGATCACGGACAACGGCACTCCGTTCACAAGTGAGGAGTTTGCGAGGTTCATGAAGATGAACGGCATCCGCCACATCCGCACTGCGGCTTACCACCCGGCTTCAAATGGGTTGGCGGAGCGTGCAGTACACACTTCAAACGAGGCCTAAAGAAACAGTCTTCCGGGTCGATGGACACGAGACTGGCTCGTTTTTTATTTTCATATAGGACCACCCCCCTATGCGGTGACTGGGGTAGCTCCCGCAGAACTCTTAATGGGCCGGAGACTTCGCACCCGCCTTAGCATGGTTTTCCCGGACATTGGCGCAAAAGTACGCCGCACACAAGAACGGCAGGGACATGGTTTTTCTGGGCATCGGCCGATTCGGCAGTTTACGCCCGGTGACCCAGTGTTCGTTCAGAATTTTGCTGGTGGTGCCCAGTGGGTCCCTGGCGCAATCTTTCGCCAAACAGGCCCTATCTCTTACCAGGTGCAAGCCCAGGGTCGTCTCCAGCGCAAACATGTAGACCACGTTCGGTCCAGAAGACTATCCCTTCCAAAGATTCCCCGCCCCAGGAGCTCATTTCTACAGCCACAGAGACCAGACACAATGGAAAGTATTCCTCATAATCTTCCTCTGGTGCCTCACTCAAAGCCTGCACAGGTCATGACAGAGCCGCGTGGAGATAAAGATGCTGAGATGACGGAGGCAGCAGACTCTGACTCCAAGATGGAGACACAAGACACCTCAGAGGGGGAATCCTCGGGCCCACGGGCCGTGGATGTACAACCGTTACGCCGTTCATCACGGAAGCGCCGGTCTCCGTCTCGTTACATGCCGCTCGATCCAGCGCCTCGTGCAAATGGTGTCCGGCCTGCGGCAAAACGAGTCCGACGCCCTCCTTCGCCAGGGTCTTCGGTGGATTCCTTGGACTTGGGGGGGGGATGTTATAACCTGCCTGCTTACCACTGGCTGGGGACTAATGACAATCCCACAATCCTGTGGGAGAATGAGCTTCCCCAATGAGGGGGGCAGAGAAATCATTAGCAGACTCCCTGCATAAATAGAGCTGGCCAGTTTGGAACCAGCAGAGTGAGAGGAGTGAGCAGCAAGGGAAGTTGCTGCTGCTGTTTTATATATATGTTATTGTAAATAAATGTTATTTCTTTGTATCCTGAAAACTCGTGCTGGATTCTTTGTGGCGCTCACAAAAATAGCGCAAACTATTTTGGGGAAAACAAATTTTAAGGAAGTGTTGGGGTTCTTGTGCAGTATCCGAGCAAGCGCTGGGATCTGGTCCAGGATCCTAATACAGTGCCGGAGGGTCCTACAGCCGAGGGACCACATGTGGTCCATCTGAATGCGGCCCACAAGACATTTTGTTGACCGTTGACCGTTGCCCACACCCAGGTTTGCCACATTCCACTAAATTACATCCGGGTAGTTTTTCTTTCTAGCAGTGTAACTGAAGTGATACGCACATAAAGCAAAGGCACATGAAGTGAGGCACATACTGATTGCACACAAGATTGACACTGAGAGCTGTGTGCTCCCTTTGCATCCAAAGTATAAATATTTATTTTGTCTTAACATAAGAGGTTGATTACAGTTCTTGATTGAGCATATTCTATAATTCATTATGAAATATTCAGTGTGTATAACCCTAATGTATTCAATCTTATTCATGGGGGTCATGGTTAGCCAACAATCCTGGCTTCAATCTTGCGAATCTTTATTATTGTCACAAGTAGGCTTACATTAACACTGCAATGAAGTTACGCTGCAAATCCCCTAGTTGCCACACTCTGCCGCCTGTTCGGGTACACAGAGTGAGAATTCAGAATGTCCAATTCAACTAACAGCACGTCTTTCGGGACTTGTGGGAGGAAACTGGAGCACCCGGAGGAAACCCACGCAGACACGGGGAGAACGTGCAGACTCCGCACAGACGGTAACTGAAGCCAGGAATCGAACCTGGGACCCTGGCGCTATGAAGCAACAGTGCTAACCACTGTGCTACTGTGCCACCCATGAAGGAGGGCAACTTATGCAGCCCACTCACTAGCCTTGGTTGTCTATCATCGGGTTCAAACATTTTTAGCATTTTTCTCAAAATTATGTTTTCAACCTCCGATGTTTGCTAATTTGTCAAAATAGGCCCACACCAAGACCTTAAAATGTGATTCAGATTTTTCCAATTCTGGGTGTGTAATCTTAAACGTAAATAGACAACTCATGTTCACACTTGTATGCAACTTACAAATACTGGTTCCAAATCAAAACATGACTCAGATTTCTCACAAGAATAAAGTTGTGTACAGGCACAGAAAGGACCAGTAACTAACTTAAAACAGAACACTGCATACTATTAACATCAAATATGAATGTGACTGCAAAAGGTGAAGCAACTTCTACTGCAAATGTCACAACAAAATAATTGGCATCACATAATTTTCAAAGACAGACTTCAGACAAAAGGAACACAGTAACTTACTTACTTCACTTTCAGTTGCACTAAAACTTTCGTGTGAACAATTCTTTTCCCTCTCATCAATGCTCCTTAAAACAAAAGCACCTCAAGCTTTTGTGTGCAAAACAGCATCGTAAAATTAACAGCAAGCATGTTCAAAATACCTCTTTTAGGAGCACGTTCCTCAGAAGGGCAATACCACTACAAATCCATCAGAAGAGTGATATTCCATGGGTATGTTAGAATCTGACCCACCACCCCAGAAGCAGATGTAAGGCAGCCACAAGTGTGGCTGTGCCAAGTCAGGCTGATTAATACATCCACCCCTGTTCTCTGGGACTTTGTCCCAGTTTTCTGGTTCTATTTTAATCCTCACCCCCAGAAAGAAAATACTCATTCATTCTTGTCTGAGAATCAATCAATAAGAGTAACAAATCAATAAGAGTAACAATCAAACAGACCATTAAAGTATCAATAACAGAAGCTTTAAGCACTTGACACCTATTAACCTTGCACCAATAAGCATCGAGACATTGACAAAAGAGATCAGAGAAAAAAATTACTTATTATAAACTCATATCGATGTTAATCAAGCAAAGTCAACACTTCTCTGCACCTGTGTAAACAAACTCATTCACATAATCCTTTTATAAGCGTTTAGGCCTCTGTGCGGGTGTTGTTTCAAAGCAGTTTTATACATGCCATTGTTATCAAAGTATTTATTGGTTCTGTACATAGTATATATGAGTTGGCATGGGTAAGACTTTTCGATTCCTCTATGGGGCTGAGAACCACAAAAAGGTGGAGAAGCTGTCCAAACTCCACAAAATGTCATGTCAGGAGAGATGAGTATGGACTAGCTGACCACACCCTTATCCCACGCCAGTGAAAATTGAGGATGCTGGGAATCCCAGAATTGGATCCCGCCCACCATTTTTAAATTGCTCTGCAGTCTTTGTGATTCATTGAAAATTCCGCCCATGGTGCATTGAACTTGTGGTGAATGTAACTTGGTAATTCACACTGTATCTTTGTAAGCGCAGTAGCGTTATCCGACCACTAGGGGGAGTAGCTCTGGGAATGCTCAGGAGTTTGTACAGGGCTCCACCCTTGGCTCCGCCCACGACTCCTCCCCATGTGCTGCTGTATAAATACCCTTGTACAGAGTCAGCCTGCAGTTCACCGAGAGTTCATCAATGGGTAACAGGCTGGCTCTGTAGTAAGTAGATTAAAACCACTGTTCATATCGGAAAGCACGTGTCTGGTGAATTGATGGTTCCATCAGAACTAAAATATGGAACGCTATGAACAAAGAGGGAATGCTTTACAGCCTTTATTTCACAATGAGTAAGGGGATTTGAAATATCTGCAACATTTCTTTGACTATATTGAAATGCCTCAGAGTGCGACATGATCTATGTAGAGACCTTGAATTTTATTGCACTTTGTGTGGTGGTCATTTTGGAATGTTTGCAATGTTCTTTCATATATTTACGAATAAAGTATATTTTTGCAACAACATTTTTTTCCAAAGAGTTAGGAGATAAATGAGCAGATCATCTGTTTACTGATACTAGTTGAAGGAGAGTTGTTCGCCATGATGCTTGCACAACTCTTCAGACAGAGCATGGGCTCTTTTACATCCACCTGAAGGGGCAGGTGGGGGTCTCAGCTTAACTTCACATCCAAAAAGACAACCCCTCCAACAGTGTAGCACGCCACTCAGTACTCTACTGAACTGTTCATCTGGATTATGTGCTCAATTCCTTGGAGTGGAACCTGAACCCAAAACTGTCTGAGGGAAGAGTGCTGCCACAGGACCTAAGGCTGATGCCATAACCTGAGGTGATTGCAGAAATACTGCTATGTATTGAACTATTTTTCTAAAATTCCTTTTGTATTTCTCATTGATTGGAGGGAAAAATCTAGTAAAAGCTGTTGTGGACGAAGTAAAACAACGAATGCACATAGCTTATACATAGATCATATGTTTCAAAATTAAGTAAATTTTATATTGAAGGTACAATATATAACTTAATGCTTACCGGGCATGGCTAATCGGTTGGTAGAAAAATGTGAATGGTTACATTTATTCTGCTCATTAGGAAGATTGAAACTTTCACTTGAGAAGTATTGGCAAGATGGATGACCTATAATATAGATATATCACTCACTCTCATCTATGAGGCCGGGTTCCACTTAACTCGTTGCCCAAGGCCCAGCGTCCCCCACCTCACAGCACCCCACCCCTCACAATAACCCTCCGCACTTCCATCCCCCTCCACAGACCCCGCTCTCATTGCTCACCCTCTGGCAGGACATGCTCTCACCATCATTTCTCCTCCACGCTCACCCTGATTGATACAATTTAAGTTTTGAGAGGCTCGTTTTGGGAGAAACCTGTCTGATTGGACGAGCTGGAAACAGCATGAAACTCAAATTGTATCTGCCGTGCAACCCTTTATGGAGGTTGGCGTATGGCGCAGAGGCGAGGATTCACCAGCCGCCACCCAGATGACCTGCCACATGTCAGTAGTTCAAACCATACAGAATGACCTCCCCCTCCAACTGACCACATGTCCATTATCCCGCAGGATCTCCATCTGTGTTTGCGTGGGTTTCACCCCCACAGCCCAAAGATGTGCAGGGTAGGTGGATTGGCCAGCTAAAACTGTCCCTTAATTAGGAAAAAATTAATTGGTACTCAAAATTTATTTCTTTTTAAAAGAATCCGACGGGGCCCTCCCATCCGGGGTGGTTCCTCTCCCCCCCCCCCCCCTCCTCCCCGCCTCCCATTAGAACACCTTGGAGAGGATCTCCGAGGAGACCACCGTATTCGTGGCACAGCTGTTATCCCTGGTCACCGGACCCCAAAACTGGTACCCGGACACCCGCAAGTAATATAACCTGGACCGGGCACTAGTCCCTTCCCCGGTGCATTCACCCACCCTCTGGTCATGGAAATATCTCCGTTGATGGGGCCCAACCCCTGGGTGTTTGGATATTGGATCCAGGGGGTCACACACTCACCACACCCCCCAAGTCCAGGGGCGTCCCCCCCGCTACCAGTGGCGACACACCTCCCTCCCCCCCCGACCAAGGCGGCCTCCCAACAGGGGCTCCCCACCCCCCCTTGCCCGGGAGCAAAAATGGCCGCTTACCTCCTCTGTTCCCCACAGCGTCTATTCTCACAGCTTCACATTTTTAAAAATGTGCACGAATTGGCAGCTGCGTGACCACTTGCTGGGGAGGCGGTTAGATCACAGGAAGCTGTTAGATAGGGGGTGGCCCCCATTATTTGTATGGAAATTGGCTTTAAGTGGTGATTGTTGGTTTCTCGCCACGTCACAGTGGGACCCTGATTTCGCCAACGGGAGCAGGTCGGTTAGATCACAAACCGATTGCCGCCTAGCGCAGTTCTCGATTATGGCCCCGCCCACAATCTATCGGCACCAATGCGCTCTCGCCGAAGTTCGACACTGCCATAAAATCACAGCCATAGTTTGTTTTCATTCATGAGACGCGGGTGCCACCAGCAAGGCAACATTGCAATTACCCTTGTTATGGGACAGGGTTTAGAGAACCCCAAAATGTATCATGGAGTTCACCTGACGCACAACTTTTAATAGATTGTGGTATGGGGAGCACACGGCCCACTCTACAGGTGTGGTGGAGCAGAGATAGAAAAGTATTTTTTAAGCAAAACAATGTTTACTCTATGAACTCAAGTTAACCTTTTTAAAACATACAGTGAACATCTTAGCAGCCATCAATTTAAATACAACCATGAAAGAATACAACACTAAGTAATCCTCAAACTTTCCTTTTAACATCCATAAGACAAAAATAACCTTTTAACAGAAGCACATCAGATTTAAATTCACTACTGAGAACAGTTATCACTCTGAATTCACCAAATAATCAAGAGATAGTCTTTACCTGGCAGAGAGAAAAACATTGCACATTCTCTGGCTGGCTGCAGCTCCAACACTAACACAAAACCCAAAAAACACAGACACAGCCTAGCTTTTCTCAAATTGAAACTAAAAAGCAGAGCCAGAGCTCAGCTCCACCCACACTCTGACATCACTGCAGTAACTTGAGCAGACACACTTGAGAGGTTGGCTCTCTTGAAGTAATGCAATGCATGTGCTCTAAGAACATGCACAGTGCTATTAGGGAGGGAATTCCATGATTTTGAACCAGCAACAGTGAAGGAACGGCAATAAAATTCCAAGTCATGATGCTGTCTGGCTTCGAGAGGAATTTACAGGTTGCTATGCATCTGCTGCCCTTGTTCTTCTAGATGGTAAAATGTTCAGATTTGGAAGGTTCTGTCGCAGGAGCCTTGGTAAATTGCTGCTGTGCATCTTATAGATGGTACCCACTGATGCTGCCACTATGCATCATTGGCAGAGGTTGTGAATATTGAAAAGGTGCATGGGGTGCCAATCATGCGGGCTGCTTTGTCCTCGATGGAGTCGAGCCTCTTCACTGTTTGTGGAGTTACACTCATCCAGGCAAGTGGAGAGTATTCCATCATACTCCTGACTTGTGCCTTGTAGATGGTGGACAGGCTTTGTGGAGTCAGGAGGTGGCTAACTCTGATATAGCAGCACTTACAAAAGGATTCCTCGGGTGGATGGAGCTGTTACAAGGGGGCATAACTATAAAGTTCAAGGAGGGAGATCTAGGAGGGATGTCCGAGGTAGGTTTTTTAGTCAGAGAGTGGTTAGGGTGTGGAATGGACTGCCTGCTGTGATAGTGGAATCGGACGCTTTAGGAACTTTCAAGCGGTTATTGGATCGGCACATGGAGCACACCAGAATGACAGGAAGTGGGATAGCTTTATCTTGGTTTCGGACAATACTCGACATAACATTGAGGGCCGAAGGGCCTGTTCTGTGCTGTTCTATGTACTATGATTATTAAATGACCCATAAAAGGGATCAAAACTCAGTCTGTGCATGTTTCCTCCTCTGGAGCTTGCGCACAAAAGGCAATTCTCCACCAGCGGGATTGTCCGTTCCGACGGCAACGCACCCTCACTGGCAGGTTTCCCGGTGATGTGGGGTGCCTACAATGGGAAATCCCATTGGTCGGCGGCGGGAATGGACAATCTCGCTGCCAGTGACGGCGCACCGCCAAGGGATACACGGCTGAGGAGAAGGAGAATTCACCCCATGGACATCTCATTGTTTTCTAAGTTACTGCTCAGTAAGTCATTGCCGGTGTTATTACAGTAATAATAAAGAGGGATCAGTCCGTCCAGAAAGAAGATCAGCACTCTTTTTGTGTCCTCTGCCCGGAGCCACCACATTCAAGGAAAGGAGACTGGATCCGAATTGGAGCAGGAGCTGGAGCAGGGATCAAACCCTACACACACACAGAACAAGCAAACACAGAAGGGAGAAGAGGGGTGTAACAATAAAATGAAAGTAAAATGATAAGTTTGAGAAGGACACGGCGAGTTCACACCAAGTAAAATAAAAAACATAGTTTTATTTACACAAACAATGTGTACATTACCCGTAGATCCCTACCAGATTCCTGCTGTGGTTGGTGCCTTAATGGCCAACCTTACATACATTGGTTAACTGAGATACCCTGCCCCTAGTGAGGGAGCCTGTACTCCGCAAGGAGCATGGGGGAAGACGAGCATTCCCACCCCGTAGGTTCCGTGCGGGACATTACAATATTTGTTTCAGATGGTTATTTTTGGTCCTCTTCAAACTTTGCTTTCAGTTTGAGGTTTGCATTGTAGGTTCATTCCGGTCTCTGCAGTTTCAGAAAAACAGCAACTTTCCTGGAGAAAGCACGAGGGAGAGAGAGAAAGCAGGTCCTTTCCCTGAGCGTCCAGGTCTCCAACACTGTTTTCCTTCGGTCTCTGTAATGTATCCCACTCCAGCAGGGTCCAATCACCACCTGTTACCAGGCGGAAAATGGCCCTTTGGCCAATCCACTGGTAACCAGCCAACCAACAAACCGAGTCGCACCCCATCTCTCAGGTGCCACATAGACTGCGTTTTGCTTCAGTCCTTCAACATGTGAATAAAATAAACCGCAGATGCCAGTAACCCTGGGGTCGGAGAAGAGCTCTTAGCCCTTCAACACTTTGAAGTATATGTCCAATATGACAATAAACAAAGCTGAGTTTATATGGACCATAATCTACTTGCGTTTATGGAAAAGTTTAAAACCGAACACAAGCAGCTTTCCTGGAGAATGTGAATGGGCTAGGGTCTGGTAGATGGAATACAATGTTGACAAATGTGAGATTATCCATTTTGGTAGGAATAACAGCAAACGGGATTATTATTTAAACGATAAAATATTAAAGCATGCCGCTGTTCAGAAAGACTTGGGTGTGCTAGTGCATGAGTCACAGAAGGTTGGTTTACAAGTGCAACAGGTGATTAAGAAGGCAAATGGAATTTTGTCCTTCATTGCTAGAGGGATGGAGTTTAAGACTAGGGAGGTTATGTTGTATAAGGTGTTAGTGCGGCCACACCTGGAGTATTGTGTTCAGTTTTGGTCTCCTTACTTGAGAAAGGACGTACTGGCGCTGGAGGGTGTGCAGAGGAGATTCACTAGGTTAATCCCAGATCTGAAGGGGTTGGATTATGAGGAGAGGTTGAGTAGACTGGGACTGTACTCGTTGGAATTTAGAAGGATGAGGGGGGATCTTATAGAAACATTTAAAATTATGAAGGGAATAGATAGGATAGATGCGGGCAGGTTGTTTCCACTGGCGGGTGACAGCAGAACTAGGGGACATAGCCTCAAAATAAGGGGAAGTAGATTTAGAACTGAGTTTAGGAGGACCTTCTTCACCCAAAGGATTGTGAATCTATGAAATTCCTTGCCCAGTGAAGCAGTTGAGGCTCCTTCATTACATGTTTTTAAGGTAAAGATAGATAGTTTTTGAAGAATAAAGGGATTATGGGTTATGGTGTTCGGGCCGGAAAGTGGAGCTGAGTCCACAAAAGATCAGCCATGATCTAATTGAATGGCGGAGCAGGCTCGAGGGGCCAGATGGCCTACTCCTGCTCCTAGTTCTTATGTTCTTATGTGACAAAGCATCAGCAGTCACATTATCCTTTCCGGGAATGTGTACAATTTTAACATTGAACTGTTGTAATAATAAACTCCAATGGAATAAGCTTGTGTTCCGGTTTTAAACTTTTCCATAAACGCAAGTAGATTATGGTCCATATAAACTCAGCTTTGTTTATTGTCATATTGGACATATACTTCAAAGTGTTGAAGGGCTAAGAGCTCTTCTCTGACCCCAGGGTTACTGGCATCTGCGGTTTATTTTATTAAAAATGTTTTTTATTGGTTTTCACATTTTTATGTTACACATTTCAGTCTGTACGTTAAATTACAGGTCTCATAACCGCACATAATGCCAAACAAAGCAACCAAGGGAAAATTTAAATTACAAAAGAGAGGTAGGCAAAAGATCGAGAAAAACAAAGCACGAGCAAACAAGGATCACAATATATATTTACATTTATATGTCCTCCTCCCCCTCTGTGGCTGCGGGCCGTATTTATCCAATCCGCCTCAGTTGCACTTCCCAGAGTGGGCCCTGGTGTATATTACCCAGCGTATTGCTGCTCCCTCTGGTCTTCCACACCCTCTGGGCCTATCCCCTGTGGCTATGCCCCTTGTACTCCGTGGTATTTTTATGGACCTTTGACCCCCCCCCCCCCACCCCTTCCCTTTCCCCCTCCCCGCCCCTTCCATTTACGATCTGCGGCTCGTCAGTGCCCTCCCCCTCCACTTTACTGGTTGTTGGCTACGAACAAGTCTTGGAACAAGTGAATGGCTTCCATGTCTTGTGGAAGACTTCTTCCGATGCATGGGTGGTGAATTTATCTTCTACAGTTGGAGGAATCTGACAGTTCGGCCAGCCAGTCTGCAGCTTTCAGGTGGTGCTGCCGATCGCCAATCGAGCAGGATTTGATTCATTTTTAATCAATAAACATTCTCCGACTCCGCCAGCTTTACATTTCCTGGATACTTTTAGCAACAAATAAAGTTGAGCAATATTCGCAGAGTTGGTTGGTTGTATATGCACCATTCGTTATTTTACAGCTTTTACCGTTTCATCTGAGTCTTCGTAATCTTCGTAATCACAGCCCTTATATCCATTTAATAACACGGACTATAGAATTTGTGCTTTCCAGGTTTCAACGAGGGGCTGGTTTAGCACAGCGGGCTTAACAGCAGGCTTGTAATTTAGAACAAGGCAGCAGCGTGGGTTCAATTCCCGTACCGGCCTCCCCGAACAGGCGCCGGAATATGGCGACTAGGGGCTTTTCACAGTAACTTCATTAAAGCCTACTTGTGACAATAAGCTATCATTAATTGTTCTTTACTTTCAGAATCAAAGGATAACACATTGTTGGTTCCATGAACTTTCTGTTTTTTGTTAACAGATGTGGTTGCAGAATCATTGTATGGTTCTTCATTCACCTTCCTCTTCATTTTCAAAAGAAATTGATCACTAATTATTTCATCGCCTTTGCAACTTCTTCATAATCAGAACCCGGATTCAGAACTCCCATTTGAATCTTCATCACTGTTAATTCCATTAGATTTGGACTCCTCTTTCTTAGGATCACCTTCACTTGTGGAGTTCTCAGGGTCTGGTTCTCTACTAAATGTTATCTTTGACAAATCTCTGTGAGGAGTCAGTCTCTTAGAGGTAATTTCATTAGTATCAGCAGAATCAGATTCACGACCATTATAATTTGATGTGTGCTTAATGTCGTTCAGCATTTCTCTCTTTGAGTTATTTAATGCCCACTGATTTTTCCGAACTCCTGCATCCTGCCCTTGGAATCTCTATTTGCTATCCGCAGTACTTCCCTTGGGCTCTCTTTAATTATTGGTGAAGCTACAACCTTCACCCCTGTCAAATCATTCCCCAAAAGTAAGTCTACTCCGTTCACTGGTAACTCCTTAACCACTCCAACAACTCGACCTGACACTAAATCACACTCCCATTGTACTTTATACAGTGGAACCAGGATAACATCTCCACCTATCCCCTTCACCAATACATTAGCTTTCATTGAACTCTGTGGAGGGAAAACCAAATCCCTCTCCAGTAAGAGAGTTTGAGTAGCACCTATGTCCCTTAAATAGTTATGGGTTCGGCTTCCTCAGTCGAGGAAAATGGGATAATCTTCCCCGGCGGCACGATAGAACAGTGGTTAGCACTGTTGCTTCGCAACTCCAGGATCCCAGGTTCGATTCCCAGCTTGGGTCACTGTCTGTGTGGAGTCTGCATGTTCTCCCTGTGTCTGCGCGGGTTTCCTCCGGGTGCCCCGGTTTCCTCCCATAAGTCCCAAAAGACATGCTGTTAGGTGAATTGGACATTCTGAATTCTCCCTTTGTGTACCCGAACAGGCACCGGAATGTGGCGACTAGGGGCTTTTCACAGTAACTTCATTGCAGTGTTAATGTAAGCCTACTTGTGACATTAAAGATTATTATTATTATTAGACAAAAAACCCTGCATAAATATCACTCATCTACCCGATTCATTACACCTGCTCCCACAGCAACATTTACCTCAGGTCTCCTAGTCCATGTTAAGCCACAGTCTGCTCTGTAGTCTTCTCCACTTTTGTTCCCTTTTCAGAATCCTCCTTAAGAACTCCAACAAATCCCATAGGCCTTCCTTGCAACTTCCAACATGGTGAATGAATGTGTCCCACCTTATGTCAATGGTAAGCACGGTAGCATGGTGGTTAGCATAAATGCTTCACAGCTCCAGGGTCCCAGGTTCGGTTCCTGGCTGGGTCACTGTCTGTGCGGAGTCTGCACGTCCTCCCCGTGTGTGCGTGGGTTTCCTCCGGGCGCTCCGGTTTCCTCCCACAGTCCAAAGATGTGCGGGTTAGGTGGATTGGCCATGCTAAATTGCCCGTAGTGTCCTTAAAAGTAAGGTTAAGGGGGGGGGGGGTTGTTGGGTTACGGGTATAGGGTGAATACGTGGGTTTGAGTAGGGTGATCATTGCTCGGCACAACATCGAGGGCCGAAGGGCCTGTTCTGTGCTGTACTGTTCTATGTTCTATGTAACACCTAGGTTTTCAAATCTCACCTACACCCTCAGTACCTTTCTTCCTGGCCTGAGGAGATCTTGGAGCATTCCCAGCTATTCATTCCTTACCTTGGCTACATGCCTTCCTTTCACTCTCCCACTTCCTATCCTTTTCAAAATTATAGGGTGATGGAAGAAAGGTTTAAATTTAAGCTAGGGCAGCACGGTGGCCTAGTGGTTAGCACAACCGCCTCACGGCGCTGAGGTCCCAGGTTCGATCCCGGCTCTGGGTCACTGTCTGTGTGGAGTTTGCACGTTCTCCCCGTGTGTGCATGGGTTTCGCCCCCACAACTCAAAAATGTGCAGAGTAGGTGGATTGGCCACGCTAAATTGCCCCTTAATAGAAAAAATAATTGGGTAATCTAAATTTATTTAAAAAAAAATAAAAAAAATTTAAGCTCATAATCGTCAGCCATTATTGCTGTTTGTTTTCATCTTTTGGTCTTCATTATGGGTTCTTACTTAAGGTAGCGAATTCTTCGGGAATGACCTCTCTCAGAGCCTTCCAATGCTCGTACCCATCTATCGAAATTGTTCTGCTTAACCCTTCCGAGTTCCAAACCTTTTGCCTATATCAGTCATTTTCAAGCTTTTTTGTCCCGGACCGATTTTAGGCAATCGGTCATCCTTCAGAACCAACACCGGCCGACCTTCGTGCCCCACGCCGGCCAGCTTTGCGACCTAACCCAGCTGATGTTGGGACCCACCATTTTCACTTAGCTTTAATGTGACCAGTGAGCCTGCTTGGTCTTTATGATGTCACTTGCTTTGTTACTCAATGCTACATTTCTGATAATGACTTCCACTGAGGATCTAAGATCTTACTGCATCCGTTGAAAAAAATGAAGACGTTTGTCCTCGAACTCGCCTCTTTAGTCATCCAATATTTTCGAAGTTTTGAGGGTTTTAAACTTTCATTTGCCAGTGCTTCCCTGCATATGAACTTTGAATCGTGATTTGCAGTGGAATAATTAATAACCCATACCTCACCTAATCATCTTTATGCTGATTCGTTCCTGTTTTCAGTTTCTTCTTCATGGTTTGTTCACCGGAGCTCACACCAACACTGCCGGCAGCTGCAAAATGGAGGAACCTCTCTCGCGCCCAGAACACATGACATCAGTGCCCAGGGCACATGACCTGCAGTCTGCCGCCACTTCCAGTAGGAGGAATCCCTTGTTTACTGAAAAAAAAACTGGCCTTGGACAGCACGCTGATGTCAGGAGTCTGTCCACCCAGTTGGGCTCCGGGCCTGCGCACTGCTTGATCCGGCACGCATGCGCAGGATGTCTGGCAATCTCAAACGTCCGTCACTGCCGCCATTGTTAAAGGCCAGTCACAGCAGTTGGGCATTCCTCCCGCAATCAAGAATGACATGACCTTCCCGCAACCTACCCACGGGTTAGAACAGTACAGCACAGAACAGGCCCTTCGGCCCTCAATGTTGTGCCGAGCCATGATCACCCTACTCAAACCCACGTATCCACCCTATACCCATAACCCAACAACCCCCCCCCTTAACCTTACTTTTATTAGGACACTACGGGCAATTTAGCATGGCCAATCCACCTAACCCGCACATCTTTGGACTGTGGGAGGAAACCGGAGCACCCGGAGGAAACCCACGCACACAGGGGGAGGACGTGCAGACTCCACACAGACAGTGACCCAGCCGGGAATCGAACCTGGGACCCTGGAGCTGTGAAGCATTTATGCTAACCACCATGCTACCCTGTTGTGACCGTGAGTTTGAAAACCCCTGGCCTATATGCTTTGAGAACCAATTCATATGCACCTTGAATAGCCTTTTCTACATCGTCATAATTCTGAGACATCCCTTCTGACAGGGAAACATAAACTTCCTTTGCCTGCCCCGCCAATTTACTTTGCATGGGTAATGTCCACTTTTCTTTTGGCCACACCATTTGGGTTGGTATTTTCTCGAATATCCTGAAAAAAGTTTCTACTTCCAACTCTTCAAACTTTTGGAGGGCCTGTATAAATTTAAACATATTGTCACTGGGTTCCGTTCTAAGATTAAGCTCCACTCTACTGCCTGGCAGCTCCCTTTTAATTTCCAATGCCTCAAGAAGGAACTCTCTCACTTTTGCTTTTTCCTCTCTAATTCCAACCTCCTCATTTCAATTTCCATTTGAAAAGCATTTTCTTTTTGCTGCATCTCTAATTGTCTCATTTGTAACTGGATTTTAGTTAATTCTACTGATGGTTGCCATGACCCAGGCTGTGTTTCTGGTATTTCTTTCAAATTTATATGCGGAGCAATCGCTTCAGTTATCTCTACCTTCTGAGTTTTAGCTGGTACCTCTATTTTTAATTCACTTGCCAATTCAACTAGCTTGTCTTTGCAAAGCACTTTTAAATAAACCAAAGACAAGTCGCCCATGTGAAGATAACCTGTAGCAGTTTTCAGAACCATCCTGTTATATCACTACAAACCTGGTGTCTGTTTTTAATTTATACTGTAACCCAAACATCGCCTTCTACCTTTCCAAAGATCCCAGACAAGCCCTCAAATTATGGTACCACGCCCTGGGGTAGGGCGCAGTCAATTCCAGCTGCCCTTTGACCCGGAGTTGCAACACAATTGAATTAACCAATAATTCTGAGAAAAATACCCTAAGCCTTTGGCTGCCCAATAATTACAGTCACCAGGTTTGTAAATTGGAACACAATTAATTTTTATTTATTACAAGGACTATAATGAAATATACAGCAAATACAACAGGTTAACTATTATCTAATTCCTAACACCCCACCCCCCCCGCCCACATAAACTTGCCCCACCCTCTACACACATACACAAGACAGACACAGTGGAAGGAAGAGGAGTGTAACAATAAAGATGAAAGTAAAAAGATGAGTGTTTGTTTCAGATGTGTCCAAAGATGTGCAGGTTAAGTAGATAGGTACATACTAAATTGTCCCTTAGTGTCCAAAAGGTTAGATGGGGTTATGGGGATAGGGCGGAGGATTGGGCCTAGGCAGGGTTCTCTTTCAGAGGGTATGTGCGGGCTCAATGGGCCGAATGGCCTCCTTCTGCATTGTAGGGATTCTATGGTTGTTTCTTGCACCTATGTTCTCTTCAAACTTTGCTTTCAGTTCGAGGTTTTCACTGCAGATTCACACAGATTCTGTGTGCAGCTATGCAGTTTTTCTTCCATCAGTCTAGACTTTAAGTTTGAGGTTTTCACTGTGAATTCATTAAGGTCTCTCCAGTTTTAGAAATATGGCTGCTTTTCAGGAGAAAACATGAGGGAGAGAGGGCGAGCAGGTCCTTTTTCCTTAATGTCCAAGTCTTCAATTCTGCTTTCCTTAGGTCTCCCACTCAAGGAGGATCCAATCACCACCTGTTACCAGGTAGAATGTGGCCCTTTGACCAATTAATTGACCAGCAGCCAATCAATCAAACGAGTCCCACCCCATTTCTCCGGTACCACAAAGTCTGGGTTTTGCTACTCAAAAACTAGCACCATATACTATGTTGCAACTTTTTGAATTCCTTATTCTCTTTGCTGCTTGACTTAAAGTCACATGTCCATTAAGCATCCATGGAACAAATTTAAATTGACAAGAAAGGGGGAAATAAGGGAATCACCAGGAAAGAACCCTTACATCTGTTATGAACACATCTTTCGTAGACATCATGTTCTGGAGTGGAAGTTGAACCAGGCACTTCTGGCTCAGAGGTAGGGCCACTCCAAGATCTCTCAAGATCAGCACAGTAGATCTAAACTTTGAATGATTAGTGTCATACATACACAGAAATATACATAGAAAATAGAAGCAGGGGGAGGCCATTTGACCCTTCGAGCCTGCTCCGCCATTCGTTATGATCATGGCTAATCATCAGGTTCAGTACCCTGATCCTGCCTTCTGCCATATCCCTTGATTCCTTTAGCCCAAAGAGCTATATCTAATTTCTTCTTGAAATTACACAATGTTTGGCCTCAACTATTTTCTGTGGTAGTGAATTCCACAGATTCACCACTTTCTGGGGGAAGAAATTTCTCCTCACCTCAGTCCTAAAAGGGTTATCCCTCATTCTCTTATTTTTTTAATTTAGAGTACCCAATTCATTTTTTCCAATTAAGGGGCAATTTAGCGAGGCCAATCCACCTAACCTGCATATCTTTGGGTTGTGGGGGTGTAACTCACGCAAACACGGGGAGAATGTGCAAACTCCACACGGACAGTGACCCAGGGCCGGGATCGAACCTGAGACCTCGGCGCCGTGAGGCAGCTGTGCTAACCACTGTGCCACCATGCTGCCCATCCCTCATTCTCTAACTATGACCCCTAGTTTTGGACTCCCCCACCATTGAGAACATTCTTTCTGAATGTACCTGGTCTAATCTGTTAGAATTTTATACGTTTCTATGAGATCCCCCCTCACTCTTCTGAACCTCAATGAATGTAATCTTAACCGACTTAGTCTCTCCTCAAATGACAGTCCTGTCATCCCAGGAATCAGCCTGGTAAACCTTCGCTGCACTCACTCCATAACAAGAACGTCCTTCCTGAGATAAGGTCACCAAAACTGCACACAATACTCCAGCTTGGCCTCACCAATGCCCTAAACAGTCGTAGTAAAACATCCCTATTCCTATACTCAAATCCTCTTGCTCTGATGGCCAACATACCATTTGTCTTCTTTACTGCCTGCTGTACCTATGCACTTACATCCAGCGGCTGAGCACGAGGACACCAAGATCTCGCTGAATATCCACCTCTCTCAATTTACGTCCATTCAAATAATAATCTGCCTTCCTATTTTTTGGTACCCAAGTGCATAACCTCACATTCATCCATGTTTTTCCCACTCATCTAGCCTGTCCAAATCCCGCTGAAGCGTCTCTCCATCCTCCTCACAGTTCACCCTCCCTCCGAACGTTGTATCATCTGGAAATTTGTAAACACTACATCGAGTTGCCTCGTTCAAATCATTAATATATAATGTGAACAGTTGGGGTCCTAGCACAGATCCTCACGGTATCCCACTAGTCACTGCCTGCCAATCGGATAAAGACCCATTTATTCCAACTTTTTGCTTTATGTCTGCCCACCAGCTTTCTATCCATCTCAAGAACTACCCACAAACCCATGCTCTTTAATTTTACTTAGTAATCTGCTATGTGAGGCCTTGTCAAAAATCTTCTTAAAGTCTAAATAAAGCACACCTACCAGGTCTCCCTGGTCAACTCTACTAGTTACATCTTCAAAGAATTCCAGTACATTTCATAGAATCATAGAATCTAAAGTGCAGAAGGAGGCTATTCGGCACATTGAGTCTGCACTGGTCCCTGGAAAGAGAACTCTACCTAAGCTGATACCTCCACCCTATCCCCATAACCCAGTAACCCCACCCCTTTTTGGAGACCAAGGGGAATTTAGCATGGCCAATCCACCCAACCTGCACATCTTTGGACTGTGGGAGGAAACCGGAGCACCCGGAGGAATCCCACAGACTCAGGAAGAACGTGCAGGCTCCATACAGACAGTAACCCAATGCGGGAATCGAACCTGGGACCCTGGAGCGGTGAAGCAACTGTGCTAACTACTGTGCTATCCTGCCGCCCACCGTGCCAACCACTGTGCTACCGTATTTTGACAAGCATGATTTTCCTTTCATAAATCCATGCTGACTGTGTCTAATTATACCACTGCTTTCCAAATGATCTGCTATGAAATCCTTGATAATGGACTCTAGCAACTTCCCTACTACTGACATTAGGCTCACTGGTCCATAGTTTCTTGTTTTCTTTGTACCTCCTTTTTTGAATAGCGGGGTTATATTAGCTACCCTCCAGTCTGTCGGAACCATTCTAGAGTCCAAAGAATTTTGGAAAATGACCGCCATCTACTATTTCAAGGGCCATTTCCTGAAGTACTCTCAGGTGAAGGTTATCAGGCCCTGGAGATTTATCCACCTTCAATCACATTAATTTCTCGAACACTATTTGAAATGAATGAAAATCGCTTATTGTCACAAGTAGGCTTCAAATGAAGTTACTGTCTCCACTGATACTAATTTCCTTCAGCTGCTCACTGGATCCTGTGTTTCTCAGCACTTCTGGTACATTATTCATATCTTACTTTGTGAAGACAGAAACAAAGTACGAATTTAGTTCTTCAGCCATTTCTTTGATCCCTATTATGAATTCCCCCGTTTCTGGCCGTAGGGGCCCTACATTCATTTTTATCAATCTTTTTCTCTTTGCATACGCATAGAAACCTTTACAGTCTGTTTTTATGTTCCCCGCTCGCTTATTCGTAATATATATTCCCCTTATTAATCAATCTCATTGTAGTGTTGGAAAATGGGGGTATGGGAATAGGGGATAGCCTTGAGAGAGCAGGAATTGAGAAGCCAATGTGGGAGGATTGAGGTATTCCACAGGCCTCCATTGGTGTGATAGAGATAGAGCAGCAAAATACCTACAATTGTTTACCCCAAATACCCCTATAATTTAATCTCAATTGCTCCCACAAATTACCCCTGATTTCCCCCAAACACTTCACCTTCACTCTCCCTCCATCCTCCCCATCGCCATTCAAATCCTGGATTACTCAATCGCAGCCTGAAATAGGGTCTGAGCAGAGGGCCATTCAGGGCAGTGCAAAGTTGTCCCTTTGACGACCCTGGGGGTAGGAGGGGAGTCTGCGGGCGGAGGGCCTGGGGATGCAGCTCCGAGCTGGGGACAAGGGGGTGAGGAGGCCTGAAATAGGGTCTGAGCAGAGGGCCATTCAGGGCAGTGCAAAGTTGTCCCTTTGACGACCCTGGGGGTAGGAGGGGAGTCTGCGGGCGGAGGGCCTGGGGATGCAGCTCCGAGCTGGGGACAAGGGGGTGAGGAGGCGGAAACCCAATTGCAGCTCCGAGCTGGGGACAAGGGGAGGGGGGGGCAGTTTGTAGCTCCGAGCTGGGGACAGATAGAGGAGGGTCTGATCTTGCAGCTGGGAGGTCTGGGGCTGTGAATTTGCAGCTCCGAGCTGGGGACCATGGAGAAGGAGCGGTGTGTGTGTTTGGGGGTAGTGATCTGGACATGGAGCTCCGCCGTGGGGCGGTGTGACAGGGAGAGAAGGGAGGGGGAGGAGCCGGAATGGCCCAGAGGGGGAGGCGGCGGGAGGGGCGGCGGCGCCTGGAAGTGCAGCTCCGCGCTGGGACTGGCTCCTTCGCAGCCATTTTGTCCAACCACAGCCGCCTCTCCAACTAACCAACCAGGGCTCCGGCAGCGCTTCAATAAGGTTTGTCCCCGGCTCGGCCAATGATCGCTACCGATTCCTGCAGCTCCCCCCCCCCCTCCCCGCTTCAACCAAACTGGCCGCCTGCAGCTGCATCTCCCGGCACCGGCTCCGGCCGACTGGGAAAGGCCGGCCGCGGGTTCCAGGCCGCTCGCAGCCCCGCTCGTTCCACTGGCAGGCCCCGGGCTCCATTCGGAACCGTGCCCCCCACCAGGCCCGCGCTGCTCCCCGCCGCCGGCAGCTGCGGATTCCCGGAGCCGCGGCAGGGCCTCAGCCGGACCCGGGCGGGGGGCGCCCAGGATCGGCTCGTGTCTGCGGCGGCCGGACATTTGTCAAGGAAACACTCCTCCCCAGAGATCGGTTCTCTCACCGTGCTCTCCCGCCCAATTATCCCGCCCGCAGCCCCCGTGGCTGCCCTCTGTCTCCCCCCCCCCCCCCGTTGCTGCCTCTGTCTCTCTCACCCCCCGTGGCTGCCCTCTGTCTCCCCCCCCCCCCCCCCGCGGCTGCCCTCTGTCCCCCCCCCCAACCCCGCGGCTGCCCTCTGTCCCCCCCCCCCACCCCGCGGCTGCCCTCTGTCTCTCTCACCCCCCCCCCCCGTTGCTGCCCTCTGTCGTCCCCCCCCCGCGGCTGCCCTCTGTCGTCTCCCCCCCCCACCCCGCGGCTGCCCTCTGTCCCCCCCCCCACCCCGCGGCTGCCCTCTGTCCCCCCCCCCCCCCCCCGCGGCTGCCCTCTGTCCCCCCCCCCCCCCGCGGCTGCCCTCTGTCCCCCCCCACCCCGCGGCTGTCCTCTGTCCCCCCCGCAGCCCGCGGCTGCCCTCTGTCCCCCCCCACCCCGCGGCTGCCCTCTGTCTCTCCCCCCCCCCGACTCTGCCCTCTGTCTCTCCCCCCCCCCCGACTCTGCCCTCTGTCTCCCCCCCCCCCCCGACTCTGCCCTCTGTCTCCCCCCCCCCGACTCTGCCCTCTGTCTCCCCCCCCCGACTCTGCCCTCTGTCTCCCCCCCCCCCCCGACTCTGCCCTCTGTCTCCCCCCCCGACTCTGCCCTCTGTCTCCCCCCCCCCCGACTCTGCCCTCTGTCCCCCCCCCGACTCTGCCCTCTGTCTCCCCCCCCCCCCCCGACTCTGCCCTCTGACCCCCCCGACTCTGCCCTCTGACCCCCCCCCCCGACTCTGCCCTCTGACCTCCCCCCCCCCCCCCCACTCTGCCCTCTGTCTCCCCCCCCCCCCCCCCGGCGCGGCTGCCCTCTGTCTCCCCCTCCCCCCACACCCGTGACTGTCCTCTGTCTCTCCCCCCGTGACTGCCCTCTGTCTCCCCCCCCGTGACTGCCCTCTGTCTCCCCCCCCCCGTGACTGCCCTCTGTCCTCCCCCCCCCCCGTGACTGCCCTCTGTCTCCCCCCCCCCGTGACTGCCCTCTGTCTCCCCCCCCCCCGTGACTGCCCTCTGTCTCCCACCCCCGTGACTGCCCTCTGTCTCCCCCCCCCGTGACTGCCCTCTGTCTCCCCCCCCCCGTGACTGCCCTCTGTCTCCCCCCCCCCGTGACTGCCCTCTGTCTCCCCCCCCGTGACTGCCCTCTATCTCTCCCCCCCCCGTGACTGCCCTCTATCTCCCCCCCGTGACTGCCCTCTGCCTCTCTCCCCCCCCCCCGTAACTGCCCTCTGTCTCCCCCCCCCCCCGTGACTGCCCTCTGTCTCCCCCCCGTGACTGCCCTCTGTCTCCCCCCCCGTGACTGCCCTCTGTCTCCCCCCCCCCCGTGACTGCCCTCTGTCTCCCCCCCCCCGTGACTGCCCTCTGTCTCCCCCCCCGTGACTGCCCTCTGTCTCCCCCCCCCGTGACTGCCCTCTGTCTCCCCCCCCGTGACTGCCCTCTGTCTCCCCCCCCCCCCCCCGTGACTGCCCTCTGTCTCCCCCCCCCGTGACTGCCCTCTGTCTCCCCCCCCCCGTGACTGCCCTCTGTCTCCCTCCCCCCGTGACTGCCCTCTGTCTCCCCCCCCCCCCGTGACTGCCCTCTGTCTCCCCCCCGTGACTGCCCTCTGTCTCCCCCCCGTGACTGCCCTCTGTCTCCCCCCCGTGACTGCCCTCTGTCTCCCCCCCGTGACTGCCCTCTGTCTCCCCCCCGTGACTGCCCTCTGTCTCCCCCCCGTGACTGCCCTCTGTCCCCCCCCCCGTGACTGCCCTCTGTCTCCCCCCCGTGACTGCCCTCTGTCTCCCCCCCCGTGACTGCCCTCTGTCTCCCCCCCCGTGACTGCCCTCTGTCTCCCCCCCCGTGACTGCCCTCTGTCTCCCCCCATTGACTGCCCTCTGTCTCCCCCCGTGACTGCCCTCTGTCTCCCCCCGTGACTGCCCTCTGTCTCCCCCCCCGTGACTGCCCTCTGTCTCCCCCCCGTGACTGCCCTCTGTCTCCCCCCCTGTGACTGCCCTCTGTCCCCACTCCCCCACGACTGCCCTCTGTCCCCACCCCCCGTGGCTGCCCTCTGTCCCCACCCCCGTGGCTGCCCTCTGTCCCCACCCCCGTGGCTGCCCTCTGTCCCCACCCCCGTGGCTGCCCTCTGTCCCCACCCCCGTGGCTGCCCTCTGTCCCCACCCCCGTGGCTGCCCCTCTGTCCCCCACCCCCGTGGCTGCCCTCTGTCCCCACCCCCGTGGCTGCCCTCTTCCCCACCCCCGTGGCTGCCCTCTGTCCCCACCCCCGTGGCTGCCCTCTGTCCCCACCCCCGTGGCTGCCCTCTGTCCCCACCCCCGTGGCTGCCCCTCTGTCCCCACCCCCGTGGCTGCCCTCTGTCCCCACCCCTGTGGCTGCCCCCTGTCCCCCCCCCCCCGTGACTGCCCTCTGTCCCCACCCCCGTGGCTGCCCTCTGTCCCCACCCCCGTGGCTGCCCTCTGTCTCCCCCCCCCCCCTGACTCTGCCCTCTGTCCTCTCCCCCCCCCCCCGACTCTGCCCTCTGTCCCCCCCCCCCCCGACTCTGCCCTCTGTCCCCCCCCCCCCGCGGCTGCCCTCGTCCCCCCCCCCCCCCCGCGGCTGCCCTCTGTCCCCCCCCCCCCCCCCCGCGGCTGCCCTCTGCCCCCCCCACCCCGCGGCTGTCCTCTGTCCCCCCCGCAGCCCGCGGCTGCCCTCTGTCCCCCCCCCCCCCGCGGCTGCCCTCTGTCTCTCCCCCCCCCGACTCTGCCCTCTGTCTCCCCCCCCCCCCCCGACTCTGCCCTCTGTCTCCCCCCCCCGACTCTGCCCTCTGTCTCCTCCCCCCCCCGACTCTGCCCTCTGTCTCCCCCCCCCCCCGACTCTGCCCTCTGTCTCCCCCCCCCCCGACTCTGCCCTCTGTCTCCCCCCCCCCCCGACTCTGCCCTCTGTCTCCCCCCCCCCCCGACTCTGCCCTCTGTCCCCCCCCCCCGACTCTGCCCTCTGTCTCCCCCCCCCCCCCCGACTCTGCCCTCTGACCCCCCCGACTCTGGCCCTCTGACCCCCCCCCCCCGACTCTGCCCTCTGACCCCCCCCCCCCCCCCCCACTCTGCCCTCTGTCTCCCCCCCCCCCCGGCGCGGCTGCCCTCTGTCTCCCCCTCCCCCCACACCCGTGACTGTCCTCTGTCTCTCCCCCCGTGACTGCCCTCTGTCTCCCCCCCCCGTGACTGCCCTCTGTCTCCCCCCCCCCGTGACTGCCCTCTGTCTCCCCCCCCCCGTGACTGCCCTCTGTCTCCCCCCCCCGTGACTGCCCTCTGTCTCCCACCCCCGTGACTGCCCTCTGTCTCCCCCCCCCCGTGACTGCCCTCTGTCTCCCCCCCCCCGTGACTGCTCTCTGTCTCCCCCCCCCCGTGACTGCCCTCTGTCTCCCCCCCCGTGACTGCCCTCTATCTCCCCCCCCCCCGTGACTGCCCTCTATCTCCCCCCCCGTGACTGCCCTCTGCCTCTCCCCCCCCCCCCGTAACTGCCCTCTGTCTCCCCCCCCCCCCCCGTGACTGCCCTCTGTCTCCCCCCCCCGTGACTGCCCTCTGTCTCCCCCCCCCGTGACTGCCCTCTGTCTCCCCCCCCGTGACTGCCCTGTCTCCCCCCCCCGTGACTGCCCTCTGTCTCCCCCCCCCGTGACTGCCCTCTGTCTCCCCCCCCCCGTGACTGCCCTCTGTCTCCCCCCCGTGACTGCCCTCTGTCTCCCCCCCGTGACTGCCCTCTGTCTCCCCCCCGTGACTGCCCTCTGTCTCCCCCCCCGTGACTGCCCTCTGTCTCCCCCCCGTGACTGCCCTCTGTCTCCCCCCCGTGACTGCCCTCTGTCTCCCCCCCGTGACTGCCCTCTGTCTCCCCCCATTGACTGCCCTCTGTCTCCCCCGTGACTGCCCTCTGTCTCCCCCCGTGACTGCCCTCTGTCTCCCCCCCGTGACTGCCCTCTGTCTCCCCCCCGTGACTGCCCTCTGTCTCCCCCCCGTGACTGCCCTCTGTCTCCCCCCCGTGACTGCCCTCTGTCTCCCCCCCGGTGACTGACCTCTGTCTCCCCCCGCCGTGGCTGCCCTCTGTCCCCACCCCCGTGACTGCCCTCTGTCCCCCCCCCTGTGACTGCCCTCTGTCCCCACTCCCCCACGACTGCCCTCTGTCCCCACCCCCGTGGCTGCCCTCTGTCCCCACCCCCGTGGCTGCCCTCTGTCCCCACCCCCGTGGCTGCCCTCTGTCCCCACCCCCCGTGGCTGCCCTCTGTCCCCACCCCCGTGGCTGCCCTCTGTCCCCACCCCCGTGGCTGCCCTCTGTCCCCCCCCCCGTGGCTGCCCTCTGTCCCCACCCCCGTGGCTGCCCTCTGTCCCCACCCCCGTGGCTGCCCTCTGTCCCCACCCCCGTGGCTGCCCTCTGTCCCCACCCCCGTGGCTTGCCCTCTGTCCCCCCACCCCCGTGGCTTGCCCTCTGTCCCCACCCCCGTGGCTGCCCTCTGTCCCCACCCCCGTGGCTGCCCTCTGTCCCACCCCCGTGGCTGCCCTCTGTCCCCACCCCCGTGCTGCCCTCTGTCCCCACCCCCGTGCTGCCCTCTGTCCCCACCCCCGTGGCTGCCCTCTGTCCCCACCCCCGTGGCTGCCCTCTGTCCCCACCCCCGTGGCTGCCCTCTGTCCCCACCCCCGTGGCTGCCCTCTGTCCCCACCCCCGTGTCTGCCCTCTGTCCCCACCCCCGTGGCTGCCCTCTGTCCCCCACCCCCCTGGCTGCCCTCTGTCCCCACCCCCCCTGGCTGCCCTCTGTCCCCACCCCCCTGGCTGCCCTCTGTCCCCACCCCCCTGGCTGCCCTCTGTCCCCCACACCCCTCCCCACCCCGTGGC
Source organism: Scyliorhinus canicula (assembly GCF_902713615.1). Classification (NCBI taxonomy): domain Eukaryota; kingdom Metazoa; phylum Chordata; class Chondrichthyes; order Carcharhiniformes; family Scyliorhinidae; genus Scyliorhinus; species Scyliorhinus canicula. Next base: position 35,137,882 of record NC_052165.1, on the reverse strand, counting down.
TGCCCTCTGTCCCCACCCCCCTGGCTGCCCTCTGTCCCCACCCCCGTGGCTGCCCTCTGTCCCCACCCCCGTGGCTGCCCTCTGTCCCCACCCCCGTGGCTGCCCTCTGTCCCCACCCCCGTGGCTGCCCTCTGTCCCCACCCCCGTGGCTGCCCTCTGTCCCCACCCCCGTGGCTGCCCTCTGTCCCCACCCCCGTGGCTGCCCTCTGTCCCCACCCCCGTGGCTGCCCTCTGTCCCCACCCCACCGCGGTTGCTCTCTGTCTCCCCTCCCCCTGTGACTGCCCTCTCCCCACCCCCCCTGTGACTGCCCTCTCCCCACCCCCCCTGTGACTGCCCTCTCCCCACCCCCCCTGTGACTGCCCTCTCCCCACCCCCCCCTGTGACTGCCCTCTCCCCACCCCCCCTGTGACTGCCCTCTCCCCACCCCCCCTGTGACTGCCCTCTCCCCACCCCCCCTGTGACTGCCCTCTGACCCCACCACCCTGCGGCTGTCCCCACCCCCGTGGCTGCCCCATTGTCCCCACCCCTCTGGGCTGCCCTCTGTCGCCACCCCTGCTGCTGCCCTCTCTCTCTCTTCCCCCTCCCCCGGGGCTTGGCTGCCCTGTATCTCCCCACCCCGCACACCTCGGCTGCCCTCTTACTCCAGTGTGGGATTGTGTGAGGTGGTGGGGTGAGGTCTGATTTTCTGCAAACATTGAAAACGTAGTGTGATTATTGAATATGGGAACCTAACCGTTAATATTTGATCCTGAGTGCTGCCTCATTTGTGGACTGGCTTACTTTACTACTTGTTGTGTTTGGGATTTGTGTGTGTTCAGCTTGCAAACTCTTGGATTTCCAACGTCTTTTGATGAAGTGGCCAAACACAAAGGAATAACTCACCATGGACAGGAATAAGGAACTTATTTCACAAATGTCAGTGATAACACTTTGACATCTCATTGATGTATTATTGAAGAGACATTCAAGAGCAATGCAAAAAAGTAACTTAAATTTACAATGATCCAGCTTGAGAATTAATACTACAGAATGTTAATGTTGTTGGCTCCAAAAATGGATCCCCTGAGTGTTCCATCCGCTTTCCATTCATCCACCAAGATAGTGTTAGTGCTATCACACCCTGTGACATAACAAGCTAAACTGTCCATGTGTACGAGTGATTAGATGTGCTAATCTCACTCAATCCGAATGGGCTGCTGTTTCTAAATTAGTTCTGTAGAGTCCATGCTGGATTAGTTTTGGTTGAAATAATTTGCTGTCACGTAACCCAGTTAATAAAGAAAAACATCCCATGGCATTTCACAAGTGTAGTCAGGCAAAAAATGGACACCTGCGTCAGGTCGAGGAGATATTGGAAATGGTGAGCGATAGCTTGGCCAGAGAGCTGGATTTGAAGGTGGACAGACAGAACCTGCCTTTCTATAAAGCTTTTCACAACCACGGCATCCCAATGTGCTTTACCACCAACAAAACATTTTTGAAATTAGTCATTGTTCATAGAATCTCTATAGTGCAGAAGGAGGCCATTTGACCCAATTAGCATGCACAGAACCTCTGAAAGAGCACTCTACCTAGGCCCTATTCCCATAACTTAATTTGCCCCAATTGTCCAATGACTTGGCGGCACGGTCGCACAGTGGTTAGCACTGTTGCTTCACAGCTCCAGGGTCCCAGGTACGATTCCCAGCTTGGGTCACTGTGCGGGGTCTGCACGTTCTCCCTCTGTCTCCGTGGGCTTCCTCCTGGTGCTCCAGTTTCCTCCCACAGCCCAAAGATGTTAGGTGGACTGGCCATGCTAAATTGCCTCTTGGTGTCCCCTAGTGGGGTTATGGGAATAGGGTGGAGGTGTAGGCTTAAGTGGGGAGCTCTGTCCAAGGGCCGGTGCAGACTCGATGGGCTGAATAGTCTCCTGCACTGTAAATTCTATGATTAACATTGCCAATCCTGCACATGTTTGGACTGTGGTAGGAAACTGAAGCAATCGGAGGAAACCCACGCAGACGCAGGAGAAAGTAAACTCCACACAGTCACCCAAGAAACATAGAAAATAGAAGCAGGAGGAGGCCGTTGGGCCCTTCGTTCCTGCCCCACCATTCATTATGATCAAGTTCAATATCCTGATCCTGCCTCTTTCTCCCACCCCCCAAACAATATTCCTTGATCCCTTTAGCCCCAAGAGCTATATATAATTCCTTCTTGAAATTACACAATGCTTTGGCCTCAACTACTTTCTGTGGTAGCAAATTCCACAAGTTTACCACTCTGGATGAAGAAATTTCTCCTCACCTCAGTCCTAAAAGGTTTACCCCTTATCCTCAAACTATGACGCCTAGTTCTGGACTCCCCCACCATGGAGAACATTCTATCTTAAGATAAGGACACCAAAACTGCACACGCTACTTCAGGTGTGGCCTCACCAATGCTCTATACAATTGTAGTACAACATCCCTATCCCTCTACTCAAATGCTCTCGCTATGAAAGCCAACATACCATTTGCCGCCTTTATTGCCTGCTGTACCTGCCTGCTTGCTTTCAGCGACTGATGCAGAAGGACACCATGTCTAGCTGAGTATTCACCTCTCAATTTACACCCATTCAAATAATAATCTGCCTTCATATTTTTGCTACCAAAGCAGATAACCTCACATTTATCCACATTATACTGCAGCTGCCATGCATTTGCCCCACTCGCTCAGCCTGTCCTACTGAAGCATCTGCATCCTCCTCACAGCTCACCCTCCCACCCAACTTTGAGTCACCTGCAAATTTGGAGATAATACGTTTAATTCCCTCGTCCAAATCATTGAATAATGTGAACAGTTGTGTCCTCGCACAGATTCCTGCGGTACCCCACTAGTCACTGAGGTCAGAATTGAACCCGGATGCCTGGCACTGTGAGGCAGCATTGCTAACCACTGTGCTACCGTGCTGTCTTGTCACAGGAAATGTGGCAGTCAATTTGCACACAGAAATAGCAATGTAATGTTGATGAGAATGCTTTTTTTAATGATGGGTCAATATTTGCCAGAACATAGAACAGTAGAGCACAGAACAGGCCCTTCGGCCCTCGATGTTGTGCAGAGCATTGTCTGAAACCAAGATCAAGCTATCCCACTCCGTCATTCTGGTGTGCTCCATGTGCCTATCCAATAACCACTTGAAAATTCCTAAAGTGTCCGACTCCACTATCATAGCAGGCAATCCATTCCACACCCTAACCACTCTGAGTAAAGAACCTACCTCGGATATCCCTCCTATATCTCCCACCCTGAATCTTATAGTTATGCCTCCTTGTAACAGCTACATCCACCCGAGGAAATTGTCTCTGAACATCTACTCTATCTATCCCCCTCATCATCTTATAAACCTCTATTAAGTCGCCTCTCATCCTCCTCTGCTCCAAAGAGAAAAGCCCTAGCTCCCTCAACCTTTCCTCATAAGACCTATCCTGCAAACCAGGCAGCATCCTGGTAAATCTCCTTTGCACCCTTTCCAATGCTTCCACATCCTTCCTATAATGAGGTGACCAGAACTGCACACACTAATCCAAATGTGGTCTCACCACGGTCATGTATAGTTGCAGCATAACCCCACGGCTCTTAAACTCAAGCCCCCTATTAATAAATGCTAACACACTATAAGCCTTCTTCACGGTTCTATCCCCTTGAGTGGCAACCTTCAGAGATCTGTGGACATGAACCCCAAGATCTCTCTGTTCCTCCACATTCCTCAGAACCCTGTGGTTGACCCTGTAATCCGCATTCAAATTTTTTCTACCAAAATGAATCACCTCGCACTTCTCAGGGTTAAACTCCATCTGCCATTTTTCGGCCCAGCTCTGCATCCTATCAATGTCTCTTTGCAGCCTACAACAGCCCTCCACCTCATCCACTACTCCACCAATCTTGGCGTCATCAGCAAATTTACTGACCCATCCTTCAGCCCCCTCCTCCAAGTCATTGTTAAAATCACAAATAGCAGAGGACCCAACACTGATCCCTGTGGTACACCACTGGTAACTGGTCTCCAGTCTGAAAATTTTCCATCCACTACCACCCTCTGTCTTCTGTGTGATAGCCAGTTACTTATCCAATTGGCCAAATTTCCCTCTATCCCACACCTCCTTACTTTCTGCATGAGCCGACCATGGGGAACCTTATTAAACGCCTTACTAAAATCCATGTATACGACATCAACTGCTCTATCTTCATCTGCACACTTAGTTACCTCCTCAAAGAATTCAATCAAATTTGTGAGGCAAGACTTCACGAAGCCGTGTTGACTATCCCGGATTAAGCTGCATCTTTCCAAATGGTCATAAATCCTATCCTTCAGGACCTTTTCCATTAACTTATCGACCACCGAAGTAAGACTAACTGGCCTATAATTACCAGGGTCATTCCTATTCCCTTTCTTGAACAGAGGACCAACATTTGCCACTCTCCAGTCCTCTGGCACTATCCCCGTGGACAGTGAGGACCCAAAGATCAAAGCCAAAGGCTCTGCAATCTCATCCCTTGCCTCCCAAAGAATCCTTGGATATATCCCATCTGGCCCAGGGGACTTGTCAACCCTCAGGTTTTTCAAAATTGCTAATAAATCCTTCTTCAGAACATCTACCTCCTCCAGCCTACCCGCCTGTATAACACTCGGCCTCAAAAACATGGCCCCTCTCCTTGGTGAACATTGAAGAAAAGTATTTATTCAACGCCTCTCCTATTTCTTCTGACTCCATGCACAAGTTCCCGCGACTAGGGAAAACTTGCCTAGTCTGTGTCTACTAGGGAAAACTTCCCTAGTAGAGACACAGAGGCACTTCCCTAGAATAGACACTAGGGAGAACTTCCCTGCTGTTTTTTGAATAGTCGCCACGGGATCTTTTACACCCACCCACAAGGGAAGACAGGGCTTAATTTCATTGTTATCTTCAAAAGACGGCATCTACCAGAGTGCAGCACTCCCTCAGTAGTTTAGATTGTGTGCTCAGACCTCTTCAACAATCTTCTGAGCCATAGTGCAGTAGAGAAGGAGGCAGCCGATTCAGGGAGGAAACTATAGAATGCGGGGTATCCTTGTTTATTAAAGGCTGAACTAGCAATTGCTGGCAGATGCATAAGAGGCTCGAGACCAAGTGATCTTGGGTCATTCACGACTTTTCATTTACAATTGTATTTTGATGCAAGCTATCCATAGAGATAGAAATAGGAACTTCCATTTAAGTAGTATATTTACACCTTCACCATGACCCAAGGTGTTTGAATTACTGTTGAAGTGCAGTCATTGTGCAGATAAATGCTGAAGCCAGTTTCCAGGTGTCCTGCAACCAGCAATGCTTCTGGCAATGTTGGTTGAGGAATAAATGTTGACTGAGGATGGCTCCGATAAAACTTTGCAGCTCCCCATTGGTACTGGACAAGGATTTGAACTTGATCTATGGCTTGTGACATTAATGTAAGATAGGTACATCTAACTGCAGCAGGAAATTTAGAATACGCAGTGAGCAGTGAGAATGTAGCGTGCTTAAACATCACAGATGTGTTTACAGGGAAGCTAGATAAGCACGAGGGAGAATGAAATAGAAGGATATGTGGATCAGGTGAGTTGATCTGGGGGGAAGCTAATGTGAAGTATAAGCATAGATGGGCTGAATGGTCTGTTGCTGTGCTGTAAACTCTTAAGTAAATTACCACAAAGACAAACAGATCGGATGCACCTGCTCTTTTATGATAGTTGTAGACGACTGGTTAGAACACAGCTGGAGGAGAGTCTCTGAATGTTGAAGTGGCTTCACACATTGGTAGATGAGCTCAGGAAGATGCTGAGGATCTTGTAACAATGTTGTTTTAGATGCTCTCCTGCCAAAAAGCACTTCTGAAGCATCTACTCTTTATTGTATTGTGAACTGCACAGAGTGTGATAGCTTGTGTGTTGTGGACTGAAAGTTACAGATAGCCTGTTTTCTAAATGAAGATTTAATTGGGCAATGTGAATCTGACAAAGTACCATTCCTCTTAATGAGATATTCATCAGCACAGTTGAGCTTTTTTCGATTCTGCCTGAGTTACGAGAAGGATTCACAATATCTATAATTCCACGAAGAATCATTTGTCATTTCTTTATCCATTTACATTTTCCTCCTCCAGAATCTGTATTAGCCTAAGACTTTGCCTTTTCAAAATGGATATCACACCCTGCAGACAACAATCTGAATGACCCTTGCTTAAAGCTCTTATCTCTGTTCAAGCTGTTTTTTGGATTGCAATTTAGCTGCATTGGTGCTCTTATGATTAGCGTGCTTGTTTGTGGTTCCTATCTTGCTTTATTTGTGATACAAATCTCCGTACAAATGGTGAAGAAGAATTTCACGTGAGTATACGAAGCAGTGCACATATTCACTTCAGTGTGAGCATGTTGGTTTGCTCATAATCCAAATTTGAATGAGATTGGATTCAGCAATAACAACTCAAATGTAGAGCACCTTTAATATCTTCACATGCATAAGCAGATAACCAAAAACTTGTTTTAAGAAGCATCGTAAAGGAAGAAAGGAAACCAGATAATTTTAGGGAGAATATTCTTGGTCTTAGGACCTGAAGGCAAGGCCACCAATGGTGGAGTGATTAAACTTGGGGATGGCCATACGAAATTATGAATTAGGCCACTCAGCCCCTTGAGCCTGCACCACCCTTTAATTTTTTTAAATAAATTTAGAGTACCCAATAATTTTTTCCAATTAAGGGGCAATTTAGCGTGGCCAAACCACCTATCCTGCACATCTTAGGGTTGTGGGGGTGAAACCCACGCAGACACAGGGGGAAGCACCACCCTTTAATAAGATCATGATTGATCTGCTTGTAACCTCACATTCCTGCTTACCCCCTTTTAATCTTCATCCCATTGCATATCAAGAATCTACCTGCCTTTGTCTTAAAAGTTTTCAGACACTGCTTTCACCGTCTTTTGAGGAAGAGAGTTCCAAAGACTTACGACTGAGAGAAAATGAAATCCTCATCTCTGTCTTAAATGGGCAGCCCTTTTAAACAGTGACTCCCTAGGTCTAGATTCTCGCACAAGAGGAAACATCCTCTTACATGCACCTTGTGAGACCCCCTCAGGATCTTGTATGTTTTAACCAAGTCACCTCAAACTCCAACGAATACAAGCCTACCTTGTCTAACCTTTCCTCATCAAACAAGCTGCTCATTCCAGGTATTAGTCCAGTAAACGTTCTCTAAAGTGTTTCCAGTCCCGTTACATCCTTAAAGAAGGAGACTAACACTGTACACAATACTCCAAATGTGGTCTAACCAATACCCTGTATAACTGAAGCATAGCCTCTCTACTTTTGTATTCAATTCCCTTTACAATAAACAGTAGCATTCTATTAGCTTTCCTAATTGCTTGGTGTACCATGAGATCAGAATAAGAGAAAGTGGGGCGGCACACGGCACAATGGTTAGCACTGCTGCCTACAGCGCTGAGGACCCGGGTTCGAATCCCGGCCCTGGGTCACTGTCCGTGTGGAGTTTGCACATTCTCCCTGTGTCTGTGTGGGTTTCACCCCCACAACCCAAAGATTTGCAGGTTAGATGGATTAGCCATGCTAAATTGTCCCTTAATTGGAAAAAATAATTGGGTACTCTAAATTTATTTTTTTTAAGAATAAGAGAAAGTACATATCTATCTGTTTTGGGTGGGGAGGAGGCCATAGATTTGGTCATGCTAGGGAGGTTGAAGCAAAGGTGAGTATTTTTAAATTGAGGCATAGCTAAACCGAGAGCTAATGTAGTTCAGTGAGCATAAAGGTGGAAAGCCTTGGTGAAAGTTAGGACACATGCAGCAGAGTTTTGGGATGATCTCAAGTTTACAGAGGTTAGAAACTGAGCCACGGGTGTCCACATTATTAATTTACTAATTAAAAAATTTTTTTTAGTGTACCCAATTCTTTTTTTCCAATTAAGGGGCAATTTAGTGTGACCAATCCACCTAGCCTGCACATCTTTGGGTTGTGGGGGATCGAACCTGGGACCTCGGTACCTTGAGACTACAGGGCTAACCCACTGAGCCACCGTGCTGCCCGGATCTACTAATTTGCAGTTTGGTGCTGCGGTCAGCTAGCTCAGTTGGCTGGATGGCTGGTTCATGATGTGGAGCATCGCCATCAGTGTGGGCTCGATTCCTGCACTGGCTGAGGTTATGCATGAAGGCCCCACCTTCTCAACCTTGTCCCTTGCCTGAGGTGTGGTGACCCTCGGGTTAAATCACCACCCTCTAATCCGCTCTCAAAGGGGAGAGCAGCCTATGGTCCTCTGGAACTGTGGAAATATTTACGTTTAACTGGAACCTATATAAACTAATACATAGGATGCTGTTTTTTTCAGACAGAAAGAACTCGTACACACATTGTGCCTGCAACTAAACAAAATATCTGCACCATGCACTAGTTTGTTCCTCAGTGCAATGTCTTGACCAATCAGAGTCAAGCTGCCTGGTTTAAATTTCAAAACATTGCTTGATATTTAACTATCAGTCACCACTGTTGCATTTCCATTGCAATTCTTCCACCAATCACAGTCCACTTGCCAATCAATCAGCACTCACATAATACTTCCTCTTACCTCCCCCTGGACCATGACCAGACCACTGAACATCAAGCCATTATCTCCCAACACCGTTAGCGACCTCATTTCCTCCAGATGCCTTCCCCCTATGACTTCCAACCTCATAGTCTCCCAACCCCGGACAGCCCACTTTTGCCTACTTCCCAAAATCCACAAAAAGGACTGTCCCGCCAGGCCCATTGTGTCAGCATGCTCTTGCCGCACCTAACTTACTTCCTCTTATCTTGACTCCATCCTCACTCCTTTGGTCCATTCCCTCCCCACCTACATCCAGGATTCCTCTGCTGCACTGCGTCATATTGACAGCTTCCAGTTCGCGGGACCTAACCTCATTCTATTCACCATGGATGTGCAATCCCTCTACACCTCCACCCCACACCAGGATGGCTTGAGACCTCTTCGCTTCTTTCTCAAAAAGAGGCCCGGACAATTCCCATCCACCACCACTCTCCTCCACCTGTCTGAACTCATTATATCTCTCAACAACTTCTCCTTTAACTCATCTCACTTTCTCCAAATCAAAGGTGTAGCAATGGGTACCCGCATGGGTCCTAGCTACGCTTACCTTTTTATCGGGTATGTGGAACATTCCTTGTTCCAGGCTTATCCGGGGCCCCTCCCACAACTCCTTCACTGATACATTGATGACTATTTTGGTGCCGTGTCATGCTCTCGCCTGGACCTGGAAAAATTCATCAACTTCACTTCCACTTTCCACCCCTCCATCACTTTCACCTGGTCCATCTCAGACACTTCTCTTCCCTTCCTTGATCTTTCTGTCTCCATTTCCGGCAATAGACTATCCACTAATATCCACTACAAGCCCACTGACTCCCACAAAGCTATCTGGACTACAGTTCTTTGCACCCTTCACCCTGTAAGGACTCTATCTCTTTCTCTCAACTCCGTCGCATTTGTTCCAATGATGCCACTTTCCAAAATGGTGCTTCGAAAATGTTCCTTCTTCCTCAACCATGTTTGCCCACCTACAGTTGTGGACAGGACCCTCAACAGTGTGCCATCCGTCTCCTGCGCCACTACCCTTGCCCCCTCCCAGAACAAGGATAGAGTTCCCCTCGTTCTCACATTTCGTCCCACCAGCCTCCGTATACAAAGCATAATCCTCCGCCATTTTCACCAACTCCAGCGTGATGCCACGACCAAACACATCTTCCCTTCGCTCCCTTGTCAGCATTCCGCAGAGACCGTTCACTCCGAGACAATCTAGTCCACTCCTCCACCATACCCCAATCTTATCCACCTTTCCTTCACCTTTCTCCTCTTTGCTTCCCCCTTCCCCTGCCGCCACATCTACAGTTCATCCTCTGATGTTAGTTTCTCTGCTGTTTGACCTTTTTGTTCTCTCCTGGGACTGCCATTAGCACTCTCTCCCCTTAGTTTCTGTGGCCATTAGCACCCGGTTTCCCTGGGTTTCTGTGGCTATGACTCATCTTTCATTCTCACTCCACAGTATAAATATTTCCCACTTTCTCTGTCTGTTAGCTTTGACAAAGAGTCATCGGACTCAAAACGTTAGCTCTTTTCTCTCCATAGAGATGCTGCCAGACCTGCTGAGATTTTCCAGCATTTTCTCTTTCGTTTCAGCACTCATACATAATACATTTTATGATTTCCCTTGCATTGTATTCTTTTGAATGTCCTGATGAGTGCAAGATGAAAAGCTTCTACAAATTTTCTTTTCAGTAGTATAGTCAAGTCTTGAGGCAACAGAAGCACAGATCAAGGTTTCAGCAGCAGATGAGCTGGGGTCAGGACAGAGGTGGTCTTACGGAAGTGGAAATGGGCTGCCTTAGTGATGGTAGTGAATATCTGATAGGTAACTCATCACAGTCAAATATGAGAATGTTGCGAGCAGTCAGGTTGAACCTCAGACAGTTGCCGGGGAGATCGAGGAAGTTGGTGGCTAGAGAACAGAGGTGGGACCTGAAGACTATAACCTTGGTCTTCTTGATGCTTATAAGGAAGGAATATCTGCTCATCACGTAAGCAATAGGACAATTTAGAGAGCAGATAGGTCGGGAGAGGTGGTGGAAGCAGATTTGAGTGCCATCAGTATACTGTGGAAATGAATGCTGTGTTTTCGGATGATACGACTAGGAGTAGCATGTAGATGCAAAACAGAAAGCAGTTGAGGATTGATCCTTGGGGGAGACCTAGGGTCATTGTGCAGGAGCAAGATGAAAAGCCATTGCAGATTTTTAAACAATCTTTGATGCATAAATGGATTATCTACATCTCCTAATATCACAATCATTCTCTCTTCCAGCATAAAGAGTTTCAAATGAGTGCAGCCATGGAAATGCACAGCAGGCTATCAGTATCTAGGGAGGAAAGGCAGGTTAGAATTTTTGGTATATGAAATACAAATTGAAAATGTTGCCGTTTGACCTAAAATATTGAGCTTTTTTTTCTATCTTTGCAACACTGACAGGGCAGTTGTGTATTCTCAGCATTTTCAGCACCTTTAATTTCAGATTTCCAGCATTGTATTCTTTATCTTTATTTCAATTCTGTAGGAGAGACTAGTTACAAGCTTTTGTCATTGCGATATGCCTCCGCTATGATATGACTCTGCAATTTTTTATTAAAAATACATATGGAATTTTACAGTCAATCAACGACATTTTAATTAGATTTCACAACAGGTTTTGAGTATCAAGGTTTTCTGTTTGTGTTGAACTGCAATTTCTTAAGTCAAAATGCCGTTACCTGTACAGGTTAACCAACAATTCACAGCAGTCAGTATATCATGGGAATAAATACAGAACGCTGGCATCTAAAGAGAAAATAAAAGCACAACGCTGGAAAAACTCAGCCAGTCTGGCAGCATCTATGGAGAGAGAGAAACGGGAGTTCACGCTTCAAGACTGTATACATGAAACGTTAACTCTGTTTCTGTCTCCACGGATGCTGCCTGACCTGAAGTTTTCCAGCATTTTCTGTTTTATTTCTAGATTTCCAGAATCCGTGGTAGGCTGTGGTGATTTAGGCTTGTTGTGTTTGTCTGAACAAGGATGAAAAGCTCAGTGGAGCTTTTGGTGTGGTTTGGTGTTTAGGATAATCATTTAAAAAAGGTCCATTGACAAATGCTGGCACTTTGAGTGGGTACCCTTTCTCAAAATTGAAGACATTGACTGGACTTTATGGTCAGTGGCGAAGCAACAATGTTCTCAGCTGACCTCAAAGAAAGCTGCCCATCTAGCAATCTCTGTGGCATCCCCTTGCCCAACATCGGGTTGAATCTGGTGCCAGGTTAGGGGACAAGGTAAGTAGCCAATCAAATTAAAGAATTCTCACAGGCAGCAAAGAGTAAAAAATAATGAATGTCTTCATTTAATTTTACAGAGATACATGGGAAACCGACATGGGATTTAGGTAGAAGTTAAAACATTGGACAAACATTTATCATTTTGAAAATGTGTGGGATTTCTTAATGGAGAAAATGTAACATTCAACAAATATAAAATTACTGTCAGGGTCAGAAAGGGCTTTTCGCCGTAATTATGAACTTAGATGTTTTTAAAAAAAACAGTTACACTTTGTTCAAAAAGGTGCAACTTTTCCAAGGGTTTTCATAGTGAGACTAAGAACTACAGTGTTGAATTTTTTGTCTGTTCAGTTAGTTCCCGTTTATTGCTGCTTGTGTGCGTGTGTGTGGGGATCTCAACAGTGAAGACGTATAGAATCGCTGACGGCAACTTTTGGATTTCCCCGTTTAACAGTGCATAAATGGGTAGACTCTGGAAGCTGCTGTTTCAGAGGAATATTGATGGTAAACGGTGCACCATCGTTACTATTACAAAAAAACATCATCTGTGAGCGAGTTAGCTCACAGTTTTACAGCAATCTGGAAGCTGGGAGAATGTTACGATGCCAGAGCTGCCGTGTTTCAGATGAGACATTAAACCGTGGCCACATTTACCTTTTAGTAAAGGACTATAAAATCGCAAACCGCAACTGGATCCGAAAAGCCAGTTTTGTGGTCAACTTTCCCTTCAGTATTCAGTAAGTGAGTCTACTTTCAGCCAATCAACAGAATGAAGATGATCAGTGCGAACAGCTACACATTAAGTGTGCTCCATGCAATGGTTTGGCTTTTAATAATAGATTTTACATAGTTTCTAGTCAAACTAATTGGGATAGTTTGCGCTGGATTCCACTAGTAACACTACACGCTAACTGACGCGGCCGACAGCAGGTTCAGACAAGGAGATCACAATATTGAATTAATACATGTCAGTTGTTAACAGTTGGTGCAGATGATGTGAGGAGGTTCAGCATGTAACAGCATGCAGATCTTACGCAGTGTGTTTTATGAAGCTATCTCAGTTTTCTGGCTTTGTTCTGACATTTTTTGTTTCTAGAAGGCTCTGCGAGCAGTGCAGATCCCAATTCTTTTTTAATTTAGAGTACCCAATTCATTTTTTCCAATTAAGGGGCAATTTAGCGTGTTCAATCCACCTATCTGCACATCTTTGGGTTGTAGGGGCAAAACCCACACAAACACGGGGAGAATGTGCAAACTCCACACGGACAGTGACCCAGAGCCGGGATCGAACCTGGGACCTCGGCGCCGTGAGACTGCAGTGCTACCACTGCGCCACCGTGCTGCCCAATGCAGATCCCTATTGAAAACACTTTGCACAAAATCTATTTAAACAGATAAGTATTTAAATTCTTGAAGTGTAGGTGCTCAGTGTTTTTGTGAAGGACTCTTGCTGTTACTTTGAGCAGATAACCTAGCCTGACAGCTCACCGTAGAAAATGTTGCGTTGCCAATGCTGGTGTGTTTCAGATGAGACATTAAACCAAGGCCACATCTTCCTTTTAGTAAAGGACTGTAAACAATCGCAGATCGCAACTGGATATGAAGAACATAGAACATTGAACATACAGTGCAGAAGGAGGCCATTCGGCCTGTCGAGTCAGCACCGATCCACTTAAGCCCTCACTTCCACCCTATCCTCCTAACCCAATCACCCCTCCTAACCTTTTTTGGACACTAAGGGATATTTAGCATGACCATGCACGTCTTTGGACTGTGGGAGGAAACCGGAGCACCCCGAGGAAACCCACGCAGGCACGGGGAGAATGTGCAGACTCCGCACAGACAGTGACCCAGTGGGGAATCGAACCTGAGACCCTGGCACTGTGAAGCCATAGTGTTAGCCACTTGTGCTACTGTGCTGCCCCCAAGAGCGGGTGTTGTGGTTAACTTTCCGTTCAACTAACACCGCAATTAATGGGTCAGTGGGTTTAACTCATTTACTGGTTTTGGGCGCCTGCTGTATGCAAGTGGCTGCCATGTAACGATGACTGCAATTTAAAATACATTCATTGGCTGTAAAGTAATTCCGCCTTGTCCTGAATGTGCTTTCTTTCGATGTGTCGAAATAAAATGCCTCAGATACCACATCAGCATGAAAATGCCCAGAAATTTGCCACAGCTTTTCCAAAGACTGCCTGAAGTTATTTTTTAAATGCGCAACCTTGTTGGCTGCCTATCAACAAGATCATCTGTCTGCTACTGTAGGTCTATTGCACCTCAGTGCATTCCGTAGCACCGCCAATCTCCATCCCTGCCACAACGCTGAAACAGTGTGTGTCTCAATCACAATTGACATCCAGGGCAGTACAGTGGTGCAGTGGTTAGCACTATTGCCTCACTGCACCGAGGACACGAGTTCGATCCCGGCCCCGGGTCACTATCTGTGTGGAGTTTGCACATTCTCCCCATATCTACGGAGTCTCCCCCACAAACCCAAAAGATGTCTGTGGTAGGTGGATTGGGGAAAAAATAACATGCCAGCGACTGATAGAAATGAGGCTATGACAGATGAGGACCTTGAGAGGATTGTTATCACTAAGGAGGTAGTGATGGGCAAGCTAATGGGGCTAAAAGTAGACAAGTCTCCTGGCCCTGCTGGAATTCATCCCAGAGTGCTAAAAGAGATGGCTAGGGAAATTGCAGATGCACTAGTGATAATTTACCGAAATTCACTAGACTCTGGGGAGGTCCCGGTGGATTGGAAATTAGCAAACGTGACGCCACTGTTTAAAAAAGGAGGTAGGCAGAAAGCAGGAAATTATAGGCCAGTGAGCTAACTTCGGTAGTAGGGAAGATGCTGGAATCTATCATCAAGGAAGAAATAGCGAGGCATCTGGATAGAAATTGTCCCATTGGGCAGACGCAGCATGGGTTCATAAAGGGCAGGTCATGCCTAACTAATTTAGTGGAATTTTTTGAGGACATTACCAGTGCAGTAGATAACGGGGAGCCGATGGATGTGGTATATCTGGATTTCCAGAAAGCCTTTGACAAGGTGCCACACAAAAGGTTGCTGCATAAGATAAAGATGCATGGCATTAAGGGTAAAGTAGTAGCATGGATAGAGGATTGGTTAATTAATAGAAAGCAAAGAGTGGGGATTAATGGGTGTTTCTCTGGTTGGCAATCAGTAGCTAGTGGTGTCCCTCAGGGATCCGTGTTGGGCCCACAATTGTTCACAATTTACATAGATGATTTGGAGTTGGGGACCAAGGGCAATGTGTCCAAGTTTGCAGATGACACTAAGATGAGTGGTAAAGCGAAAAGTGCAGAGGATACTGGAAGTCTGCAGAGGGATTTGGATAGGTTAAGTGAATGGGCTAGGGTCTGGCAGATGGAATACAATGTTGACAAATGTGAGGTTATCCATTTTGGTAGGAATAACAGCAAATGGGATTATTATTTAAACGATAAAATATTAAAGCATGCCGCTGTGCAGAGAGACTTGGATGTGCTAGTGCATGAGTCACAGAAGGTTGGTTTACAGGTGCAACAGGTGATTAAGAAGGCAAATGGAATTTTGTCCTTAATTGCTAGAGGGATGGAGTTTAAGACTAGGGAGGTTATGTTGCAATTGTATAAGGTGTTAGTGAGGCCGCACCTGGAGTATTGTGTTCAGTTTTGGTCTCCTTACTTGAGAAAGGACGTACTGGCGCTGGAGGGTGTGCAGAGGAGATTCACTAGGTTAATCCCAGAGCTGAAGGGGTTGGATTATGAGGAGAGGTTGAGTAGACTGGGACTGTACTCGTTGGAATTTAGAAGGATGAGGGGGGATCTTATAGAAACATTAAAAATTATGAAGGGAATAGATAGGATAGATGCGGGCAGGTTGTTTCCACTGGCGGGTGACAGCAGAACTAGGGGACATAGCCTCAAAATAAGGGGAAGTAGATTTAGGACTGAGT
Source organism: Scyliorhinus canicula (assembly GCF_902713615.1). Taxonomy (NCBI): domain Eukaryota; kingdom Metazoa; phylum Chordata; class Chondrichthyes; order Carcharhiniformes; family Scyliorhinidae; genus Scyliorhinus; species Scyliorhinus canicula. Next base: position 35,122,005 of record NC_052165.1, on the reverse strand, counting down.
TTAGGAGGAACTTCTTCACCCAAAGGGTTGTGATTCTATGGAATTCCTTGCCCAGTGAAGCAGTTTAGGCTCCTTTATTACATGTTTTTAAGGTAAAGATGGATAGTTTTTTGAAGAATAAAGGGATTAAGGGTTATGGTGTTCGGGCCGGAAAGTGGAGCTGAGTCCACAAAAGATCAGCCATGATCTCATTGAATGGCGGAGCAGGCTAGAGGGGCCAGATGGCCTACACCTTCTCCTAGTTCTTATGTTCTTATGTACTCCAAATTGATTTAAAAAAACAATTGACATCCAATATGACTGACCATGATAAACTATCTGATCATTCTTCCTGACCTGTTATCAAGCTTTGACACATCATTCTCCGCTGACCCCTGACCAAACGCAGACTGGGTGATCGCTTTGCTGAGCATCTTCGGTCTGTGCGCATTCAGGATCCTGACCTTCCTGTTGCTTGCCATTTTAACAAAAGACCCTGCTCCCATGCCCACATGTCTGTTCTTGGCCTGCTGCAATGTTCCAGTGAAGCGCAACGCAAACTGGAGGAACAACATCTCATCTTCCGGTTAGGCACGCTACAGCCTTCCGGCCTGAACATCGAATTCAACAACTTCAGATCATCAGCCCCACCTCAACCCATTTGTTTTCATTTCATTTTAACTGTCTTTACCATTTCTTTCTTTCCTGCACCTTTCTCCTCTTTGCTTCCCCTCCCCCCACACCTACAGTTCACCCTCTGATGTTAGTTTCCCTGCTGTTTGACCTTTCACACCTTTTGTCCTCTCTGGGGACTGCCATTAGCACTCTTTCCCCTTGGTTTCTGTGGCCATTAGCACCCGGTTTCCCTGGGTTTCTGTGGCTATGACTCATGTTTCATTCTCTCTCCACAGTATAAATATTTCCCACTCTCTCTGTCTGTTAGCTTTGACAAAGAGTCATCGGACTCGAAACGTTAGCTCTTTTCTCTCCATACAGATGCTGCCAGACTTGCTGAGAATTTCCAGCATTTTCCCTTTCGACCCCTCCATTGTCTGGCTGGTTGTAACTGTCCCCATCTGGTTCTATTCCTACCTATCCAGTCATAGCCAGGGAATTGCCTACAATAGCCTCTCTCCCCACTCTTGCACTTTTGCTTCTGAAGTCCCCCTCAGAGGTCTGTCCTTACCTATCTGCTATTTCCCATCTGCATGCTGCCATGGCAATATCATCTGAAAACTGGTCAGTTTTTGTGTATACACAGATGATGGCCAGCTTTTTCTCATGCATTACGCTCAAGCCTGATTTGTAGAGCTTTTTGTCTGAAATACAGTATTGGATGAGCAGGAGTATTCTGCACATTAAGTTTTGGGAAAACTGAAGCTGTCATTTTCAGTTCCCATCACAAACTCTTAGCTAGCCACTGACACTATCTCTTGCACTGGCAAGTCAGGCTAAACCAAATCATTTGCAATCTTGGCATCTGAATTGATGCTGAATTTCTGCCCCTAATTCTCCATCTCGAAGACCTTCACTTCTATAATATCACCAATTCATGCTTCAGCTCATCTACTCAAACTGTAATTCCATATACCTTTTAGATTTGACAATTTCAATGCTCTCCTCACTGCACCCTGCCCCCTCAATAACTTTGCCCTGTCCTAACTCGCATCAATTCCTGTTCACCCATCACCACCTGTGCTGACTAAAATTTCCACCTTCCTTTCAAATCTCTCCTTGGCCGTGTCCCTTCCCTACCGCTGTTATCTGCGGTAGCCCTACAACTCGCCAAGATGTCGGTCCTCGACCTGTTCCACACCCCAATTTCCTTTTCCTTTAGGTAAGGTATAGTCGCCATCGTCCCACATGACCATAGGCTGTTTTCTCCTTCGAGGAGGAGAGCTGACTGATGTTGATTTAACCTGAGGAGCACCACGCCACAGTCATGGGGCAAGGTTGAGAAGGTGGTCCTTTATGAATAACTCTACCTTTACCAGCCATTTACCAGGGGCTGGTTTAGCTCACTCGGCTAAATCGCTGGCTTTTAAAGCAGACCAAGCAGGCCAGCAGCACAGTTCGATTCCCGTACCAGCCTCCCCGGACAGGCGCCGGAATGTGGCGACTAGGGGCTTTTCACAGTAACTTCATTGAAGCCTACTCGTGACAATAAGCGATTTTCATTTCATTCATTAGCTGCTTATGCTGTAAGATCTGGAACTCCCTTAAGCTTTCTATGTCTCCAAAAGGCTTATTTGGCCGATCTTTTGGTTACCTTTTCCAATATCGCTTTGTGTGGTCTGGTGTCAGACTTTTTCCGATGAGGTTGCCCTGAAGAGTTTTTTGCGATTCTACAAAATTAAAGTAGCTATGTAAATACATGTTACTGTTAAAAAAATTCTAGTACATTCCAGATAAATTTCTCCCAGTACTTAAACCATTCATGTTGAGGGTCTTTTGAACAGCAGTTTGTTTGCCAATCCTTTCTATTTTGGTTTGTATTGGTTTCAATAATTTTCTCAGGTGAATTGCTGCGTCCTGTCCTATATTAATGTACACAGGGATAGCACAGTGATTAGCACTGCTGCCTCACGGCACCGAGGTCCCAGGTTCGATCCCAGCTCTGGGTCACAGTCCGTGTGGAGTTTGCACACTCTCCCCGTGTTTGCGTGGGTTTCGCCCCCACAACCCAAAAGATGTGCAGGGTAGGTGGATTGGCAAAGCTAAATTGCCCCTTAATTGGGTACTCTAAATTTGGGTAAGAAAATATTAATGTACACCATTATTGCTGTGCACCTCAGTTCATCCCATCTAAAGCATGCAGTCAGTGTAAGTGAGGGACTTCAGGTAATACGGGTGGATGTACTATAGAATTCCCCGACTAATTAGACTGTTCTTGTAGTCTCGTTTAACCAGTTTGATACTCCCCACTCGGTAAGCTTTCATTGTAAACTCAACTATAAAATACCTACTGCACTTCTGGCTCACTTTGCAACAGGTGTTAACATATGAATTAGGAGCAGGAGTAGGCCATTCGGCCCTTCAAACCTGCTCCGCCATTCAATAAGATCATGGTTGATCTGATTGTAACCTCAACCTCATATTCCTGTCTACCCTCAATAACCTTTGACCCCCCCTGTTAATCAAGAATCTATCGAGCTATGCCTTAAAAATTTTCAAAGATTCTGTTTCTTTTTTTTTATTTTTTATTTTTTTTATAAATTTAGAATATCCAATTCATTTTTTCCAATTAAGGGGCAATTTAATGTGGCCAATCTACCTAACCTGCACATCTTTGGGTTGTGGGGGTGAAACCCACGCAGACACGGGGAGAATGTGCAAACTCCTCACAGACAGTGACCCAGGGCCGGGATTCGAACCCGGGTCCTCAGCGCCGTAGGCAGCAATGCTAACCACTGTGCCACCGTGCCGCCCTCAAAGATTCTGTTTCCACTGTCTTTTTAGGAAGGGAGTTCCAAAGACTCACCACATTCTGCAAGAGAAAATAAATCACCTGCCTTAAGTGGGCGATCCCTTATTTTGAAACAGTGACCCTTAGTTCGAGATCCCCCACTAGAGGAAACATCCTCTCCACATACACCCTGTCAAGACCTTGCAGGATCTTATATGTTTCAGTCAAGTCATCTCTTACTCTTCTAAGCTGCAGTGGATACAAGTCTACCTTGTCTAACCTTTCCTTATCAACAGCTGCTCATACCAGGTATTAGCCCAGTACAGGTTTTCTGAAGTGTTTCCAATGCGTTTACATCCTTAATCTTTATTAGTGTCACAAGTAGGCTTACATTAACACTGCAATGAAGTTACTGTGAAAATCCCCTAGTCGTCACACTCCGCCGCCTGTTCGGGTACACTGAGGGAGAATTCAGATTCTCAATTCACCAAACAAGCATGTCTTTCGGGACTTGTTGGAGTAAATCGGAGCACCCGAAGGAAACCTACGCAGACATGGGCAGACTCTGTACAGACAGTGACCAAGCCGGGAATTGAACCTGGTTTAGAGACCAATACTGTACACAGTACTCCAGATTTGGTCTCACCAGTGCCCTGTATAACTAAAGCATAACCTCCCCTCTGTGTCCAATTCCTCTTACAATAAAATATAACATTCCATTAGCATTCCTAATTTCTTGCTGTCGCTGCATACCGGCCTTTTGTAATTCATGCACTGGCACATCCAGATTTCTCTGCACCTCAGAACTCTACAATCTCTCACCATTTAAACACAAAGCTTTTTTATTCTTCCTGCCAAAATGGGCAATTTCATATTTGCCACATTAAACTCCATTTGCCAGATATTTGCCCATTCACTTGACCTATTCATGTCTCTTTGTAGCCTCCTTACATCCTCTTCACAACTGACTTTCCTACCTACCTTTGTGCCATTCGCAAATTAAGCATCAATATTTTCGGTTCCTTTATCCAGGTCATTTAATTGTACAAAATTGAGGGCAGCACGGTGGCTCAGTGGGTTAGCCCTGCTGCCTCACGGCACCAAGGTCCCAGGTTCGATCCCGGCTCTGGGTCGCTGTCCTTATGGAGTTTGCACATTCTCCCCGTGTTTGCGTGGGTTCTGGCCTCTTTCGCCTCCTGCACTCCCGGCTCCACTGCTACCCCAAATATTGCGAGCCCCCAGACCGGCTAAACCCTGGAACCAACCACCCTTGACAGCGTCTCCGCGACGCCCCTCCGAAAACCCTCCAGCGCAGGGCACGCCCAGAACATATGGGTATGGTTTGCTGGTATTTATGGTTTTATAACAACTTCAGAATAAACAATGAAAATACATGAAAATATAAACATATAAAAGCCGTCCTAGGGCAGCATGGTGGCCTAGTGGTTAGCACAGCTGCCTCACGGCGCTGAGGTCCCAGGTTCGATCCCGGCTCTGGGTCACTGTCCGTGTGGAGTTTGCACATTCTCCCCGTGTCTGCGTGGGTTTTGCCCCCACAACCCAAAAATGTGCAGAGAAGGTGGATTGGCCACACTAAATTGCCCCCTTAATTGGAAAAAATAATTGGGTAATCTAAATTTTTATTAAAAAATAAATAAATAAATAAAATAAAAAGCCATCCTCCTCCCTTACAGGTCCCACCTTTACTAACCCCCAACTCTAAACTAAACTAAACCCCGAACCCCCTCCTTCTGTTGACGGTTAATTTTTCCCAAAGAAGTCGACGAATAGCTGCCACCTCTGGACGAATCCTAACATTGACCCTCTCAAGGCGAACTTGATTTTCTCCAAACAGAGAAAGCTAGCCATGTCAGTTAGCCAGGTCTCCAACTTCGGGGGCTTTGAGTCCCTCCAAGCTAATAGTAGCCCCGGGCTACCAGGGAAGCAAAGGCTCGAACGTCTGCCTCTTTCTCCTCCTGGATTCTCACGTCTTCTGACTCTCTGAAAATCGCCACCTCCGGACTCGGTGCCACCCTTGTTTTCAACACCTTGGACATGACATCCGCAAACCCCTGCCAGAATCCTCTAAGCTTCGGGTATGCCCAGAACATATGGACATGGTTCGCTGGCCCCCTGCACACCTTGCGCACCTACCTTCTACCCCAAAGAATCTGCTCATCCGAGCCACTGTCATATGAGCCCGGTGAATGAACTCTATCAGACTGAGCCTGGCACATGATGTGGATGTGTTGACTCTGCTCAACACTTCTGCCCAGAGACCATCCTCTATCTCTCCTCCTAACTCCTCTTCCCACCTGTGTTTCAACTCCGGGGTCTGCATCTCCTCTGACCCCATGAGTTCCTTGTAAATGTCAGACACCCTCCCTTCTCCCACCCACATTCTGGAAACGACCCTGTCCTGTATCCCCCTTGGCGGTAGGAGCGGGAAGGTTGAGACCTGCGTGAGTAGCAAGTCGTGTGCCTGCAGGTACCTAAACCCATTTTCTCTCAAGCCAGTGACCCATTTAAAGAAGGAATAAAGATAGGGAGACACTGAAACACACACAGGAATCTCGGGAGGACCGTCATTTTCACTTTCTGCACCCTCCCAACTAGTCCTTCATTTTATAATCTGAAAACTGGCCAAATTCCCCCAGAATCCTCAGAATTTCTTCCATCCCTTCTATAGGGTCCAAAACATATAGGAGCAGATTGTCTGCATATAGCAAGTCTCTGTGTGTTCTCTCCACCCCCCCCCCCCCCTTCCCCGACCAGCCCCTTGAGACTCTCAGCGCAATTGCCAGCGGCCCTATGGCCAACGCAAACAGCAGTGGGGAGAGGGGGCATCCCTGCATCATCCCCCGGTCCAGCCTGAAATAGTCCGATGTTGACCTGCTCGTCCATACGTGCGCTACAGGAGCCTGATACAGCAGTCTGACCCAGTCGATGAAGCTCTGCCCAAATCCAAACCGCCCCAGTACCTCCCACAGATATTCCCATTCCACCCGATCAAATGCCTTCTCTGCGTCCATTGCGATCACTACCTCCACGTCCCTACCTTCTGGAGGCATCATGATCACATTTAGCAACCTTGGCAGCCAACTGCCTACCCTTAACGAATTCCGTCTGGTCCTCCCCAATCACGTCCGGAACACAGTCTTCAATCCTAAAGGACAAGATTTTGGACAACAGTACATTTAGTAGGGATATCGGCCTGTAGGACCCGCATAGTTACGGGTCCGTGTCCCGCTTCGGGATCAATTAGATAGTGGCCTGTGACATCGTCAGGTTAAGCACCCCACGCTCCCTTGCCTCATTGAATGTCCTCATCAACAGCGACCCCAATATCCCAGAGAACATTTTATAAAACTCCACTGGGTAACAGTCTGGCCCCGGGGCACTACCCGACTGCATGGCCTTCAGCCCCTCTGCTATTTCATTCAACCCGATCGGGGCCCCAGCCCTTCTACCAACCCCACATTTAACTTCAGCCCCCCTAAAAGTGTCTTACCCCTCAGGCCCAGCTGGGGGTTCCGACTCACACAACCTGCTGTAAAACTCCTTGAACGCCTTATTAACCCCTGCTGAATCTTCAATCAGGTCCCTGTCCCCGTCCTTTACTTTCCCTATCTCCCTGGCTGCCTCCCTCTTTCTAAGCTGCTGCGCGAGCATTCTGCTGGCCTTCCCGCCATATTCATAAATCGCCCCCCCACGCCTTCCTCAGCTGCTCCACCGCCTTCCCTGTAGATGACAAGCCAAACTCCGCCTGTAGCCTTCATCGTTCCCTTAGAAGCCCTGCCTCTGGGGTCTCTGCATACCTCCTGTCGACCTGCAGTATCTCCTTTATCAGTCGGGTCATCTCTGCTCTGCCTGCCTTCTCCCTGTGGGCCCATATCGAGATCAGCTCCCCTCTAACCACCGCCTTCAGTGCCTCCCAGACCACCGCCGCCGAAACTTCACCCGTGTTGTTAACTACCAGGTAGTTCTGAATGCATTTCCTCAGCCGCCCACACACCTCATCAGCTAAAAGTCCCACGTCCAGCCACCAGTGCGGGTGCTGGCTACTCTATTTAGTGTGGCCAAACCACCTACCCTGCACATCTTTGGGTTGTGGGGATGAGACCCACGCAGACACGGGGAGAATGTGCAAACTCCACATGGACAGTGACCTGGGGCCTCGATGGAACCTGGATCCTCGGCGCCGTGAAGCAGCAGTGCTAACCACCGTGCCGCCCTATCAACTGCTTTTCTATTCTTATGACCGAAATGAACAACTTCACACTTTGCTACATTTTCACACCATCTTCCATTTTGTAGCCCACTCATTTAGTCTGTCCATATCTCTTTGCAACCTGTCTGTGTCCTCTCCACAGCTTATCTTCCCACCTAGCTTGATGTCATCAACCAAACTTTAAGCTATTACTCTGTCTCTTAATATAGATTGGGAATAGCTGAGGCCCCAGCACTGGTCCTTGAGCGCTCCACTATTCAGTGTACGCGAACTTGAAAAAAACCCTGTTTATACCCACTCTTTGCTTTCTATCTGTTAACTAATCCTTGATGTTACTCTAATTGTTAATAGGGTGAGTTGATTTGTATAAATTAAATGCATGTGGATACAGTGCTCTTGCAGGAAAAACTGACTCTATACAGTTTCCTGTAGATGCCTCAGTTTATTTTTTAAACACACCTCAAAAAGCATTTTAATATAACTATTTCTGACTCAACATTTTTCATTTTCAGATGGATGGTGACAGCTCCACTACAGATGCTTCCCAGTTAGGAATTGCGGGTGATTACATTGGTGGAAGTCACTATGTTTTACAGTCACATGAAGGTAAGACTGCATGTTTGCCATTGAGTAAAGGAATATTTAAAACACTGTCGTGGTTTTTTTTTCTCCCCAGAACTGATCTAGCCCAGATTACCCGCCAAGGCTCCCTGCTTGAAATGGGCTCTGTTGCATTTTCATCACTGTGTGCTAGTGTTGGTGGGGCTACGTGGATGAGTTGGATGTGCCACATTACATAGAGCTGCTTCAAGAGGTCTTTTCCTTTTTGTGCCGCTTAAATACCCAACAGTAGAGTCTGAACATAACAGAAAAGGCTGCTGGTGACACATACTGCAACGTGACATTTTGTTTTAGAGATTCAGGCAGACTGGCTGTTTAAGAAATAATTCACGTTTCTATAGCTCTTTATATGACCTCAAGATATGTCAAAGCAATTTACAGCCAATTAAGTCTTTTTTGAAACGTAGTGACTTGGACTGCAGGAAATGCAGAAGCCAGTTTGAGTAGATCGAGCTCCAATAGTAATGTAATAACAACCAGATAATCTGATTTTATATTGGTTGAGGAATACATATTGTCCAGGATAGAATTGAGAACTCCCCAGCTCAATAGGTGATGATCTGTGATTTTAAAAATATATATATATTTGTTCATGGAATGTGGTTATCGCTGGCTAGACCAGCACTTATTGTCTATCTTTAACTGAGAAGGTTGGTGGTGTGCTGTCTTCTTGAACTGCTGTTGTCCATGTGTTGGGGGAACGTTTTTGGTAGTGAGGGGGTTTCAAGAGTTTGACCCAGCGACAGAGAAAATGGTGATATACTTCCAAGTTAGGCTGGTGTGTGACTTGGAGGGGAATTTGCAGGTGGTGGTGTTCCCATGTATCTGATGCCCTTGTCCTTCTAGGTGGTAGAGGTTGCAGATTTGCATGGTGCTGTGCTTGGTGAGCTGCATCTATAACTGTTGCTTTTCTTACAGTGCAGGGCGAGTCCATGGCACTGACAGCCAATGGAAAGGGAATAGTTTCTCTTTAAAATTTTGCGAAGTACAAAGTCAAGATATGTTTACCATAGAGATATTGTGTTCTTATGCGGCATGTTGGCACTGCTGTCTCGGTGCCAGGGACCTGGGTTCGATTCTGGTCTTGGGCAGCTGTGGAGTTTGCATGTTCTTCCATTGTCTGCGTGGATTTCCTCTTGGTGCTGTGGTTTCCTCTCACAGTCCAAAGATCTGTAGGTTAGGTGACCATGGTCAATGTGCGGATTTATGGGGTAGTGGGCCTAGGTAGAGTACTCTTTCAGAGGGTCGGTGTGGACTCACTGAACTGAATGGTCTCATTATGCGCAATAGGGTTTCTGTGGGTTTCTATGGATTCTGTGTTAATGTGAAAAAATTAACGTGCTGTACATCAAATATTTGGAAACTCTTATGCTGAACTGTAGGTTTGAGTGCCAGAACAACTGGAACTTTTGTGTAGGAAATAGCCATGTCCTCAGTAATTTATCCATAGATGGTTAAGGAGGATTTTAATAAAAAGTTGATGTTTTATGTTGATTTTTGAACAGACTACGCGGATGATGTGAACTGTTGTGGTTAGTTTAAATAATTATAAATGAGCTCTTAAGAAAATTAGTCATTTTTTTTTTAGAAATTTAAAATACCCAATTCATTTTTTCCAATTAAGGGGCAATTTAACATGGCCAATCCACCTAACCTGCACATCTTTGGGTTGTGGGGGTGAACCCACGCAAACACGGGGAGAATGTGCAAACTCCACACGGACAGTGACCCAGAGCCGGGATCGAACCTGGGACCTCAGGGCCGTGAGACTGCAGTGCTGACCACTGCGCCACCATGCTGCCCGAAAATTGGTCATGTTTAAATGTTCAAATAAGGGCACTAAGTGGCTGAGGAGCATCACTGTTTTATCGCTTGCCACCTGTAGTTGACCCAACATAGACAATGGGATAGAGTGGTTCTGCATTAAATTATTTTGGGAAGTCTTTGCTCAGTGGTCAATGCTTGCAAGTCCAAAGCTCAACAATATTCTTAGTCAATCTCGCAGAACATTCAGAAAGCTGGTAATGATGGGTAATGTGGGAGAAAAATCATTGTACTTTTCCAAAGATATGGTTGGATCAGAATAGTCTGAGCACAAAGATGAGCTATCTAGTACACAATGAGAGGAACAGTGCATTGTACATGCATCTATTGTGCAGGTGGATGTCAAGGCCTTAGCGAAAGTGCAGAGGAGATTCACTAGAGTGATAGTAGGGATGAGGAATTCAGTTACATAGAACAATTAAAGAAGTTAGGATCTTTCTCCTGCAAACAGAGATGGTTCAGGGAGAGTTTAATCGGGATGTTCACAATTATGAAGGGTTTTGATAAAAGAGGAGAAACCAGAGGGAGATGAGAAGTTTTTATGGAACAACCTCTGACCTGGATTACACTGCCTGAAATGGTAGTGAAAGTAGATTCAATAGAAACTTTAAAAATGGACTAGGAAATAGACTTGAAAAGGAAAATATTGCAAGGCAATAGGGAAAGGGCGTGGGAGTGGGACTAATTGGATTGTTCTATAAAAAGCATGGTGGGTTGTGATTCTAATTTTCCAGTGAAACTTTGAGTGCCTGATTTGCTTGTTTGGGGAAAATAACTGAGTTGTTTTGTTGCAGGCGATGCTGATGAGGGACTTGGTGATCATGATGACACAAATGGTTCCAAAGAGTCCTACAGGGAACAAGACATCTATCTTCCGATTGCCAATGTCGCCCGGATAATGAAATCAGCTGTACCTGCAACAGGGAAGGTAGAGTACAACTTTTTTGCTTGACATTAACACTCTATAATAAGCCCTTCCTATAAGCATCCAATTTATTTCCTGTCACACATCAAAAGTTACACTTGCTTAGGTCAATGTAAAACATTGATAAATCAGAATATACTGAGAGGAAACAAATTAAATAACTGTGATGAAAGTAGCTGGAAAGGCCCTGCTAATTCTTCCAAAATCCAACAGTAAAGCTATGAAACTAAGAACCATGCATTTCATTGGGAAATTCCAGCCACTCTGTCTATAATATGTCAGTTTCCTATAGTAATAGATTTCACTGCCAGCGATGCGTTAAGTATTTACATTACAAAAATATCCACCTCAGTGAGCTTGCAGGGGAATCTCTTGGAGGAACACAAACTACACTGAATTATTTCTGTCAGTCAATGCCAAATCTCCTATTACCTGTCTGCAAAATTACTGGGGGCTACAAGGCAGGAAGCAGATTGGAAAAAAAATATTCAAAATAGATTTCCAGTGAATTTCAACTTCAGGTTGAAATGTTAGCATGCTGCAAGGGCAAGTTGAGTCTTGCTGACCCATATACTGACATGGGACATCTTTCCTGACTGGGGTTGGAACTCATTTGTGCAGTTATGCAGTGCCTTATTACATCCTCCAAACACCTGAGTGACTCAAATACAATGAAGTACTTTTGAAATGCAATCACTGTTAATATGGGCAAACAATGGCAGACAAATTTCGCACAAGATCCTACAAAGAATATGTAAGTAGGCAGATAATTGCTTTCTGAACCTGTTAGTTGAGGGCTTAACGTTGGCCAAGGCACTGGGTTGAAGATAACATAAACATTCACCTGAATAGGGAGTGGCCCTTTCATTTGACATCTCCTCCCACAATGCCTCCATGCATGATTTGAATACAAAGTAAAGTTGTTTGCTCTGAAACAGAAAATACTACACTTTGGGGCTTAAGTGCACTGTTCAGTGAATCATTTTTTTTTTTAAATTTAGATTAGCCAATTATTTTTCCAATTAAGGGGCAATTTAGCGTGGCCAATCCACCTATTCTGCACATTTTTGGGTTGTGGGGGCGAAACCCACACAGACACGGGGAGAATGTGCAAACTCCACACGGACAGTGACCCAGAGCCGGGATCGAACCTGGGACCTCAGCGCCGTGAGGCGGTTGTGCTACCCACTAGGCCACCGTGCTGCCCTCTGTTCAGTGAATCATACTCTCCATAGCCATTCAGAGGACAGAAGGAGCTTATACATTTTGGCTTTTCACATCCTCCAGTGCAGCTCAACGCCCTTCAGAGCCAGTAAAGTCTTCTGAAATTGTTGTGCAAATAATACCTTCCTGTACTCGAGTGGCAAATAGATGGTGTGGCTTTGTTGGATGAGTTTTAGAAAATCATAATGTGGCATTGTAGTGGTGCTGCCTCTCTCACTGTACGTAACAAAACTGTCTCTCATTAGATCGCTAAAGATGCTAAAGAATGTGTTCAAGAGTGTGTGAGTGAGTTTATCAGCTTTATAACGTCTGAGGCTAGTGAGCGATGTCATCAAGAAAAGCGCAAAACCATCAATGGAGAAGATATCCTTTTTGCCATGTCCACACTGGGCTTCGACAGTTACGTGGAACCGTTAAAACTCTACCTGCAGAAGTTCAGAGAGGTAAAGCTATTTTCACTTTTATATTTTAAAAAATTAGTACGTTAGTGGTCTTTGAAAATTGCTGGTGTCCAATGTTGGTGTGCTGGTAAACAAGTAGCTTCTCTGCGTTTGATTTCTGGTTGTTCTGGGAAGGCTGGCTTCCACACATTTGTTGGGGCATTTTTGTTGTCAGTCCACCGGAAAAGAAAGTATGTTTCCTTGAAATGAATTTTTCCTCTGATTTTAGCCCACCTGCGGTGAAGTGCCCACTCAGGACTGTAATGGCCAACATACCTGAAATGAGGGGCTGTCTGTGGAAGTGAAGACGCCAGCTGTGTGGGCCTTCTATGGCGGCACTACACCATCTGAATATTTAACGTGACTTTTAAACTGCCTATCCTTGTTTTAGTTTCCCGTGACCTCGGCCTCTGTGTTTTTGTAACCTCCTCCGAGATCTCTGCACTCATCCATTGCCGGTCTCCGAGAGTTCCATTGCTCCACCATTGACAGCCGTTCCTTATGTTGCCTGGGCCCTAAGCTCTGGAATTCCTTCTCTAAACCTCTCTGGCTCCCTCTTCTCCTTTAAGGCACTCCTTTAAATATATCTCTTAGACTAAGCTTCAGGTTCACCTGCCTAATCTCTCCTTACATGGCTCAGTGTCAAATATTGTGTGATAAACACTCGTGAAGCGCCTTGGGACATTTAACTATGTTAAAGGCGCTATATAAATGCAAGTTGTTTTGGAGGGAGTACTAAAATCATGTTGGCACATCTTTAAAAAGTAATCCTCTTTTTTTTCCAATCACGTTTTTCATTTGAAATAAAAAAATTAAAACTGAATTGAATTGTGCAGGCAATGAAGGGGGAGAAAGGATTAAACACATCAACAGGTGGAGGCACAGATGGCCTTGGCGAGGAACTCACAGAAGAAACTTTCTGTAAGTGCTGTATATGACCATTGAATTTTTTTAAAGAACTTTTATTCAAGACTGTCTACTGGACAATGAAGGAACCAGAAGGAAATGGAATAAATTGTTTTTTAAAGAGCGAGGCAGTCACTTCGGAAGGCCGTTTAATGACAAAATGCTGTCAGATGAGAATGACCTTCATCCTTAACCTGTCTTTCGCAGTGCGTTGCTATTATTCAACTTGCATTATACAGCAACTTTAACACAGAAAACACATTTTAATAGTGATTCATACATGTGTGATGAACGGCTCGTCCCGAGTCAGAAGGTTTGGGTGCGGGAGGCACAAGCTTTGTTACAAATGACACAGGCTTTGAAGAGCAGAGAGAGTTGGAGAGGTCGAGGGATTTTCCCAGAGCGGGACACAGGCAGATCAAGGCACAACTGACAGTGGTTAGGCAAAAGGGGAGGATTCACAAGGTAGTCCATCCATCCGGGCAGGGAGATTATTTTCCCGACTTTAATTTGAAAGCTGTATTCTTTTCTTTTTAGTGGCGATTTTCTGCAGCTATGGTCCTAGAAAACTATGACTCGGACGAAGGTTTTTTCATTAGAATTGGCGGCCCCCGTACTGAATCCGCGCAGACATGGCTAAATGTTGGATGATCTGGGCGCCTGAAATTAGAGTTCTCCCCTCGCCTTCTCTGGAAGAATTATGCTTTGAAATTAGAAGGGATGTTTTCCACTGCTGGGAGAGTAGTGACTGACATTAAAGTTGGTGGGATTTTGGGAGATAAATTGAATCTGGCAGTTACTTTTCCCTTTTACTATACCACTTCTTGCTTTAAACAATCATACAATTACTACAGCACAGAAGGAGGCCATTCACCCCGTTGTATCTGTGCCAGCTCTCCATAAGAGCAACTCAGCTAGTTCCTGCCTCTTGCCTTTTCACTGCAGCCCTGCAATTATCTTCCAATGATTAACCAATATTCTTTAGAAAGCCATGATCGACTCTACCTCCACCATACCTTCAGACAATGCATTCCAGATACAAACCACTCCCCATGTAAAAACACCTTTTGTCATCTTAAATCCGTGCCGTCTGGTTCTCAACCCTCCCATCAATTGGAACAGTTTCTCCCTATGTACTCTGTCCAGACCCCTCGTGATTTTGAACACCTCTATCAAATCGCCTCTCAAACTTCGGTGAGAAGGACAGCCCCGGTCTATCCTCATAATTGAAGCCCCTCATTGCATAATTTTTGCACCCAAAGAAAGGGGAAGTGAAATTGTTTTTTTTTTTGTTTTTTTAAAGTTTCCTGGTAAATCTACGGTCAAAATGGTATCACTGAACCATGCCGAAAAAATAGTTTGCGATTTAGGAACTCCTGATATCATACACGAGGTGATAATGGGGGTTCCCTGCGGTAGGGTGGGAGATGGTTTGCCTTGTGCAGAACATACACAACCGGCATAGACATTTTGGGGCAAATGGCCTGTCTATGTGCTGTAAATTCCAGGTCATGTAAGGTTTTCGATAAGAAAATGTTCTGTTGAATATTTTAATAAATCCAGAGTTCTGTGTTGTGTCATTACGATTCCTGAGAAAATGTAGATTAAATCTTTGTCTCCGAGCATGATTTCATGCTGTGTCCTAAAATATCTACTAGGTTTTGTCATATAGTAGCCAAATCAAGGGTTTTCTGTATTAATCTAATATTAATTTTAGTGAGAGGAATGCATCAACCCAGTGATCATTTTGGTTTAATGCACAATGCTAATTTTAGTTTAATCATGAAAAATATACTGCTGCGCTTATCAAACCCTTAATGCATTTCTTATTATCATCAACAGCTAATCAATTGACAACAGGATTAATCACTGCAGATGGCCAGCCACAAAATGTCATGGTTTATACCACATCGTATCAACAGGTTAGTGCTCATCTTTACAATGTTCAAACATTTTTTATGTAATGTTTGTAATTTACAGTATTGTATCTCATTTTCTTATTGGTGGGATTTATTCTCTTTAACGCACAGCGTGAAATCATAATCTACAACCGCAGGCCATTCGGCCCATCATCACTGTGTCAGCTCTCTGAAAGAGCTGCCAGTTTGTCCCACTCCTCTTTCCCCATAGAATGAAATACTTGGATTTCTTTAGCACCCTTCTGCCGTCAGGACATTCCAAAGTACTTTACAGCCAATGTAGTCAATGTTGTAGAAAACGCAGCAGCCAATTAATGCAGTGCAAGCTCCCACAAACAGTAATGTGGTAATAACCAGGCAATAATTTTAGTGATCTTAGTTGAGAGAAAAATGCCCCCAGGACATTGGCAATAAATCTCCTGCTCTTCTTTGATACACCTCAACATTTCTTCTGAAAGAAGTTACATCTGGCAATGCTGCTCTGGGCTGGGTGTTTCAGCCAAGATTATGTGCTAAAGTCTTTGGAGTGGGACTTGAGTCTTCAACCTTCTGACACTGAGGTGAGAAAGCTACCAATTAAACCACCCTGCAATTTATTTAATTTAAATAATATAAATAGGAACAAAGTTGAAAGTAAATCTCCAGAGAACTCGGTGTGGCTGCAAGTAAGCACTAGTTTATCAATGATTTAGTCAAACCCTCCGGCTGATCAGATGGGGTGAGGGTAATGTAGTTTGTGGTTTGGTAGTGAGCTACACAAACTGTGAAGGTTGCAGGGCTGTGGTCTGTGCTGAATTCACTCATTGCACCCAGAGTGTTGGTGAGTTGCTTGGTTTCAATATTCTTGAACTGGGGAGAGCAGCATTTTTATAAATATATTTTTAAAAGTGACCAGAATTTCTTGTTCCTGATTGAAAAAGGGGAAGATCCTTGATCTCACTCGCAACAGACTCTGGAGTTCCTCTCCAGGTTTGTGTCTGTAGGATAATCGCTGTGGTGAGGTGAGGTGCTGGTGAGATGTCAGTTCTTGAGCAGCCATTATTTCCAGAGAGGAAGAATGAGAAGGAAAGAAATTCATTCTCTGTGTTTTAGGCTTTGGAGTCACATCCCTGTGGACCCGAGAAAGATCAGATTCTTTTCCAAAAGGTGAGAAGTGAGGAGTTGTGGAGTGAGCAAAGAAATTTTGCAGGTGCATGTACAGAAATGACTGAACGCTAGTGGACAGATTCAACAAATAATTAAAGGAGCTAATGGAAGGTTAGCTTTATCTCAAGGAGTGGACTGTAAGGGGATGGAAATTATGTTACAAATGTGTACAGTTCTGATTAGACGACAACCCGAGTAGTGTTCACTTTTGGACATCGCACCTCAGGAAGAATAACTTGACCTTGGAGGGGCTGCAGCACAGATTGACCAGAATGATTCCTGGGTTAAACAGGCTGCATAGACCAGACCCATACTCCCTCGAGTGTACTAAATTATGATCTACTTGAGATAGTTAAAAAGATTGAAGGAGTTGATCGATTAGATAGCATAGGACTTCTGGTGGCGGTGATGTGCCGAGCAGTTGCACATCAGGTGGCTCTCCTGGAGAATACAACCAAGCAGGCACTTTTAGTCGAATTTAGCCTGAAAAGTTGGACTTATTTCACCCATGAATAAGAAAGGGCGTGAATAGGAACAACGTGGAAGCTCAAGGGGCCGTAGAGATGGCAGGAGCAGAGTGAAAGGCCAAGAGCAGCGGGTGGATGAGTCAGCGAACCCAGAGGTGGGGGGGGGGGGGGGTCCCGGGCCACCCCAGAGAGAGGGAGACCAATGACCCGCACAACCCCCCCCCCCCTCCCCCCCGCAGACGGTGATCAACGGAATGGGGAAGAAGCTGGAGGCTCAAGGGAAGACAGTCAAGGATCTTGAAAAGGCATCAACAGAGCAGAGCGATAGGATTGTTGCTCTGGAGGCCAAAAGTAAAAGATTGGTGGCAACCCAGGGGAGCCTAAAGGGGAAGGTCGAGGAGCAAGAGAACTAGTCCAGGCACCAAAATATACGGATCGTGGGCCTGCCAAAAGGGATTGAGGGCAGGGACCCTATGGACTATGCATCCCAGATGCTGGGCAACCTCGTCAGGAGGGACAGCTTCCCCAAACCTCTGGAGATTGATAGGGCACACATTGCTCCGACCGAATCCCAAAGCGGGGGCAATAGCCAAGGGCAATAATTGCCAAATTACATCGGTATCAGGACCGGGAGAAGATCCTGAGGCAGATAAAAGTGAGCAACTGGGAAGTACATAGATTTCAAGTATACAGGACATTGGGGCACACCTTGCAAAGTGTAGGGCTGAATTCAACCAGGCAAAATAATGTTCCAAAATAAGGGGCAGGCGAGACAGCACTGAGGATGAAACAGGAAAAAAGGGGGAAAAGAAATTTTTTTTTTACAATACCCAATTCATTTTTTCCAATTAAGGGGCAATTTAGCGTGGCCAATCCACCTAGCCTGCACATTTTTGGGTTGTGAGGGCAAAGCCCACGTAAACACAGGGGGAATGTGCAAACTCCACAGGGACAGTGACCCAGAGCCAGGATCGAACCCAGGACCTCGGTGCCGTGAGGCTGCAGTGCTAACCACTGCGCCACCGTGCTGCCCAAAGAAAAGAATTTTGATGGACTTATACCATGTTTGCACGGAACAGTACTGCCTCGCTCTAAAGAGAAATGTTAAACCACAGGAAAGGGTGAGGGCAGCAGAGCATAGGAAAGGGTGAAGAGGAGACAGAGGAAACAGCAACTAGTGGGCACAGGAAAGGGGTAAGATCAGCCCCGGGATGAGGTCACCGCACTAGCAGGGAAAGCTAGTGCATGTA
Source organism: Scyliorhinus canicula (assembly GCF_902713615.1). Taxonomy (NCBI): domain Eukaryota; kingdom Metazoa; phylum Chordata; class Chondrichthyes; order Carcharhiniformes; family Scyliorhinidae; genus Scyliorhinus; species Scyliorhinus canicula. Next base: position 35,103,667 of record NC_052165.1, on the reverse strand, counting down.
TGAGAACAGGGGGGGTTGCGCGCGTACCTCCCGGCAGGGAAGGGAGCAATTGGCGGGGAAGGGTGATCACAGGGCCAGGGATGGGGACATTTGGGGGGGAGGGGGCATGGGGGGGGGGGGCGGGGGTGGGTAGCAGTGGGGACAGAGGGGGGAAGGAGAACAAAGAGAAATATAAGGATAAGAAAGGGATAGTTTTCTGATTGGCTTCAGCTGGTTAGGTACAGGTTGAGGGAACAAGATGACGCAGCAAGCAACCACTTTGGAGGGTCCCTGGACAAAGGGAATTCCCGGAGTGCAGGGGCGCACCCACGTGGTGTACACAAAGTTGGCGACCATGTTGGGTGCTCCCTGGATAAAGGGAAATTAGGAGTGCAGGGCCCGACTTCATGGTGAGAACGGTGACCATGGCCATTTTGGTCGGCCGCCTAACAAAGGGAAACCCCAGAGTGCAGGAGTGCGCCCACCAGTTAAGTATGGTCGATCCCGCAGGAAGTGGGAGGACATTTGAGAAGTTTGAATGCTGACATAGTCTTCCTCCATGAGACATACCTGAGAGAGAAGGACCAACTGCGGGTAAGGAAGGGCTGGGTGGGACAGACGTATAATTCATGTTACGGGATGAGGGCCAGGGAGGTAGCTATCCTGATTAGCAAGAGGACGGTGTTTACGGTGACAAAGACGGTTACGGACCCAAGGGAATGGGTATGTCATGGTCAGCAGTACCTGGCCGGGCACCGGTAGGTTTTCTAAGTATATGCAGCCAACTGGGACGACACTGACTCTCTAAAGATGGCGGAAATCCCCGATGTCGACTCACACTGATCATGGAGAGGGAACTTTAACTATGTCCAGGACCCACTGACAGACTGATCAAACCCCAAAAAGGGGAATAAAGCAGGCATGGCTAGGGAACTGGGAGCATTCATGGAGCAAAATGGGGGCAGTGGACCCATGGCAGTTCCTACACCCTGATAAAAAAGAATTCTCGTTCTTTTCACCAGTACACAAAGTATACACCCATATGAACTTTTCTACAGAGGGGAAATTGGTGCTTCCAGAAATAATCAGAGCGGAAAACTCCGCGATAGTCATCTCCGACCACGCAGCACATTACATGGATGTGAGGTTGGAAATGGGCCATGCCAACGCCCCACATGGAGGTTCGACACGGACCTCTTGGCCGACTAGGTCTTCTGCCAGAAAACATCACAGGGGAGTACTAACAACCAGAATGGGGAAGTCTCACCATTCGGTGAAGGCGGTGATTAGGGAAGATATAGCCTACAAGGTTCGTAGAGACAGGCAGCAACTGATCGACTCCATCATGTCTATAGAAAATACTCTGAGGCCCCAACCATGGAGATTGGCAGAGAGGATAAAGCTACAAATGGACTTTAACCAGGAAGGCAGTGCACCAACTCCGGCATATAAGTGGGACTGTTTATGAGCACGGAGGACAGGCTAGCCACCTGTTAGCACACCAGCTGAGAGAGCAGACAGCAATGAGGACGATAGCCCAGGTAAAGGATAGCAGAGGGGGACTGGTAGCTGAACCAAAAAAGGTCAACCAAGCATTTGAGGCCTTCTACTGGTGACTGTGCACCTCTGAGCCCCTCGATGGGGACTCCGGGATGAAAAGGTTCCTCGATGGGCTGGACATGCCAGTCGTGGGGGCTATAGACAAATGGAGTTGGAAGCACCAATAGGACTGGGAGAGTTCACGGAGAGCATCAGCTCCATGCAGATGGGGAAGATGGCAGGAACCAATGGGTTCCAGGCAGACCGTCTATAAAACATTTGCACCAACCCTGGCCGTGCACTTACAGGAGATGTTCGCAGACTCGCTAGCGAGGGGCACTCTGCCTCCTATGCTAACACAGGCCACTATATCACTTCTACCGAAGAAAGACAAAGACCTGATGAAATGCAGATCGTACAGACCCATTTCGCTGTTCAACGTAGATGCGAAAATACTCCGCAAAACCCCTGACCAGGAGACTGGAGAACTTCATACCAGACGTGGTCGCAGAGGACGAGACGGGCTTTGTTAAGGGTAGACAGCTAACTGTGAACATCAGATGGCTTCTGAAATTGTTACTGACCCCATTCAGGGAGAGAACACCAGAGGTGATCGTCTCCCTGGACGCAGAAAAGGCCTTCGACAGAGTCGAATGGAAGTACCTCTGTAGTTGAGCGGTTTGGGGTAGGGACAGGATGAAACTCCTGTACAGCGTCCCAAGGTGAGCTTTTGGACCAACATCACCAGGTCTGAATGCTTCCAGCTGCACAGAGGCACAAGGCCCCTGTTCCTGCTCCTGTTCGCCCTGGCAATCAAACCCCTGTCGATCACTCTGAGTTGCGAGAGGCTTAAAGGGCATCCAAGAGAAGGCAGAGAGCACAGAGTCTCACTCTATGCAGATGACCTGCTCCTCTACATCTCGGACCCGCAGGACACTTGAAGGTTATCATGAAGCTCCAGGAAGAGTTTGGGGCCTTCTCAGGCTACAAACTCAATCTCGGCACGAGCGAGGTATTCCCGGTGAATCCAAACCGGGGGGGGGGGGGGGGGGGGGGGGGGGGACAGAGCTGGAGGGTCTACTATGCAGTGATTCTGCCACCGCATTGGTCAACAATAACCAGAAAGTTTGTGGAGCTGATAACGTGCCATTCTCTGATTCTGAAAGTAAAGAAGAACAGTTGAAATCTGGAAAGCACAAATTGTTTCAGTCTGTATTACTAAATGGAGATAAGAGCTGTGAGTACGAAGACTCCGATTTGGGGGTAAATGCTATAAAACAAAGAATGGTGCATATATAGCTAACCAACTCTGCGAAGATTGAACCCTCAGCGTTACTTGTCGCTGAAAGTATCCATGTGAAGGAAAAGAGAGAATGTAAAGCTGGAAGGGTTGGAGAGTGTTCATTGATTAAAAATGAACCAAATATTTCCCTCAGCAATGCTGCTTGTAGTTTGGCTGTAGAAGAACCTCAACATTTGGATAAACATTCATTGGACAATCAGAAAGAGACAGCAATGCAGAAGAAACTCATTCAGGGGGGGTCATCTCCAATTTGGACAGTCAGGAACCTGACAAAGGGAAGCAGGTTGTCTTTGATTTTGAAGCAGACGAACACTAGGCAAAGTTTGAGGATATCGGAGGGCGTGCTAAAACCAACGATGCAAACCTATCAACTGAAGAATAACCTAGAGAAGATATAATACAGGTACTGAAAGAGTATAGAAAATCATAGGTTAGGTGAGTGGGCCAAAATGTGGCCGCTGGAGTTTAACGTGGATAAGTGTGAGGTGATCCATTTTGGTCAGAAACATGGAAAGGCAACGTATTATCTAAATGGGGAGAGGCTTCGGGGTGCTCCGGTGCAGAGGGATCTGGGTATCCTTGTGCACGAGTCACAGAGAACTAGCAAACAGGTGCAGCAGGTAATAAAGAAAGTGAATGGAATTTAGAACAGTACAGCACAGAACAGGCCCTTCGGCCCTCGATGTTGTGCCGAGCAATGATCACCCTACTCAAACTCACCTATCCACCCTATACCCGCAACCCAACAACTCCCCCTTAACCTTACTTTTTAGGACACTACGGGCAATTTAGCATGGCCAATCCACCATTGGCATTTATAGCTAAAGGAATAAAGTATAAAGATAAGGAAGTGTTGTAACTATACAAGGCATTGGTGAGACCACGGCTGGAGTATTGTGCACAGTTTTGGTCCCCTTATTTGAGAAAAAATGTGGCATTGGAGGCAATTCAAGAACGTTCACTAGATTGATTCCAGAGATAAGAGGTTTGTCGTATGAAGAGAGATTAAGCAGCTCAGGCCTACACTCTTGAGAGTGTAGATCAAATTAAGGTATATACGGTGATTAAAAAATATGGATAAAGTGGACATGGCGGATGCTTCCTCTTGTGGGGCATTCTAAAACGAGAGGTCATAGTCTCAGGATAAGGGGTTGCAATTCTTTTTCTTTTTTAAAATAAATTTAGAGTACCCAATTCATTTTTTTCCAATTAAAGGGCAATTTAGCGTGGCAATCCACCTACCCTGCACATTTTTGGGTTGTGGGGGCGTCACCCACGCAAACACAGGGAGAATGTGCAAACTCCACACTAACAGTGACCCAGAGCCGGGATCGAATCTGGGACCTCGGCGCCGTGAGGCAGCAGAGCTAACCCTCTGCGCTACTGTACTGCCTTAGGGGTAGCAAATTTAAAGCAGTGATGATAGAAACTATTTCTCCCAAAGTGTCATGAATCTGTGGAATTCACTACCCCAGAGTGCGGTGGCTCCTGGTACAATGAGTAAATTTAAGGAGGAGTTTAACAAATTTTTAACTAGTAATGGGTTGAAGGGTTATGGAGAAGTGGCAGGATGGTAGGGTTCAGGCCATGATGAGATTAGTCATAATCATATTGAAGGGTGACGCAGGCTCGAGAGGCTAAATTGCCTACTCCTGCTCTTAGTTCTTATATTCTAAGAGATAACTATTCTGTCTAATTCCACCTTCCAGCTCTTAGCCTGTAGTCCTGTAGGTAACAATACCTCAAGCACAAAATCTAGTGTTCTTGATTAATAAGGGAATTTCTTGATTAATAAGGGGATCAGGGGTTATGGGGCAGGAGAATGGGGATGAGGAACGTTTCAGTCATGATTGAATGGCGGGGGTCAGCATGGTGGCATAGTGGTTCGTACTGCTGCCTGACGATGCAGAGGACCCGAGTTCGATCGCAACCCCGGGCCACTGTTCGTGTGGAGCTTGCACATTCTCCCCATGTCTGTATGGGTCTCACCCGCACAATCCAAAGATGTGCAGGGTAGGTGGATTGGCCATGCTAAATTGCCCCTTAATTGGAAATTGTTTTTTGAAAACATTATCAAATGGAGCACATGATGGGCTGAATGGCCTAATTCTGTTCCTATATCTTATGGTCTTATGCCCACTGTATCTAAACTTTCCCAATAAGCTGGGCTGGCATTTGGATAACTCCCCCTTTTGAACACTGAGAGTTTTGGAAAAGTTAACCAGTGGTTCAAAATATGTTTTGAAATTCTAGCAGTTTAAACTAAATGTATCCTATTGTCCCTGATCACTACTTAGAAATAATCTAGAACATGTAAACACACTCATTCAAATGGATTTTGAAAAAACATGTATCTCTCATGATGTAGATTTTATTATCATGATTGTTACAACTTTCAGTTTCTCTTGTGCTGTAAATATCAAAGTGTTTTTAAAAATGAGAAAACTGAACAGATGCATCAACTTGTAAAGAGAAAAGACAGATAAATGTCTTTCCCAGGATCCCAGAAGCCGCCATGCTCGCCCATCACTCCTGTGCTTTTTGATCCACATTCGCTCTGCTTTTGGTGGCTGTATGTTCAGTTGCTTGGTCATAAACTCTAGAGCGCCCTCCCTAAGCCTCTCAGCCTCTCTAATTTGTACAAAATGCTCCTTAAGACCTACGTCTTTGACCAGGCTTTTGGTCATCTACCTTAATATCTCCTTAGGTGGCTTGATGTCAAATTTTGTTCGTAATGTGTCTGTGCAGACTTTGGGACATTAAGTGCTCTATAAATACACATTTCTGTTGTCTGAACCGCTGTGTATTTCCACATTTTCTACTTTGATTTTGGTTTTCCAGTGCTATCTTTGCTTTTTGTTGATGATGTTTAAATTCAGATTTACAATTAATCTTGGAGAGTTTGCATTGCAAAAAAAATAAAAGAAATAAGCTCACACTTCGAAACTGTGTCTGCCCCTCAATAGGAACTGACTGCATCTCTTTGGTTCTAGCAGATTTCGGGTGTACAGCCCATACAGTTCTCCTGACGGAAAACACTGAAGACTTAGAAACATATCAAGCCCCGTGATAACAAGATGACTGGCTGAAAGAAAGGCAAAAAGAATCAGCAAGGATAAGAGCAGTTGAATGGTCAACTCACCGGAAGAGGATGATCTTTAGCTGCTTTTGTATTATATTCTTCTGAATAGTTGTAGATGCTTTGACAGGTTCCTGGGGTGCGACCAAGAAATCCAGTTTCTGACCCCATCTGAAGGATCATTTCTTATTTACCAGTTTTAAAAAACTGAACCTTTATAATGTATCACAGTTACAAAGTACTTTTGTTTTGTACAAGAGTTGTTGGGTTTTGTGTGGATACATGCAGGAAGCTGATGTCATTGGCCGCTGTGTGTCTGATTTATTACTGTCAGAACTTACTGGGCAGTACCTTATTTTCATATTGAATCATGTTGCTCCTTTTGTAATTCAAACAAGTAATTTCACTAGATGTACCCTTTTAATAAAACAGGTGTATAATAAATTGTTTTTTGAGAGTATGAAAGCTCGCTTATCTGTCCCGTTCACAATTTTCAAGTTGGACGTCACTCTATGTAATTACTTTGCTCATTACAAGTTTTTAGAGCACCCAATTCTATTTTTCCAATGAAGGGGCAATTTAGAGTGGCCAATCCACCTACCTTGCACATCACTGTGTTGTGGGAGTGAGGCCCACGCAAACACAGGGAGAATGTGCAAACCACACAGACAGTGACCCGGAGCCGGGGTCAAACCCGGGTCCTTGGTGCCATGAGGCAGCAGTGCTAAGCGCTATGCCACCCTGCTCAGCACCGGGTAAAGTGGGACTGAAAGAATGCCTTATTCCTCATTTTTACCCCTCGAAATAAAAGTGGCTATCAAATGGTGATTTACTGTACTGCATTTACAGATTCATTCAGGAACCTGTCACCCAACACTATCAATTGGAGTGAGTAACCAGCATACATACAGGATTTAACAGTTATTAATAAGTAGTGGGCGGTCTTCAAATTTCCTCCTCTAATTTGACACAACCGGGTTATCTACAATTAATGTTTCAATGGCGTGCTGTGGCTCCTGTCAAACAGCTAATGGAACCTGGCACTATACGAGGTGGGACTGGTTCTGCTTTCTAAGTCTCATCAGGTCCCTATGAATCAATTTGGTTGATTTAGCCAATGCAAAGCTATGAACTCGGCATTCTAGATTGGAGCAGTGTGGCGAATGCAAGCTTACAATGAGCTCCAGTGCAGACATTATTTGGGCTTAATCCAAGAACTTTCAGGTAAGAACATGAGGTATGGCACTCTTGAGGGTGAGGCAGGAAACTTAATCTGAAGATATTGGACCGACTGCCCGATTTACAGCTCCCCCATTTTATTTTCCATAAAGGCCTGACTGAAAATCACATTGGCATCCAGCAATATATTGATGATTTTCTCCTGCCCCTCTCCTTCCATAGCAGGGAAAAGCTATCCCATTGCTGAACTTTTTGGGAAACAAAGAATCATCCCGTGGCCAGGTACTAGATTGGTACTCCTTATGACCTAAGTTCGGAGCTGCACCTCCAACATCTCAAACTGGTCACCTTCATCTTGTCCCCCAACTCAGAGCTGCACCTCCAGGACCCCCACTGGTTACCCTCCCTCTCATCCCCAACTCAGAGCTGCACCTCCAGGACCCCCACTCTCCTTGTCCCCAACTCTGAGCTGAGGCTCCAAGATCTCACCCTCAGAGGGAGCTTTGGAGAGAATCCGTGCAGAAGCCATGACCCCTTCCCTCTCCAGGCTCCCCACACTTAAATTTTTTTTTAGAGTATCCAATTCAACTTTTCCAATTAAGGGCCAATTTAGCATGGCCAATCCACCTAACCTGCACATCTTCGGGTTGTGGGGGCGAAACCCACTCAAACACGGGGAGAATGTGCAAATTGCACATGGACAGTAAACCAGAGCCGGGATTGAACCTGGGACCTCAGCGCCGTGAGGCAGCAAGGCTAACCCACTGCGCCACAGTGCTGCCCCTTTCTAAGAGATTACTGACCTCTTGCTGAATTCTCTACAAGGAGCTGCGGTGTGAGGACATGTATTTGAATGTATTAAATTAATAAATTTGCAGTGCTTTGGTTAGAAGCCCACACCAAATGAAGAAACTGTTTCCACTTGATTTGCCAAATTAATGTCACATTAAACATTAACCCACAATTTTGAAATAAGGTTTTATTGAGCACAATATAAATATAACATGTTTTATGGCAAAGGTAATTATAACAATCTTTTGTAACTTGGAGTTTTTTTTAAATGTTTTTTTATTCCATTCTTAAAGTTACAAAGCCAATGCGCAGAGTGGATAGGGCAAAACCTTAATCCATCTTGCCCCAAAAAATAATTCAAATTGAAGCCAATTCATGGTCTCCAGAAGAGAGACATACAAGATCCAAGTTGACAAGAAAAGGCATTGCACCTCATCTTGGGCTTGACCTGACGCTTGATCTTAGCCAAAACGCCGAGAAGCGATGTCGAGTTTAAGAATTCCTTCATGGCTTAGCAGAGCAGAAAAGTAGGAACCCAACCTGGGGCGAATTAATAACTTCAGCGAGTGTGGGTATAGGCAAAGTGCAATTAACTTTCAGAAGGAGCAAACACATTAAGGTTCTTGTATGTATCCAGCAGTGACCCCTGCTGCTGGAATGTAAGTATGTGAGTGTTTGACAAGGGCAAGACTAAATTAATAGAATCATAAAATTGTGAAGCTCTGGAGGAGTCCATTCTGCCCTTCACACCTGTGCCAATGTTTTGTGAGAATTCCTAATTAGTCCCACACACTGCTCTCTAAATATAGCCCTGTGTATTTTAAAGTATTCTCTTGAAAGTTACTATTTATCTGTTATACTACCCTTCCAGACAGTGTATTCCACATCATAGCTACTTGTTCCAGAAAAAAATAAATTCTCATCTACCTTTTTCCAATTATCGTAATTTTGTGCCTCCCTGGTTACCACGGTAGCACAGTGGTTAGCATTGTGGCTTCACAGCGCCAGGGGTCCTCTGTTTGATTCCTGGCTGGGTCACTGTCGGTGCAGAGTCTGCACGTTTTCCCTGTGTCTGCATGGGTTTCTTCCGGATACTCCAGTTTCCTCCCACAAGTCCCAAAAGACACGCTTGTTAGGTATTTTGGGCATTCTGAATTCTCTGTGTATCTGAACTGGCGCCGGAGTGTGGCGATTAAGTCATTGCTGGATACATATAAGAACCTTAATGTGTTTGCTCCTTCTGAAAGTTAATTGCACTTTGCCTAGACCCACACTCGCTGGTGTTAGTAATTTGCCCCAGGTTGGGTTCCTACTTTTCTGCTCTGCTAAGCCATGAAGGGATTCTTAAACTCGACATCGCTTCTCAGCCGGGAATCGAAACCAGGTCCCTGGTGCTGTGAAGCAACAGTGCTAACCACTGTGCTACCGTGCTGCCCACTCAACATCTCTTCCCTAATTGCCCTTCAGAATGTGGTGGTGAGCTGCCACCTTGACCCGCTCCAGTCCAGGTGATATAGACACATGCACAGTGAAAATTGGCAGGTAGTGTTCGTGTCATCCAAATGCCAGATCATAACCATCTCAAGAGCTTTTAACCATCTCACATTGATGTTCAATGGCTCTACCATTGCTAAATCCTCCACCGTCAACATCTTGATGGTTACCATTGACCAGAAACGTAACTGGATAAGAGACACGGGTCCAAATCTTCCAATCAAGATCTGAACCCATATTTCGGACCCTGATTAGACAAAATAACCAATTACCTTCCTCCAATTTTTCTGTGCAATCTTCCAAAGGAGGATCCTTCTACTGGGCAGTGCAGCAACCCTCCGAGGGAGCAGTGGATAGAATGCACGCAGAAGCCATGCTCCCTTCTTATGGCACAAGCTGTGGTATTCTGGTAAGTAAAGAGTTTACATGTTCCAAAACTTCTTAGAAAAGGTACAGAGAGAAGGTAAGTGTGTACGGGTTGGGTATGGTAAATGGGTCTGGTAAGAGGATAGGATGGGAATATGGGATATGGTGGGTGAAGGGTAGAGTAGTTTAGGTAAAAAGTATGGTCGTAGGGTGGAAGGTAAGTGAGGTGACAGATGGTTAGGGTGGTAAGTGGGTAAGCAGGAAAGGATGATGGGATTGTAGGGAATTCTGTGAGTAGGTTGACAGGTGGTTGTGGTGGGTAGGATGTTAGGTGTGTGACTCAGTAGGTGGGTTGCGAGGCTGTTCGGGTCGGGAGAGGTTGTTACGTCAAGGGCAAGTCAGTTGGCTCCCAGGTGTTACGACATCCTGGGCGAGGACGTGGTCAATCTCAGCCCCCCGTAACCTGGAGAAAGAAGAGAAGGAGAGCAGGCACTCAACTCCTTCTACCTTCAGCATCCAGGACAAACACTGCTTTCCTTGGGTCGCTGGAAATCACCCCATTCGGGTAGGACCCAATCACCTGTTATGGGGCAGGATACGGCCATTTGACCAATTCATTTAAGACCAGCCAACCAATTGAACTGAGTCGCAGCCCATCTCTTGGGTGCCACAAAGTCTGAGTTCTCCTGTTCGAAACTAGCACCATCTACTATGTTGCAGCTTTTCGAATTCCTCATTCTCTCTGAGGCTTGGCTTAAAGACACATGTCCGTTAAACATCCATGGATCAAAATGGTAATAGCAAAAAAATAAAGAAAGGGGAAGTAAGGGAATCAACCATTCACAAACAGGAAGATATGGGAGTATGACTGTGATTACAAGAACTGGTCAGTGGCTGGGACTGTCATCTATAAGGCTGCACATTCAGATACTTCAGTAGTGAACCGCAAGGGATTTATTAACAAGTCATGTAGAATGGCAACATGTTTGAAGCTAATTCTAAAATACCCTGGGTAGGAGAAACTTCTCCCACTGGGGTGATTCCCCACTCTGAGTCCCGATTAGTCACCCAGACCAGGTGACCCTAACGCTGTTGTGTTGCCCTTAAAGGCACAATCACCACAAAGGCACAAGTCAGGAATATCCTCCAAGATGGCGCCGGAGTGTGGCGACTCTCTGCGAACTCTCCAAAACAGATCCTCTCTTATAACCGTACTCCCTATTATGTGTTCTCTTTTCTTCGATGTTCTAAATGATCTGTTTGAACTGCTCACAGAAATACTTTTCACTGTACCTTGGTACACGTGACAATAAACCAATCAAATCCAATACATGTGCAGACACCATCCAGGACAAAGACGCTTGCTTGATTGGCACCCCATCCTCCACCAGATTAAATATTCATTCTGTTCGCCATGATGCACCATGGTTGCTGCAGGTACCATCTACAAGATGCACTGCAGCAACTTGCCAAGCCTCATTTGTGATAGCACCTTTCAAACCCACAACATCCACTGGCCCTAGTAGAAAAAGGTAGCAAGAGTGTGGGAATGCTACCACCTCCAAAGTCCCCTCCAAGCTACACACTGACTTGAAAATATATTGTTGTTCCTTCATCAAAATCCAGAAACCCCCCACCTAATAGCAACGGTGGTGTATCTACACCACATGTCCTCAGTGGTTTACCATTGCCTTCCTCAGGGCATTTAGGGATGTGGAATAAATACTGACCATGCCAGCGATGCCCACATCTCATGAATGAATTTTTAAAATAATTTTCCTTTCCATAACTCAATATGGAGCTGTGTCTCGAGGGCAGACACACACACTCTGGCGTCGGGTCTCAATGTGGAGTTGCGTCAATAGGACAGATGGGGAAAATGCTGGAAAATCTCAGCAAGTCTGGCAGCATCTGTAGGGAGAGAAAAGAGCTAACGTTTCGAGTCCGATGACTCTTTGTCAAATCCGCAGTAATTTGCTTTTATCAATAGGACAGATACCCTCTCTGTCCCAAGTCTCAGTGTGGAGCTGCACCTCTGGGATAGACACACTCTCTGTCCCAGGTCTCAGTGTGGAGCTGCACCTCTGGGATAGACACACTCTCTGTCCCAGGTCTCAGTGTGGAGCTGCACCTCTGGGATGGACACGTTCTCTGTCCCAGGTCTCAGTGTGGAGCTGCACCTCTGGAATAGACATATTCTCTGTCCCAGGTCTCAGTGTGGAGCTGCACCTGTCGGGCAGAAACCCTCTCTGTCCCAGGTCTCAGTGTGGAGCTGCATCTCCAGGACAGACTCCCTCTCTGTCCCAGGTCTCAGTGTGGAGCTGCATCTCCAGGACAGACTCCCTCTCTGTCCCAGGTCTCAGCGTGGAGCTGCATCTCCAGGACAGACTCCCTCTCTGTCCCAGGTCTCAGTGTGGAGCTGCATCTCCAGGACAGACTCCCTCTCTGTCCCAGGTCTGAGTGTGGAGCTGCATCTCCAGGACAGACTCCCTCTCTGTCCCAGGTCACAGTGTGGAGCTGTATCTCCAGGACAGACTCCCTCTCTGTCCCAGGTCTCAGTGTGGAGCTGCATCTCCAGGACAGACTCCCTCTCTGTCCCAGGTCTCAGTGTGGAGCTGCATCTCCAGGACAGACTCCCTCTCTGTCCCAGGTCTCAATGTGAAGCTGTATCTCCAAGTTGTGTCAGGAAACAAAATGATAATTTGAGGTTTTTTTCCTGTTAGCTTTAATATAACCTGCATATTATTACTTGCGAACTTTATAAAAAAGAGACAACTAAAGCTTAAGTTATTCTGATTCATTATTTAATCATCCAAAATGATAGCCAGAAAGAGTAGTTTCTCTGGTTATAGCAGAGAACCATAACTTTTAGTGATCAGTTTCATTTTTTTCTGCTTATAACTCAAATATTTGAATCACTCTTAACAATATTCAGTCAGAAGATGGTTCATCTTAACTAATATGTATGGTTACAGAACTGATGGCAATAAGTACACTCTTACAAGATGATTATAGATTATTGATTGAAAGCTTTTTTCTCACTTAGTGTATTAAATATATTAAGAAAGCTGCCAATGTTATGTTGATTGTTTTTTTTAAGGCAGGGTTAATGGATTTCTGATTAAGATAAGGCTAGAAGTTGAGATCTGGGTGATTAAATATTCCAGGAACATCATTGTCTCAATAGTCTAGGGACCATATTATCTGCCAAATGCAATTGTTTAAGTTTTACAATATAAATTGTAATCTCAGGATATTATTAATATCCATTATCTTTGGGAAATCAGATAGATATTTCACAAGAGGCTTATTTGCTTCGGAATGTTGCGTAGGATTACCAGATTTGCAGGGGATTAAAGACACTGGGGAGCTACAGTTGAAAGCAGCAGGGTCAACGGGAAGAATGGATTTGATTTTGTGTGTTTCCAGAACCTAAAAACAGTATTTTTGGCGTGTTTTTCAATGTTTAATTATTGATTAGGGGTCAGCACTGTGGCGCAGTGAGTTAGCCCAGCTGCCTCACGGCGCCGAGGTCCCAGGTTCGATCCCAGCTCTGGGTCACTGTCCGTGTGGAGTTTGCACATTCTCCCCATGCTTGCGTGTGTTTCGCCCCCACAACCCAATGATGTGCAGACTAGGTGGATTGGCCACGCTAAATTGCTCCTTAATTGGAAAAAATAAATAAATAATTGATTTGTAGACAGTCTGGGACGAGTGCACATTTGCCAGTTCACAGAATCACAGATGCATTATGGTGCAGAAGGAGGCCATTCAGCCCATCGAGTCTGCACTGGACGAGAGTTTGCACCAGTTAACCCCAATACTACTGTACTCGGCTGCAAAGTTTAACCTTGCTATCAGCTAGTCGTACGTGAGCTCATGTGTGTCCCCGATTGAGGAGAGGGACAGGAAGTTAGGGAGGGATTTCCATTAGGGTGGAGCCTTGATGGCTGATGGCACAGACACCAACTGTGAGGCAGAGAAGCAAGGAGCCAGAGTTGGATGAATGTAGAATCCCGTTGTGGGAATGATTGTAGGGTTGGAAGGTTTACAGAGATAAGGAATGTTTAAAATAGGTAGTATTGGGCGACCAGGGGTTACTGTGAGAAACAAGGGGCGGGATTCTCTGTTGCCCGACGCCAAAATTGGGAACAGTGATTGGGCGGAGATTGGCTCCCGATGCCGAAATTGCAGCAGGTACCGGTTTGACAGTATCAGTAATATCATTATTGGGTCCACTCGATGGGATTGCTCCGCCTCCGATGGGCCGAGTTCCCGATGGCGTGGGCCACGTGTGGTCTCAGCGGTCATGATCCTGGCGTGGCGGCTGCAGAGAGAGAGAGAGGGCATGCGGATAGTGTCCAGTATTGCCATACTCCGCCAAGAGCCGTGCCGCTGGCCGGGTGGCTTCTGCCAGGGCTGGGGGTAGTGGGGGCTGGCCAGTAGGTGAGGGTTGGGGTGGACGGATACGCGATCCAGCACAACTGGCTTTTCCGGGGGGATCGGAGCGTGTGTGGGTGGGATGTAGGTGTACGCGCGGCTGCAGCTTGTCAGCCCTGCACATGTCCAGCACGGACCCAGCAATTCACCCGCCATTTTCCGTGCGTTCCACGAGTGCTTCACGTGGTGCCGGTGCTAGGCTGTCACCGGTAGCAGAATCGGTACGGGTGTGGCACCGATTTTTCCATCGTGAAAGACCACGGATCCTCCGTTGCTGTCAGTACTTAGATGCAGGAACGGAGAATCCAGCCCAAGGACTTAACTGTGAATGACTTGTCCTAGTCTGGAAAGAGCCAGGATACTAAAGACCATCCCTGTATTCAATGTTGGCTGTAGGCATTCCTGAAATGGATGTTGCAGCTTTCTAACTACTATCAGAGCCTGAGGAGAAGGAGTTTAGCAACTACTTCTAGATAGTCATTCCATGGATCTATGTAACTGATGGAACTGTGTGGGAATCTGACAGTTTACCTTTCATGTCATTCAATACCTGGAAGATCTCCTTTTCTCCTCTTTTTTGTCATTCTCCTTAATTAAACCACAACAACCAGCTCACTGATGCGCAGTCTGGTTCCTGCAAGGAATTCACAGCTCCAAATGTCTTTGCAACCTTGGTCCAAACAGACAAAAGAGGTGAACTCGGGGATGTCATGATTGGCAGACATGCAGAGAATGATAATTCCCGTACCAGCCTCCCCGGACAGGCGCCGGAATGTGGCGACTAGGGGCTTTTCACAGTAACTTCATTGAAGTCTACTCGTGACAATAAGCGATTTTCATTTCATTTTTTCATTTTTCATGAACACAGAGAAATGGACATGACCAATGAGCAGGCAGGACACTCAGGGGTGGTATCTCACTATAAAAGGCACGAGGCACTCACACTCCGCCTCTTTCCACTGATGAACATCTACAGAGTGAGTCAGGGTGTACGTACAGTATCACGCCACCAGCACGTGGCTAAGAGCTAGTCTGGTTCAGTCAGACAGAGAAAGCACATTTAGGTTAGCAGAGTGTCGAACTCATAGAGAACTGTGCTAACTGTGCTACCGGTTCAATAAATAAGATTGAACTAACTTCAAGGTCTGGAGTATATTTTGGTTAAAGCTGCATCCAGTTGCAGCCTGGGTTATCCCAGAGTACATAACACAACAGGGGGTGAGGTGGAAGTGACTTTCCTTGGCATTGAGGAACTGTGGCAATAAGGAGCCCTACCAAAAGTGAAGCCAATAGAAGTTATGGGTAAGCTTTCCCAGTTTCCATATTTAGCACAAAGGAAGATGGTTGTGGTTGTTGGAGTCCAATCATCTTAGCCCCAGGACATCACTGCAGGGTATTTGCCTTTCCAGAAAAATACCCGAGGCCCAGTCACCATCAGCTGCTTCATCAGTTATCGTCTCTCAGAAGTGAGGATGGTCGTTGATGATTTCAGTGTTCAGTATCATTCGCAACTCCTGACGCAATCCGTGTCCATATGCAGCGAAAACTGGACAACATTTAGGGCTGGTTTAGCTCAGTGCGCTAAACAGCTGGCTTGTAATGCAGAACAATGCCAGCAGCGCGGGTTCAATTCCTGTACCGGCCTCCCCGAACAGGCGCTGGAATATGGCGACTAGGGGCTTTTCACAGTAACTTAATTGAAGCCTACTTGTGACAATAAGCGATTATTATAATTATTATAATATTTAGGCTTGGATTAATAAGTGCAAAAATATTTACACCACATAGTGCCAGGTAATGGCGATCTCCAACAAGAGAGAATCTTCTATAGTGTAGAGGGACTTTAGAAGGGTTTCACAGGTCGGTACAACATCGAGGGCCGAAGGGCCTGTACTGCGCTGTAATGTTCTATGTTCTATGTTCTATGTTCTCCCCTTGACATTCAACCGCATTACAATTGTTAGATTCCCCACCATTAAAATGCTGGGAGTTACCAGAAACCTAACTGGACTAGCCATATAAAGAGCAGGTCAGAGGCATTTTTACATTCTAAGGCAAACAATTCCCCACGATGGGGATGTTGCATTTATTTAGGGAGGCTTTCAGAGTGTCCTTGTAGCATTTCCTCTGTCCGCCCAGTGATCATTTGCCTTTGCGGAGCTCGGTGTAGAGCACTTGTTTCGGGAGTCTTGTGTCGGGTATGTGGACAATGTGGCCCGCCCATCGCAACTGGTAGACCAGGGCCTCAATACTGGGGATATTTGCCTGGGAGAGAAGGGTCATGTTGGTATGCCTGTCCTGCCAGTGGATTTGCAGGATTTTGCAGAGGCAGCGTTGGTGATATCTGTCCAGGGATTTGAGGTGTGTGCATGTCCATGTTTCTGATACGTATAGGAGGGCGGGGATCACAGCTGCTCTGTAGACCATGATTTTAGTGCTGGATTTGAGATCTCGGTCTGCGATCACCCTGTTCCTCAGGAGCCCGAGGACTGCATTGGCACAATTGAGTCGATGCTTGATAGAAGGACAAGGGCAGCAGATGGATGGGAACACCTGCAGATCCCCTCCTCGTCACCCAGCATCCTGACTTGAATATATATTTGGGTTCCTTTACTGTCGCCAGGCCAAAATCCCGAAACTTACTCCAAACAGCATTGTGTCCCTACACAGGAGCGACAGCATAGTGGGTGCCTGCACAGGAGCGACTGCATTGCGGGTGCCTGCACAGGAGCGACTGTATTGTGGGTGCCTGCACAGGGGCGACTGCATTGCGGGTGCCTGCACAGGAGCGACTGCATTGTGGGTGTCTGCACAGGAGCGACTGCATTGCGGGTGCCTGCACAGGAGCGACTGCATTGTGGGTGTCTGCACAGGAGCGACTGCATTGTGGGTGTCTGCACAGGAGCGATTGTATTGTGGGTGTCTGCACAGGAGCGACTGCATAGTGGGTGCCTGCACAGGAGCGACTGCATTGTGGGTGGCTGCACAGGAGCGACTGTATTGTGGGTGCCTGCACAGGAGCGACTGCATTGTGGGTGTCTGCACAGGAGCGACTGTATTGTGGGTGTCTGCACAGGAGCGACTGCATAGTGGGTGCCTGCACAGGAGCGACTGCATTGTGGGTGTCTGCACAGGAGCGACTGTATTGTGGGTGTCTGCACAGGAGCGACTGCATTGTGGGTGCCTGCACAGGAGCGACTGCATAGTGGGTGCCTGCACAGGGGCGACTGCATTGTGGGTGCCTGCACAGGAGCGACTGCATTGTGGGTGCCTGCACAGGAGCGACTGCATAGTGGGTGCCTGCACAGGGGCGACTGCATTGTGGGTGGCTGCACAGGAGCGACTGCATTGTGGGTGCCTGCACAGGAGCGACTACATTGTGGGTGCCTGCACAGGAGCGACTGCATTGTGGGTGCCTGCACAGTGGCGACTGCATTGTGGGTGCCTGCACAGGAGCGACTGCATTGTGGGTGCCTGCACAGGAGCGACTGTATTGTGGGTGCCTGCACAGGAGCGACTGTATTGTGGGTGCCTGCACAGGAGCGACTGCATTGTGGGTGCCTGCACAGGGCGACTGCATTGTGAGTGCCTGCACAGGAGCGACTGCATTAAGGTTGCCTGCACAGGTGCAACTGCATTGAGGGTCCCTGCACAGGAGCGACTGCAGCGGTTAAAGAAGGTGACTCTCTACCACCGGCTCAGGAAATTTGCATGTTCCCCAGTGGTAGGAATAATCCTAGAACATAGAACATAGAACAGTACAGCACAGAACAGGCCCTTCGGCCCTCAATGTTGTGCCGAACTCTACTCAAACCCACGTATCCACCCTATACCCGTAACCCAACACCCCCCCCCCCCCCCAACCTTTACTTTTTTTAGGACACTACGGGCAATTTAGCATGGCCAATCCACCTAACCCACACATCTTTGGACTGTGGGAGGAAACCGGAGCACCCGGAGGAAACCCACGCACACACGGGGAGGAAGTGCAGACTCCGCACAGACAGTGACCCAGCCGGGAATCGATCCTGGGACCCTGGAACTGTGAAGCATTTATGCTAACCACCATGCTACCGTGTTGCCCCTAGAACAGGGATGATGATATCCCTCCTCCCAGAACGAAAATCAGTAATCGTATTTCCCCATTTTGCTGAATTTTTCCTTCTTGCTGCTATAACATGTAGGAAGCTTAATAACGCAATAGATATTCAGGATAAACAGAAATTATGAATTTGTCAAACTGCCAACAGCAAAAGCCTCTTGGCCAACAGGGAGTTCCTGGCTGTGGTGTTCTTTATGTTCCATTTTAGCACCCTCTGCTGTCGCTTACACGCAGTTTCAGCCCTTCCCCATGACATGCCGATCTGAATCATTCTTCAGAGTAATGATAGCATTCTGCACTTGCTCCTTTGTGGGGAGCTTTGCTCTGTGTAATCCTTCTTATTGATTCATTCTTGGGACATGGGCTTTGCTGGTAATCAGGCATTTATTGCCCATACTTCGCGAATTGGTGCTGAGCTGGCTTTGCAAACTGTTGCATTCCATGCAGTGATGACATTATGTGTGGGAGTTTGCTCTGCCATTTCAGAGAACAGTTAATAATTAACCGCATTGCTGTGGTCAGCAGTCAACAAAGGAGACAGGCCAGGTAAGGACAGCAGATTTCCTTCCTTATAGAGCATCAGTGAGGCAGTTGTTTTTTTTACAACAATAGCTTAATTGTCACTATTACAGATACTGGCCGGGATTCTCTGTTCCCCGTCACTGGGATCAGAATCCCGATCGGTTGGAGACTGCAGCGTCACCCGAAAAATGGGCTAGACACCAGCCCTGTTGCCATTATCAGCTGCCCCCATGCCAGCCGCAGCACGCTACCCGCACCGTGCCAGCAGGATCCTGCAAAAAGCCGATTTAAATACATATAATTTGGGCAGCACGGTGGCGCAGTGGTTATCATTGCTGCCTATGGCGCTGAGGACCCGGGTTCGAATCCCGGCCCTGGGTCACTGTCCGTGTGGAGTTTGCACATTCTCTCCGTGTTTGCGTGGGTTTCGCCCCCACAACCCAAAGATGTGCAGGGTAGGTGGATTGGCCACGCCCTTAATTGGAAAAAATAATTGGAAACTCTGAATTTTAAAAAAAAATAAATACATATAATTGTGATTAATGGGCTGGAATTCCGATTTTCCACCCCTCACAACTGGGAGTCACCCCGGCGTCATTTGGTGCGAGTCATTACAAAAGGGTCCCAGGTGCCATGACATTTGACGGGGAGCAAGGGAGTGAGAAAACGCTTCTCTTTATTCTGGCTTGTTGTGGGGTGGTGTTTGCCTGGAGCACTGCAAGTAGCAGGGAGCAACTCATTGTGAAAGGTGTGAACTCCCCCCCACCCCCACCCCAGGTTCGGGGTGCCCTGGCTGAACCTCCCATTGCTCTCGAAAAGCATTTCAACCCGCACTGTGGAGTAATTTACATGCTCCTGACTGTTGGGACTATCCTGAAAAAGCTCTGAGATGTTCTGGTCATGTCCAGCCCACCCATCTGGACACCCTTGTGTCTCAGCAGTATAATCAAGGGGCTGGGCGTGGCCATGATCAAACACCAGGCCACCAGGCGTTGGCACTCTTCATTGCCCTCCTTAAATGCCCAGCTCCACATCAGAGGAAGCAAAGCTGATCCCAAACCAAGGACCCATGCACCGGTGCCACTGGAACCCTCCCTGGCACATTGCCACACTCAGAGTCACTGCCTCATGCGTGAGACTGTCAGCGAATCCACTCTAAGATCACTCAATGTCTCCTGGCCCTGCCGGTCTGCCACGCCCCATTGTTCCCATCCACCCCGGACCCAGCCAGGAAACCTGCCCAGCTTCCTATCACAACCTCTGTATTAAACCCTGGCTCCACATCACGCCAGGGTAAGCTCCCAAAGAACGTACGCTTCCCTCGGTTACCCCCATCTGTAGGACCTGCCTGCACACCAGTCTCTTAGCTTACACCTGCTGGCCATCACTGTATAAGCGTCTCCACCACACAACCTGCTGCCACCGTTCCGGCGGGAATGCACAAGGCTCACCCAATGAGGACACCCACAGTAGACCCCACAGGGAGAATCAGGACCCCTCAGACCTCCCAAGAAAAGAGATCCTTGTCAATCACAGCCCAGTGAGGGAAATGAATGAATGGCTTGTAGCTGAAGGATCTGAGGCGTTTAAACACAGGTCACTGCTTTCTCTTTCCAGGAATTACCACATGGTGCTTCCTGTGTTTGAGCCAGCAGGTGTAAGCCCAGGTCAGTGTTTCAACAGTATTTTTTTTCCACTGCCTGAGAATATGGTGCCCAGCCCGCTAAGTGGGAGCCGGAGCACTGGAAATGGTCGGCGATCCTGATTTTTCCCTGACACCTTTTCCATCGCATTGGGAACCCTGCTACCGGCTAAGGGCGGCGGAGAATTTTGCCAAATATCTAACTCCGTGATAATGATAACAAATCACATTCCGCCTGGGTGATGTGATGGGACTGGTGGTGGGATGGGGGGGTGGATGCAGGGAGCGTTGGGAGATGGTGAACGGATTAGGCTCATTCACTGGGGATACTGTCATACTAGCTAGTTTCGCAGAGCGGACCATAGCCTGCCACCCTCTAGTGAGGGTGTATGCATGTGGGACGTTCATGTGTCCGAGCCACCCTGAGAGCCCCCCCCCCGAGAAACCCCCCCTCCCCCCCCACTCCCCCCACCCGGCCACTGCCCAACAGCCAGCCCATTCTTCCCACCCATAGATCAGAGGTTAGAGGCTGATCACACTGGTGGAGAAAAGTGTTTAATGATGCGTGTATCCTTTTCCCCCTGACTATCTAAGCTTTACTACACCCATGCCAACTTAAGTGTCCGTTGTCTTTATTATCTTTTGTGCTCTACCGCTCCTTCTAGGTATTGCCTCAGACAGCAGCACATCAGGAGTGGAGGCAGCTTGTCCTGCCCTTTGCCATGTGATGCCCTTGGTGGCCATCCAGGGAGGGCCAGGGTCTGGGTGGGCCCAGCAACTTTCAGGAGTCACAGTTGATGATGTGCCATCCTGTTCTGCCCGCTGCTCTGCAGATGCGCCACTTATAGATGGGGGCAATTCGGAAGGGGTAAAGTGTTCCAGCGCTCTCATATGCATGGGCCCCATCCCTTTCTCCTCCTTGGTGTGCTCGCTGGCCCCCAGAATGCTCCTTGGGACTGAAAGGAAGCCTGGGTGACCTTCGGAGTCCTCACCGTCCCCTGACCCTGCCAGTCCTGGAGGCCCATCCCTATTTGGACCACGATGTCGATGTCCTAAGCCAGGAAGCTCTGTGGCTGCGACATGTCCGTCAGTGAGTAGGCCATGTCCCTCATAGCCTCGGGCATGTCCCTCTGTGACTGGCTACGGTCAGTCAGCACCCGGCCAATTTTCTCAATCCCTCAGCCATGACCCTTTGCGAATGGGCCAAGCTCTGGAATGTCATAGCAATTTCCATCTATGCCTGGGAGATGTCCACCTGTGGCAGGGCCCTCCTGTCCTGCACTTCAACCAAGGACAGCACACCCAAGCCTTGGAAATACTGACGCATGGCTCTGTCCTCTTGCCCTAGGCCTTCCACAGCGGATGCCACCCCTTCTGTGTTGGTCTGGGTGTCACGCATTATCGCCACCATCTCCTGCGCCTGAAGGTGAGTGAACTCCTCCAGCTATACCTGCAGGTGCTGGAAAGTTGCTGCCACCCCGTCCTGTAGATTCTGGCTCTGAATCTGCAAGTGGTAGGATCATCTTTTCCAAAAGCGTGACATCCATCGTAGGGGCAGCTGTTCTCTGGGATTCGGCAGCCCTCTGACTGACTGCTCCCTCGGGAGTCCCTTCCTCCACCTGATGTGCTGCAGCATGTGTGTGGTGCTCACCAGATGGTGAGCCAGGAGCCTAATCACTAAGATTGAAAGTGAAATGAAATGAAAATCGCTTATTGTCACGAGTAGGCTTCAAATGAAGTTACTGTGAAAAGCCCCCTAGTCGCCACATTCCGGCGCCTGTTCGGGGAGGCTGTTACGGGATTACCCATTGAGGTAATAGTCTGTGCGATGGTGAAAGCAGTGCCGAGATGTCGGATGGCCTGACCTGGTCTGATAGGGACCCTGGAAGACAAAAGACCTGAGTTCAGCTCTTGGGAAAGACAGGTCTTTGGGAGATGATAGACTCACTTAAGATAGGGAGCTATGAGTTGCACTAGATTCTCACTTCCTTGCCACATGGGCAGCATGGTGGCCAGTGGTTAGCATTGCAGTCTCATGGCGCCGAGGTCCCAGGTTCGAACCCGGCCTGGGTCACTGTGTGGAGTTTGCACATTCTCCCCGTGTTTGCGTGGGTCTCATCCCCACAACCCAAAAGGATGTGCAGGGTAGGTGAATTGGCCACGCTAAATTGCCCCTTAATTGGAAAAAATGAATTGGGTACTCGAAAACTTCCTTGCCACATGCCAAACTCCATATCAGCCACTGCCCGCTACCTCGGCCACTCCCGTTAGATCCATGGCCCTTTCCTCAAAGGTGGTGTGGACCTGAATATCAGGGATTCCCTGCCTGCCTTCTGCAGTTCCATCTATTATGGCCAGCCTTATCCTTGGGGACACATAAAGGACAAAGTGAAGCGCAGGCAGGCCATTTCTACAGAGGGGTTTCTAGCTGTTGGCATGAGTGGGCAAGACACCTGGCCAAAGAGGCCAGGATATCTGTTGAGGGTTTCAGGAGGGTAGGTTCTGAGGGACATGTTAGCAGGTGGGGTGTTACTGATATCTAGGCGATTGGGGGCAGATGTGAAGGATCAAGCATGGGGGTGATGCCAGGGGCACACAGGTGGTTACTCACCCGAATTCCTTGAAGGAGGTCGTTCATCTTCTTATGGCATTGCATGTTGGTCCGCATGGTGAGGCAGCCAACACACTGCCTCTGCCATCTCCTCCCAGGCTTTGGTAATCACCACTGCTGCTGTCTCTGCCCCAACCGAGGGAAGAGGGTCTCTCTCCTCTCTTCTACGGTGTACAGCATCCTGGTGATCTCTTCATCCATGAACCTGGGAGGAGGTCTTTTCCCAGCCATCCTGTTGGCTGCTATGAGAGTGTGGGCCATGTGGGGCGCTTAAAAGCTGCTCCAGCTTGTCAGCCTGACAACGCTAAACCTGACTCCAGCGAATCAGATGCCAGGGTTTCCGGGACTTGGGCGGGATGCATGTGGCCAGCGTGCTGGGACATTTACATCGAGTGAATCGCTCCTCTGCGCCACTCCAGCGTCAGCGCAATTCTCCGATAGTGGGAGCGTTGAGACTCGTGAATGGAGAATCCAGCCACTATCTTTGGGCGAAATTCTCCGCCCCCCACGACGGGTGGGAGAATAGCGGGAGGGCCTTCCCGACATTTTTGCCGCCCTCCCGCTATTCTCCCGCCCCCCCGCCGAAGTCCCGACCCGAATCGCTGCCGCCGTTTTTTTACGGCCGGCAGCGATTCTCAGCTGTTAGATGGGCCGAAGTCCCAGCCCTTTCCGCCGTTTTTACGAACGGCAAACACACCTGGTCTTGCCGTTCGTAAAAACGGCGTCACAAACTCGCTATTAATAACCATGGCACCGATTATTGGTACGGCCGTGCCAAGAGTGCCATGGGCCCGCGATCGGTGGGCACCGAGCGCGGGCAGCGGGCCCGATGCCCGCGCACTACTTGTCCTTCCGCCGCCCCGCATGATCCATTCGCGGGGCGGCTGAGGGGCAACCCGGCCCGCGCATGCGCGGGTTTCGCGCAAAAACGCGATGACGTCACCCGCGCATGCGTGGGTTTGAGTCTTCCAAACTGCGCATGCGCGGCTGACGTCATATGACGCGTCAGCCGGCGCTAACTCCGGCAAGCGGGCTTAACGATTTTCGTTAAGCCCGTCTTGCCGGAGCCTACGGCGTCGGGCTGCTAGCCCCGACCGGGGACCAGAATCGGTCCCCCGTCGGGAAGGGGCGCGCTGCCGTAAAACCCGCCCTCGTTTTACGCCAGGTTTACGATTTCTCCCGTTTTGGGAGAATCTCGCCCTTTATGTTTCACATTTTGTTTGAAATGCTCTTTTATTTTTACATTGAGTTAAGTCACAAACTACCATTGTGGGATTGGAACTTACATCTCCTGATTGTCAGTTCAGATTCAGGAATACTACTCCAGTGACAAAATCAGTACGCTACTGTGTCCGTTATTATATAGTATTTGTTTCCAGCTGATTACCAGCTTTGGCAGAAACTTGGAAACCAGTGGCATAGAATTGGGGAAATAGAAACAAGCTGGATCCAAATCATGGAATATTTCCCTCCCCTCTACTGCGAGGGTTCGAACAGTTAAAAACTCTGTAATTAAAGAATATTTGTAGGCCTCATCGAATCTTTCAGGAATGTTTTAGAAGAGGGCGGCATGGTGGCGCAGTGGCTAGCACTGCTGCCTCATGGTGCCGAGGACCCAGGTTTGATCCTGGTCTTGGGTCACTGCTGGGTGGAGTTTGCACATTCTCCCCGTGTCTGCGTGGGTCTCACACCCACAACCCAAAAGATGTCCAGGGTAGTTGAATTGGCCATGCTAAATTGCCCCTTAATTGGAAAAAAAATAATTGGGTTCTCTAAATTTATAAAAAGAAACACAATAGAAACCGGCTCTAGTGTTCTGTGTCTGATCATATGTGTTAGTTTACTATTGATGCTCACTGTGCTTGATTAAGCAAGACTGGGTGTGGACTCAGGAAAAAGTAAACAAAGCAGTTGATGGAGCTGGAAGGCAGAGCTGAACAGAAACTAGTGTCAACTCAAAATAGATTCAATATATAAAATGCACAATACCAGCTAAAGTGCCACAAGCAAAAGGAATGGAATAGTCATCACGCTCAGCTAAAGTGAGATGGATGACCTGAAGTCAGAAATCCCACTAATATCCAGAATAGTCCAGTGATGGTCTTCAGTGAAAGTTCCCAGCTATTGTGCTCAGGTTTTTAAAAAAATTAAAGGTATGCCACAAAATAAAAACTACTAATATACTTATTAATGGGTTTGTTTCCTCTAGGATCCTAATGTGCAGGTTAGGTGGATTGGCCATGCTAAATTGCCCTTAGTGTCCAAAATTGCCCTTAGTGTTGGGTCGGGTTGCTGGGTTATAGGGATAGGGTGGAAGTGTGGGCTTGGGTAGGGTGCTCTTTCCAAGAGCCGGTACAGACTCGATGGGCCGAGTGGCCTCCTTCTGCACTGTAAATTCTATGAATATAGGATTGCTATCTCTCCTTTTTAACTCTCCTGTTCATGGTTTTGCTACAATGCTAATTGATCACCTTTTCTCATCTCCTCTCAAATCAACCATGTTTGTTGAATTTAGTGGGTGGTTTTACAATGAGATGCCCTTCTTGCCACTACCACTCACCACTTATACAGGCTGGGACCAGCACCAATACACATTAGCTTCTTGAGACAAGTGACTGAGTTCTTCCCGAGTCAGCAAGCCTATGTTCTACTCAAACCCAGGCAGTCTGCCTTAGAGGCAGGGGCACTGCTGCTTCAGCCACGGGACTAGGGTTGCCAATTCTGACTGATCATATTCCTGATGGTTTCATCACATGATTCCCTATTTCCAACTGCTCTGCCCCATTCTCCCGTCATTGGTTCCCCAAATCTCATAGACAAATGTAATTAAAGGACAGCACCCATAACTGTTACCATCTGGAAGGAATAAGACAGCAGATGCAGGGGAGGCTACTGTTGTACCTTTAACACGATAGCATTGTGATTAGCACAATTGCTTCACAGCTCCAGGGTCCCAGGTTTGATTCCGGCTTGGGTCACTGTCTGTGCGGAGTCTGCACATCCTCCCCGTGTGTGCGTGGGTTTCCTCCGGGTGCTCTGGTTTCCTCCCACAGTCCAAAGATATGCAGGTTAGGTGGATTGGCCTTGATAAATTGCCCTTTGTGTCCAAAATTGCCCTTAGTGTTGGGTGGGGTCACTAGGTTATGGGGATAGGGTGGAGGTGTTGACCTTGGGTAGGGTGCTCTTTCCAAGAGCCGGTGCAGACTCGATGGGCCGAATGGCCTCCTTCTCCACTGTAAATTCTATGATAATCCATGAAACACCTCTGATACGTTCGCCAAGTTTACTTATTCAAAGTTTAACTCAGATGTCTTTATTTATAAAGAATAAAGAATAAATGAATAAAGGACAAAACGGGCTCACAGTTTAATGCAATTTTATTCACAATTCTATTACTCAGGGGCACTGTGGTTAGTCCTGCTGCCTCACGGAGCCGAGGTCCCAGGTTCGATCCCGGCTCTGAGTCACTGTCCGTTTGGAGTTTGCACACTCTCCCCATGATTGCGTAGGTTTCTCTCCCACAAACCAAAGATGTGCAGGCTAGGTGGATTGGCCACGCTAAATTGTCCCTGAATTGAAAAAAAGGAATTGGGTATTCTCAATTTATAAAAGAAAAAAAAATTCTATTGCTCAGGAAAATATGAAAAATTGCTCAGTCTCACAGCTGGATTTTGGGTTTTACCCACACTTTGTAAAGGAGGCTGGCAGGCTTTGATCACTCGGTGTTGATGTCTTCTCTGGATTCGAAACCCAGGGCCCTTTCTTCTTGCGATTGTTGTGCCTGGGCAACTCCCAGCTTCTCTCTCAAGGTTTGTTTGATGCTGTTTTCTTATACTGGGAAGCTTGGTTTAAGTCATATGTATACGCCCACCACCGGCCATTGTCCTCGCCAGACCCCACTGCTTAACAGGAAATACAGGATACTCCTGTTTATCGATGGTGATACTAGTTACTATTTTCACTTAATTGCCATTTAATCAATTGGATCTTGAGAGCAATTATATCCCAGCATGGTAGTTTTAGAGAAGTTAAATCATCAGACATGGGCAGCACGGTGGCCTAGTGGTTAGCACAACCGCCTCACGGCGCTGAGGTCCCAGGTTCGATCCCGGCTCTGGGTCACTGTCCGTGTGGAGTTTGCACATTCTCCCCGTGTCTGCGTGGGTTTCGCCCCCACAACCTAAAAATGTGCAGAGTAGGTGGATTGGCCACGCTAAATTGCCCCTTAATTGGAAAAAATAATTGGGTAATTAAATTTATTTTAAAAAAAATTATCAGACATTGCAATAGGCGTTGAAGGTAAGTGTAACACTTCACAAACTTTAACAGTGAAATCTGAATGAGTTAACCATTTCCACAAAAGAAAAATGTTCCTGTTGTGACAGAGCAATCTTGGAATTCTTGGAGCCTCTAGAATCGTTGTCGGTGACTTTTGTGATACATCTGTATTTAAACAAAAGCAAAAGCACCCGGCCTGGAACCAAATGAGTTAATTTGGTTTAGATGTATCTGTCAATTTAAAATAAAATGAAAATTTGGTTTATAACTCCCAATTGATTTAAAAACTCAGTTTTGCAGAATCTAACACGTAAAAAAAACCCAAGGAAATTCACAAATTCCTTAGTACGCACACACACCCTCATTCATCCACGGAGACCTCCATTCAAACAAAAGCAATTCAAAGCATTACTTTCATTCAATCTCAACAAACTGAAAAATAATTAGAATTTTCAAAGAAAGTAAATGAGGCAGATTAGGACAGTCGTCTTCATTCAAAACTGTAATTCAAACTCAAAGAAAAGGTAAATTCTCTCACAAATATATAGAGTAAGTTTAAACTCTTCTGTTTGAATAATTGCACAGACGCTCCCATCAACCTCTTTTAAAACTCAAATTTCCACACGGACTTTTTCTAAAACTCATATTTTCACAATGACATCTTCGAAAACTCATATTTCACAATTACTTCCTCAAAAACTTATATTTCAACAATGACTTCCTCGAAAAACTCATATTTCCCCACTAGCTTCTTCTAAGACTCACATTCCCCCTTCCCCCATTGACACAAAGGATCCCTCGAGGAGCCTTTTGTCATTGGCCACCTTCCACAAGTTGGTTTGAATATCCTTTACTTCTTCCATGACTTTTAGGGATCCCGGTCCCGTTTGCTAATATTCTGTAGTACCCACTTGGGTCACTTCTTACTCTGGGCAGTCTACCATTTTTCTACTCTGTATAGTCTCTCTCTCTCCCTAAGATTTGTTCAGGTGTGTGGGAATCCTCAGGGTTAGGGGTCTGGTTTTCACTAAATTCCCTCCAAGATTTTACCCAACTCCCTTGACCACCCAAGATCTAAATACGTAATTTGTTCGCCTCGTGTTACAGACACGGTTGATGGCTCAATTTTACTGGTCGAAATCTGTATTAGTCCCTCACTCGCTGGGTTGAAGGTGCGACTTCGGAGCAAAGTATCGCTTCTTATCGAAGGACCATCTAGGGTGCCAAAATGTTGTACCTTTAAAACCTCTGATACGTTCAACCAATTTTCTTACTCAAAGTTTAACCCAGGTGTCTTTGTTTACGAGATGAACAAAGGACAAAACAGGCTCACAGTTTAACGCAATTTTATTCACAATTCTATTACTCAGGAAAATATGACTCAGCCTCACATCTGAGCTTTAGGTTTTACCCGCACTTTGTAAAGGAGGCTGGCAGGCTTCGATCACTCGATGTTGATGTCTTCTCTGCATTCGAAACCCAGGGCCCTTTCTTCTTGCGATGGTTGTGCCTGGGCAACTCCCAGCTTCTCTCTCAATGTTTGTTTGATGCTGCTTTGGTCAGGAGCAGGGTACCGTAACATTGGATTTCCTACCCTTCTCTGCTAATTACACCCCCCCCAGAGGTTAGTGGCCTTTTCAACTCTGTCATTGAAGTCGCCAAGAAGGGTCATCTTGTTATCCGTTGGAAACCGGACCAAGGATTATTTGAGACTGAAGTAAAATTCCTCTTTGGAGTTGGAAATATATCACCATTCCTTCACTGTCGCTGGGTCAAAATTCTGAAACTCTTGGGCAGCACGGTGCCGCAGTGGTTAGCATTGCTGCTCAAGGCACCGACAACCCAGGTTCGATCCCGGCTCTGGGTCACTGTCCGTGTGGAGTTTGCACATTCTCCCTGTGTTTGCGTGGGTTTCACCCCACAACCCAAAGATGTGCAGGATAGGTTCATTGGCCACACTAAATTGACCCTTAATTGGAAAAAATGAATTGGGTACTCTAAATTTATATATTTTTTAAATTCTGAAACTCTTTCCCTAACAGCACTGTGGGTGTGCCTG
This sequence comes from Scyliorhinus canicula, assembly GCF_902713615.1. Taxonomy (NCBI): domain Eukaryota; kingdom Metazoa; phylum Chordata; class Chondrichthyes; order Carcharhiniformes; family Scyliorhinidae; genus Scyliorhinus; species Scyliorhinus canicula. The sequence goes on along the minus strand of NC_052165.1, from coordinate 35,074,282 downwards.
CACCATGTTGACTGCAGTGATTCAACAAGGCAGCTCACCACCACCTGCTCCAGGATAATTAGGCCTAGCCAGAAATGCCCACATCCCATGAATCAACTAGTAAAAATGGAGGTGAGCAATGTTTATCAATAATCATGCTCATGGAATTCCTACAGTGCAGAAGGTGGCCATTCATCCCATCCAGACTACACTGACCCTCTGAAAGTGTACCCTACCTAGGCTCACTCCCTGCCCTTTTCCCCACCATTCATTTTTAAAAAGCTACTTTATTCGAAACAGACAAAATGTCAACAAAATAAACAGCCCATAAAAGCATATTTAACAGTTTGTACAGTTTTCCCCTTTTAATCCCACCCCTCCCCCGCAATGAACAACCCCTCAAATAAAGCCATGAACGGCCTCCAACCACTTCAAAAACCTCTTCTAATCCCCTTAGAGTGAACTTAATCTTCTTCAGCCGGAGAAAGTTGTACAAATCCCCCAGCCAGGCCGCCAGCCTTGGTGGAGAATCCGAACTCCAATTCAAAAGGCTCCTTCGCCGGTCAATCAGAGAGATGAAGGCGACAACGTCGGCCCCCTTCCCCGCCAGCGGCTCCGGCTCCTCCAAAACCCTAAAGATTGCTACCAAAGGGTGTCGTGAACTCAGCCCCCACTATCCTGGATAACATCACGAACACCGCCGCCCAAAAGCTCTCCAGCTTCTCGCAACCCCAGAACATGTGAGCATGATTCACCAGCCCCGCCCACAATTCTCACGCCCATCTGTCACCCCTTGGAAAAACCCACTTACCCTTGTCCGACTCATGAGTACCCTGTGCACCAACTTGAACTGAATCAAGCCCGGGGCTGCACGGTGGCGCAGTGGTTAGCACTGTTGCCTCACAGCACCAAGCAACCAGGTTCGATCCTGGCCCCGGGTCATTGTCCATGTGGAGCTTACACATTCTTCCTGTGTCTGCATGGGATTTGCCCCCACAACCCAAAGATGTGCAGGGTAGGTGGATTGACCACGCTAAATTGTCCATTAATTGGAAAACAATTATTGGGTACTCTAAATATATTTTTTTAAATGAACTGAATCTAGCTCATCCTTGCGCAGGAGGAGGTTCACCAGCTGCATCACATCGCCCCACCTAACCTTTGGACACTGAGGGGCAATTTAACATGGCCAATCCATCTGCACATCTTTGGGCTGTGGGAGGAAACAGGAGCAGCCGGAGGAAACACATGCAGACACGGGGAGAACATGTAAACTTCACACAGTCACCCAAGGTTGGAATCGAACCTGGGTCTCTGGCGCTGAGAAACAGTAGTGCTAACTACTGTGCTACCGTGCTGCCCCATAGAGTCATTATGGCAGAAAAGCAGACCATTCAGCCCATTAAGTCCATGCTGGTTCCCTGTAGAGCAATTTAATATGTCCAATTTTTCCAACTATCCCCATCATGACTCTGCAAGTTTACTTCTCTCAACTGCTCATTCAATTTCCTTTTAAAATCATTGGTCATCTCTGCTTCCACTGTCACATCCTCTTTTACCATTTAAAGCCTCCTTGGAATATTTCTGCTTTAATTATACTTTGATCAAACATTCTCCCTGCAACTCTTTTCCCCCCTTTTGCCAGATTGCTTTTCTCAGTACCTGTGAGTATCCTGAGATTCTTTCTTAATGTGAGGGGCATATTGGAGGTGTAATTTGCAGAGCGCATGCAATAGACTCAAAGGGCGCGATTCTCCGCTCCCCACGCTGGTTGGGAGAATCGCAGGAGGTCCGCTCTGGCACCCCCCGCGATTCTCCCAACCCCCCCAAAATGGCGTGTCGCGTTTTGCGACACGCCGTTCGGAGAATCGGCGTTCGCCGTTTTTCCCGGCGACCAGCGACTCTCCAGCCCGGATGGGCCGAGCGGCCTGATGACCCCGACGGGTTCACGCCGGCGTCAACCACACCTGGTCGCTGCCGGCGTGAACAGCGCGTGACAGCTAAGTGTGGGGCCTGTGGGGGGCGGAGAGGGGATCGAGCACCACGGGCGTGCTCAGGAGAACATCTGTAAACGATGGACTCTTTCCCCTCCGCCGCCCCGCAAGATCAAGCCGCCACGTCTTGCGGGGCAGCGGAGGGGAAGACGGCAACCGCGCATGCGCGGGTTGGAGCCGGCCAACCTGCACATGCGCGGCTGACGTCACTTAGGCGCTGCCAGCCGCATCATTCTCGGCGTGCCGCTTTGACGCAAGCATCAAGGCCCGGCGGGCGAGTTTCCCACAAAGCCGGGGGGGGGGGGGGGGGGGGGGGGGGGATAGGGGGCGAGGAGCGGCCACTCCGGGTTTCACTCCGGCGTCGGCCGTTGCGGAGAATTTCGCCCAAAGGCTTTTAGTTGTTCATTCAGGAAACACACTGAGGCAAGCCGCTGATAATATTCTCACACCAGTTGTTTCAATTTGAAGTGAATAAGGGTAGCACGGTGAGGCAGTGGGTTAGCCCTGATACCTCATGGCGCCGAGGTCCCCAATTCATTTTTTCCATTTAAGGGGGTAATTTAGCTTGGCCAATCCACCGAGCCTGCACATCTTTGTGCTGTGGGGGCGAAACCCACGCAAACACGGGGAGAATGTGCAAACTCCGCACGGACAGTGACCCAGAGCCGGGATCGAACCTGGGACCTCAGCACCGTGAGGCAGCAATGCTAACCACTGCGCCACCATGCTGCCCTCCAAAATGTGGGTTGACAGTCCGGGTTAGAAATCTAAGATCAGGACATTTTTAGTCTGGGTCCATGTCATAACTGCTAACTTAACCCTTGGTTACTCCACTTGAGAAAGGTACTGAGCCAGTATGGCCTGGAATAATCATGCATTTGTTTTGAACCTAGCAAACCTGGTGCCCTTGGCAACCTGGTCTGTGGAGAATAACATTAGCCAGCATCATTACATGCCAGTTATATCTAGTCATCCGTATGTGTGTGAAACAGGAGTAAACAATCAAAAGAAGTGCTAGGGTAGATAGAGATAAACTTCTTCCAGGAGGCCACAGTTTTAAAATTAGAACTGGGTCATTTACAAATATGAAATCATGAAAGATTTTTTCACACCCAAAGCCTAGTGGGAATCGAGAACTCACTCCCCCCCCCCCCCCCCCCCCCCCCCTAGAAGGTGGTGGATGATGAGGGCAATTGGCGATTTCAAGACTAGGATCGATAGATTTTTATGAGGAGAGCAGTCTGGGGTCTGGAGCAAAGGTACCAGGTTGTGGTATGGATCAACCATGGTCGAACTGACTGGCAAAACAGGATGATAGGCCGATTCTTGTTCGTATGACCAGATTCAGCTGCAAAGTCTGTAATTTTTGAATAATTAGGATCTGCCCTGAAGAACGGACGATTGATGAATATGATAGAGGGGATTAATATTTTTGGACTCTATGCCAGTCTGGGACATTGCCTTCATTGGGTGGGTGATGAATAAAACTTAGAAAGATAATGGTGTGGCATAGTGGCGCAGTGGTTAGCACTGCTGCCTCACAGCGCTGAGGACCCGGGTTCAATCCCACCCCCAGGTCACTGTCCATGTGGAGTTTGCACATTCTCCCCGTGTCTGTGCGGGTCCACGCCCCAAAAACCCAAAATGATATGCAGGGCAGGAGAACTGGCCATCGTAAATTGCCCCTTAATTGAAAAAAAAATTAATTGGGTACTCTAAATTTATATTAAAAATAAGAAAGACAATGGCTCATTCATCCAACATCCCGTATCCTTTAATTAAATGTGTTTATTGTGGATTAACGATGTATGCATAACAGCAAGGACTTCAATTCTGGAACTGGGTGTGACTGAGGAATACAAATCCTCCAGTTTCTCTTTACATTTTCAATCACTTTTGGCAGTGTCAAATGTATGTGAAATTTATTTTGACTCTGGTTATGGGAGCTTGCCATGTGTAAATTGGCTTCTGTGTTTGTCCACATTTTAGCAGTGACTACAATTTAAATAGTCTTTTTCAAAAAAATTTTAATGGCCTGTGGGTGTGCACAGGCAAGACCAGCATTTTTTATCTATCCTGAATTGCCCTTGAACTGAGTGTCTTGCTAGGCCATTCCAGAGGGTAGTTGAGAGCTAACCAAAGAGTGCTTTAGAACATAAAAACAGCACGGCAGCACGGTAGCACAAGTGGATAGCACTGTGGCTTCACAGTGCCAGGGTCCCAGGTTCGATTCCCCGCTGGGTCACTGTCTGTGCGGAGTCTGCACGTTCCCCCCGTGTCTGCGTGGGTTGCCTCCGGGTGCTCCAGTTTCCTCCAACAGTCAAAGACGGGCAGGTTAGGTGGATTGGCCATGCTAAATTGCCCTTAGTGTCCAAAAAGGTTAGGAGAGGTTATTGGGTTACGGGGATAGGGTGGAAGTGAGGGCTTAAATGGGTTGGTGCAGACTTGATGGGCCGAATGGTCTCCTTCTGCTCTGTATATTCTGTGTTCTATGTTCTAAAATGCTGGAAAAGCTCAGATCTGGCAGCATCGGTGGGGGAAGAAACAAAGTTAACGATTGTAGTCTAATATGACTCTTCATCGGAAGTTCAGAGAAGTAGAAATGTAATGGATTTTATATTGTTGAAAATGGGGAAGGGGAGGGTAGAGCAAGATAGAAGTACAAGGGATAGATTGTAGGCGGGATTATGTTGTGGAATACAAGACAAAGAGAATGGTGATGACAGTGTTAAAGACTATTCCATCATTACCACTCCCTGTGTCTTGTGTTCCATATCAGCTCTTCCATCTAGTTTCTCCTGACGACCAACCCATCCCAACCAGGTTACTGCCTCCGAGTCTGGCAGCACCTTGATTTAATTTTTTTTTTCAGATCTCTTCATGATCTCATCCCTCCCTCCCCCTTCAGCCCTCAGAGATCTCTGCGCTCCTTCAACTCTGGCCCCTTGCACATCCCAAATTTCCTTTGCTCCCTTATTGGTGGTCAGGCCTTCAGCTGCCTTGGCCCTTAGCTCTGGCATCCCCTCTCTATACCTCTCCACCTCTCTCCCTTTCTTTCGGACATTCCTTGAAACCATTAAAAAAAAAATGTAGTGTGCCCGATTCATTTTTTTCAATTAAGGGACAATTTAGCGTGGCCAATCAACCTAGCCTGCACATCTTTGGGTTGTGGGAGCGAAACTCACACAAACACGGGGAGAATGTGCAAACTCCAGACGGACAGTGACCCAGAGCCGGGATCGAACCTGGGTCCTCGCCGCTGTGAGGCAGCTGTGCTAACCCACTGTGCTACTGTCCTGCCCAAAACCTATCTTTTTAACCAAGCTTTTGGGGCACCTGACATTTCCTGAGGTATCTGGGTATCAAATCTATTTTATATCGTTACTGTGAAGAAACGCAGGATGTTTTGTTAAAGCCACTTGATAAATGCAAGTTGCTGTTCACTTCAGATATCCACTGTTCTTGCAATGTATTGTAAGAGGCAGAACCTCCACCCAGAGTGTGAATGCCAGGGAATTTGTGTTTCTAGTTCCACCCTCAATGCGTGGCAGCTGGCACACACATTGAGTGATGAGGCATTCCAACCTTTCCAGGGGAGAATGTCGGCATTACTTGTGGGACTTGAGCCTGGCGAAGAGTCTGAACCAGAGAAGAAACTGTCAAAGTTTCCTCGTACATCTGGCAGGCAGGTACCAGTGAAGCTTCACAACATCACAGGGGAGATGGTGGCACAGTGGTAATTTCACTGGACCCAAAACCCGGGGCTAACACCGAGCGGACACAGGTTCGAATCCCACCACAGCAGCTGGCGAATTTAAATTCCACTAATAAATCTGGAATGTAAAGCTCGTCTCAGCAATGAGGATCTGATTCACTAATATCCTTACCTGGTTTGGTCTACAGGTGACTCCAGAAGATGATTAACTCTTGACTGCCCTAGCAAGCCACTTGGGGTTAGGGTTGGACAGCCAATGCTGGCCTTGCCAGTGACACTAACATCCCATGAAAGAATAAAGAAGTGACCTCCCTGCCCACTGATCCCATGGACTGTCTCTTACTGTCCTCTCGTTAATATTCAGCACATCATTCCCTTGTGGCAAAAGAATAAAATAACTTTGTTCATTTATTTATTTTTATAAATTCCAATTGAGAGCACTCAATTCACTTTATCCAATTAGTGTGGCCAATCCACCTACCCTGCACATCTTTAGGTTGTGAGGGCGAGACCCACGCAAACACGGGGAGAATGTGCAAACTCCACATGGACAGTGACCCAGGGCCTGGACCTCGGCGCCGTGAGGCAGCAATGCTAACCACTGCGCCACTGTGGTGCCGAACTTCCATTTATGTAGTATCTTTGTTGACCACTGGACATCCCAAAGTATTTTACAGCCATTGAAGTACTTTTTGAAATCATAGAATTTACAGTGCAGAAGGAGGCTATTCGGCACCAGCTCTTGGAAAGAGCACCCTACCCAAGGTCAACACCCCCACCCTATCCCCATAACCCAGTAACCCCACTCAACACTAAGGGCAATTTTGGACACTAAGGGCAATTTATCATGGCCAATCCACCTAACCTGCACATCTTTGGACTGTGGGAGGAAACCGGAGCACCTGGAGGAAACCCACGCACACACGGGGAGGATGTGCAGACTCCGCACAGACAGTGACCCAAGCCGGAATCGAACCTGGGACCCTGGAGCTGTGAAGCCATTGTGCTGTCCACAATGCTACTGTGCTGCCCCGTATTCACTGTTGCAAGCAGGAAATCAGCAGCCAATTTTGCACACTGCAAACACGCACAAGAGAAATGAGACAATAGATACTCTGCTCACGTGACTTTGATTGAGGGATAAATATTGCCCAGAGCACTGGGGATAACTCCCCAGTAGTTCTTCTTAATAGCACCTTCGGATCTTTTACATCCGCCAGATGGAGCCCCAGGTAAACATCTCTACAAAATGTGGGACCTCCGACGGTGTAGCATTCCGTTCGACACTGGAGTGTCAGCCTTCAATTTTTGCACTTAAGTCCCAGGGTGGGACATGAAATGGTTATGGTTTGGAGGCGAGAGAGCGACCAACTGAGTCATGGCCGACAGCGAAACACTTGAATATATGAGATATATACTCAGGGACTCATTCAGAACACAGTAGTCTCAGTGTTCACACATGCAGAAGTGATTGTGTTTGCTTGCTGGAATTCACTGTGGATTTTTGCACTGTCACCGTGACTCTGGCAGTCCGCCTAACCCTTCAGGGAGCAGCTGTTGACATGTTTGACCTTACTGGTGCACCCAGTATTGAGGAAGTAAAGGAGCTGTGCAGTTGGAATCGACCCACAAACTAGCAAGACCTTTCAAAACTGGCAAGTAATCCTCCAAAACTTTAATGTCTACATTGTAAAACCTGCTTAATTTTAGATGGTTTTGTGTGCTTTGTGCATTATTGAACAACATTTGTATTTATAAATCCCTTTCAGAGCAATTTGAGACATCCCATGGTCATGCAAAGTGCTTTTCTCGCCCTCTTTTCTCTGTTTTTCTCTCCTCCCTCTTCTTTCTCTCTTTTTCTTTATCTTTCTTTCTCTATTTTTTCTTTCCTTCTCCCTCTCTTTTTCTTTTTCTTTCTCCTTTTCTCATTTCCTGTCTCTCTTTTTCTTTCTCTTTCTACCTCTTTTTTTCTCTTCCTTTCTCTCTCAGTTTGTATTTTTCTCTCTCCTGCCCCTATTTCTTCCCTCCTTTCATTCATCCTTTCTTTCAGACCCACCGATTGGCGGGCCGGCCTCTCCGAAGGACGCACTCCTTTCCTCCGACGCCCCGCAAGATCATTCCTCCATTTCTTGCGCCCGCGGGGAGGACGGCAACCGAGCATGCGCGGGTTGGCGCCGGCTAGCCTAAGTATGCGCAGGTGACGTCACTTACGCGGCGCTGGCGAGGAGCGGCCTCCGACACCGGAATGAAACACTCCGGTTTTCACTCCGGCGTCGGCACTTAGGGCGCGATTCTCCACTCTCCACGCCGGGTGGGAGAATCGCGGGAGGGCCGGGCGACTCACGACACGCCGCCCTGGCACCCCACGCGATTCTCCCACCCCCCGCTCGGAGAATCGGCCCTCGCCGTTTTTCACGGCGACCGGCGATTCTCCAGCCCGTATGGGCCGAGCAGCCTGACGTTCCTGACCGGTTCACGACGGCGGCAACCACACCTGGTCGCTGCCGTCGTGAACATGGCGCCAAAGTTTCATTTGTGGCTTGTGGGGGGCGGAGAGGGGAGTGAGAGCACCACGGCCGTGCTCGGGAGGGGACTGGCCCGCGATCCTTGCCCACCGATCATCGGGCCGGCGTCTCCAAGAGACGCACTCTTTCCCCTCCGCTGCCCCGCAAGATCAAGCCGCCACGTCTTGCGGGACAGCGGAGGGGAAGACGGCAACCGCGCATGCGCGGGTTGGAGCCGGCAGCCGTCGTGACATCAGCCGCGCATGCGCGGGTTGGAGCCGGCCAACCTGCGCATGCGCGGCGGACGTCACTTAGGCGCCGCCGTCGCGTCATTCTTGGCGCGCCGCCTTGACGCAAGCTTCAAGGTCCGGCGGCCGAGATTTACGGAGCGCCGCTCCTAGCCCCCTGGGCGGGGGTGAATAGGGTGCGAGGAGCGGCCTCCGAGGCCATCGTGAAACTCGGCCGAGTTCACGATGGCCTTCCCGATGCCGCGCGGGAGCGGAGAATTCCGCCCTCAGTCTCCCGTTGGGAGAATCCCGCCCCAGATACAGATGAAGACAAAACAATGAGATTACAATTATTTTTTTTCTTTTAAATTTAGAGTACACAATTATGTTTTCCAATTAAGGGGCAATTTAGTGTGGCGAATCCACCTAACCTGCACATCTTTGGGTTGTGGGTGTGAAAACTCGAATTCTTGGGCGTTCATAAGGCGTTCCATTGCCTTCATTGCCATTTCTAACACTATTTCTGGTGTTTCTACCGAATTTGGAACAGGGAGTGATAAAGTGGTGATGTAAACACGGGTACGGCTTACGCTATTTTCCGGCCTACAAAACTCCCGACAGTTTTACGCGACAAAATCTCTCAGGTTTACCTTGTATCCTTGTTAGTACGCATGCAAATAACACACTTCCGAATTTTAGTGGTTTGATCAGTATTGGTCTTATGCTTGTGGTTTTTCTTTTTCCAATTGGATTCTAATTCAAATTTGGGTTCTCTCGGAGTGACAAAGCCACTTCTAGGTTGAGTCCTACCAGAGTCACAAGTAATGTTGCTCTGTTTACTTGCTATAAATATGGCGGTCAGTATGGTCGCCTTTCTGAATCCTAATTATGTTTATGCCTTAGAGTCGCCAGGTATCTCTCGATTCAAACCCAAATGCTGATCAAAGAGCCAATACACCAGTTAGTTAGTTCAGTTAATACTATTTATTGACACACACAGTAAGATCTACACATGCACAAAGTACTACAAACTAAACTATCTCTAACGCTAATGCCTATACTTAGCTTCGGGTGCCCACTCAGTCAGAGAAACAATGGCCGTTGTTCGGATCTGAGATTGTTGGGTTCGAAGAGGTACAGGAGAACAGCTGAGGTCGTCTGTCTGGTAGCAAGCGTTGATCTTGACCGTTGATGCTGGTGGACGGTCTCTCCGCTTTGAGAGCCAAGTCCAAGAGAGTGAATCTCTCTCGTGGGGGTTCCTTCTTATACTTGGAGGGGCTTTGTGCGCTTTTAGGCGGGCCTTAAACTTGGCCCTAATCAATTGGGCCGCTCCTCGATCATTGCTATCGATCTTGACCAATAAAGGGGTGGGTGCCCTGATGGCTGGGTGTGTCTTAGGTGGCCGTTGGCCTTGCTTTGTTTGTGTCTTTCTGGCGCTGCAATAGTATCAGTTACTTGAGTGTCATTCCTTTGTTCCTGGAGATGGGCCATCAATATGCTAATTGACCCAGAGTTTCGATTCCATCTGGTAACTGTTTCCCGAATATACATTCAGGCACTGTGCCTGCTTGTTTTCCTAACATTGTCCACAGTTCCCTACATTCTTTGCGAGTGTCCATTTTGTATTCTGGAAGTGGCCATCCCAGATGGCGACAGAACCTGAAGTTGAAGAAAGTTGGAGGGAGTCTTTCTTCCACTTTCAAGGAATTGCTGTTCATTACTTCAGCTGCTTGGATCACTTGCAATGGGTTTGATGGCCTTTGGTGGAACTCTGTCTGTAGACCAGCTTCTGGTGTTTTTAAAAGCAAACAGAAAATATGGCTGCCTCATCATGTGACTTGTACAATTTCAAAGTTCTTTTCTATGTAACGTGGGTGGTTATGTCAATTGTACATCCTGTTGTGAATTTAAATCCTTGAGAGTTTGAGACAGCCAGTGACTTAGCATTTTAAAGACCCATTTGATCGATAATATCCTTTTGAATTAGTTTCAGGAAAGACATTGCTTCAGCATCAGACTGGGTGGTTCGTTTTGTTCCCTCTTGAGACAGGGAAGTGGTTTCAATCCACAAGAGAAGTCTAGTGATCATGAATGACCATACTTTTGTGGTCAGTTTCTAAAATTTAAAAAATTGCCTCAATTTCAGAATATACTGGGAAACGACAAAAGGTAGTCTCAGTAATGATGACCATGAAACCATCATCAATTGTCAGAAAACCCCCTTCGTTCATTCATGTTCTTTAGGGAAGGAAATCTGCCATCCTTACCAGATCTGGTCTACATTTGACTCCAGACCGACAGCAGTATGGTGGACTTTTAGTTGCTCTCAAGGGCAATTTGTTGTGGGCAACAAATTATGGCTTTGCCAGCGATACCCACATTCCATGAATGGATTTTTAAGAAACGAGGACATGTGAAGAGGTAAGTTTTAAGGAGAGTCTGAGAGATTTAGCAAGGGAATTCTCACGTCCTCACTGACAGATCCTGATGTCAGGCTCTAAATCCGCGGTGATTTCTGCAGCAGAATCACTGGAAAACAAACATATTTCTATCATACAGTTAAAAGAGTATAAAGCTCAAATTCCAAGTTACATGCACACCTGCAAAACACAGAATAAAGATGGCCTTCAAGATCGAACTTATACGGTTGGCTAGTTAGCAAGGATGGGATTCTTCCTCAGCCGATGCTGGAATCGCGTAATGCGATTGGGCGGAGAATCGGGTTTGACGGCAAAATCGTGGCCAGTGCCAGCTTTGTGCCAAATCGCAATTCTCCGGTGCCCCGACAGCGGCTTCAATGCATTTCAGAACACACGTACAGTAAATGCTGTTGGTATATCATTAGCAGGCCTGACCCAGTATTCTCCAGGGCCTCCGTGATTCTCTGCCTCCACTGGGGCAAATTCCCAACGGCGAGGTTCACTTGAGCTTTTAATAATCGTGAAACAGGCTATGCCTGGGTAGGTCGCACGTTCGGCAGCTCCCGCCGTGAATGGACTTTTGGGCCCTTTTAAGGAGCCCCAGCGGCACTTGGTTGACGATTCCCGGTGTGGGAAGACGGCAGTGAGGTTCCCCCAGCACTGTATGGAGTGGACCAGGAGCGGCGCGGTCAGAAAAGGGACATTAGAGAAGAGAGGAGAACGGGCGCAAAAAAGCAAGATGACGGCCGGCGGAGACCAGGCAGCGTGGGCTCAATGGTCGCGGCAGCAGCAAGAGTTTCTACAAAGCTGCTTTGCGGAATTTAAGGCAGAGATGTTGGCCCCTATGAAGGCGTCGATCGAAAGGCTGGTAGAGACCCAGAGGATGCAGGGGGCAGTGATTAAAGAGGTGCAGCAGAAGGCCTCTGATAACGAGGACGAGATCCTGTGCCTGGTGGTGAAAGTGGAGGCGCACGAGGCGCTCCATAAAACGTGGCAGGAGAAATTCGAGGATCTGGAGAACAGGTCGAGGAGGAAGAATTTGCAGATTCTGGGTCTCCCCTAAGGTGTGGCTCATAGACATAAACCGCAAATATGGCAGGGTTCTTGGGAGTCCGTGAACTGGTGCAAATGATGACTGGCACCGCACTGCTGCATGCATCACCCTGGACCCCAAGTTCCCATGATTGAGGGGGGGGGTTGGGGGTGGACACACCTTTGTAGAAGGACCTCCGCCGCCGGACAGCAACAAGGCGTGTCGGGTCGCCAGGCGAGGAAGTGAAAGGCGTGTTGCAGCAACCCGCATGCGGCCAGGGCCTTGACCACAATTCAGAGATGATACCATTCGCCAGGCTATCTGAGGAATTCTGCTGACCTCATGCAAACTCAATCTTTTCACAAATTGCCAGTAATCTCAACAGTTAAATCTTATCCAGCCCCGAGCCAATCCGAGTGGGGGAAGAAAGTAGCTCACAGGTCAGTCATCTGTGGAAGGTAAGTGATGAGGAGCGGGAGGCTCCTCCTCGTGGTTGCGACATCAGGTTGCAGGAGGGTATAGGCTGCTGCCGCCTCACTGTATTTCGTCAGTGGAAAGAGGTTCAGGAAGCGGTGAACAGACTAACAAAGGAGGGCGATTGGGCCAAATGTGCTGACTGGGAAGCAGCAGAGAGAAAGAGAGGCGCAAAACTCTGCAGGTAGGAGCCACTCTTCTAAAAAAGAATCCAGGCTTTTGTGTTCAGGAATTGCTTGGTACTGATCTCTAGAATATTGTTAAAATGTGTGTGGGGGTTTTTTTTTGCATTACCTTCTCCGGGAAAATGAATGGACAAGCCCTTTTTCCGAATGTTAACAAAAGCACAGCGGGCGATTGGGGAAAATGCCCGCGGGATTCCGAATCTCAATGTGTTTGTCTCTGCTCACGGTCTGAGCGGGAAGGCGGGTAGCGAACTTCCTTCCACATTGGGTAGAGAACAAGGGGCAGAGAGCATTTTATCTCCAATCCTCACTGACCTAAGCAGGCTGTTTCTGTGACCCGAGAGGCATTAATGAGCTCTACTACATCTTCCGGGTTTAGCTGCTTTATTCTCTTCAGACCTCTTACTTCAAAATCTCTCTTTTTTAAAAAGAGAGACAATCCTGCCCACTTGCTGTTAAACGTGCTCCCATCCTTTCAGCGTCGCAAACATAAAACTGATATTAGAATTGGGGGTTATAAAGAAATAGTTTCAGACAGTGGATGTTGTTTGGCGCAGGTTCGTGTGGAATTACACAATGTAAAAGGGGAGCTGGTGGTGTCTCACTCTTGAGAAATCGTCACTGAGGATGACTCAGCAAAACCCTAGCTGCAAAGGCTGGAAGTGTTCACAAAGTAGACACTTGGGAGGGTGGCTGGAGCCCCCAACTCCACTTGACAAGTGGGGGAACCCAAAGAACAGACCGTAGTGGTTCAAGAAGGCAGCTCCCCACCACTTCTCCAGGGCAATGGGGGATTTTGAGCAAGAAATGCTTCCCAAGCTGGCGTAGGAGCATTAAATGTTGGGGGATAATGACTTTTTTTTGAGGGGGGGGAAGAAATTAAAATGTAAATGTTACTACTGTCCCAGAGGACCACATGCTGCTCTCTCCCTGAGAGCTGACTACTGTTGATTTAACCTGAGGGGTCACCACACCTTGGACAAGGGGGAACGGTTGAAGTGGTGGCACGGTAACACAGTGGTTTGCACTGTTGCTTCACAGGTCCAGGATCGCAGGGTCGATTCCCGGCTTGGGTCACTATCTGTGTGGAGTCTGCACATTCTCCCCCTGTCTATGTGGGTTTACTCTGGTTTCCTCCCACAGTCCAAAGATGTGCAGGCTAGGTGGATTGGTCATGATAAATTGCCCTTCGTGTCCAAAAAGGTTAGGTTGGGCTATGGGGATAGGGTGGAGTTGCTGGCTTGAGTAGGGTGCTCTTTCCAAGGGCTGGTGCAGGCTCGATGGGCTGAATGGTGTCCTTCAGCACTGTTAATTCTATGATTCATGAGTACCCTCAGCCAGTACAGGAATTAAACCCACTCTGTTGGCATTGCTCTGCATCATGAACCAGCTGTCTGGTGCCAGCTGAGTTAACCAACCCCCAGTGTAAAGTAAAAGGTTAATGTCAGCTTGCATGTGAGGAAGAAAGAGATCAGGTTTGCTTGCTGCAAATAAGTGAGGGGTTTGAGAAACTATTTTGGGAGAAAGACTAACTCTCTCAATCCCATCTTTCTGCTCTTTCTAACCACACTCCCAAAAGACCAGAACCTGACCACACAGCAAATAACCGGTGACTCCTCTACACAACCTGTGGGAGAATTTTTTTTAATGGCCTCAGTGTTACAGCCATTCTGTCTGTGCATGTTCTCTGCAAGAGCAATTTAGGTGGTTTCCCTTGCCCTCCCTATCCCTGTAACCCTGCAATTCTATTATCCCTTCAGGTGCTCATCCAATTCCTTTTGAAAATTACACTTTAATCTGCTTCCTCCACACACTCGGTCACTTTGTTTCAATGGGGACCAGTATTACACCCAGCCTCCAGCTGGGTGTAATACTGGTTTCACACGCTGCTCCCAACGAGTAAAATTGGACAGGGTGTAAAATTGTGTACACCTGATCCCAATGAACTGGGTTAAAATTGCCCCCAATGAATTTAGATCCAGTTTTTGTCTTGCATACAAAGTAGAACTTTAAGAATAATCTTTAATTGTCACAAGTGTGAAGTTACTGTGAAAAGCCCCGAGTCGCCACATTCTGGCGCCTGTTCTGGTAAGGTGGTCCGGGAATTGAACCTGAGCTGTTGGCCTTGTTCTACATTACAAACCAGCTGTCTTAATGGAGAAAAACAAATAACACCAGCACACGTTTTGCATCTTTCTCACCAACCCCTGCCCTGACTTTAATGGGATGATCATAGGAAGGGATGTAAGAACGGGATGCTTGACTTGCTGTCACTCATTCTGCACATTTGACACTGCCCTCCTGCACCATTGAAGAGGCAATTTTGTTGCCATCTCTGTAGAGAGACCAAAGTTATAATATAATTCACGGCTGGAAAGATTTGAAACTCCCTGACAAATGGATGTTTTTGTTTTAAATTGCTCAGAAAAGTGTCATAAACATGTGATCAGAAGTGAGATCACTATAAAGCTGCCGAGAAAAGGAGGGAGAAGTGTGAAAAGAAGCAGAAGCAGTGGTGCTTAAGCCCTTGCCACTGGATACCATTAGGCTGTCTCTCCTGTCGACCAGTCACCTAGTTTATTTCTCTGGTAACCCTCCGTTGGGTGGAGACAATGTATTTGGTTTTGTTGCTATATCTGTCAGGCGCATTTGAATCCGATGGCCTCCTAGAGGTTGGGTTAATAAACCTGTAGGGAGAGAAGAGCTAACGTTTCGAGACCCTTTGTCAAAGCTCCGACAAAGCTTTGACAAAGGGTCATCTGGACTCGAAACGTTAGCTCTGTTCTCTCTCTACAGATGCTGCCAGGCTTGCTGGGATTTTCCAGTATTTTCTCTTTTTTTTGTTTCAGATTTCAGCAAGCGCAATAATTTGCTTTTTATCCAGGGTTTAATAAACCTGTTTATTGTTTTGCACCCTGTCTCTGTTTTGTTTGTTTTATCTCTGTAATATCTCTCTGGATTCCTATCTTATCATCCTGCTTTCTTGATAGGGGTGGGGGTGGGGGGGAACTTATCGATTGACTTCCTTTAAAAATTATGGCTGCAGGGGTTAATGCCCTCAGAATTGCCTGTAGGCAACCTTTTTTTGAAAGTTTGGTATCGCTAGGTGCTCTTCTTAAATACACTCCCAGTAGTGAAGTCTATTCCAATGATTCTTTCCACCCCAGCCATATCAGGACAAGTCTCCTGGAATTATGAGATGTCTCATCACTGTTTTCCTCCTGCATCTGGATATGGTGGATCACAAAGCCATGCAACTTCTGTCTGCTGACCACACAGGAACATTTATCAGTGATAATGCTTTCAGCAGGGAAACCTGTAATCTGATGTCAAAGATGGCTTCTTCTGCTCTCTTTCCCATGACAAATGAGAATCATATTGGCCATTAATCCAGCTACTAATGGTAATTAACCTCTCGCAGCTTCCTTCCATTTTGAAAGTAAATGGACAGTTCATGGCACAAATTGTTTACAACCTGACACCTACTACAGCACCTTTCTAGGATTTTGGGAGACTCCTCTATTTATGTGGCTGGCATTTTCTCAAGTGTTAATACTATTTTAGGTTGCAACAATTAAACTTTGTTAAAAGGGACAAAGAGAGCAGCCCATCAAACGGACACTTGTGTTGAAACGTTGCACCATTTTCCAGTCGAACAATTTGAGCCTCCCTTTGATCCCTAACAATTAAACCGTCCCGACTTGCTGTGGGTTAGCTGTAAAACCAGTCCAATAACCCCTTTCACTTACCCTAAATTTAAAACTTTAATACCAAAATAATCTTCAAACTTCAATAATGAAAAGCGTTCCACAGTCATTTGACTACTATTTAATGTCAAGATGAAGC
This sequence comes from Scyliorhinus canicula, assembly GCF_902713615.1. Classification (NCBI taxonomy): domain Eukaryota; kingdom Metazoa; phylum Chordata; class Chondrichthyes; order Carcharhiniformes; family Scyliorhinidae; genus Scyliorhinus; species Scyliorhinus canicula. Next base: position 35,057,905 of record NC_052165.1, on the reverse strand, counting down.
ATCTTCCCAGGCGATGATGCTTATAACCTCAAATAAAATTATTGCTGTTGCAAAATTTCCATTAGAATCCTGCTGCTTCATTGAACAGGATTAGAGTAACATGATAGCCTGGGAAACCATCACCTGCCAGAGCAGGGCACGTGGGAGCATTTCTCACCCAGCCACCACCACCACCCTGAACGAAATTTAGGAAAACTTTTGAGGTCAGCTCTGGGTTTGTACTTTGAACTGATTGAACTTGTCAACTTAACAGTTTTTCTTTCTTCCCTGGCCCAGGCATGATTAGTTTCTCCAGTTGGAACATGCCATGACTGTCATGGTAACACAGTGGTTAGCATTTTGCTTCACAGCACCAGGGTCCCAGGATCACTTCCTGGCTTTGGTCATTGTCTGTGCGGAGTCTGCACATTCTCCCTGTTTCCTCCCACAGGGGTAACTTGACATTCTGAATTCTCCCTCTGTATACCCAAACAGGCGCTGATGTGGTGACTAGGGGATTTTCACAGTAACTTCATTGCAGTGTTAATGTAAACATACTTGTGACAATAAAGATTCTTAGTATTAATCGAGGAGACTGTCAGCAACAAATCTCTCCTGTTGAGAAAATGTTCCCACAAATGGCCTTGTTCTGTGCAGTTATGGTGGTGAAAGATCCTGATCACCTTGCTTAACTTATTTTTTGGAATTTGGCAACTTATGTCGGCAGGCGTGAGCCAAGTATTATTATGGGCCAGGGTTTAGAGAACCCCAAAGTATGTCATGGAATTCACCTGACCCACAACTTTAAATAGATTGTGGTATGGGGAGCACACGGCCCACTCTACAGGTGTGGTAGAGCAGAAATGGAAAAGTATTTTTTAAAGCAAAACCATGTTTATTCTATGAACTCCAGTTAACCTTTTCAACACATACAGTGAACATCTTAGCAACCATTAATTCAAATACAACCCCCAAAGAATACAACACTAAGTAATCCTTAACTTCCCAAACAACATCCAGAAGACAAAAGAAACACATTTTAACAGAAGCACATCAGGTTTACATTCATTACTGAGAACATTTATAATTCTGAATTCACCAAATGATAAGAGATGATCTTTTCATGGTAGAGAGAACAGCAGTACATCTGCTTTGTCTGGCTTCAGCTCTAACACTGAAAACAAAACTAAAATACCCTGCAGCAAAAAGCCTAAAACAAAAGTAAAGACACCCCAGCTCCACCCACACTCTGACATCACTGATAAACACCCATTTCTTAAAGGTACTCTCTCATAGCAGTATGGATTTGGGGACCGGAGAAAAGTACTGACAAAATCAGTGGATAGAATATAGCTGAGACCATTTTAAATTAGATTTTTTGAATGAAGCATTTGACTGATAAATGTTCAGATCATATTGCCTTCCATGTTTTCTAGCTTTGTTTTTATTTTAAATGCAGCATTATAAGGGTCTATAAAGTTCCTCACGGTTAGTCGTGATTTCATGCAATAATTCAATAGTGAAATGAGTTCCTTGATCAGGATATGTAACTGTGGTTGACAACTGCCTTAATTGTTTTTTAATAGCTACTGTTCAGAATGGACCAACAGAGTTGATGTTTGATTTGAGATCTGTAGAAGTTCTCATTGTTTTTGTTGAATTTCTTCTCCAATCCCTCTTTTTTTTTCTGCTTTCTTTCAGACTTCCCCTTCCCCATAGGGTTTGTTTTTTCTTTGCATTGTCTATCAACCACTTTTCTTAACTTTTATTTTCTGCAAATCTTTGATTTTTACATGGTAGGACATGAAGCAGCAAAATGTAAATGCAGGCTAGTTCTGCATCTCTTTTATCAAATTGGAAGGTCTTCATGCTGGGAGGAGGGACCCTCTAGTCTGCATGGTTAACTTTGAACTTATTCTGTTCAAGCGTATTATTGGCACGAATGATCAAAGACCACACTTTCTTAAGAGCCAATGAATGAGAAATTGATTCCCGTGTTGATGGAGTGGGTTTTGTGTTCATTTCCGTTTTGTCCCCCCTGAAGGTTCACCACGAAGACTAGCTTGAACATTGGCTGGCAATGAATGAAGCCAGTGAATCGCCGGGGTCCTATGACTACGATCTGATCGTCATTGGAGGAGGCTCTGGGGGGCTAGCTGCTTCCAAGGTACAGTTAAGTGCAGTGGCAGTACAGAAATTACTACATGGCTGTTGTGCATGAGATGTCTGACTGTAGAGAGTAAATTGAGATGAATGATTCTGCATTGTATTCCTTCATGCACAGGATCACTGGGCTTGTGAAAATAATTGGAAGGAAGCAATTTGTGGGCCATTACGCCACTATCTTTGAACAGAGTATAGCATGTGAAATCCACTTCAGGCCAACTAAACGATGAATTCAAAAAACATTTAAAAAAAATTCTCTGCTTTTGTTGTGATCGAGAGATCTAGCTGAGAATTTAGTTTAGATTCCACAAGATTTCACATTTTGAACGTTATTTTTCTGTACAAGCATCGAACAAAACAAAATGAGCACTACTAACTTTTAAAAATTTAAATTGAGAGTACCCCATTTATTTTTTCCAATTAAGGGGCAATTTAGCATGTTCAATCCACCTACCCTGCACATCTTTGGGTTGTGGGGGCGAAACCCACGCAAACACGGGGAGAATGTGCAAACTCCACACGGACAGTGACCCAGAGCCGGGATCAAACCTGGGACTTGGCGTGAGGCCGCAGTGCTAACCCACTGCGCCATCGTGCTGCCCAACTCTGCCTATTTTATAACTGTTACAGCTCTGTAAACCTGACTGGTGAGAAAAAGCAAAGATGAGCTAAAATGCAATGGTACCTCTTTGCAGCCCATCCTCGTGGCAGTAAGGCACCCCTGGAATTTCCCAGAAAGACAACTTCCCAAATCTGTCCCTTTCTCTGAAAAGTACATGACTATTTAAGACCCTTTTTACCTGTTGCTTTCCAACCTTTCTTTGATCTGGAAAGTTACATGACTAAGTTGTTTTTAAAAAATAAATTAGTACCAAATTCTTTTTTCAAAATGTACGTACCCGGCACAACTTTTTGGGTTGAGGGTGAGACCCATGCAGAAATGGGGAGATAAATTAATAATTTGTATCTCTAAGAGAACCAACTGCAATTTTAACCAGACTTAAGAGGCGGGATTCTCTCCGTCTGGGGCTGGGCTGGAGAATCCCGACGAATCGTGCCCCGACGCCAGGACGCGATTCTCTGCAGAGTGGTCGTAACGAGACCCGAGAGCCGCTGGTGCCAGTCTAACCTGCTCTTAGCCAGCAGGACCTCTGCGTGGAAATGTCCGGGGGCAGCCTGTGGGGTGGGGTGGGGGGGTGGGGGGGGGGGGGGGGGGCGTTGTGGCCCGGCCCGCAATCGTGGCCCACCGATCGGATGGCTGGCCTCTCGGGCATGGGGCTTTCTTTCTTCCACGCCGGCCCCTGTAGCCTACGTCATGTTGCGTTGGGGCTAGTGCAGAGAAGGGAGCCACGGCGCGTGCGTGGACCCCGCGGCGTCCAGTTGATGCCGGGATCAGCAGCTGGAGCGGCTGAGGCAATGTTGACGCTGCCGAGAAACACGACGGCATTTCCGACAGAGTCAACATTTAGCCGCAGGTAATCCCGCCAAATGGCTCCAAAGCTGAGAGAAGACCAAAATATTTGTTTTTTGTACCTTTTTACTATAAACTCCTTTTAAATAAACATGGAGCATCTTTTGAATGATAATTATCTTGGGAAAATTTACCAGTTTCTCAAACCCAGGTTTTCCCATTTATCTTTCATTTAATTCCCAAAACATATGTATCATGAAATCACTATGACTCCATTCATTTTTGCATCAAGGCAGTAGTATACCTACCGTAGAATCTTGAATCCTCCACGAGTGAGTTGAGGACAAAATGGGTGGTATCTGCTCTGGCGCCTGGTATCTGCTCTGGTGCCTGTTATGTCAGGGGTGGGGAGGGTGGTACTAGTGAGTAATGGGTGGCAGGTTACACCTCTTAGACTTTATTCTCCCAAGGCTCTCTGGCCATCCTCCCAAAAACCTGAAGTCATCCAAAACCCTGCACTCTGCTCGTCGTGTAACTTGCACCGAGCCCAGGCTACCCATCACACCCTCTTATCCTACATTGCTTCCTGCCTTGACCTTTAAATTCTGGTACAGCCCTCTGATTTCTGTGCTTGTCCAATTCTCGAGTCTCCTGATCTTTATTTGCTCCACCAACGGCTGTGCTTTCCAGTAGCCTAGACTCTAAGCTCTGAATTCCCTTTCTCTTCCCCCCCCCCTTTTTTTTTTAGACCCCCACATTTCGAAACCCGAACTCAATGTCATCTGTTCTGATATCTCCTCCTGTGCCTCTTGAAAAATTTTGTTAATGCTCCTGGGAGCGAGGTAAAGACATTTTATAAATTTGTTGCTTCCCATCCACCAGTTGAATATTGTCTCCCTTCCTATGCATTTTGCAGTGACTCAAACCTTTTAGCCTTTTCTCATATTTTCTCCTGATTCTGCTGCTTTTTGTATTTTCCATTACTGCACCTACTCAATGACTGCCCTGGGTAAATTAAGTTAGAAAATGGCATTATGTGGCATGGAGCCAGCACCTGATGCTCTGGAAAGATTGTGACCTGGCAGAGGAAAGCTGATGTCCAGTGGGTTCCTTTTCTCCATGTCTTCTTTGTGATTGCGAACCGGGTAGTACCTGATAAAGACTATCGTGAAATGAGGTGGCATTTTGGCTCCTCTGAAGCCAGCCCCTTGCTCTGCTGGTATGCAACGACTTCACTGTTGAGTGGGGATCACTGAATTCATCTTCCATTGCCGTGAGCCTGTGCCCAACACATTGGTACTGATTTAGATTGCCTTTCTTTATATAGAAAAAAACTTGATCAAGAATCTACGCCTAGGGCAGCACGGTGGCCTAGTGATTAGCACAACCGCCTCACGGCGCTGAGGTCCCAGGTTCGATCCCGGCTCTGGGTCACTGTCCGTGTGGAGTTTGCACATTCTCCCCGTGTCTGTGTGGGTTTCGCCCCCACAACCCAAAAATGTGCAGAGTAGGTGGATTGGACACGCTAAATTGCCCCTTAATTGGAAAAAATAATTGGGTAATCTAAATTTAAAAAAAAAAAAGAATCTACGCCTAGTAGCATTCAGCATGCTGGTGGCCATTCAGCCCACAATAGCTCTCAAAAGAACCATCCCATTAGTTTCACTTGCCCAATAATCCCAACAAATCTGATTTCCTTTCAAAACTTTGCTGTTGAAATTGCTTCCTCCATCTTTTCAGCTAGTGCATCACCACAGTTGGGGTCGGCACCGTGGTTAACACTGCTGCCTCACAATAGAGATAGATCGTTTTTTGAAGAATAACGTGATTAAGGGTTATGGTGTTCGGGCCGGAAAGTGGAGCTGAGTCCACAAAAGATCAGCCATGATCTCATTGAATGGCGGAGCAGGCTCGAGGGGCCAGAGGGCCTACTCCTGCTCCTAGTTCTTATGTTCTCACAGCTCCAGGGACCTGGATTCAATTCTGATCTCGGGTGACTGTCTGCGCAGAGTCTGCGTGTTCTCCTTAAGTCTGCGTGGATCTCCTCAAGAAGTGGCCATGCTGAACTGCCCCTTGGTGTCAAAAAAGTTAAGTTGGGTTACGGGGATAGGGTGAAGGCGTGGGCTTAAGTAGGGCGCTCTTTCCGAGGGCCAGTACAGACTCGATGGGCTGAATAGCCTCCTGCACTGTAAATTCTATGATTCTAAATTTTTTAAAATTACTTTTTTCTGAGTTACAAAGCCAGAGCTCCAGAGTTTGGTCAGGGCGAACCCCTAATCCAGCTCCTTGCCTGCTCCAAAAAACAATTCAAATTGAATCCAATTCATGGTCTCCACAAGAGACATACCAGATCTTAGCCAAAAGGCCGAGAAGCGATGATTCTACATTTCTAATATCTCTTGATTGCCTCTAGTCCTCCCCCTGACTTTTTTGCCAATTTATTCAAACTCCTACTGACCTAATGGTTTCTGAAATATTGACATATTCCATATTTTATCTTTGCCTCCCAAGTCATTTCTTCACATCAGTAAATACCAAGATGTATATGTAAATCTGGTTTATTTATGTAGCTTGAGAATGATCAGATTGAGTTCCAAGTCCCATTCCGAGGAGGTGAGCTCTAAATCTAGGCTGTCACGAGGGAGTGCTGCCACGTCAGAGGTGCTACGTAAAAGTGATCTCTCTCTTGGGTGGATTCTGAAGATCCCACAGTGGAGGAGTTCTCCCCAGTTTTTGGGGCCTTCCTATGTGGAAATTGGCTGCTTCAATTACAATAGTGGTTTATCTCAGTCAGCCATGTAATGGTAGATTAGGCATGAAGGGCCAAATGAAGTATTCTAGCTTGTGTTCATCGTGCACTAAAAAGTGGACTTTTCTTTTGATCCATGGTTACATCTCATTCACATCGTGCTTTTTTTTTTCACAGGAGGCTGCCAAGTATGGGAAGAAAGTGCTGGTCTTGGATTATGTTAAACCCACACCCCTCGGGACTACATGGGGTAAATAAATGTTTACTAATTTCATTACAATACCAGACCAGACCCCAACATTTGCTAGGATACCGGACAGGAACAACAAGCACTTTAAAATTTATGGAAAGGATACTTTGCTCCAGGAGTGGTTCCACACACAAATAAGGATATGGTGTATTAAAACAAACACCGAACGAAACTACCGTAACATCTCAGAAATACAGTTTACAATTACCCGTTTAAAAAATGCTTAACAATAAAATGAAATACTTTTTAACCCATTCCTAACTAATACCGTCTCTATCTCCTCATAACCGGTCAAAGAACATTTTTTAAAACAAAGTTGGCAAACAGGATTACTTGCTGTTATCTGGATAGAGTTTTTGAAAGACCGCTTGAGTGAGTGAGAGCTCCTTTCAACAAAGAGCCTGCAAATCACTGTCTGTCAGATTAATGTTGAAATGACAGCTCCGCAGAAGGTGTTGTTCAGTTTACCACTTCCAGAAAATTTTAACAAAATTCTTATTGCTCCAGACCTGGTTCCTCCCATTGCTTCATCTTTATTCCATTTGTCCCATGACCTACTTGAGTTTAAACCAGGGGTGGGCAAACTTTTCCATGCAAGGGCCACATTCAGAAATTCACAATTTTAAAGGGCCCCATAGTATATTAAGTAAAATAATTAATATTTTAAATAGCCAAAATAAAAGGTCTTTAAAGAAAAAAAAGCACATTTATTTGAAAAGCAAAGTAACTCAGTAACAGAACAATGTCAATGAGAATGATGCATCTGACTGCAGTCATTTACCAGTTTGTTGAAATCAGGTGTCAAGTTGCTTGTGCTGATCCTTAACACTGACAGAAGCACAGCCTAGCCGAGTCAACGATACAAACGCGCGTAGTGGGGTGGATGAGTGGGGCTGCCTTATTGGTCGGCTTAGTTGGGTGTGCGACCAATAGGAGTCCAGGTTGCAAACAATAATAAGGCATATTGTTTGTAACCTGGACTCCTATTGGTCGCACACCCAACTAAACCGACCAATGAGACAGCCCCACTCATCCACCCCACTACGCGCGTTTTTATGCGGCCCGCCAATGAGGTGCCCGGAATCATCAGCGGCTTTTCAAAAATGCCGGTTAAGTAAATACACTTATTCAATAAGCGCATTTACTTCAGCGGCTTTTCAAAAATGCCGGTTATGATTCCGGGCACCTCATTGGCGGGCCGCATAAAAACCTTTGACGGGCCGCATGTGGCCCGCGGGCCGTAGTTTGCCCACCCCTGGTTTAAACGCATGTCTCTAATTATCTACACCCCAGAAAAGATAACAATCCAATTAGGCTGCCTTGAAAACATAAACATGGCTTGTAATAATGATGACCTCAGGTTTGCAACATCTTAATTGCACCTGTCCCAGGATTTGAAAACATCACTTCAACAAATACATAAAATATGTCTCCCAATATCTTGCATTCTTTTCACATTTTCCTGTACCTTTTCACCAAAGAAACTTTTTTATGGATTTCCTTGGAGTGGATCTTTTCCTTGCGTAAGTTTTCTTTAACATTTTGCACAATACTCAACTAATTGATTTCCTTTGATTTGAGCAAGGAAATTCCTGAACCATTAGACAAGAGCTCTGTATCTGTTTTGCCAATTGCTATCCTTGACAAATCAAACTATTGCGTTATTCCGTGGGGTGTTGGAATTGCTGGCAATAGCAGCACTCCTTGCCTACTCTGATTGCTCTTGAGCTGTGTGGCTTGTTTGCACATTCCAAAGGGCAGTTACATAATCACATTTGCTTCTCCTAAAGGGCATTTGTGCGCTAGACGGGCTTTTAAAACAATCATGGTCTCCTCTGAGACTAGTTATCTATTCCAGATTTATTAATTGAATTTAAATTCCATCAGCTGCCATAGTGGGATTTGAACCCATGCCCCCAGAGTAATCTGGACTACCAATCCAGTGACATTACTACTACACACACTCTCATTATGTGAATTGTGAACAGGAGTCGAACCTTTGGCTGTTTGCACCCATTCCCCTGGGGCCATCTCCCTCCAAAACAGGTATACTGTTTTGGATACTGTTGGAGATGGCTCACCAGGGGAAGGTAGCAGTAGCCAGGTTCATGTCACCGTGGTTGGCTCTGCTGTACAGAAGGGCGGGAAAAAGAGTGGATGGGCTATAGTCATAGAGGATTCAATTGTAAGGGCAGTAGACAGGCGTTTCTGTGGTTGGAAACGAGACTAGTTATATATTCCAGATTTATTAATTGAATTTAAATTCCATCAGCTGCCAGGTGCACGGGTCAGGGATATATCAGATCGGCTGCAGAACATTCTGAAGGGGGAGGGTGAACAGCCAATTATCGTGGTGTATATAGGCACCAATGATATAGGTACAAAACGGGATGAGGTCCTACAAGCAGAATGTAGGGAGTTATGAGGCCAAGTTTTAAAAAGTCAGACCTCCGAGGTAGTAATCTCAGGATTGCTACCAGTGCCACGTGGTAGTCAGAGTAGAAATGAAAGAATAGGCAGGATGAATGCGTGGCTTGAGAGATGGTGCAGGAGGGAGGGGTTCAGATTTTTGGGACATTGGGACGGTCTACACCTGGGCCGGGCTGGAACCAATGTCCTTGGGGGTGCTTTTGCTAATGCTGTTGGGGAGGGTTTAAACTAATGTGGCAGGGGGGTGGGAACCAAACGAGGAGGTTAGTGGACAGTAGGAGGTAGTAACTAAAGCCTGTAAGGGACTAGAACATGAAGTCAGCGTGACTAAGGGGAAGAGTAGGCAGGGAGCAGATGATGAACGCAAAGGGACTGGTGGTCTGAGGTGCATTTGTTTTAATGCAAGAAGTGTAGTAGGTAAGGCAGATGAATCTAGGACTTGGATTAGTACCTGGGAGTATGTTATTGCTATTACTGAGACTTGGTTGAGGGAAGGGCATGATTGGCAATTAAATATCCCAGGATATCGATGCTTCAGGCGGGATAGAGAGGGAGGTAAAACGGGTGGAGGAGTTGCATTACTGGTCAAAGGATATCACAGCTGTGCTAAAGGAGGGCACTATGGAGGACTCCAGCAGTGAGGCGATATGGGCAGAGCTCCGAAATAGGAAGGGTGCAGTAACAATGTTGGGGCTGTACTACAGACCTCCCAACAGCGAGCGTGAGATAGAGGTACAAATATGTAAGCAGATTATGGCAAGATGTAGGAGCAACAGAATAGTGGTGATAGGTGATTTAAATTTTCCCAACATTGACTGGGATACACTTAATGTCAGAGGTCTAGATGGAGCAGAATTTGTAAGGAGCATCCAGGAGGGTTTTCTAGAGCAGTATGTAAATAGTCCAACTCTGGAAGGGGCCATAATGGACCTGGTGTTGGGGAATGAGCCCGGCCAAGTGGTTGAAGTTTCAGTCGGGGATTACTTTGGGAATAGTGATCACAATTCCGTAAGTTTTAGAATACTCATGGACAAAGACGAGAGTGGTCCTAAAGGAAGAGTGCTAAATTGGGGGAAGGCCAACTGTACCAAAATTCGGCAGGAGCTGGGGAATGTGGATTGGGAAAAGCTGTTTGAAGATAAACCACATTTGATATGTTGCAGACTTTTAAAGAGAGGTTGATTAGAATGCAGGACAGACATGTCCCTGTGAAAATGAGGACTAGAAATGGCAAGATTAGGGAACCATGGATGACGGGTGAAATTGTGAGACTCGCTAAGAGGAAAAAGGAAGCATACATAAGGTCTAAGCGACTGAAGACTGACGAAGCTTTGGAAGAATATCGGGAATGTAGGACCAATCTGAAATGAGGAATCAAGAGGGCTAAAAGGGGTCATGAAATATCTTTAGCAAATGGGGTTAAGGAAAATCCCAAAGCCTTTTATTCATATATAAGGAGCAAAGGTAACTAGAGAAATGAGGACAAAGGATGAAAGTTATGCGTGGAGTCGGAGAAAATGGGTGAGATTCTTAACGAGTGCTTTGCATAGGTATTCACCGAGGAGAGGGACATGACGGGTGTTGAGGTTAGGGATAGATGTTTGATTACTCTAGGTCAAGTCGGCATAAGGAGGGAAGATGTGTTGAGTATTTTAACAGGCATTAAGGTGGACAAGTCCCCAGGTTCCGGATGGGATCTATCCCAGGTTACTGAGTGAAGTGAGAGAGGAAATAGCTGGGGCCTTAACAGATATCTTTGCAACATCCTTGAACACGGGTGAGGTACCGGAGGACTGGAGAATTGCTAATGTTGTCCCCTTGTTTAAGAAGGGTAGCAGGGATAATCAAAGTAATTATAGACTGGTGAGCCTGACGTCAATGGTAGGGAAGCTGCTGGAGAAGATACTGAGGGATAGGATCTATTCCCATTTGGAAGAAAATGGGCTCATCAGTGATGGGCAACATGGTTTTGTGCAGGGAAGATAATGTCTTACCAACTTAGTAGAATTCTTTTGAGGAAGTGACAAAGTTGATTGATGAGGGAAGGGCTGCAGATGTCATATACATGAACTTCAGTAAGGCATTTGATAAGGTTCCCCATGGTAGGCTGATGGAGAAAGTGAAGTCTCACGGGGTCCAGGGTGTACTAGCTAGATGGATAAAGAACTGGCTGGGTAACAGGAGACCGTAGTAGTGGAAGGGAGTTTCTCAAAATGGAGAAATGTGACCAGTGGTGTTCCACAGGGATCCGTGCTGGGACCACTGTTGTTTGTGATATGCATAAATGATCTGGAGGAAGGTATTGGTGGTCTGATTAGCAAGTTTGCAGATGACACTAAGATCAGTGGAGTAGCAGTAGTGAAGTGGACTGTCAGAATACAGCAGAATATAGATAGATGGATTGGACAGTTAGGCGGAGAAATGGCAGATGGAGTACGATCCGGGCAAATGCAAGGTGATGCATTTTGGAAGATCCAATTCAAGAGCAAACTATACGGTAAATGAAAAAGCCCTGGGGGAAAATTGATGTACAGAGAGATCTGGGTGTTCAGGTCCATTGTACCCTGAAGGTGGCTGCGCAGATCGATGGTGGTCAAGAAGGCATATGGCATGCTTTCCTTCTCGGAAGGGGTATTGAGTACAAGAGTTGGCAGGTCATGTTACAGTTGTATAAGACTTTGGTTCGGCCATATTTGGAATACTGCGTACAGTTCTGGTCGCCACATTACCAAAAGGATGTGGATGCTTTGGAGAAGGTGCAGAGGGGGTTCACCAGGATGTTGCCTGGTATGGAGGGCGCTAGTTACGAAGAGAGGTTGAGTATGTCGTGTTCGCTAGTGTAGACTTGAGAGATAAACAGACACTTCCAACACTGATGAAGGTTCAATTCAATTTTATTAACTATTTCTAACTAACTAACACACGATGACTGTGGGTCTGAATGATGCTAACTTAAACTAGAGACCTAAGCCTTGTCCGAACCAGTTGATTCTCTCAGCACGTGTTGAGTCTGTGCTGGGCTGGATGAGTTCCTGTTACACCGAGAAGCAGCACCCAGAATGAGTGGGAACCGTGGTGCCCTCTGCCTTTATAGTGTGTGTATTCTAACTGGTGATTGGCTGCGGTGTTTGTGCATGTTGATTGGTCCCTGTGTGTGTCCATCAGCGCGTGTCTGCACCATGATACACTGGTGTATATCATGACAATAGATTAGGATTATTTTCATTAGAAAAACTGAGGTTGAGGGGGGATCTCATTGAGGTCTACAAAATCATGAGAGGTATAGACAGGGTGGATAGCAATAAGCTTTTTCCCAAAGTGGGGGACTCAATTGCTAGGGGTCACGAGTTCAAGGTGAGAAGGGAAAAGTTTAAGGGAGATATGCGTGGAAGGTTCTTTATGCAGAGGGTGGTGGGTGCCTGGAACGGATTGCCAGGGGAGGTGGTAGAGGCGGGCACAATAGCATCATTTAAGATGTATCTAGACAGATACATGAATGGGCAGGGAGCAGAGGGATACAGATCCTTAGAAAATAGGTGACAGTTTTAGATAGAGGATCTGGATTGGCGCAGTCTTGGAGGGCTGAAGGGTTGTTCTTCATGGCCTCAACTCCACTTTCCTGTCTCTCCTTCACCTGAGGCAATAACAGACATGAAGCTAAGAAAGACCCCAATCTTAGAGCCACAGGTTCAAAGTCTCCTAAACTCAGCACATGCAAAACTCAATTTTTAAAAAATAAATTGAGTACCCAATTTTTAATTATAAATTTAGAATACCCATTTTTTCCAATGAAGGGGCAATTTAGCATGGCAAATCCACCTACCCTGCACATCTTTGGGTTGTGGGGGCGAAACCCATGCAAACGCGGGGAGAATGGATCAAACCTGGGACCTTGGTGCCGTGAGGCAGCAATGCTAACCACTGCGCCACGGTGCTGCCCTCTCCGATAATACTTTTAACGAATATTTCACAATGTTTTCTGAAATAAATAATGTGATTGTCCATTGTAAATCTTTCCACAGTCTCCCAGGGAGTTTGTTTCATTTCCGTAGAAACCAGTATTTTTCCTCCTCTCGGAAGGATGCATCTAATTGAATTATTCCCCAAAAATCAGTATACGCACAGTGGACCAAATGGCCGCCTTACTATATGGTTTTACAACAGCAGACAGTGTGTGCATTTGATTCTGGTCCACACTGTTGACGGGTAGGATTCACTGCCAGCAACTTGAATCCAGTATTATGAAGTTACAGGCAGTTCAGCCATGATCTTGTTGAATGGTGGAACAAGCTCAAGGGCCCGAGTGGCCTACTCCAACCCCCAATTCCTATTTTCATCTGAAATTGCCCTTGGTGTGTTTTTTGTGGTCTGGTTTTCTACTTGGGGAGTCTGATTCAGCCCAAATATTTCTTGAATTAGCTTTTTTGTATTTTGTCTTTTTTTTTCACCATCAGGTCTTGGAGGGACATGTGTCAATGTGGGTTGTATCCCCAAAAAGCTGATGCATCAAGCTGCAATTCTGCACCAAAGTCTACAGGACGCTCGGAAATTTGGCTGGACGTTTGATGAGAAAGGTTTGTAAACACCAGAAGTGTGGACGAGAAATTGCAGCATTTCATATTTGATCTAATTATGCGTCCAATCTCGTTATCAAGCTGGCATATTTGCACCTTGGTGCTACCTGTCTCAGTCACCTGCTGCTACCTCAGGATTTCACTATTCCAGTGCTCCTAACCAGCCTCACTATTTTACCCTCCCGAGGTGGGGGGGGGGGGGGGGGGGGGGGGGGGATGATCCTGAAGAGGGGGGAGCCCTCTGGGACCCCATAGCGGGGTGTCCTCGCTTGGAGATGTGGGGTTTGACGTTTCCTATGGGTGGAGGACCCTTTCAAAATGGTGGCCCAATTGCGTTCCGCTCCCCATTGCTGAAAGCGTGGGCTAAACCCGTGAGAAACTCCACAGGGCCCAAAAAAGCGACTCAAGTGACATTGACTAGTGGTGGGGACCTCGTTGGCCCTGGAAAAATCTGCCACAAATGAACTTTGAAATACATCACTGAAGAAAGATAGTCAATATATGCGCTCCTAAACGGTTTGAAGGGTGTTTTACCTATGCAACCACTGGATCCACAGCTAACAATGCAAGTACCATAGAGCCAAAACAGAATAATACAGCTTCTGCTTATGTCCTGGTAACTACACCTGGGGTGTAGGAAGGTGACCATAGCTAGGATTGGATGATTTTAAAACTGGATAAACTTGTCAGAGATATCTCATTGAGGTAGAGCCATTTTCTGGATTTGATAAAATTCCAAGACTAAAATGAGGAATCTCTTGGTTCGAATTGAAACAAAATTGAAACTGATTTCAGGAACTATTGCAGTAGTTACCAAGCAGGGATAGGCCATTCAGCCCCTCGAGCCCTTTTAATAAGATCATGGCTGATGTGACAGACTTCAAATCTACATCTCGACTATCCCTGATGGCATATCGACCACTTGGTTTACCAAGAATCTGAACACCTCGGCCTTACTAATTACTTGCTGTACCTTTTGTGATTCATGCATTAAGGTGCTGATATTTTTTCTGCAATCTCTCACCATTTTAGATAATGCAGTTTTAAAAAATTCTTCCAGCCACCACAATGGACAGTTTCACATTTGCCCACATTTTACTCTATTTGCCAGATCTTTGCCCACTCACTTATTTTTGTAGCTTCCTTCTGTCCTCTTCATCACTTACTTTCCCACCATCATTGTGTGATTAGCAAATTTGGCAACAATTTCTTTAGCCAAGTCATTAAACAATTGAAGGCTAACAGTTTCCTGTTAGCCTTACTGTTGGTCAATCTTGTAAGTCAATTAGTTACCCCCTATATTGTGAGTTTCTTTGTCACAATCTGTTTGTACTACTGGACAAGGAAATCTCAGAATGGAACCCTGGCTCAAACTATTGTGTTGCAGACTTTTCGTTAGAAAACCTGTGAAAATCTGCTGCAACAGTGGAACAGAACTGCCAATTAGTTTTTAACAATTTATAAATGTAAACATTTTAAACATTTATTGAATATGTAAAATTTGATTGTAACACAATACCCCTTCATTCCCACTTAACTTCGCAAGGTTCCACGGGTTTTAAGGATAACATGTTACAAAATATATCTTTGCTACAAGGTTTTCAGTAAACCGTCCTTTTAAACCCACAGGCTGACTGATCTGACAACACTCTACTCTGCAACCAAATGGCAGATGCCATTCAAATCGCTCTTCTATGAATTTCTCCTCAAATTCCCCCAAATGATTCACATGAGTGTTTCCAAACTCTACTTCAAAGACTCTTAATCTTCTTTCAAACTCTGCTGTTTTCATCAAGAGCATCCCTCCAGGTTTTCCAACTACCTTTTCAAACAAAGCTTTCTCTCCACTGCTTAACTAGGCTCTGCCTCCAACATTTTCAACTATCAGGATTTCTTTATCCTGAATGCTATTACACAAACTCTGAAATTCAGCCACTAATTGCTGCACAATTATTTCAATTAATGTCTCTCAAACATATCATTGTAAAATACCACAAACCTTCGAACCACTTCAAATATTTTCCTGCTTTCTCAATAGTCAACCCCTTTTCAGTGTGCTCCAACTTCACTGAACAGTTCTTCCCTATTTTTGTAAAATCAATTCCCCTCGTAATAAACAATAATGTTGTACTGGCTTTCCTAATTGCTTGCTGCACCTGTATCTTTTGTGATTCATGAATTAGGACACTGCTCCGCAATCTCTCACCATTTATAGAATGTGCCACAGTGGTTAGCACTGCTACCTCAACACCAGAGACCCAAATACAATTCTGGCTTTGTGTGGGGAGTTTACATGTTCTTCCCCCGTCTGCATGTCTCCCACAGTCCAAAGATGTGTAGGTTAGGTGGATTAGCTCTGTTAAATTTCCTCTTGTGTCCAGGCATGGGCAGGCTAGGTGGGGTAGCAGGGATGGGATGGGGGAATGTGACTAGGTATGGTGTTCTTTTCAGAAGGTTATAATCAACACGGATTCGTGAAGGGTAATAAATTTGATTGAATTCTTTGAGGAGGTAACCAAGTGTGCAGATGAAGGTAGAACAGTTGATGTCGTACATATGGATTTTAGCAAGGCGTTTGATAAGGTTCCACATGGTCGGCTCATGAAGAAAGTAAGGAGGCGTGGGATAAAGGGAAATTTGGCCAATTGGATAAGTAACTGGCTATCACACAGAAGACAGAGGGTGGTGGTGGATGGAAAATTTTCAGACTGGAGACCAGTTACCAGCGGTGTACCACAGGGATCAGTGCTGGGTCCTCTGCTATTTGTGATTTTTATCAATGACTTAGAGGAGGGGGCTGAAGGGTGGGTCAGTAAATTTGCTGATGACACCAAGATTGGTGGAGTAGTGGATGAGGTGGAGGGCTGTTGTAGGCTGCAAAGAGACATTGATAGGATGAAGAGCTAGGCCGAAAAATGGCAGATAGAGTTTAACCCTGATAAGTGCGAGGTGATTCATTTTGGTAGAAAAAATTTGAATGTGGATTACAGGGTCAATGGCAGGGTTCTGAGGAATGTGGAGGAACAGAGAGATCTTGGGGTTCTTGCCCACAGATCTATGAAGGTTGTCACTCAAGTGGATAGAGCCGTGAAGGAGGCTTATCGTGTGTTGGCGTTTATTAACAGGGGGCTTGAGTTTAAGAGCCGCGAGATTATGCTGCAACTATACATGACCCTGGTGAGACCATATTTTGGAGTATTGTGTACAGTTCTGTTCACCTCATTATAGAAAGGATGTGGAAGCATTGGAAAGGGTGCAAAGGAGATTTAACAGGATGCTGCCTAGTTTGCAGGATAGGTCTTATGAGGAAAGGTTGAGGGAGCTAGGGCTTTTCTCTTTGGAGCAGAGGAGGATGAGAGGCGACAATAGAAGTTTATAAGATGATGAGGGGATAGATAGAATGGGCGTTTAGAGACTATTTCCTCAGGTGGATGGTGCTGTTACAAGGGGGCATAACTATAAGATTCAGGGTGGGAGATATAGGAGGGATATCCGAGGTAGGTTCTCTACTCCGAAAGTGGTTAGGGTGTGGAATGGACTGCCCGCTGTTATAGTGGAGTCGGACACTTTAGGAACTTTCAAGCGGTTATTGGATAGGCACATGGAGTATACCAGAATGACAGGGAGTGGGATAGTTTGATTTGGTTTCGGACAATGCTCGGCACAACATCAAGGGCCGAAGGGCCTGTTCTGTGCTGTATTGCGCTATGTTCTATGTTTAAGGTTGGTGCAGGCTCGATGGGCTGAATGGCCTACTTCTGCACTGCAGGAATTCTATGGCTCTTCTATGTTCATGTTTCCTTAGCTAACTGTTCTTTCCTTCCTCCTTTGCCCCTTACATTATGGTATGGTTTTTCCTTCAGCAGAGCCAAGAGAGATTTTCTCTCTAGCCGGAAAGCTCCTCCTTTGGTTCCAATTTGAAAACTAAACTCCATGCTCATTTCCATGTAGGTGGCCTTGGTTGCTGAGCAACATCTTTCCGTCTCTCAAGCTTTAATTTGCTTTTCACACCATGAATACTCAGCACAATAGAATCAGTTTTAACTGGAACCAAAACCCCCAGGTGCAAACACCCATGTCTAACTATAGGTTTACCCTTCCTGCACAAAAGACTAAATTGAACCTGCTTCCATCTTTGCCTCTATTTCTTACGAGTAACAATACAAATATGGATCACTTAAACTACCTTTACCTGATGTTTTCTGGAATAACCTTTTGTCGCACTTGTATCAAATGCCTTCTGGCTAATATCAAATTCCTTCTGGTAATCTCTTAAGTACAGATTCCCCTTTATCCACAGCACATGATACTTCCTCCAATAAGTTGGTTAAACATGATTTCCCTTTCTCAAACCAATGGTGGCTCTCTGATTTACATTAATTATCCAAATGTCCACTGTAACTTTAATAGCTCCTAACACTCTCCCGACCACCAGTTTTTAACTAACTGGGTGAGCACGGTAGCATGGTGGTTAGCATAAATGCTTCACAGCTCCAGGGTCCCAGGTTCGATTCCCAGCTGGGTCACTGTCTGTGCTGAGTCTGCACGTCCTCCCCGTGTGTGCGTGGGTTTCCTCCGGGTGCTCCGGTTTCCTCCCACAGTCCAAAGATGTGCGGGTTAGGTGGATTGGCCATGCTAAATTGCCCGTAGTGTCCTGGAAAGTAAGGTTAAGGGGGCGGGGGGGTTGTTGGGTTACGGGTATAGGGTGGATACGTGGGTTTGAGTAGGGTGATCATTGCTCGGCACAACATCGAGGGCCTGTTCTGTGCTGTACTGTTCTATGTTCTATGGACTTGGTTTCCTGCTTTCTGTCTACATCCCTCTTTTTGAATAAAGTTCAATTTGCTATTTTCCAATCTAGTGGATTCTTTCCTGATTCTAGGGAGTTTTGGAAAATTAAAACCAACGCATCATTAGTCACTTCCTTTTCGACCTGAGATGTTGTCAGTCTGTAGCTCCAACAATTCATTCAGTACCACCTCTCTGGTGACTGGTTTCCTGGAGTTCCTCTTTCACTTTCTGGTTTATAGTTGCTTCTGGCATGCTACTTGTATCCACAAGTGAAGACTGATGCAAAATAACCTGTCTGCCGTCGCCCTCCATTATCAACACATTAATGGATTTAAGGGTTAAAGAGGAAGAGAAATAAGTCCATGCTGGGAGTTGGGATTGTAGGGCCTTGCGGCTTGGATGAATTGAACTGGGAATGATCTTCAAGTTACCTTGTGATATTGTGAATCCCCGTGTCAAGAGTGAAGAAACTTGGCTGAAGCAGAACTGGAGGCACATTGTGCAATGAGGTTCAGATGTATTCTAAACTAACCAATGGCATTGGAGCAGAGCTTTTGCGCTTTAGACAAGTACAGTGGAAGGATGGAGGACCTGTTACCCAGTCCACTGCTCTGGATGACATTGTTGTCCAGTGCCATGCTCAGTGGCATAGGTGACTGTAATCTTCCAAACGTTGATTGGAGGAACAATGGATGACCGTGCTGTTGGAGCTCCCAAATTAGGATCTCCAATTCATAAATGCATGGGTATTTAGCAGAATATGACCACAGCCATTCAAGATGGCAGATCACCACCACCTGAAGGACAACTAGGGATGGGTAATAAATGCTGGTCTAGCCAGTGACGCCCACATCCTGTAAATGAATGAAGAGAAATTGGGAACCATGAACTTTTTGATGGTATGATTTGGTATTTGAGGTTTTAGTTTGGAAATTGGGAGCATTGAATGTTTCCCCAATTCTGTGATCCATAGACTTTAAAAAAAATAAATAAATTTAGTGTACCCAATCATTTTTCCAATTAAGGGGCAATTTAGAGTGACCAATGCACCTAGCTTGCACGTTTTTGGGTTGTGGGGGCGAAACCCACGCAAACACGGGGAGAATGTGCAAACTCCACATGGATAGTGACCCAGAGCCGGGATCGAACCTGGGACCTCAGCGCCGTGAGGCCGCAGTGCTAACCCACTGCGCCACCGTGCTGCCCTTGTGATCCATCGACTTGATGCAAACCTCCATGACTCTCTAAATGTATACCTCCCTCTATCTGGAAGTAAGTCTCCTTTTAAACAAAAAAACATGGTTTACCACTTCTCTTCTCCATAAAGGTTAAGAACCAAAAAAGATTCTACTTACTAAATAACATTTTTTTCCTCTACAGTTAGTCATGACTGGACAACTATGAAAGATGCGATTAGGAATTACATAGGTTCCTTGAACTGGGGCTACCGGGTTTCTCTAAAAGACAATGGTGTTACCTATGTGAATGCTTATGGAGAATTTGTTGGACCGCACAAAATCAAGGTACCTGCTGAGAATTGTATTTGCACCAAGTTATTTCTAGGCTACTGTTAGCAAATCTAACTAACGAAGCCAGCTGGAAATTTAAGTTTGAGTGAGATGTCTTAAAATCCACATTTGGTTTGGTTTATTGCAAACATTGTGAAAACTTGCAGCCCATCAGGATGGGAAAGGCAGCAGATGAATAAGAGCCTAATTATCTCCTTCCCATATTGACTTGTTTTTTTAAAAATAAACATTTTATTGAGGTATTTTTTGGCAATGTAACAGCAGCAATATAAACAATGTTCATAAAAATATAAACCTAGCGCAAATACTGCCTCCTCCCCCACAGGTCCCACCATTACTTAACCCCTAACCGACGCTAACCCCCCCACCCCCTTTTGCTGACGGTTAATTCTCTCTGAAGAAGTCGATGAATGGTTGCCACCTCTGGGGGAACCCTAACAATGACCCCCTCATGGCGAACATCTCCAGGCATAGAAAGCCACTAGCCAGGTCTCTGACTTCGGGGGCCTCGAGTCCCTTCATGCTAGTAATATCCGCCTCCGGGCAACCAGGGAAGCAAAGGCCAGAACGTCTGCCTCTTTCTCCTCCTGGATTCCTGAATCTTGCGACACCCTGAAAATCGCCACCTCTGGACTCAACACCCTTGTATTTAATACCTTGGACGTGATGTCTGCATACCCCTGCCAAAATCCCCTCTGCTTTGGACATGCTCAAAACATGTGGACATGGTTCGCTGGTCCTCCATACGCACCCATGCCGCCCCCCCCCCCCCCCCCCCCCCCCCCCCCCCAAACCAGCCACTTCTTAACCATGGCTATGTTAGCCGCCCGTAATAAATGCTAAAGTTCGGCAGCGCCAGTCTGCCCTCCCCCTGACTCCTCCGCTCAATCATTATCCTCCTCACTTGCTGGGACTTGCTTTCCCCCTCCCCCCATACAAAGCTCGCTATAACTTTATTGACCCGCTTAAAAAAGGACCGCGGGATGAAGATGGGAAGACATTGAAATACAAACCGGAATCTCGGGAGCGCCATCATTTTCACTGTTTGAACTCTGCCCGACAAAGGGAGCGCATCCCATCTCCGGAAATCCTCCTTCATCTGATCCACTAACCGGGCCAAGTTCAATTTATGTGGCCGGTCCCAATCCTGCGCCACGTGGATACCTCGGTACCTGAAACTGTCTCCTACCAATCCAAACGGCAGCTCCCCCAGTCGCCTCACCTGACCCCTCGCCTTGACCACAAACATTCTCACTCTTCCCAATATTAAGCTTATACCCCGAAAACCAGCCGAATTCCCATAATTTCTTCCATCCCCTCAATTCGATCCGAAACATACAAAAGCAGGTCGTCTGCATACAGCGAGACTGTGCTCCAGCCCCTTGAAGCCCTCGGAGCAATTGCCAGTGGCTCTATAGCCAGCACAAACAGCAGTGGGGAGAGGGGGCATCCCTGTCTCGTCCCCCCGGTGCAGTCTAAAATAGTCCGAAGTCGTCCTGTTCGTCCGTATACTTTTTTTTTTTTTTTTTTATAAAAATTTAGATTAGCCAATTATTTTTTCCAATTAAGGGGCAATTTAGCATGGCCAATCCACCTACTCTGCACATTTTTGTGTTGTGGGGGCGAAACCCACGCAGACACGGGGAGAACGTGCAAACTCCACACGGACAGTGACCCAGAGCCGGGATCGAACCTGGGACCTCAGCGCCGTGAGGCGGTTGTGCTAACCACTAGGCCACCGTGCTGCCCTTTTCGTCCGTATACTTGACACAGGAGCCTGATACAGCAACCTGACCCAGTCAATAAAGCCCCTCCCAATCTGAACCTCCCATAAATAATCCCACTCAACCCAGTCAAAAGCTTTCTCCGCGTCCGTCGCGACCACTACCTCCACCTCCCTACTTTCCGGGGGCATCATGATCATGTTTAACAACCTTCTCACATTGGCCACCAGCTGCCTGCCCTTAACTAACCCCGTCTGATCCTCCACAATGAAGTTCGGTACACAATCCTCAATCCTGGAGGACAAAATCTTGGCCAGCAGTTTGGCATCTACATTCAATAGGGAAATCGGCCTATAAGACCCACATAGCTCCGGGTTCTTGTCCCACTTCAGGATCAGCAAAATCGTGGCCTGTGACATCGTCTGGGGCAGAACCCCTCTTTCCCTAGCTTCGGTAAACATCTTTAACAGCACCGGTCCCAACATACTGGAGAACTTTTTATAGAACTCCGCTGGGTACCCATCCAGTCCTGGGGCCTTACCCGACTGCATGGCCTTCAAGCCCTCCACTATCTCTTCCAGCCCGATCAGGGCTCCCAGCCCTTCTACCAGCTCCCCGTCCACCTTTGGGAAAGTCAGCCTCTCCAGGAAGTGCCTCATCCCCTCCGGGCCTGTGGGGTGTTCCGACCTGTACAACCTGCTGTAAAAATCCCGAAACGCCTTACTCACCCCTGCAGAATTTTTTCTACAGAATCATACTGTACAGAAGAGGCCCTTTGGGCTTTCCTTAATCTTAAAAACATGATTATTCTCAGGTGCCCTTTATAGCTCTATTAATAATTAAACAACAAATATAGTTTTGATGGTATTACACTGTCAAATCGCTCTAGTCCAGGGGTGGGCAAACTACGGCCCGCGGGCCGCATGCGGCCCGCCAAAGGTATTTCTGCGGCCCACCAAGTCATTAAAAAAAAAATTTAAAAAAAAAATTTTTTTTTTTAAGGTTACTGGGGGGGGGGGGGGGGGGGGGGGGGCTGTTGGGTTACTTACTGGTATAGGGTGGATACGTTGACTTGAGTAGGGTGATCATTGCTCGGCACAACGTCGAGGGCCGAAGGGCCTGTTCTGTGCTGTACTGTTCTATGTTCTATATGAGGCGCCCAGAAGCATAACCGGGTGAAGTAATTATTTTACTTAATATACTATGCGGCCCTTTGTGAATTTCTGAATGTGGCCCTTGCACGGAAAAGTTTGCCCGCCCCTGCTCTAGTCCATGGAGGGTTTTACACTTGCATTTGTGTATTATACAATGAGCAGAGACTTGAATATCACAACAGTATGTCGAGCACAATTAAAACGCAACCTTTAATGATGCCTTTAGTATGGTGAGCCATCTGTGATTGAAGCAAGTATTTGAACGCTTGAATTGAAAAGCTAGGAACTCAAGGAGGCTATTTAGATTTATTGTCATGTGTACCGAGGTACAGTGAAAAGTATTGTTCTGCATACAGTCCAGGCAGATCATTCCATACATGATAAAAACATAAGATGTCGATAAACACCCAATGTAATGACCTAGACATAGATTCTGGGTGACGCATACGGAATACCACCCTGGTGTAAAGAGGTGTTTCTTAATTTCACACGCTGAAAGATTTTGTTTTAGGTTTTAGACTGTGCCTCCTAGTTCTAGACTCCCAATCATCAGAACCAATTCAACTCTTATCAGCTTCTCTTCATAGATGTAATTGTTTTTGATGAAATCATCCGTTAACCTTAATTCTAGGAAGCAAATCATGGTTTGGTCAACCTCTCCTCGTAGCTTGATTCTTCTTTTTTTTTTTCCAATTAAGGGGCAATTTAGCATGGCCAATCCACCTAACCTGCACATCTTTGGGTTGTGGGGGCGAAACCCACGCAGACACGGGGAGAATGTGCAAACTCCACACAGACAGTGACCCAGGGCGGGATTCGAACCCGGGTCCTCAGCGCCGTAGGCAGCAATGCTAACCACTGTGCCACCGTGCTGCCCCCTCGTAGCTTGATTCTTAGCGTCCTCGTATGATTGTGGTAAATCTACTAACGCAATTGCTTTGTTTCTTAGGCAACAAATAAAAAAGGAAAGGAAACATTTTATACCGCTGAAACATTCATCCTAGCCACTGGAGAGAGGCCTCGGTACCTGGGAATCCCGGGCGATAAGGAGCATTGCATCACTAGGTATTATCCTTTGTATATTTACATATAGTAGTAGTAATAATCTTTATTAGTGTCACAAGTAAGCTGACATTAACGCTGCAATGACATTACTGTGAAAAGCCCCTAGTCGCCACACTCCTGCACCTGCTCGGGTACACTGAGGGAGATTTCCGAATATCCCATTCAACGAACAGCTTGTCTTTCGGAACTTGTGGGAGGAAACTGGGGCATGTGGAGGAAACCCACATGCAGACATGGAGAATGTGCAGATTCCACACAGTGACCCAAGCCGGGAATAGAACCCGGGTCCCTGGCACTGTGAAGCAACAGTGCTGACCACTGTGCTATCGCATAGGGTTAAACCATCTAGGTCATCCAGGAGCATGGTGGCTGCATTACTACTGCAATAACCCAGAGACGCAGACTCTATCTGCGAGACCTAGATTCAAAACCAACATGGCAACTGGGGAATTGAATTTATCAACAATCTGGAGAATAAGTCGGTGGGGAGTGTGAAACTACAGAGTTACAAACTATCATTCTAAAAACCCAACTGAAGCAAATCTGCCATCTTTAAACTGGCCTGACCCACGTGTGACCCCAGGCTCACAGTAAGTGGTTGTCGCAACTGCCTCTGAAATGGGCAGCTGGTTGTACGAGAAGACAGGTCACCACCATCATTAAGGGCAGTTGAATTCTGCCTGCTACCATTTGTTCTGCCTGGAGCCTAAGAACACGTCTTCTCAACTTTCTGCTGGGAAAGTAAAAGCGCCAGATGAGCCCATTTTTTTTTTTCGAGTACCCAATTCATTAGCGGGATTCACCCCTACCCGGTGGGGCGGGGGTCCCGGCGGAGCGGAGTGGCGTGAACCACCCCGGCATCGGGCCGCCCCAAAGGTGCAGAATCCTCTGCACCTTCAGGGGCTAGGCCAGTCCTGGAGTGGTTGGTGCCCTGCCAGCCGGTGTGAAAGGGGCTTGGTGCCACGCCAACCGGCGCCAAAGGACCTCCGCTGACTGGTGCGAGGGGGCGCCAGCACATGCTCCTGGATGACCCGTACATGCGCAGAGGGATTTGCTTCCGCACCGGGAATGGCGGAGGTGTAGCCTCTGGTGCATAAGGATAGAGTGCCCCCGTGGCACAGGCCCGCCCGTGGATCGGTGGGCCCCGATCGCAGGCCAGTCCGCCGTGGGGGCACCTCCCAAGGTCAGATCCAGCCCGCGCTGCCAGGTCCCACCTGTAAAGGACCTACTCCAATTTGTGCCAGCGGGACCAGCAACAGACGGGCGGGACTTCAGCCCATTGTGGGTCGGAGATATTCTCCGAGGCGGGCGGCGCGACTCATGCCCGGCCGGTTTTTGGGAGGCGGGAGAATTAGGAGGACGGCGGGGGCGGGATTCACGCCGACCCCTGGCGATTCTCCCACCCAGCGGGGGGGCGGTTGGAGAATCCCACCCCATGTTTTCCAATTAAAGGACAATTTAGAATGTTCAATCCACCTACCGTGCACATCTTTGGGATGTGGGGGCGAAACCCACACAAACACGGGGAGAATGTGCAAACTCCACATGGACTATGACCCAGAGCCGGGATCGAACCTGGGACCTCTGCTCCCACTGTGACACCGTGCTGTCCCAGGTGAGCCCATTTTAAAAGAAGAAAACTTCAAATTTCACAATTCCAGCTGTTGTTGGTCCTGAAAGTAGCAGACCAACCACTTAAATTAAAGCAGCTCGGATCTCGATTCTACATCAAAGGAAGTATTTAAGAATGGAGGATGATGTAGTAATGGTAAATGCTACACTGGAGCAAAATGCCTTTACAGATTCCATCACTCATGCAGGCGACTAGAAAGGGGTATTGTATATTGGGCAATGCACAAGCAATATAGTAAGCCCTCGGATAAAAGGAAAAGTTACTTTCAACATGTGAATATTCATAAGTCCTCACTGGATTCTTTATTAGAACTAGAATATCTTGTGGACATTAATATTGATCTTATTGACTTTAAAGAACTCTTTAACCTGAATATGCTTTAATATACGTTGAAGTAAGCCACTGTGCATGTGCTCGTTGGCGCCACTGCGCATATGTAGATCCCACGGCGGCGATTCGTGCCGGGGTCAACAGCTGGAGCGGCGTGAACCGCTCCAGTGGCATGCTGGCCCCTTGTAGGGGCCAGAATTAATCGTCGGGTAACGTGACTGCATTTACTACAGCGTGGACACTCTGCTGCGGGATTAGAGAATCCGGCCCCCTATCTGTATCATTTAAAAAAAAAAGAAAAATTTAGAGTATCCAATTAATTTTTTCAAATGAAGGGGCAATTTAGCCTGGCCAAATTCATCCAGCATGCACATCTTTGGGTTGTGGGGATGAAACCCACGGGGAGAATACAAATTCCACACTGACAGTAACCCAGAGCCAGGATCGAACCTGGGACCTTGGCACCGTGAGGCAACAGTGCTAACCACTGCACCACCATGCCGCCATCTGTATCATTTTAGCAAGTTATTTAACAGGCTCTGACTATTTGGAAGAAGATAATATCTCAAATAGTCATCCTCCTCCTTGCTGGAGAAGTAGTTCACTTTCTCCGACCCAAAATAAGTGACTGTTTGAATGGCTGAAGGTGATTGAGGGACTGCTCCCAGTCTAGGGTGGTCCCTATTGGGGCAAGTGGTTATATAGTTCATTTCACTGCAACCTTCTCCAGGGCAATTAAATATGGGCACTAACCCATGTACAAATATAGGAAACACCATAATACTGTCCCCTCTCGATTGATGCTGCCAAACCTGCTGAGTTTTCTCCAGCAGCACCTGCAGCGTTTTGCTGCTTGTGTAACTTTCCCATGTTGCTTAATTCAAATTAAATGATCAATTTGCAAAATTTTAAAATAAACTACAAAATCTAGCAGACCTTGCATCTCAATGTTACACTCCAGGTCTAAATTGTCTGGTATTTCAAAGAATGAAGGAACATCATGGAAACAAATTCTGAGGTTGGAGATTGATGTTTGGAACAGCAGCGGAGTTCTCCCTTAGTGTCTTGCTCAATATTTAATCCTCAATCAATATAAACAGGTTTCTGCCCATGATCATATTGCTCTTACTGGGCAATTTTGCTGCTGCATTTCCAAAGTACGTTGCAACAGTGACTACACTTCAAAAAAAGTACACGATTGTATGTAAAGCACGTCCGGGTGGTGAGTTTTATAGAAATGCAAGCCTGATTAAAGTATCTGATTAAAGGACATTTCCCTCGTTTTTGATACACTAGTGATGATCTATTCTCGCTCGCCTACTCTCCGGGCAAGACCTTGGTGATTGGAGCTTCCTACGTGGCGTTGGAGTGTGCAGGATTTCTCTCTGGACTGGGTCTGGACGTGACTGTAATGGTTCGTTCCATCCTGCTCCGGGGATTTGACCAACAAATGGCAAACCTGGTCGGAGATTACCTGGAGTCGCATGGGGTCAAAATCATAAGGCAGTTTGTGCCGTCTAAGGTAAGCAAAGTGTTTATTTTTATGTGCTGGTGTTAAATAGACTGCTTTATCTCCACATGTATTTAGAAAATGGTTGGGCTGCAAAACAGATAAGCCGACCAGATTCGTGATGCACATATCCAAATGCATTCAACTGAACACATCCATGTGCAAATTAATTTTGGCATTCTAGTCAGAGGGTCATAGATTCATCCAGGGACTTGAGCATACAACCCGGGGAGTGCTACACTGCCGGAGGTGCAACCTTGCAAATAAGATGTTGGTAGAGGCCCATCTGCCTTCCGTTAAATGTTGTGATGAATGCTGATGTGTTGGGTAAGCTGGGTCTATGTGGACTGCGTTTGAAGCAGTGTAGAGAGAGACAGGCTTCCAACACTTGATGAGATGCAACACTATTTTATTCAACATCTAACTATATTACATGCTTAACTGTGGGTTGACACTATGCTGACTTGACTGGAGACCTGAGGCTAACCTGACCAGACTAACTGACTACCACATGGTGTTTGCACTGGCTATGCTCACGAGCTCTGACTGTCTCAGAGGCTGGATCCCGAGAGAGTGGGAAAACTAGTGCCCTCTGGCTTTATAGTGGTCGTGTCCTGTCTGGTGATTGGCTGCTGTGTTCTGTGTGCTCACTGGTCATCCTGTGTGTCAATCACTACCTGTCTGCACTCCTGGATGTATGTTATGACAAATGCAGGAAATTTTAAATATATATTGCATTAAATGCTTGTTGCAGCCATGTTATTTAAAAATCTTTGGCTAAAGTTATGTCTGCCAAAGTTGGGCAGCACGGTGACGCAATGGTTAGTGCTGCTGCCTCACGGCGCCGAGGTCCCAGGTTCGATCCCGGCTCTGGGTCAGTGTTGGCGTGGAGTTTGCACATTCTCCCCGTGTTTGCGTGGGCTTCACCCCCACAACCCAAAAGAATTGCAGGGTAGGTAACCATGCTAAATTGCCCCTTAATTGGAAAAAAAATGAATTGGGTGCTCTAAATTTATTTATTTAAAATAAAAGTCTGCTAAAGCTGTGATTTAACTAACAGCTAGGCAGGCTGTGATAAGACTCATGGGAGGGGCTGGGTCTTTTTTTTTAAGCTTCATTTTGGGTTTTGCTCTGGTTTGAGGAAAGGAGAAGTGTAACTCCTATAAGCCACTGAGGTGGGAACTATTAATAAGTGGCATTCGACCTGTGCGTTTAGATTTTGCTTAATTGGAAGTAGACGGAAGGTAAGCTCGAGTTATTTTTTTTGTAAGAACTGTTAACTGAAAAGCTGTTTTTCCTTAGGGCATTAATGGGGTATTATGTTTTTTCAATATAAAAGATCCCCAGTTGTCGGTGGAATCACTCGTGGAGCTCTGGGTTTTCCCTTTACTCAGTTGACAAATTGATTAAATTGTTGATGTTCCTCTGCTTTCCGAATATAAACTGGGGTCTGGCTCTGGTTCAGGTACCCTAACAATGAAGGGGCAGGCATGCTCTCCTGGCGCCCTGGCCAATATTATTTTTCTTAATAAACATTTTATTGAGGTATTATTGGTATTGTAACAACAACAAAAGAAACAATATACATTAAAGCATAAACATAGTGCAAAAGCCATTTGCCTCTTATACAGGTTCCGCCCTTATTGACCCCCCCCCCCTCCCCAACTCCAATCTAAACTACTTGCATTCCCCCCCTGTGCTGACGATTAATTTCCCGTAAAGAAGTCGATGAACGGTTGCCACCTCCGGGCGAACCCTAACAGTGACCCTCTCGGGGCGAACTTGATTTTCTCCAAACAGAGAAAGCTAGCCATGTCCGACAGCCAGGTCTCCGACTTCGGGGGCTTTGAGTCCCTCCAAGCTCCAGAACGTCTGCCCTTTTCTCCTCCTGGATTCCCGTGTCTTCTGATACCCTGAAAATCGCCACCTCTGGACTCAGTGCCACACTTGTTTTTAACACCGTGGACATGATGGCTGCAAACCCCAGCCAAAATCCCCTAAGCTTTGGACATGTCCAAAACATGTGGACATAGTTCGCCGGTCCTCCCACACATTTTGCGCACCGGTCCTCCACCCTAAAGAATCTGGTCATCCGGGCCACTCTCCCATGACCCCGGTGAACAATCTTCAATTGTATCAGGCTGAGCCTGGCACATGTTGCGGACGGGTTGACTCAACTCAACGCGTCTGCCCGTAGACCATCCTCTATCCTCCCAGCTCCTCCTCCCACTTGCGCTTCAGCTCCTTGGTCTGCATCGTCTGCTTATAAATGTTCGAGACGCTCCCTTCCCCTACCCACCCTCTGGAAACTACCCTGTCCTGAATCCCCCTTAGTGGTAGGAGCGGGAAGGTTGACACCTGTTTGCGAAGGAAGTCTGCAGATAGCTGAATTTGTTTCCCCTCGCCAACCCAAACTTTTCCTCCAACGCCATCGTACTCAGAAAGCTCCCCTCTATGAACATATCCCCCATCCTCTCAACCTCCGCCATAACCTGAACCCCCCCCCCATCCATACTCCCTGGGGCAAACTGGTGAGGGGGCCCAGACCGCTGCTCCCACATGCCGCCTCCACTGGCCCCAAACTCTCAGGGCCGCCACCACCACTGGACTGGTGGAGTACTGTGCCGGCGGGAATGGCAGGGGCGCAGTTACCAATGCCCCTAAACTGGTGCCCTTGCAAGAAGCCGCCTCCATACGCATCCATGCCGACCCCTCCCCACCACCCACTTCCTGATCATGGCTATATTAGCCGCCCAGTAATAGTTGCTAAAATTTGGCAGCGCCAGCCCGCCCTCTTCCCGACTCCACTCAAGCATTACCTTCCTTACTCACGGGGTCTTGCCCGCCTAGATGAAGCCCGTGACCACTCTGTTGACCCACTTAAAAAAGGATTACGGAATAAAGATGGGAGACACTGAAATACAAATAGGAATCTCGGTAGGACCGTCATCTTCGCCGTTTGCACCCTCCCAGCCAGAGACAACGGAAGCATGTCCCATCTCTGAAAATCATCCTTCATTTGGTCCACCAGCCGGGCCAGATTCAATTTATGCAGCCGGTCCCATTCCCGCACCACTTGGATGCCTAGGTACCTAAAGCTTCCCTTTACTAACTTAAACGGTAGCTCTCCCAGTTAGCTCTCAGAGCAATTGCCAATAGCAGCGCAAACAACAGTGGGGAGAGGGGGAATCCCTGTCTCGTCTCCCGGTGCAGTCTAAAATAGTCCAATGTTCTATTCGCCCGCACACTTGCCACAGGAGCCTGATACAGTAACCTGATCCAGTCAATAAAGCCCCACCCGAATCTGAACCGTCCCAGTATCTCCCACAGTCACATTCTACCCGATCAAAAGCCTTTTTTGCAGCCATTGTGATCACTGCCTCCACCTCCCTACCTTCCGGGGGCATCATGATCACATTAAACAGCCTTCTTACATTGGTCACCAACTGCCTGCCCTTAATAAACCCCGTCTGGTCCTCCCCAATAACGTCCAGAACACAATCCTTGATCCTGGAGGACAAGATTTTGGCCAGCAAATTGGCATCTACATTCAACAGGGATATCGGCCTGCAGGACCCACAGCTCCAGGTTCTTGTCCTGCTTAAGAATCAGCGAAAAGGTTGCCTGTGACATTGTCGGGGACAACATCCCTCTTTCCCTTGCCTCATTAAACATCCTCAACAACACTGGCCCCAATATCCCCGAGAACTTTTTATAAAACTCCACTGGGTACCTGGCCGGACACGGGGGCCTTCAAGCCCTCTGGCCAATATTTTAACATGGAACAGAATTCCTGCAGTGCAGAAGGGCGGCCATTCTGCCCATTGAGTCTGCTTCGACCTTTGAATGAGCAGCTCGGCTCACTCCCCCGACCTATCCCCATAACCCTGCCTAACCTACACATCTCTAGACACGAGGGGCAATTTACCATGGCTTGAACTGTGGGAGGAATCCGGAGCACCTGGCGTAAACCCGCAGAGACACTGGGAGAAAGTCCAAACTCCACATGCACAAGGCTGGAATTGAACCTGGGTCCCTGACACTGAGACAATTGTGGTTATCCCTCAACTAACATTTAATGATTTTTGAAAATTTGTAAAGTTTTTATTCAAGGCGCTTCTACAAAATATAAAAATACAAAATATCAAAAGAACGGCACATCGACACCGACCCCCAGCTCCATCCTACCTGCAACCGCGCCAGACCTCCCCACCAGTGCCCTTCCTCTCCATCAATTCCTTTTTATATATCCCACACGCTCCCCTCCCTCATTTCGTCCTCCGACATCAACTTATCCTGCCGCCCGGGAAGGACGGTACCCCTCCTCACAAAATCCAGTTCCTGCAGGTACCTAAAGCCATTCCCTTTAAGCAACTCGTACAATTTTCCCCCCCATAAACAAGTCACTGAAGTACTCAATCCCCACCTACCGCCATCCCCGGATTTCAAAAATATTTTGGCGTTTCATTTATTACAGGTGTGTCTCCACTTTGGTTGCTTCACTTCGAACCAAGGTTATAAATAATTTGCATCTCACTGTACAAGTGGTCAAAATTTACATTAGTCTTATCAAGCATATATGGAGAACAATGGAAAAAATATAGCAATAAACGATAAATGAAAGAAAACGCATAAAAGAAGTGAACGGGATGCAACAAAACTACTGTCACAAAAAAAGTTCGTCTATTTACATTGCATTGACTGGCTTCAGTAGAAATGTATCCAGATGACTTCATTTTCTGAGCTCCCTTTTGCTTCTTTGCACCTCTTAAGCCTACCAGCATTTTACATTTTATTCGACTGCGGGCATCTGCACCCCTTGGTACGTAGGACTGATTTCCCCTTCTATCTAACCTGGGTGGTTCTCTCTCTTTTTTTTTTTTTTAAACCCCCCCCCCAACCACAACCTATTATACGGTCAATACCACATTGCTGTATCTAGGAGCTTGCTGTGTGCAAATTGGTTACCACATTTCCTACTTTGCAACAATGACTACACCTCTTCAGAAGTACTTTATTTGTACTTTGGCCTGTCCTGAAAGTGATGGTGCTATATGAATGCACGTTCTTTTTTCACGTTCAACCTGAATAAGATAAAGAATATCGCACCTTCTACTTTCGTTGTTTAATGGTCAGTATTAGAAATGTTGTGCTAACTCTATCCTCTTTCCCCTGAGTGGGGGGTATTTAGTCCGTCTCGGTTCCCAGATGAGAATCCAACTACTTGCAATTGGGAAATTTTACTGTACCCCAGACTTGTTAACGTTGACCAATTGGTATCTTTTATATTTATATTAAAACAAACTTTAACTTGAAAGTACGGAATTAACCACATTAACAACACAGAATTAGAGCCGTCGAGTTACGCTCTCAAGTAAATGAAGAAACTTTATATTCCTAAACCAGCCATTCTATTCCAATTAGTCAGTGATATAGTTCTAGTACTACTCTTAAGAACAACCAAGTTTTTTACTTTCTTTTCTCTGTACTTGATCTTTGGAGCGAGAACCTTTCAGGACCAAAACTGAAACCCCTCTGTTCAGATTACAGTCCAAGAACTAATATTTAGACTGACTTGGCTCATCCCCTTATTTAAATTACCTGTACACAAAGCATAAGGCAGTTTGTCTCCTCCCACAAGACATCCCATGACCTGTTTAGCCAGGAGCAAAACACTATACCCCTCATAAATTATCTACACTTCAGCTGTCCTTTAAACATAAAACAACATTCACTAGTGTAAGTGGTTCTCAAGACAATTAGTCGAGCACTTCACCTGGAAAACCAAAGATTACCTCACTTTTATGACTCCTTAAACACCGCTTTAGCTAACATACCGTCTTGTATGCATCTTAACCAAGGTTTTAATAACATTACTGGAAAAAATGTATAAAATATGACTATTTCTTCAATTCATGTGTGTCTGCCTCTGCCTTGTGAAATAGTAATATGAAATTCCATTCCAGCATCTGATTTGTCTGTTCCCCTCCTTTTTCTAGATAGAACAAATTGAACCAGGAACTCCAGGGAAGTTGAAAGTAACAGCTCAATCTACAGATGGCTCCGAGACCCTGGAAGGGGAATATAACACAGTAAGTGAGAGAGTGAAACTGTGGACATGGGAGATTGTTTTACGCATCTGTGCTCTTGGCTTTGAGCTTTGCCTGTCTGAGTTGGATGGTGAGATTTGCATCAAAGGTATAGCACAAGTGGGTCATTTGGCCCAGCTGGTCCATGCTGGTGGTGCTTCTCCGGGTGAACCACCACCGAGTTTAAGTCACTCTGACATGTCGGCTTAACCTCACTTTAAAAAATAAAAAATAATCTAGGTGTGGTTCTGATGCGTGGGCCCCAAGGAAGTTCCTCCATTTAATTTTTTTTTTTAAATTTAGATTACCCAATTATTTTTTCCAATTAAGGGTCAATTTAGCGTGGCCAATCCACCTACTCTGTGCATTTTTTGGGTTGTGGGGGCGAAACCCACGCAGACACGGGGAGAATGTGCAAACTCCACACGGACAGTGATCCAGAGCCGGGATCGAACCTGGAACCTCAGCGCCGTGAGGCAGCTGTGCTAACCACTAGGCCACCGTGCTGCCCTGTTCCTCCAATTAATGATCAAAAAGTGGTACTGACTCTGCCCAGATACCCCTCATTGCCCTGTCCAATGAAGTGAAAAATCTGCCTATGAAGAGCTCTATTTGATGAGTGAAAACTTCCATCATGTGCTGACAGCGTTAACGACAAGGCGTTGGAAAGGTTTGTTTGCTTGGAATGTTCTCAAAGCTTTTTGTTTTTGCAGGTTTTACTGGCTGTTGGGAGGGATGCCAAAACCAAAAATATTGGCTTAGAGACAGTGGGAGTCAAGATCAATGAAAAGTAAGCGAATGCTATTTCTTGGTAGTGCATTTCCTGTGCATGACCTTGTTTTTGTGGAACATTGTCAGACTTGGAAGTCCGTGTCCCATTGGGTATTTGCTGGCTCAGACCAGTGAGTGGCCTGAAATCCCTCCAACTCCCTCTGTAAATTGGAGGGAATGTAGAAACCAGCATTCCGTTCTGCTTCTGGCTTGCCTGTCCACCTTGGTTCCATGACGCACAATACAATTGCCGAACAAAAACCTACCGTTGTGTTTTGGAACTTTTGGCTGATCTCCAGAATCCGAAGCTTTTGCATAATGGGATGCATTTATTTTTTAAATCTTTTTTATTCGCTGCATTTTCATCATACAAACAAAAGAAAACAAAGAATCAACAGCAAAAACCACCCAGCAATATGCAGCCTAAAACATTGGCTCAAGTTCAAAGCAGGTTTAAAAAGAAAAACCAACTCCCCCGCCCCACCCTGACCTAGCCCCAACCTTGTGCGTGAGGTTGAGGCATTTTCCCTTCACAGCACCTCGCACCATAAACCTTCTTCCATTACCTCCCATTTGGCTGTAATCCCCTCCATGGACACCCTATCTTCCTCCAATCTTCACATAGATCACCGACACAGTCCCCCTCTCCAAACCCCCTGCCGACAGTACCTCCTCGAACAGCAAGGGGGCTGGCGCTATTGGGAAGGTCGGAAACTCCTGACTTGCAGGTACCTAAATCCTTCCTCCTGCACCAACCCGTACTTCTCTCCCAGCTCGTCTACCCCCCCCCCCGAACAGATAATGGGATACTTTTTAATTTGGAGTTGTTGTTGCCTGAAGTGTCTCGCTCCAATTCTACCTAACATTTTTGGTTGTCTAACAAGGTAAGCAAAATTTTTGGTATATCACCTGTGGCTATCATTGGGAGCTCTCCACCCTGAGTCAGAGGTTGAGCATTCCAAGTCCCACTCCAGGACCTAAGCTGATCTTCCAGTGCAGTACTGAGGGAGTACTACAATGTCAGAGATGCTGGTTTTTTTCCCACAAGATGCTTTTAAGATCTCTTGGCTTGATTTTCGGGAGTTAGGTGGGGCACGGTGGGGGGGCTACATTACAGCAAAACTACACTTGTGCTTTTGTTTGTATGCCCTGTGATCAGGTGCTATGTAAATACAATCAGGAGTAAAATGAGGCCCACAAAGACCATCGAGCTGTCCTGTTAACTAAGTCCAATAAAACAAAATTAGCAGGATTGGATTTGCCTTGGAGCGTAACTCTAAATGCTCCTAGGGCAGCACGGTGGCCTACTGGTTAGCACAACCGCTTCACGGCGCTGAGGTCCCAGGTTCGATCCCGGCTCTGGGTCACTGTCCGTGTGGAGTTTGCACATTCTCCCCGTGTCTGCGTGGGTTTCGCCCCCACAACCCAAAAATGTGCAGAGTAGGTGGATTGGCGACGCTAAATTGCCCCTTAATTGGAAAAAATAATTGGGTAATCTAAATTTAAAAAAAAAAGAAAAAAAAAAACTCTAAATGCTTCTATAGTTCAAATATGAAATATCCTGACAAGTGAATTTAGCTTGGAATACATTGGTAACCAGGATGAATCTTGCCCTCCCTCTATCCAGCTAGTAACTAATGTATGTTTTGTTCCAAATTGAGCAGGCCTCTGTTCAAACTCTGGCCTTGATTTCTATTTTAACATAGTCTTCTTTGCTAGCCAGGTTGGTAGAGAGCAGGTTGATGCTGAAGGCTGAGCTCTCCTTATCTGTGCCCATTGCCAGTTGTCAATATAGTAACCATGACATTGCTTCAGGGGGCTGTTTGCAATTTAAAAAAACAAAATTTTTTAGAGTGCCCAATTCATTTTTCCCCAATTAAGGGGCAAGTTAGCATGGCCAATCCACCTAACCTGCACATCTTTGGGTTGTGGGGGCGCAACCCACGCAAACACAGGGAGAATGTGCAAACCTCACGCGGACGGTGACCCAGAGCTGGGATTGAACCTGGGACCTCGGCGCTGTGAGGCAGCAGTGCTATCCATTGAGCCACCATGCTGCCCTCTGTTTGCAATATCAAGGATTAACTAATGCAACATTGGTAAAATGCAAGCAAAGATACTGAAGATGTTAAATCTAAATTGGGTGGCACAGTGGTTAGCACT
Source organism: Scyliorhinus canicula (assembly GCF_902713615.1). Classification (NCBI taxonomy): domain Eukaryota; kingdom Metazoa; phylum Chordata; class Chondrichthyes; order Carcharhiniformes; family Scyliorhinidae; genus Scyliorhinus; species Scyliorhinus canicula. The sequence goes on along the minus strand of NC_052165.1, from coordinate 35,021,587 downwards.
GCTACCTCAGTGCCAGGAACCCAGGTTCAATTCCTACCTTGAGTGCCTGTCACTGCGGAGTCTGTAAGTTCTCCCCGTGTCTGCGTGGATTTCCTCCGGGTGCTCTGGTTTCCTCCCACAGTCCAAAGACGTGCAGGTTAGGTGTATTGGCCATGTTAAATTGACTCTTAGTAGGTTAGGTTACAGGGATAGGATGGGGGTGTGGGCCTAGGTAGGGTGCCCCTTTGGAGGGTTGGTGCAGACTTGATGGGCCAAATGGCCTTCTCCTGCATTGTAGCGATTCTATAATTCTATGTTCCTGTTTCCTTGGCTAACAGGTGGAAAACAGTAGGAATAAAGGGGTTGTTCTTGCATTGACAGGCTGTGACTAGTAGGGTACTGCAAGGATCGGTACTGGGGCTCCAGTTCGGCATTTATCAATGATTTGGATGATCAACAATGATATTGAATAGTGTGGCGGGTTCAATGGACTGCCTAGCCAGAGTGCTTTCCAGCACTGACCTTTTTCTCCACAGATGCTGCAGACCTGATGAATATTTCCCAACAATGATCTTTATTTTAAATCCGTTTTCTTTTGTATTTTAGGTCTGGTAAGATTCCAGTCAATGATTTGGAACAAACAAATATTCCCCACATTTATGCCATTGGGGACATACTGGATGGCAAGTTGCAGCTCACTCCAGTAGCGATCCAGGCTGGCCGCTTACTTGCTGGAAGGCTCTATAACAGCTCTTCGGTCAAGGTACAAACCTACATTTTTATTGCTGGCTTCTTGCAGCACCCAAAGCAGTGTAAAAAGCCCATTATGGGCAGAAAACTGATGCTTCTCCAAATCCATATTCTTGGGGCAGTAGTTCCTATGAGTATGGCATCAAACTGCGGACTCCAACCAACAATTTGCTGTCTTGTTTGGGTGGCAATTAAGGATTGTGAATACTCGGGGGTTTGTCATGCTCTCTGCCTGGCAGGAGTCTGATGAAGTGCAACTTGTTTAGGGGGAATTAATGGGATGGCAGCATAATGGTTACATGAGTACACTAGTAATCTAGAGGCCTGGAACAATGTTCCAGAGATGAGTTAAAACCCCAGCCTGACAGCTGTGGCAATTTTAAATTCCATTAATTAATGAAGCTGGATGCACCAACAGCTTCAAGAGCAATTGGGGTGGCCAATAAATGCTTGTCTTGCCAGCAATGCTCTCACCCAATTTCAAGTCACTAAACTTCCAAAGAACTTTGCAACAATTTGGATGCCAATAGTTAGCCTTTGGCAGATGGATATGATATTTCAGTGATAATTTTTTCAAATTATTGCGTATATGTTTCATGGTTCTGAGCTATTGGTGGCCAATAGCATAATTCAGCCCCACAATATCTATAAGAAGTTCACTTTATTTGTCCCCTCCACTGATTTAAGTCATTTGGCACATAAAAGATGATTGTGGTTGCTGGATTTCAGTCCTAGGATGTCACTGCAGGAATTCCTTGGGGTAGTGCCCTATGCCCAACTATCTCCAGCTGCTTCATCAATGGCCGTTCAGCAACCCCTGCTGAAGCAGTCCATGCCTACGTGCAGCAAGGTCTGGACAACATTGAGGCTTGAGCAAGTAATATTCGTGCCAGGCAAATACCATCTCCAACGAGAAAATCTAACCACTTCCCCTTGACATTCAATGGCATTGTCATCATTAAAACTCCCACTATCAACATCCTGGGGTTACATTGACCAGAAACTGACCTGGACCAGCCAAGTTGTAAAATAAAAAACGGATGGAATTGCACTGAGAATAACTGTGGTCTCCAACGATCAAGTGGTCTTTAAGTCCAACTTTGTTTCCTCTAAATGTACAATATTGGCCATACCAATTGTCTAGGCCATGTTCTGAAATTCTCACCTAAACTCTCCAACTTGTTTGGCATCCCTTAAAACCTACTTCGTTTTGGTTACTTGGCGTGATGTCAGTCAATTTTTGGCTGGGATGTTGAAGGCACTATATAAATGCAAGTTATTGCTCTAAACAATGCAAACTTGGAGAATACTCATAAGAATAGCTCTATGCATGTTTGGAGCCTGGATGTTCCATTGGTATTGACACTTTCTTTCTGATTTATAACACTGACAGTGTGACTATGCAAACGTGCCCACCACAGTCTTTACTCCCTTGGAATATGGAGCTTGTGGTTATTCAGAAGAGAAAGCTATTGAAAAATATGGCATGGAGAATGTGGATGTAAGTTGCTGGATCGTTTTTTTTTAAGTACCCAATCTTTTTTTTTCCAATTAAGAGGCAATTTAGCATGGCCTATCTACCTAACCACATAGAACATAGAACAGCACAGAACAGGCCCTTCGGCCCTCGATGTTGTGCCGAGCAAGGATCACCCTACTCAAACCCACGTATCCACCCTATACCCGTAACCCAACAACCCCCCCCTTAACCTTACTTTTTAGGACACTACGGGCAATTTAGCATGGCCAATCCACCTAACCCGCACATCTTTGGACTGTGGGAGGAAACCGGAGCACCCGGAGGAAACCCACGCACACACGGGGAGGACGTGCAGACTCCGCACAGACAGTGACCCAGCCGGGAACCGAACCTGGGACCCTGGAGCTGTGAAGCATTTATGCTAACCACCATGCTACCATGCTGCCCATCTTTGGGTTTGTCGGGGCGAGACCCATGCAGACGCAGGAGAATGTGAAGTTGCTGGATCATGATGTGAAAAATGTTGCATTGACTTTTTCCAGTAACTCTAAATATCATTCCAACTTATTTTTTCAGACCTATCACAGTTACTTCTGGCCTCTGGAGTGGACTATTCCATCAAGGGATAACAACAAGTGTTATGCCAAGATTATCTGCAACAAGCAAGATCAAGTATGTATTGCAAGCGGTTAATTTATGGACTATTTTCCAGTGCCAGCAGGAAGTTGTTGATTTCGATGGATTAAACTGGAGTCAGTCTGGCTCTTGAGGGGGTGGGGGGGTTCTGCAGTGGGACTTGAAAACCCCCCACCTTCTGATTCTGAGCTGGCATACCTCCTGGGGTGTATCTCAAATCATTTCCTGAATTCCTAGACCTGTGTGGGTGGTCTTGTGCCTGCTGTCATGTCAGAGTGTCTTTAAGAAATGGGTGTTTAGGGCAGCATGGTGGCACAGTGGTTAGCATTGCTGCCTACGGCGCTGAGGACCTGGTTTTGAATCCCGGCCCTGGGTCACTGTCCGTGTGGAGTTTGCACATTCTCCCCGTGTCTGCGTGGGTTTCACCCCCACAACCCAAAGATGTGCAGGATAGGAGGATTGGCCACTCTAAATTGCCCCTTAATTGGAAAAAAAATAATTGGGTACTCTAAATTCATTTTAAAAAAAAGAAATGGGTGTTTATCAGATAGCTGTAGTGGGTCCGTTTTTAAAGAAGTGTGAGTTTCTCAAATGGCAGCAGTGATGTTGGAGTGTGGGTGGAGCTGGGCTGCCTTTCTGTCTTTCACTTTGAGCTGAAAAGCTGCTTTTGGGGCTCTGTTTTAGTTTTGTTTTAGATTTGGAGAAACTGCAGTTACAGCACGGTGTGTATGAATCTCTGCAAGCTAAAGAATGTTGATTTGGTGATTTTAAAGTGGCAACTGCTCTCAGTAGAGAATTTAAACCTGCTGTCCTTCTGTAAAAAGGATTTTTGTCTTGTGGATGTTAAAAGGAAAGATTAAGGGCTATTTATATAGAGTACTGTATTCCTTGCGGGGATGTATTTGAATTGATAGTTGCTAAGATGTTCAACTATGTTTCTAAGTGTTTATTGGGTTCATAGAATAAACATTGTTGTTGTTTAAAAATACTCTTAGTTCTCTGTTGCATCACACCTGTAAAGTAGGCCCAAGTGCTCCCCATAACCAAAATCTATTTAAACCCTGGAGCATAACACTGCCTACTGCTACATAGGGGGAGGGAGGAAGAATAGCAAGTGGAGAAAAAGCACTTTGGGTTAATTTTTCTCATCAAAAGTAATTTTCCAGCTGTAAATGTGAAATTAATCGGAGTGCACTTCCTTTTTTCAGAATCGGGTAATTGGTTTCCACGTGTTGGGTCCGAATGCAGGAGAAATCACGCAGGGGTTTGGGGCCGCAATGAAATGCGGAATGACCAAGGAGCTGTTGGATAGCACAATAGGAATCCACCCAGTCTGTGCAGAGGTATTAAAACTTGTATAATGTTATTAATTTAGGATACTCGAGCATAGTAATTTTAATCTTGTACTTTTTGTTAAGGACGGAAGTCTAGCGTCCCTTTCTCTCGGCTGCAAGCTCCATTTGGGGCTTGATGGCCACGTAAGGAGTGTCCAGAATATGGCAAAACAAATGATTCACAGTCTGTTGATCTTTCCAATAGGCCTGATGGCAGACAGTAAGAGTGGGAGTATTTCCTGGTCAGCCCCACTACAGAAGGCAACGGCAAATCACTGCAGTACTTTACTAAGCCTAATCATGGACTAATCCAATGGAAATTCATGGTTGTCAACCCCCCTCTTAGGATGTGGTCCTTGAAGGAGGAGGATTTCTGCTACATGGAACTCAGTAGCAGAGCAACAGTTTGTCGCTGTGTGGATTCTTAACCTCACAAAACATCTTTGAGTATTTCACATAGAATCATACAGAGTCATGGTAGAAGAGGTGGTCAGATTTTTTTTTTAAAGAAACCTATTAGAGGAGGATAGTGACATTTGGGCGGCACAGTGGTTGACACTGCTGCTTCACAGTGCCAGGGACCTGAGTTCGATTCCCAGCATGAGTCACTGTCTGTGCGGACTCTGCACGTTCTCCCCGCATCTGCGTGGGTTTCCTCGGGGTGCTCCGGTTTCCTCCCACAAGTCCCCAAAGATGTGCTTGTTGGGTGAATTGGACATTCTGAATTCTCCCTCTGTGTACCTGAACAGGTGCTGGAATGTGGCGACTCGGGGCTTTTCACAGTAACTTCATTGTTAATGTAAGCCTATTTGTGACACTAATAAAGATTATCTAGATTATTTATATTTTAAGGAGCGCATTGCATCTAGGGATCTCAGCATCTAGTCCATTATAATGGGTTCAGAAATGATCAAATATATATGATAGAGATTCAATTGGGTAGATGTGGGGGAATAAGTGAATAGAGAACAATAAAGAACTAGTGGAAATCTAGATCACTCTCTCCAAAAGGCTTCAATGCAAAGGGACACTTGGAGCTTTCAAGAATTGGGATTGATTGATCGCATGGGTATTGAGGAAGATGGAATTCAGATGGCAAAATGGATGAGCTACAGACCAGCCATTATCCCCCAATTGAATAGCCTACTATTGTTCCTAACTAAAGAATTTTAAAATACAATCTTTCATCTGTGTCGATTTCTGAAGACCGTTTATAAAACTGCAGGTTATAATACACAGATGCAATATTGCTCATCAGTACAGGATTACTTGTGTGATTAGCAATAGATGGCTATGTCCGCACCAACCTATATTCAAAAGACAGAATTTCCACCCCTCTTGTATTCCCGTTTGGAGACATGGGTGGAGAGATGGCAGATGGAGATTAATCCGGACAAATGTGAGGTAATGCATTTTGGAAGGTCTAATACAGATAGGGAATATACAGTGAATGGTAGAACCCTCAAGAGTATTGACAGTCAGAGATCTAGGTGTACAGGTCCACAGGTCACTGAAAGGGGCAACACGGGTGGAGAAGGTAGTCAAGAAGGCATATGGCATGCTTGCCTTCATTGGCCAGGGCATTGAGCATAAAAATTGGCAAGTCATGTTGCAGCAGTATAGAACCTTGGTTAGGCCACACTTGGATTATAGAACAGTACAGCACAGAACAGGCCCTTCGGCCCTCGATGTTGTGCCGAGCAATGATCACCCTACTCAAACCCACGTATCCACCCTATACCCGTAACCCAACAACCCCCCCCCCCCCTAACCTTACTTTTTAGGACACTACGGGCAATTTAGCATGGCCAATCCACCTAACCCGCACATCTTTGGACTGTGGGAGGAAACCAGAGCACCCGGAGGAAACCCACACACACACGGGGAGGACGTGCAGACTCCGCACAGACAGTGACCTGCCGGGAACCGAACCTGGGACCCTGGAGCTGTGAAGCATTTATGCTAACCACCATGCTACTGTGCTGCCCCGTAGTGTTCAATTATAGTGTTCAATTCTGGTCGTCACACTACCAGAAGGATGTGGAGGCTTCAGTGAGGGTGCAGAAGAGATTTGTGAGGATGCAGAAGAGATTTACCAGGATGTTGCCTGGTATGGAGGGCATTAGCTATGAGGAGAGGTTGAATAAACTTGGTTTGTTCTCACTGGAACGAAGGAAGTTGAGGGGTGACCTGATAGGTCTAGAAAATTATGAGGGGCACAGAGTGGCTAGTCAGAGACTTTTTCCCCAGGGTAGAGGGGTTAATTACGAGGAAGCATGGGTTTAAGGTGCGAGGGGCAAGATTTTTTACACTGGGTAGTGGGTGCCTGGAACTCTCTGCTGGAGGAGGTGGTGGAAGCAGGGACGATAGTGATGTTTAAGGGGTATCTTGACAAATACATGAATAGGGTGGGAATAGAGGGATACGGACCCTGAAAGTGTAGAAGATTATAGTTTAGACGGGCAGCATGTCGGCGCAGGCTCGGAGGGCCGAAGGGCCTGTTCCTGTGCTGTACTTTTCTTTGTTCTCAAACACGATTGCAGTATTGTGTCTGTTGGGGAGAAAGTGCAAGGTTTCAGTGGGCAGGTTAAAAAAGAAAATATTGCCCAAGTAATCCTGTAAAGTACTCCGTATTATAATTCAAAGCACCTTTTTATGTTTTATAAACGAGCCTTCGTCTAGCATCTCATTGCCCTTTGCTGGGACATAATTAGCTAGCTTGATGAGATATTTGTGCATGAATGCTTAAAGCGGATTTACGTATACCGTTTGATGAAAATTGTAATGATTCAATTAACAGGGTTTGTCTCATCCACTTGAAATTAGATTCCTGCTGTTGAGGTACTTGGACCTTTTTTCTTGTGTTCCATATTGAGATGAACATTTTCATCTAATTATGTCCATTGATGTTTAATCCTTTCCCTTTTGGATGAAAATTTAATTCTTGGATTCTTCTTTTGTGGGGGGATTTTACTTTGAAGAAATTTTTTTCTTTTTCAATCTTGCCTTCAAAAGGCTAACCCTTGTTTTGGTTTTCAAAAACGATGATTCCTCCTGCGTGCCTCACTCTTTAAAAATAGCGCAGTATTCATTTTGGTCAGTTTGAAAAGCCTGCTGAAAGTGGGATGAGAAGGTTTGATTAATGAAAAGATCACAACCCGAGGCCATCAGATGAGGCCTAACTTGGGTGACCAATCTGCCTACCCTGCACCTCTTTGGGTTGTGGGGGTGAGACCCATGCAGATGGCATCGATCATCTGATCCACACTGGCCATCCCACCAATTGAGAGCCAATGGCCACCGTTTCTTTCCCTTACTTCGCTTTTCCTTCCTACCCTGCTAAGGAAGGTCGCAATGGCTTGAGCTTACCTCAAAACTTCATTAAAACTAGACCAGGTTTGCTTTCCATTATAGATGAATATTAAAGATGGCATTTCTTTTTTTTTTTAGATATTCACCACACTATCTGTCACTAAGCAGTCTGGTCAAAATGTCCAACAATCTGGCTGCTGAGGTTAAATCCCTGCTGTTGCCACTGTTGCTGTAATGGATCACATTGTCTCACTGAATAACTCAGTGGGGGCAGGGACTCCCATTGATTCTGTGGACACTGCAACTCCTCATGTTTCACACCATTGTTGAGGAATCTGCTGCAGTGTGAGATGATGTGAACTTAATTTGGCAACTAGTGCAATGGCAGGGTTATACCTGACCACGGAAGCACGCTGCTGCGCTGCGGGGGCATCATCCCGATGCTTTCATGAAGTCCCGGCCTGGAACCAGTTTCGAATGGAAGGCTGCGATGGAAAAAAAACGCAAGCACAGTCTAGCAATTTTGAGCAAACTTCAGACGTCAAGGGCTTCCACTATAACCGGAGAACTCTCCAGCTGACCAAAATCAAAAAGACGCAGAAGAAAGCGATTGTAATATTATTATTGTATTATGGGTACTTTCCACCAAGAGTTTTTTTCCCTTTCTTTTCACTGTATGTTCACCTCTTTGGGGGGTTAAGTGAGCTTTTTGGATATCATGTTTAATATTGAAGCTGCATATCATGTTTAATGTTGAAGCTGAATATATTTATTCTTGTTATGTTAAAACTCTGCACTGAATGCAACGGGGCTGAAATTTGTCTGGGGGTGGGGGGGGGGGGGGGGCAGCCTGTTTCATACCCCCCTCTCAGGAACAGATGAGCAGAGTGAGTGGCAAACTAGTTACAATTTACTGTTGGCTGCAACACTAATTTCATCCCCAATATCTTTAGATGTCGGGCATTAAGATTTCTCAGAAAGCTGGTTAATTCCTAAAGCCATCACTTTCCCCGAAACATTCCTGTTGTCGTTGGAGTCACGACTGAAGACTCTCTAGATGCTGTTTCCGTTAGTAGATTTTAAAAAAATATATACCGGGCTCATGTTCCTTCTTTCTCTCTCTGGAATAAAAATTGTACAAATCCGCATTTGGCTCTACACAAACCCCTGCCTTCTAGAACAAGATCATGGGCTCTCTAGAGGGTGAATTGAAGGTCATTAAACAGCCATTGAAAGACTGAAGATTGATAGTGGGTTGGCACTGCATTGGGTGTTTGTGCAAGTAGTAGTTTGGTTCACACTTTTGTGCTAAGGTTGTGGTGTAAATCTAGAGCAGAGGTGGTGAATCTGGTATCGCTGAGAGTGTCCCCAGGATTCATCAAGCTCTGACTTTGTACAGTAACTTTTATGGTACAAGAATAAACTACTTTGTTCCAATGCTGCTGTTGGCAGACGACCCAGGCTTTAATTCCTCAATCGTTGGTTGAAGAGTCATGGAGCGAAGTGAATTAGATGCTTTGGATCTGTTGTGTAACAATTACAGCCCAGGTTTAGTTTCACTCAATTATCACTAACTTATTTGGGGAAACTTTTAAGAAGAGCTCTTTCAGATGAACCCTCCATGTTGGAATCATTAATGTTCCTAACTCATGCACTGAACAAAACTTTTCTTTGGATTATTGGATTCATTATAGTTTCATTGGATTCATTATAGTTTCATTCAGTATAGTTTCAAGCACTGACTTGCCTTAGCATTCAGTGTTTAACTGTTCTAGGAACAAATTTGTAAATCATAATGTTGGTTGTATAAGAAGAGCACAGGTTACACCTTTGTAACATGTACAGCATTCGGATCTACAAGAATTATACCCTCTGGTGACTACTGTCTATTGCACAAAATTCACCAGCAGAAGTATTAAATTATCCAAATGTCAGCAGATATATTTCTGGAATGAGTGAGTGACTTGTGCATTTTTCAAAAATACTGTATCCAATTATTTTGTGTCAATTGCTTTGATTTTACAGCCTCTTGTGTTCCATATTGATGCATATAACTTAATGTTTCTGATGTGCTGTTTTTAAAGAACTGAAGTTGTGCAATTAAACAAATCTCAAATGATGTAAACCCTGTGTAATGTTCTTGTTGGGTGGCCTGATTTATATTAGAAGTAGCTAAAACTATAAATGATTTATTAATATTAACTGTGGGTAAGCTACGTACAAAACAGATGAATAACAGTATGATTATGGAGTCTCTCCGTGTCGGCGTGGGTTTCTCGGGTGTTCCGATTTCTTTGCACAAGTCCCAAAGACTTGCTGTTGGGTGAATTTGACATTCTGAATTCTCCCTCTGTGTACCCGGGTAGGCGCTGGAGTGTGGTGGCTAGGGGCTTTTCACAGCAACTTCATTGCAGTGTTAATGTAAACCTACTTGTGACAATAATAAAGATTATTATTATTACAAGCAACCTCTCTCTTCAGCTCCCTCCAGCCAGTCTGAGCAGTCGCCCAACTTGAACATTCACTTTTATGCTAGTGGCCAGTCAGTGACTTGCAGCACAACCATGCTATCACCACAAACGTGCCATCTTCTATTGCGGATGTGACCGTGGAGATCAGTAGTTAATAGTGGTGGCAGATCAGCCATAGAAAACCAGGTAGGGTGTGTAACAAGATAGAGGGTATAATGGACAGCTGACATTGAATTTTGAGCCCCCGTTTCTCTTTCGGCTGTCATCACTTCTGTCGCGGGTTTAGGACCATGGGAGCTATTCAGCCCATCAAGTTTGCTCTGCCATTCAATGAGATCCTGACTGATATATGATGGTACACATGGCTGTCACTGTTCGGCGATAGTGGAGGATATCTTTTGATCCCCTTCTCCCCAAGAGCTATATCTAACTGCTTCTTGAAAACTTACCATGTTTTGGCCTGAACTACCTTTGGTGCCATTGAATTCCACGGGTTGCTCCCTCTCTGGGTGAAGAATTTTCTCATCCTCAGTCCTAAATGGTCGACCCTGTATCCTCCAGGATGTGATCCCCGGTTCTGGATACAGTCACCATTAGAAACACCCTTCTTGCATCTACCCTGTCTAGTCCTGTTAGAATTTTCTAGATTACTAGGAGATCTCTCACCCCTTCCCCATCCAATTACTTCTGAACTCTGAATACAATCCTAACCGACTCCATCCTCCTTGTATGTCAGTCCTGCCATCCCAGGAATCAGTCTGGTAAACCTTCACTGCACTCCCTCTATAGCAAGAGCATCCTTCCTCCGATAAGGAGACCAAAACTGCACACAGTGTTCCAGGTATAATTGCAGCAAGACATCCCTGCTCCTGTACTCTTAATTCTCTCGCTATGAAGGACAACATACCAATGGCTGCCTTTGCCCCCTGCTGTACCTGCATGTCTGCCTTCAGTGACTGATGTATAAGAACCCAGGTCATGCAGGGGGTTGAAACAATTTCACTTGTTGGATGATGTGTTCCTCTTGTTGGTGTGTCAGACCGTGTCAAATTTGGGGCTGGGTTATTTTAAGAATGCTGGAAAAGCTCAGCAGATCTGGCAACACCTGTGGAGAGAGAAACTTAACATTAGAGTCTATATAACTTCTTCGGAGCTAAGGAGAGCGAGAAATATGATTGGTTTTGTACTTGCTTAAGAGGCGGTAGAGCAAAATAGCCCTGAAGAGTCATGGACTTAACTCTGTTTCTTGCTCCCTGCACGGATGCTGTCAGACCCACTTCAGTCTTGCCAGAATTTTTTGCTTTTACATCAGATTTCCATCATCCACATTATTTCACGTTTCTTAGTGATGACAGCATGGTGGCACACTGGTTAGCACTGCTGCCTCACAACACCAGAGACTCTGGTTCGATTCTGGCCTTGGGTAACGGTGTGGAGTTTGCACCTTCTTCCCATGTCTGCGTGGGTTTCCTCTGGGTGCTCTGATTTCCTCCCACAGTCCAAAGATGTGCAGGTTGGGTGGATTGATCTTGATACAATTGCCCCTTGGTGTCCCAAAATAAAAATGCAGGTTAGGACAGGGGAGTGGGCCTAGATAGGGTGCTCTTTCAGAGGGTTGGTGCAGACTTGATGGGGCCGAATGGCTTCCTTCTGCCCTGTAGGAATTCTATAAATTCTATAGGTTGTTTAAATATCGGGGATTGGAGGGTAGCTATCTACTCATGGCACGAGCGATGTTCAATTTGTGGGTTAATATGGAGCTCCGAAGAGGCTGAGGTCCACACAAGTAAAATTGTAGGAGCGTCCAGCATCAAGGGGCTGGTTTAGCACACGGCTAAACTGCTGGCTTGTAATGCAGAACAAAGCCAGCAGTGCGGGTTCAATTCCCATACTGGCTTCCCCGAACAGGTGCCGGAATGTGGCGACTAGGGGCCTTTCACAGTAACTTCATTGAAGCTGACTTGTGACAATAAATTATTATTATTAAGTTATTTGGCCTGTTGTGCCTGTGCCAGTATTTTGAAAGAACTATACAATTAATCTCTCTCGGCACACAATTTGGTTAAGGGCAAACAATAACCGGGGAGGGTATACAACACACCAATACCCAATGGAGCGGAGCATAGTTCCTCATCCTGTCTGCGATGAGCTAGAAATCCAGCAGCTCGCATTCCACGGGGAAATCGGCTGTTTTGCTGGCGTAAAATCCACGCCGGCGTGGGGACGTAGTCCCAGAATCGGAGAATCCAGCCCATGGTCTTTCCTGTATGTCATGTGAGAGTACCTTTAAGAAATGGGTGTTTATTACTGCAGTGATGTCAGAGTGTGGGTGGAGCTAGGCTGTCTGTCAGCTTTTTACTTTCGTTTTAGGCTGTTTGCTGCAGGGTGTGTTTTGGTTTTTTCAAAGCAGGATAGCTGCAGTCACAGCCAGAAGGTGTATGAATCTCTGTAATCTAAAGACTAAATCGATCCTGGTGATTTAAAACTAATAACAGTAGTGACTTTAACCTGATGTGCTTCTGGTAAAAGGTGTTTTAAGTCTTATGGATGTTGAAAGGAAAGCTTAAAGGATTAGTTAGTATTGTATTCTTTGGGGGTTGTATTTGAATTGATGGTTGCTAAGATGTTCACTATGTGTTAAAAAGATTAACTTGAGTTCATAGAATAAACATTGTTTTGCTTTAAAAGAAAAATGTTTCAATTTTTGCTGTACCACAACTGTAGAGTGGGCCTAGTGCTCCCTATACCACAATCTATTAAAAGTTGTGGGTCAGGTGAACTCCATGATAGACTTTGGGGTTCTCTAAACCCTGGCCCATAACACGTATGAATTACACCCTTGTTCTGCGCCCTATCTCATCTCAACATTTCCAGAGTCTTTACTTGTAATGCATCGAAAAATGCTGCAGCAAAAATTAATATTCACCTTTCCCAGAGGACATTCTGTTTGAACAAATTAAAATCTCGTCGGATAATAAGCGATAATCTCAAGGGCAGGATATAATGCATCCCCAAGACACACATTTTGTTCATAAATTGTAGATAATGGTGCTTGTGTTGACCCAAGCGTGTTGAATCAGCAGGTTTATGCACAGTGCTGAGGTACAGGAAGGGGCATGGAAGAGTCGTGGTTCAACGAGTGAGACTTTGAGATCGTGTGTACTGACAGCATGCGATCTGGTGATATTTAGTGCCTGCAAAATTGAATAAATAATTGAACAAATTTCTGAAAAAATGAGATTTATTTCTCCTTCCATCCCTCACTCTCTGTTAGTGAGGCCCTGGACAGGCCACTGGGATCAGTGAGTGAGGGTCCAGAATAAAAGTCAACACTGGGGTGAGTGAGGGTCAGCACTGGAATGAGTGAGTATTGGGATGAGTGAGTGAGGTCATCAGTACCATTTGCCAGTCAGTTTATTATTCGATTCGACGTGCTGGGAAATGGATAATGAACCAACCTATCACGGGAAGTGCAACATTTTCAAGAAATGAATGAAATTAAATGAAAATCGCTTATTGTCACAAGTGGGCTTCAAATAAAGTTTCTGTGGAAAGCCCCTAGTCGCCACATTCCGGTGCCTGTTTGGGGAGGCTGGTACGGGAATTGAACCGTGCTGCTGGCCTGCCTTGTTCTGGTTTAAAAGCCAGTGATTTAGCCCAGTGTGCTAAACCAGCCCCTGAGCTATATTGAAGAATTTCAATCTCCATTAATATAGAAATATATTTCATAAAGTGCAACCTACATTAACAACTAAAGCTTTCACATTTATTCCAAAAATAGGTCAACTTCCTGCATGAATGTAAAATATGCAGTTACTGCCAGGATGAATATTGAGTGGCGAACATTAATAAACATTATTTATTAGACATCCGTTTTTGGAATAGAAATTGGGCCTTGGTTATGAGTATTAATAAATGAATAATTGTTATCTGATCAATAGAAAGGCTTAGTTTGTTTATTTGTATAATTGAACTGGCCTCAATTTTTAAAATGCATTCAATGTGGTTGAATGGAAAATGCCATGCATCTGTTTAATAAATTAACATGTTAAAATTGGACATCTTTTTGATGTCCTTATTACTCTATATTTTGTCAAATTAAAATATTCTACTGCTTAACCCCAAAAAAGACCAAAGATATGAACATTATTATTGCAAATGAAGTGTCACATTGTGTTGAGTTTCATATGCTCAATAGATTTATTTTTCCCTGCCACAGAAGTGCGAGTTAAAATAAAAAGCCCTCCCCTTCAAAAACAAGTGCTTTCATTGTTGAGATTGTGGTAAACAAAATTTGCAAGCCATGAAACAAGCTAACATTCTGTACGCAATACCCCTGACTTTGTTGCCTCCATCCATCTCACACAGGTTCAAGAGCCCCATTAAGGGGTAAAACATTCTTCAAATCAGGCCAGCAATGAAACTGCCTATGCTCTCACTGCTTTCTTGCCCGACATGCCTGGGAGTTACCAATGACCAGAAACTGAACTGGACCAGGAAAATAAATACTGTGGCTACAAGAATGGGTCAGACATTGAGATTCCTGCGGAGAACAACTCACCCTCTGGCTCCCCAAAGTCTGTCCACAATTTACAAGGCACAAGTCAGGAGTGTGATGGAATACTCTCCATTTGCCTAGATGAGTGTAGCTCCAACAACACTCAAGAAACTTGACACCACCAGGACAAAGTAGCTTAGCCACATTCGTCACGTTTAACATTAACTCCCTCCACCACTGATGCACAGTAGCAGCTGTGTGTTCTATCGAAAGATGCACTGCAGCAACTCATCGATGCTCTTTTGACTACTACCACCTAGAACAGGGGTGGGCAAACCGCGGGCCGCATGCGGCCCGACAAAGGTTTTTATGCGGCCCGCCAACGAGGTGTCCGGAATCATAACCGGCATTTTTGAAAAGCCGCCGGGGAAAAGCCGCTGAAGTAAATGCGCTTATTGAATAAGCTACACCAAATGGACTGCAGCGGTTCAAGAAGGCAGCTCATCAGAACTTGTCAAGGACAATTAGGGATGGACAATAAATGTTGGCCTAGTCAGTTGCACCCACATCTGGACAGATATTTTAAAACTTTACTGCGTAGATGCTAAAGGCTAGCCATAACTTTAGGAAACACTGGGCCTTATTTGCAGTGTTGTGTCCAAATCTGGGCACCGCACTTTCAGAGAAGTATGTAGGTGTTAGAGATGGAGCAAAAATGATTTATGAGAACAAGTCATGGGGTTAGGAACGTGGATAGTTTGGAGAAACTGGGAATTTTTCACCTTGGAGAGGAGAAGGCTGAGAGGATATTTGATAGAGGTGTTCAAAATCATGAGGGGTCTATTCAGTGTAGATAGGGAAACTGTTCCCAGGATCAAGAATCAGAGGACACCAATTCAAAGTGATTGACAAAAGAACCAATGACGACACAAGAAAAAAACCAACTGTACGTAGTGAATGGTTGGGATCTGAAATGCACTGCGTGGGAAGTCTGGTGGAGGCAGTTTCAATCATGCCTTTCAAAAGAGCGTTGGATAAGCGCATGAGGGGAAACAATTTGCTGGACTAAGGGAAAAGGGCATAAAAGTGCATAAAAGTGGGACTAACTAAATTACTCTTTTTAAAATAAATTTAAAGTACCCAATTAATTTTTTCCAATTAAGGGGCAATTAGCATGTTCAATCCACCTACCTTGCACATCTTTGGATTGTGGGGGCGAAACCCACACAAACACGGGGAGAATGTGCAAACTCCACACGGACAGTGACCCAGAGCCGGGATCGAACCGCAGACCTTGGTGCCATGAGACTGCTGCCCACTAAATTACTCTTGCAGAGAACTGACATTAACACACTAGGTTCATTCCCAGACTGATTCCTGGGATGAAGCGACTTCTGTATGAGGAGAGAATGAATCGGTTAGGATTATATTCGCTGGAAATTAGATGAGGGGGGATCTCATAGAAACATATAAAATTCTAACATGACTAGACAGGGTAGGTGCAGGAAGGGTGGTCCTGATGGCGGGGCAGTCCTGAACCAGGGGTCACAGTCTAAAGATACAGGGTAGACCGTTTAGGACTGTGATGAGGAGAAATTTCTTCACCGAGAGAGTGGTGAGCCTGTGGAACTCGCTATCTCAGAAAACAGTTGAGGTCAAAACATTGTGGGCGCGGGATTCTCCGTTAGCCGATGCCAAAATCGGGAAATGCGATTGGCCGGAGAATAGCTTCCCACAGCAAAATCGTGGCAGACACTGATTTGACGGCAAATTGTGATTTTCTGTCACCTCCAAAACGACATCAATGCGTTTCACTCCGCTTATACAGTAGGGACAGTTTACATATCATTAGTGGGCCCGACCTGCTACCCTTCGCGATTCCCCCTCTCCAATGGGTTGGATTCCCATCGGCGATGTTCACTTGTGCCTTTAAAAATTGTAAAACTGGCGTGACGGCTGCTGAGGGAGAGAGTGGGGTACGGAAGGTGTCCAACATCGCCATAGTTTGCCTTAGGGCCTCAGATGCACATGCACACTTCTGACAAGGAGGTTTGCAGGATGCCTTCTTGGTAAAAGTGTTTGTGGATGCACCCTTAACAACTTTTCGAGCAGGCGCCAGTCAATGCCCTGTCTTAAACGGAACACAAGAGAGAGAGAGAACATAGAACAGTACAGCACAGAACAGGCCCTTCGGCCCTCAATGTTGTGCCGAGCCATGATCACCCTACTCAAACCCACAACCCAACAAACCCCACCCCACCTTACATTTATTAGGACACTACAGGCAATTTAGCATGGCCAATCCACCTAACCCGCACATCTTTGGACTGTGGGAGGAAACCGGAGCACCCGGAGGAAACCCACGCACACAGGGGGAGGACGTGCAGACTCCACACAGACAGTGACCCAGCCGGGAATCGAACCTGGGACCCTGGAGCTGTGAAGCATTTATGCTAACCACCATGCTACCCTGCTGCCCCGCAGATGGATAGAAGAATTAAAGAGCCATAAGTGTTGACAGCTACAAGGAAATGAATGTGGCCCTTGTTTTGCTCTGAAGTTGGAGTTGTGGTTGGTGCAGTTTGTAGATTTAAATTACAGCTGAAGTGAAGATGTCTCCCGCATTAGTCATCACTGAAGTTGAGAGCTAAATTAGTCCTTGGAAATCATCAGCATTTATAGCCTCCTGCTTCCAGCAGTTTGACTTGCTCTGTGTGACCTCTTTTCTTTCTCTCGTCACATTCTATTCCCAGAGAAAACCCTGCCCGGCCAATTATGTCCCAGCAAGTTGCTTCAGTGCTATTTTTTAAATGATCAGAAATACCAGGCTGGCAATTTCCTGTAAGCATTCAAACTATAATCAAGTATAATAACATAATAACCCAGCAATTAACCTAGAAGTATTTCATGCTCTCTTTAAATAGCACTGGTGGACAGAGATCCTTCATGTAATTTAACATTATGCTCACTCTTTCACCCATTCTTCAAAGTTCCACAGCACTGGTTTAATTTTTCAGAAAGCTCACAGCAGTTTGTGCACCTTCCCTTTAGGAAGTGCCAACTACCTTTAAAATAACAGCAGCCACTCTGATTTTGGGACCTCTGCTGCTGTATTTAGCCAATGAAGAGAGTGGGGAGCAACATCTACATGCAGCAATCATTTCGAGGAACAGGCAGCACAAATACAGCATGCTGCCTCTATTGCAATGAACAGGCAGGGGTTAATCAAACATCATAGTCTCTGTTTTCAAGGGTCATTCAATTTAATCCTCAATGTTTCTTGAAGTATCCACACTCAAAGATTGTTCCTGGGGCTACAAGGCCAAATTTTGAAAAGCCCCAGGATAGATAAGTCCCCTGGATCAGACGGGATATATCCAAGCTTACTACGGGAAGTGAGGGAGGAGATTGCTGCACCGTTGCCGATCTTTGCGTCATAACTCTCCACTGGAGTAGTACCGGATGATTGGAGGGAGGCAAATGCTGTTCCCCTGTTCAAGAAATGGAATAGGGAAATCCCTGGGAATTACAGACAGTCAGTCTTACGTTTGTGGTGAGCAAAATACCGGAAAGGATTTTGAGAGATAGGATTTCTGATTATTTAGAAAAATATAATTTGATTAAAGATAGTCAGCATGGCTTTGTGAAGGCCAGGTCATACTTCACAAGCCTCATTGAATTCTTTGAGGATGTGATGAGACACATTGATGAAGGTGGGGCAGTGGATGTGGTGTATATGGATTTCAGTAAGGCATTTGATAAGGTTCCCCATGGTAGGCTCATTCAGAAAGTCAGGGGGCATGGGATACAGGGAAATTTGGCTGTCTGGCTACAGAATTGTCTGGCCGAAAGTAGACAGTGGGTGGTAGTGTATGGAAAGTATTCCGCTTGGAGTTCGGTGACCAGCGGTGTCCCGAAGGAATCTGTCCTGGGACCTCTGCTCTTTGTGGTTTTTATAAATGACTTGGATGAGGAAGTAGATGGGTTAGTAAGTTTTCCGCTGACACGTAGGTTGGTGGAGTTGTAGATAGTGTCGAGGGCTGTTGCAGGTTACAACAGGACATTGACAGAATGCAGAGCTGGACTGAGAAGTGGCAGATGGAGTTCAACCTCGATAAATGTGAAGTGATTTATTTTGGAAGGTCAAATTTGAATGCTGAATACAGGGTTAAAGACAGGATTGTTGGAAATGTGGAGGAACAGAGGGATCTTGGGGTCCACGAACATAGCTCTCTCAAAGTTGCCACTCAGGTTGATAGGGTTGTAAGAAGGAGTATAGTGTGTTGGCTTTCATTAATAGGGGGATTGAGTTTAAGAGCCGCAGGGTTTTGCAGCAGCTTTATAAAACCCTGGTTAGACCACACTTGGAATATTGTGTCCAGTTCTGGTCGCCTCATTATAGGAAGAATATGGATGCTTTGGAGAGGGTGCAGAGGAAATTTACCAGGACTGGAGGCATGTCTTGTGAAGAAAGGTTGAGAGAGCTCGGGCTTTTCTCACAGGAGCGAAGAAGGAAGAGAGGTGACTTGATAGAGGTGTACAAGGTGATGAGAGACATGGATAGAGTGGATAGCCAAAGACTTTTCCCCAGGGTGAAAATGGCTGTCATAATTTTAAGGTGATTGGAGGAAGGTATCGGGGAGATGTCAGAGGTAGGTTCTTTACACAGCGAGTGGTGGATGTGCGGAATTTACTGCCAGCAGAGGTGGTGGAGTCAGAGTCATTAGGGACATGTAAGCTACTCTTGGATAGGCATATGGACAGCAGTAAATTGAAGTGTAGGTTAGGTTGATCTTAGGTTGGATATATGGTTGGCACAACATCGTGGGCCGTAGGGCCTGTACTGTGCTATACGTTTCTATGTTCTATTTCAAAACTAAGGTTAATAGACTTTTATTAGATAAATTACCACCCCATGGCAGCACAGTGGTTAGCACTGTTGCTTCGCAGCACCAGGGTCCCAGGTTCGATTCCCACTTGGGTCACTGTCTGTGCGGAGTCTCCACGTCCTCCCCGTGGCTGTGTGGGTTTCCTTCGGGAGCCCCGGTTTCCTTCCACAAGTCCCGAAAGACGTGCTTGTTAGGCGAATTGGACATCCTGAATTCTCCCTCAGTGTACCCGAACAGCCAAAGGAATATTTCACAAAGAAAATTTATGCATCAGGGATGCAGCTTAATAATAGAATTGAAAAGAAAGTCTTCAGTAACAGGAGATACTGGAGAAAATGGAATAGTTCTCTAAAGAGTGGAGAAGATACGTGGACGGGAATCTGCCATGGGAGTGCATGGTTTGTCAACCCCTCTCTTTTTAAAGCTCTTGGATAAAGCATCTTGCGACCAACTGATGGACACCTGGTGGGAAGCTGATCAACTGCAGAGGAGAATAGCGAGTAGTGTGTTCAATCAGCCATGAAAGGCAGGATAACTCGGGGGGGGGGGGGAAGGCCGTGAGCCAGAATTTGGTCACAACTACCCATTTAAAGGCACCCTGGAGTGGGAATTTGGCATGTGCAGAAAATGCTCTGGTGGCTGAAAGCTGGAGACACAAAACTTTAACTTTGACATTTTTAGATTAAGTGGACCATAGGCAGCAGCTACGAATTTGTTTCTAAATGTTGCTGACTAGTGAATTATTCAAGACCCTTACCCTATTATAGTGAGGAAAGAACATTTGAACACACCTGACCCATTCCTCCTTATGGATAACAAGTGTTTAAGAAAAGACTCACATTCTACTCTTTAACCTAGACAATGGAGCCAGCAGTTGCTTAGGAATCCAGATTATGGAATGCCCCATGTGGTGAACGTATTCACCTAATGCATTTATGATACTGTAACCTATGACCTATGACCTGGAAGTGGTGATACGAGCTGCTTCCAGGTACTGTACTGTAACCCCAGTGGGCTCCGCCCTCACCGGGGCCATATATAGACCGGCCACCTGTGGGTGGCATTCATCTGTACAACCGACTCTGGCTAGGCAAGTTCATGATTAATAAAGCCTAATGTTCACTCGCTCTCTCTGCCTCTCGGTGAATTGAAGGTATATCACCCCACTGTTAGTTGGTGACACTCTGTGAGGCCTCCTCCATGCTCTGAAGGACGGGTGGCAAGTTTTCATGCCTGCAGACTGGAGTAGGAGACTCCCCAGCCAGACCAAAGCAGCCTGGTTTGAGGTCACTGGAGAGGTCAGCAGCCTTCGGGGTTGTCCAAAGAACCTGGTTGAAGTGCCAGAAAAAAAGGCTCAATGAACTCTTGAGATCTGCCAGGGTGAGTGTGTAGCCATTTCGGAGTTGGATCTATATGGGAGGGTATGTGTGGGTGATGTAACCTAGATGCTGAACCCCAGTTTGATGACGCCTGTCTGAAGTTGACCATTAGTTGGCAGATGATGGACGTACAGCATGAGGTCCTTGGAGATGTGGTAGAGTTTCCAAAGGGGTCGTATGTTCTGGTCACAGACAGAGGAGGGGTCTATCCAAGCCAAGATGGGTGACCCACTCTTCAGAATGCATGGCTTCCTCTATTGAGAGACGTGTGTCACTGATCGGATACTGGCTGTCTGTGCTGACCTGCATTCCATCAGCTGGTCTCTGAGCACCGAGGCAGAGAGGAGAGGGGGATGAGGAGCCTGAAGTCACATCCAGGTCATGCCCCCCCACCCACCCCGGCTAAATATTCATACCTCGCTGAGGAGCTATTGTGAAGTACTTGTGGGCCAAAGTTAGCCGGCTTGTGTCACTCTTTTTGCGGAGACTGCACTTTCTCCACGGGTCTGCGTGGGCATCCTCCGGGTGCTCCGGTTTCCTCCCACAAGTCCTGAAAGACATGCTGTTAGGTAATTTAGATATTCTGAATTCGCCCTCTGTGTACCCGAACAGGCGCCGAAATGTAGTGACTAAGGGCTTATCACAGTAACTTCATTGCAGTGTTAATGTAAGCCTACTTGTGACATTGATAAAGATTGTATATAGCCCTGGAGTGAGAGGGGCCTACCTGGACACTGCCCCTCACACTTTCCCAGGCATAGGCTGGCAATGCTAGCCTGGCACTGCCAGCCTGTGCCAACCTGGCATTGCCAACCTGGCACTACTAACCTGTGTGAACCTGGCAGAGCCAACAGAGAATTTGACCTCAGCTCAGATCAGGGCACCCTTTAAAGATGGTGCCCCAATCTATGTGGAGTCAGCCTTGTTGGTTTGACCGGGCCCTACCCCACCAAAATCACGGAATCAACCACGCCCCCAATTTGTTTTGCCATAGTGGCTCAAAATCTGTGCTGAGAGCCCGACAGTGCACCTGGAGAGACACACACCTGCTTTCCATCAGAACCTGACACTCTGACAAATTATGGGAAAATTCCCCCCTAGAGCTCTATGACTTTAAAGCGGTTTCCACGTTTCCTTCATTTCACCCCAAAAAGTAAATAATTTTTTGCAAAGGTTTAGGTTTTGGACGACACCATGTCATTGTAAGTACTTTCTGTCCTTTAATAATTCGGAACAGTAAGTGCTCAAGTACTGAATTACATGGTTGCTTCGATCTCCTCGGATAATTTCGAAATGATTTGTTCCAACAAGCCAGATTGTGCTTTTCAAAAAAAAAAAATCAATGTCTGGGTGTAGTAAGAGCACGCTGTATCAAGTAAATGTGCAGCACAATGTACTGAGAGCCTGGATTTCACAGCCCCGCAACATGTAATGAACTGTTGTCCACTGACTGATAAACTCAGCCTTATGTTGCTTACAACAACACTGAGGGGGACTGCAACAGGTAGAATTTCTCTTGACAGATTCGCTAATGAGAACATTTTATTTTGACCGTGCAGCTGGGATATTTTCAAATGAGCAGAAACCAATATTTAATTGTTTTTGGGGGTGGTGGTGTTGGGTGGGGGCCGGGTTGGGGGGGAGGGGTTTGCTGTAAATTGGGCCTTCAGTTTTCAGCGTGGAACAGGCTGAAAGCACACCAATGTAGCAATAGGGTGGCCCCACATGCAATTTTCCAAATTTGTGGGATCTATTTCATTTGGCGGTAATACATGTAAACACGTGAGTGTGTTTGCTCGTCTATAAATTCTTGAGGACTGTGACCAATGGTGTGTAGAAATAGGTGTTAGAACTGTAGAAGAGGTGAGTTCAACGTGGAGAGAGAGGAATATAATTTGCACCTATATACGAGAAGTCTGGTCCCAGGTAATATTAAACTACCATAACATCAAAGGGGAAAAAACGTCTAACCATAGGAGGATAGCTGAGTACACGAAGAGAGGAGCAGCTACTATCCTAGCCACACACAGCTGGAGAAATCCTGCTCTCCCAAAAGGAAAAAACAAAAGTCGTGACAAATGTTGCTGTTTTAAAAACTCTTAACAGAGCTTAACCACTGGGCAGCACAGTGGCTCAGTGGGTTAGCCTTGATGCCTCACGGTGCCGAGGTCCCAGGTTCGATCCCGGCTCTGGGTCACTCTCCGTGTGGAGTTTGAACATTCTCCCCGTGTTTGCGTGGGTTTCACCCCCACAACCCAAAGATGTGCAGGCTAGGTGGATTGGCCATGCTAAATAATAGATTAACCGCTAGGATGAACTGAAGAAGGTTTTCCCAATCTGGAAAATAACCTGTGGGTGGTAACTATATGCCGGATTTAGCACAGATAGTTATATAATATTGGATGTGGTTTGGGAAAGGGGCATTTCTCAGAGTTCAGGAACGTAGATAGCTGGAAATAAGGGTTAACCTCATTAAATACTGTGTGTGCAGCCATTATTGTAGTTAAGTGTGCTGTTGCAGTGTATGGTAGTCTTTCTTGTTGCCTGTTTATTTTATGTGAATAAATATTATTTATTAATTGATTACAAGAAGACTGGACTGATCTTCACTGGTTTGAATATCTTTCCTCACATGAGACCAAATTATAATACCATTATACCACGGTGTTCCAAGTTATCCTTTTGGGCTTTGGGAAAACCTGGCATTTAACATCAGCAGGGTTCTCAACAGCATGTGTCATTGTTCATGTGTAAATGTGTGTTAGCATGTGTGTCTTTGTGGATGTGTGCATGTTTATGTGAGCATGTGTGTCTTTGTGGATGTGTGCATGTTTATGTGAGCATGTGTGTCTTTGTGGATGTGTGCATGTTTATGTGAGCATGTGTGTCTTTGTGGATGTGTGCATGTTTATGTGAGCATGTGTGTCATTGTGCGGATGTGTGTGTGTGTGTGCGCGTCTGTCTTTGTGTATATGTATATATGAGTTTGAGTATCTATGTCTTTATACGTGAGTATGTATGTATAAGTGTAGACATGTGTCTATATGTGCTTGTGTGTGAGTGTGTGAGTGTTTTTGGCAGCACGGTAGCATTGTGGATAGCACAATCGCTTCACAGCTCCAAGGTCCCAGGTTCGATTCCGGCTTGGGTCACTGTCTGTGCGGAGTCTGCACATTCTCCCCGTGTTTCCGTGGATTTCTCCCCCACAACCCAAAGATGTACAAGCTTGGTGGATTGTCCCCTAATTGGAAAAAATGAATTGGACATTCTAAATTTCTAAAAAAGAAAATTTGCTTTGAGGGGTCGGTGCAAGGGATTTTTAGGCGGTGGCAACCGTTTCTAGACTTCCTGGCAGAACGGTAGACAACGATCAGTGGCAGCAGCAACCCGGAAGGGGGGGTGGGGGGGGTTGTTGGGGGATGAGTTCTTTTTTACTTTTGTTGATCAATACTGGGGGATCTGAGGGGGTGTACATATTTGCTATGTTTGCTTTGTGTTTTGACGGGTGTTAATTTATTATTTATGTGCAGTGGGGAGGTGGGTACTGGGGTGTTTTGTTTTGTATTTACTTCTATGGGGTTCTTTTTCCATTTTGTTGTTGATATTTTGTGAAAACTTTAATAAAAATTATTTTTTTAAAAAGGGACAACCACCACATGCACCATATTATATCTAATACTGGAGTAC
The DNA here is from genome assembly GCF_902713615.1 of Scyliorhinus canicula. Taxonomy (NCBI): domain Eukaryota; kingdom Metazoa; phylum Chordata; class Chondrichthyes; order Carcharhiniformes; family Scyliorhinidae; genus Scyliorhinus; species Scyliorhinus canicula. The sequence continues at coordinate 34,997,172 of NC_052165.1, read as the reverse complement.
ACTACCACAATTACTCTAATACCCTGTCAGCATCAACGGAGCCGAGGTAGAGATGGCGAGCAGTTTCAAATTCCTAGGGGTGCACATCACCAAAAATCTATCCTGGTCCACTCATGTCGACGCTATCACCAAGAAAGCACAACAGTGCCTTTACTTCCTCAGGAAAGTAAGGAAATTCGGCATGTCCACATTAACCCTTACCAACTTTTACAGATGCACTATAGAGAGCATCCTATCGGGCTGCATCACAGCCTGGTATGGCAACTGCTCGGCCTAGGACCGCAAGGAACTTCAGAGAGTCGTGAATACCGCCCAGTCCATCACACGAACCTGCCTCCCATCCATTGATTCCATCTACACCTCCCGCTGCCGGGGGAAAGCAGGCAGCATAATCAAGGATCCCTCCCACCCGGCTTACTCACTTTTCCAACTTCTTCCATCGGGCAGGAGATTCAGAAGTCTGAGAACACGGACGAACAGACTCAAAAACAGCTTCTTCCCCACTGTCACCAGACTCCAAAATGACCCTCTTATGGACTGACCTCATTAACACTACACCCATGTCTGCTTCATCCGATGCCAATGCTTATGTAGTACATTGTATATATTGTGTTGCCCTATTATGTATTCTCATGTATTTTCTTGAATTCTGTTTAATTCCCTTTTCTTCCCTGTACTGAATGATCTGTTGAGCTGCTTGCAGAAAAATACTTTTCACTGTACCTCGGTACACGTGACAATAAACAAAACCAAACCAAACCAAAACAAATATCATGATAAGCTCGGCAGTAAGTAGGCAGCTGCCTGCACATTTCATCACTGAAACAAAGCTATGCCAATTTATCACAGCTATTTATCTGTGTGGAACTAAATTCCTCCCTTTCCATTCCTTTTCTTGCCAGCTTTCAGTCAATTGGGGGGGGGGGGTAGCACAATTGATTCACAGCTCCAGGGTCCTAGGTTCGATTCCCGGCTAGGGTCACTGTCTGTGTGGAGTTTGCACTTTCTCCCCGTGGCTGATGGGTTTCCTCCGGGTGCTCCAGTTTAATCCCACAGCCCAAAAATGTGCAGGTAAGGTGGATTGGCCATGCTAAATTGCGCTTAGGTCGAATAGCCTCCTTCTGCACTGTAAATTCTATGGCATCTATGACAATTGCTCTCTGTATTTTTAGCCTGGGGACATTACGTCCTTAAATCTGATTACATTTCAAGTGTAATGGCTGACACCCATAGGATTAGATTGGCAGCTGAATGTGCAAGTGATGATTTACAAAATTATTAACCATCAATCATCTCACCTGCTAACCGGTTTCCCAATCCCTGTTGATCTAGATCAGGTTTTGGTGTCAAATATTAACAGAATTTTATTGGGTTACTTCAATCTGCTTCTGAACACAATTACAAAATCAATAGCACCTTAAGTAAACATTAACATGCTCATTATTACTCTGTGCCTGAGGGTTACAATTGCCTCAGAGTCATCAGTTTTAAATCTGACTCCAATTCAATGGTCTCAATATCCCTAAAAATCCATATGCTCCTGAAACTTTTACCAAACTTTTTCAGCACCTTCCTGTCATGGTTACAGCACAGACAGAGGCCATTCAGCCCCTCGAGTCTGTGACGCTTTTTATAAGACATTCTCTTTGTTAATTTATCTTGAAACTTAAGTGCTGTGATTTCTTTCCTCCTCTTGCTGGCAGGAATCCAGCAAGAAGAGGGCCGACAGCTACAATGTTAGGTCATTGATATCTCAGCTTCGAAATCAAAATTCCATCACATAACACCAGCATCCTTCCAACTACGAAAAATGATGGACACCCAGTAAAAAATCTACTTCAGAGAGGGTGTATTCATATGGCGCACCATTACTGATGGCAGAAGAGGCCAGTATGTGGGAGACAGGTTTTCTGCCAGATGTTCTGCATACGAAGCTACCAGTTGTCGTTGTGGGCTCTTGTTTTTGGTGTTAGCATCTGCTGTCAAGCTGCTGTCGACACAGGTCTTCATGGTTCCACACATAAGCCCACAGGGGGTGTCCCCATTTCAATCTGTTGTCAGCTAGCAACTCCCGAGCACGATAGTCAATGTTTAGGGCCTTCATTTCACGCTTGGAAGCATCCTTGAAGTGGAGTTTTAGGCATCCTACTCCTCTTCCAACTCCAGCTATCTCACGATACAGAAAGTCCTTGGCCATGCTGTTGTCTTTCATCCTGTTTCATAGGGTGGCACGGTAGCACAGTAGTTAGCATTGTTCGCTTCACAGTTCCAGGGTCCCAGGTTCGATTCCCAGATTGGGGTACTGTCAGCGAGGAGTCTGCACATTCTCCCCATGTCTGTATGGGTTTCCTCCGGGTGCTCCGGTTTCCTCCCACAGTCCAAAGACGTGCAGGTTAGGTGGATTGGCCATGGCAAATTGCCCTTCATGTTCAAAAAGGTTGGGTGGGGTTACTGGGTTATGAGGATAGGGTGGAGGTGTGGGCTTGTGTAGGGTGCTCTTTCCAAGGGCCAGTGCAGATTCGATGGGCTGAATGGCTTCCTTCTGCACTGTAAATTCTATGAAAGTTTCTTTCAGTTACCTTGAATTTTGCATTAAGTTCAAATGTATGTTTTCATTATTTTTTTTAAAATCTTTTTATTGGCATTTTCAAAATTATATTCTGCACTGTACATTCTATGAAATCTATGAAATCCTGTGGGCCTGCCTGGGCCAATGAAGCCGCCTCTGTGGGCCTGCCTGGGCCAATGAAGCTGACTCTGTGGGCCTGCCAGGGCCAATGAAGCCGCCTCTGTGGGCCTGCCTGGGCCAATGAAGCTGCCCTGTGGGCCTGCCGGGGCCAATGAAGCCGCCTCTGTGGGCCTGCCTGGGCCAATGAAGCTGCCCTGTGGGCCTGCCGGGGCCAATGAAGCCGCCTCTGTGGGCCTGCCTGGGCCAATGAAGCCGCCTCTGTGGGCCTGCCTGAGCCAATGAAGCCGCCTCTGTGGGCCTGCCGGGGCCAATGAAGCCACCCCTGTGGGCCTGCCTGGGCCAATGAAGCCACCCCTGTGGGCCTGCCGGGGCCAATGAAGCCGCCTCTGTGGGCCTGCCTGGGTCAATGAAGCCGCCTCTGTGGGCCTGCCTGGGCCAATGAAGCCGTCTCTGTGGGCCTGCCTGGGCCAATGAAGCCGCCTCTGTGGGCCTGCCTGGGTCAATGAAGCCGCCTCTGTGGGCCTGCCTGGGCCAATGAAGCCGTCTCTGTGGGCCTGCCTGGGCCAATGAAGCCGCCTCTGTGGGCCTGCCTGGGTCAATGAAGCCACCCCTGTGGGCCTGCCTGGGTCAATGAAGCCGCCCCTGTGGGCCTGCCTGGGCCAATGAAGCCGCCTCTGTGGGCCTGCCTGGGTCAATGAAGCCGCCTCTGTGGGCCTGCCTGGGCCAATGAAGCCGCCCCTGTGGGCCTGCCTGAGCCAATGAAGCCGCCTCTGTGGGCCTTCTGGGGCCAATGAAGCCGTCTCTGTGGGCCTGCCTGGGCCAATGAAGCCGCCTCTGTGGGCCTTCCGGGGTCAATGAAGCCGCCTCTGTGGGCCTGCCGGGGCCAATGAAGCCGCCCCTGTGGGCCTGCCGGGGCCAATGAAGCCGTCCCTGTGGGCCTGCCGGGGCCAATGAAGCCGCCTCTGTGGGCCTGCCTTAGCCAATGAAGCCGCCCCTGTGGGCCTGCCTGAGCCAATGAAGCCGCCCCTGTGGGCCTTCCGGGGTCAATGAAGCCGCCTCTGTGGGCCTGCCGGGGCCAATGAAGCCGCCTCTGTGGACCTACCAGGGCCAATGAAGCCGCCTCTGTGGGCCTGCCTGGGTCAATGAAGCCGCCCCTGTGGGCCTGCCGGGGCCAATGAAGCCACCCCTGTGGGCCTGCCTGAGCCAATGAAGCCGCCCCTGTGGGCCTGCCGGGGCCAATGAAGCCACCCATGTGGGCCTGCCTTAGCCAATGAAGCCGCCCCTGTGGGCCTGCCGGGGCCAATGAAGCCGCCTCTGTGGGCCTGCCGGGGCCAATGAAGCCGCCTCTGTGGGCCTGCCTGGGTCAATGAAGCCGCCTCTGTGGGCCTGCCTGGGCCAATGAAGCCGTCTCTGTGGGCCTGCCTGGGCCAATGAAGCCGCCTCTGTGGGCCTGCCTGGGTCAATGAAGCCGCCTCTGTGGGCCTGCCGGGCCAATGAAGCCGCCTCTGTGGGCCTGCCGGGGCCAATGAAGCCGCCTCTGTGGGCCTGCCTGGGCCAATGAAGCCGCCTCTGTGGGCCTGCCTGGGTCAATGAAGCCGCCCCTATGGGCCTTCCGGGGCCAATGAAGCCGCCCCTGTGGGCCTGCCTGAGCCAATGAAGCCGGCTCTGTTTGGTGAATGGTAACAACCTTGGGAGCCTTTGAGAGAATTGCCGCATTCGTGACTTTGTCCCGTTAGGATATAATACACTGCAGACAGTGAAGATGGGAATTGTTCAGCTATTTTTTTTGATAACTGTACGTCACCCTATAAGTCTGAGGTGCTGTATTTGGCATCATTACGTGTGTAAGGAATAGACATAGACATAGACATAGAACAGTACAGCACAGAACAGGCCCTTCAGCCCTCGATGTTGTGCCGAGCAATGATCACCCTACTCAAACCCACGTATCCACCCTATACCCGTAACCCAACAAACCCCCCCTTAACCTTACTTTCTGGGACACTATGGGCAATTTAGCATGGCCAATGTTGATGTAAGACGGGCCATCGTGTTTAGAGCTGTAAAACCTTTGGGGATGCACCTTCACTCTGCTGCTGACAGAGTGCTGAGAGTCACAATCTGTGCCATGGTAGGTGTGGGTGTGGAGAACACAGAGTTGATTGTGCCTTCCCAATATTGACCGGGTCTAGTTAGTGCCAATGTCCAGGTTTGGGTGGCACCATGATAACGTATGGCGATGTTTGCCCTGAAAGAAGGTGCTGGTGCAGAATTCATTTTCAAGGTACTAAGGTCAAAAGAAAGTTGGACATTATCATTGATTTTGCCCATGGCATGTTGGCCGTGAATCACCCTCTGCCCAAGCACGCGCACTGTGATGTCACGCAGGATGAATAGCCTAATTGGAATGTTCCTTAGAATGTCACCTAGGGAGTCATAGAAATGTTTTTTGTCTGAGATACTGGCAAGCAGAGTTGGTGCATAAGTGCATATGATGTTGGCTGCACCTCCATCAGATGATAGTTGCAGGGAGATGAGGCGTAGCGAGATTGCTACGGGGACTCAGTTAACCATTCCAGGCAGTTGCTTACTGAAAAGCCTACGCCATGCTTACGGTGGTCTTCAATGGTCTTTCCACGCTGGCGGAAGGCGTATTTAGATTCACAATCTCTAATTTCCTCCAGCCCCACAACCCTCCAAGGTACCTGCGTTCATCTGATCCTGGCTTATTGAGCTTCCTCGATTTTAATCACTTCATCCTAAGTGGCTGCCTTCAGCTGCCTGGGCTACCTTTCTGAATCTCTACCTCTCTTTCCTTCTTCAAGGCACTCCTTAAAAACTATCTTTAGAAATCCATCTCTTAGATCAAGCCTTGTGATCTTTTTATAAAATGAATTGAAGGGATGTGTGCTTCGCTGGCTAGGTCAGCATTATCGCCCATTCTTAATAACCCTTGAAAAGCTGGTGGTGAACTGCCTTCTTGAACTGCTGCAGCTTATATGCTGTAGCTACAGCCACAGTGCTGACAGAGAGGGAATGCCAGGATTTTTACCCAGTGACGGTGAAGGAACGGCCGATATATTCCCACGTCAGGATGGTGAGTGGCTTGGATGAGAACTTCTCGGTGGTGGTTTCCTGCTGAAGTGATGCTTTATTTACTTACAGGATAGAAGAAAAGCTGTTCACCCTGGTGTCTGTTGCAATAAATGTTCGTCGCCTGCCTGATTAAGAATGTGTAGCATCGGGGCAGCACAGTGGCCTAGTGGTTAGCACAGCTGCCTCACGGCGCCGAGGTCCCAGGTTCGATCCCGGCTCTGGGTCACTGTCCGTGTGGAGTTTGCACATTCTCCCCGTGTCTGCGTGGGTTTCGCCCCCACAACCCAAAAATGTGCAGAGCAGGTGGATTGGCCACGCTAAATTGCCCCTTAATTGGAAAAAATAATTGGGTAATCTAAATTTATTTTAAAACATTTTTTTAAATGAATGTGCAGCATAGAGACGTCATGAACCTAGGTGAAATCCATTCCAATGAAAACTCGTTAATAATGAAAACATAAACAGGGTCTGGGAGCACCTCTAGAACTGGGAGAGATCATGGAAAGTGTAAACTCCATGCAGGTGGGGAAGGCGCCGGGACCAGATGGGTTCCTGGCGAACTTCTACAAAATATTTGCGACAAAATGGAGACAGTGGACCCCTGGAAAATGGGGGCAGCGGACCCCTGGAGAGCTAGACAGCCGACAGGAAGGGGCTACTCGTTTTACTCGCACGTCCATAAAGTATATTCTAGGATAGATTTCTTCGTACTAAGCAGGGATTGTATAGGGGAGGTAAAGAACACGGAATATTCGGCAATTACTATCTCAGACCATGCCCCGCACTGGGTAGACCCGCAGATCGGGGGAGCGAGCTACCAACGCCCGCAATGGAGGCTAGACATGGGACTGCTGTCGGAGGAGGGGATCTGTGAGAGGCTTCGGAAATGTATAAAAAATTACTTGCAGGTGAATGACACGGGGGAGGTCTCAGCGGCAACCCTGTGGGAGGCGCTAAAGGCAGTAGTGCGGGGGGAGCTGATTTCAATTGGGGCCCACAGAGCCAAGGCAGACAGGGCAGAGATGGATAGATTGGTCAGGGAAATGGGTCGGATAGATGAAGAGCACGCGGAGTCCCCGGGGGAGGTTTTACTCAGGGAGAGGCAGAGACTACAGGCAGAACTGGGGGCACTATCCACGAGTAGGGCCGTGGAACAGCTTAGGAAGGCGAGGGCATGATGTATGAGCATGGGGAAAAGACTAACAGACTGTTAGCGCAGCAACTCAGGAGGAGGGAGGCGGCCAGGGAAATAGGTAGAGTGATGGACGAGGAGGGGTGCAAAGTGGAGGACCCGGCAGGATTGAATAAGGTATTCCGGGACTTCTATCGCAAGCTGTATACTTCGGAGCCGCCGGAAGAACCGGAGGAGATGAAAAGGTTTCTGGACGGGTTAACATTCCCAACAGTAGGTGGGGGCCAGTGGATGGGCTGGGGGCCCCGATTAGAGTGGAGGAGGTATTGGGGGGCCTAAAGGCCATGCAGTCGGGGATGTCCCCGGGGCCGGATGGATACCCAGTAGAGTTTTATAGGAAGTTTTCTGAGCTGGTGGGCCCGGTCTTGGCGAGGGTTTTCAATGAGGCAAGGGACAGAGGGACCCTGCCGCCGACAATGTCGCAAGCCACTATATCACTGATATTGAAGCGGGGTAAAGACCCGGAGGCGTGCGGGTCCTACAGGCCAATCTCCGTGATTAATGTTGACGCCAAGCTCCTGGCAAAGGTAGTGGCGGTTAGAATGGAGGAGTGCGTACCGGAGGTGATTGGGGAGGATCAAACGGGGTTCGTGAAAGGTAGGCAGCTGGCGGCCAATCTGAGAAGATTACTTAATGTGATAATGATGCCCCCGGCGGGCAGGGAGGTGGAGGTAGTGGCGGCGATGGACGCCAAGAAGGCCTTTGACCGGGTGGAGTGGGACTATCTATGGGAGGTGCTCGGACGGTTTGGGTTCAGGGAGGGATTGGTGGATTGGATCAAGTTATTATATCAGGCCCCGAGGGCCAGCGTCAGGACTAACAGAGAAGTGTCGGAGTACTTTAGGTTGTACCGAGGGACCAGACAGGGCTGCCCGCTCTCCCCGCTGTTGTTTGCGCTGGCCATAGAGCCGCTGGCGATTACGCTGAGAGTTGGAAGGGGATGGTGAGGTGCGGGGTAGAACATAGGGTCTCTTTACGCAGACGACCTGCTCCTGTACGTGTCGGACCCAGTGGCCGGGATGGGAAGTATACTGGGAATGTTGAGGAAGTTCGGCCAGTTTTCAGGATACAAATTAAATACGGCCTGTTTGTGGTACAGGCAAGGGGCCAGGAGAACACATTGAGAGGGCTACCGTTTAGGCTGGTTGAGGAAAATTTCCGGCATTTGGGAATCCAGGTGGCACAAGACTGGGGCAGGCTGCACAAGTTAAATTTGGCCAGGGGGAGAAAGAGGCCGATGTTTTGGCCTTTGCTTCCCTGATAGCCCGGCGACGAATACTATTGGCGTGGAGGGACTCAAAGCCCCCGAAGACTGAGTTGTGGCTTGCGGACATGTCGAGTTTTCTGGGTATGGAAAAAATTAGGTTCGTCTTGAGGGGATCTGTACAGGGGTTCGCCCGGAGGTGGCAACCATTTATTGACTTCTTTGCGGGAGAGTGAGCGTCAGCAGGGGGTGGGGGGTGGGGGGGGGGGGGGGGGCTAGAGTCGAGTAGAGTAGGAGGGATAAAATGGTGGGTAGTACCGGTGGGAGAGGAGCGGGCTTGTGCAGTATGTTACGATTGAAGTATTGAAAGTACATGGATGTTTACACATTTTGCCTTTTTTGCTTTCTTTCTGTTGATGTCTGTAACTGTTTATAAAGCCAAAAACTACCTCAATAAAATTGTTTATTAAAAAAAAATCGCGACAGCTCTGGCCCAGCACCTGTGGAAGCTGCAGAGGTGAGAAACCATTGAGCCCCACCCAGAGACCTATCAAACATGAGTTGTTATTACCTTACTGACTGACTGACACATCCCTCTCACTGACCACATGTCCATTCTCCCAGAGGTCCTCCAGCCGATGGCGTCGGCCCATCCTGGGTGGCCCCCTCTCCTGTCTCCCAGGAGAACACCTCAGAGGGGAGCTCAGAGGAAGACACGATCGAGGCGTCACAGCTGTCATCCCCGCCCCCCACCAGCGCACATACACGCACCTCAATGGGAAATGTTAGTGGTCAGGCCTCTGGGGCACAATCTGGTGAGCACCACACAGCTGCCGATGTACAGCAGGTGGAGGCAGGAACCCTCAGCCGAGACAGCAGTCGGAGCTCTGCTGGATACCAGGACCCAGCTGGATCCCAGTCAGATCCTGAGCCTCTGGTTCAGGGTTACCCAGAGCTGATGGAGATGTTTGGGTGCGTTCAGGACATTCAGAGGGAGATGTCAGCAACACTCCAGCTGGTCCAGAGCCGAGTGGAGGAGTCCCAGAGGCTACGGGCACTGGAGATGTCGCCGGCAATGCGTGACACTGAGGCCAACTCTGCTAACATGGCGACCGCAATGGAGAGCTGGTGCACAATGTCAGCACCATTAGTGAAGGTGTCCATGGTGTAGCGCAGTCGGTGGCGGCCTTGGCTGAGGGTCTCGACAGGATGTCCGACTCGCTGGGGGATGTGACCCAGTACCAGGCTGACCTTGATGAGGTTCTGTGCGACATATCCCGCTCTCAGGATGGAATGGGAATGGCCAAGACACTGCAGAGCTTGTCCCTGTCACAACTGGGCATTGCCAAGGTGCTCCAGTTACTGAGGAGCATTGCTGAGGGCGTTTAAATGATGGTGCAGACATCGGGGAGCCATTAGGGCTGGCAGAGCCAGATGATGCAGGGGCAGCCAGGACTCGAACAAGCTGCCTCTCTATCCCAAGGTGAATCTCTGGGCCTTTTGGAACTGAATGGGAGGAGGGGGTGCTGGGTGCCAACCCAGACCCTTCCCATGGAACGACGACGGTGGCCACCAGCTCCCGAGGTCCACCCCTATGATGAGGCCGCGACTCACAGTCAGCACATGGAGAGGGCGGCACAGCTGTGTTTGTGCCGCCGACAAGTGCACCGGGCCCTCTGGCCATCGGGAGAGTGAGGAATTGTATAACACATTAAACACCCTAATGCCTCTGTCACTTTCTTCCACAATGCGGGCCGGCCTCCAAACCCTTGGCCCATCCCCCCCTCCCCCCCTCCCCGTGGGCACATCACGTGCAGGTGATGGGCGTGAGTGATCACTCAGCAGACAGGCAGTGGTCAGACTATGGCATAGATTGAGGAGCACTGGCGCTAAGCTCGTTGTGGGTTATCATCATCCCCCCCCCCCTCGACAGTGACCGTTGACAGTGCTGACACAGTCCCAGCACCCTGGAGTGATGTGACACAGTACCCAAGGTGTTCGGATGTTGGCTGCTGCATGTGTGGTGTTGCCTCTCGCAGTGTTCACACACAGAGTCCAGGCATCACGGGAAGACTGGGATGCTAGGTAATGACTCCCACGTGCTATATGGCCCGCCCAACCACAGAATCCACTTGGGATGTGTGAAGTGTTCACTTCGCTACGATTGCCAATTTGCCAATAGCAATAGCCTTCAGCCGCATGGCCAGAGGCCTCAGCGGGCAGTGGGCCTTATGGGTGGTCGGTGGGGCAGACGCTGGGGTAGACGCTGGGGCAGACGGGCCTGAACATATACAGACAAGTCAGGGGTTGGCATGGTAGTGCCACATGTGGCTGCCCCTCCAGCACCTCCCCCCTCCCCCCGGCAGCCCGCTCTTGCAGAAGGCCCCCCACTCCAAGCTAGGGTTCCCCTCCCCAGCCGAGGATTCCCACCACCCCACCGAGCACTAGATTGGCAAGCCCAGTGCCCCTGAGCTCTTTGCCTGTGAGCAAAGATGGCTAATCACCTGCTGGACTCCCCACCTCCCTTCTCCCAGGTTCATGTTTTTAAAAAGGAGTACTAATCGGGGCCAGCGTGAGCGCTTGCTGGGGAGGCCGTTGGATATGGTGTCGCTCCCGTTAACTGTATGGAAATAGGGCTTAAATGGTGATAATTGGTTTCTCGCCACGCTACGGCAAGATCCTAATTTTGCCTACAAAGTGGGCCGGTTGCATTGCAAATTGTTTGGCGCCTGGCGCAGTTCTCGTTTTCAGTCTCTCCCGCTATTCACTGGCTTCGTTTCACTCGAGCGAGAGAGCAACGAAGCAGGAGAATCTCGCCCAGTGTAACAGGTTAGGAGATAACTTTAAGGTCATTAAACTCAAAGATGATTGATATTAACGGCTGGGAGGAGCAGTACTGCAATTGTCAGATTGGTGATAATTTGCTATCGTTTATGAGGGGCTGGTTTAGCACACTGGGCTAAATAGCTGGCTTTTAAAGCAGGCCAAGGCAGGCCAGCAACACGGTTCGATTCCCGTACAAGCCTCCCCGAACAGGTGCCGGAATGTGGCGACTAGGGGCTTTTCACAGTAACTTCATTGAAGCCTACTCGTGACAATAAGCGATTTTCATTTCATTTCAAATAAATAAAGTAAAAGCCTTTGGAGACATTGCTTTCTCGGCTTTGCTAGCTAACTACGTCAGGTCCTGTGGTTACAATGGTTAGCGTTTCAGCAAATCCATATAGCATACCTTCACCACCTGACATCTCCTGTGCCACCTCCTGTTTCTGGCTCAGTAGATAACACCTACACTTTGAACTTCGCAACCATGTCAAACAAACTTAACACTGAGCTACACTGAGGACAAGAAGGAAGATGTAGGTTTTTTTGAACATCTTGAAGGTGGAGGCAAAGGTAGAGAGACAAAAGTGGAGGGAGGGAATGCCAGAGCTTATAGGACCCAGGCAGCTGAAGGCACAGCTGCCAATGGTGGAGCAAAGGAAAACCGGGCCCGAATTAGAGGAGTACAGTTTATTGGAGAATTGTAGGGCATGAAGGGGTTTGAAAACATGGAGGAGAGTTCTAAAATGGATGCATTGCTTGACCATTCAGAACAAGGTCATTCACAGGAATGACGGGTGATTGAAATCTCAGAGTAAGGGGCCACCATTTAAGACAGTGATGAGGAGGAATTTCTTCTCTCAGAGGGCAGTGAATCTGTGGAATTCTTTACCACAGAGAGCTGTAGAGGCTGGGCCATTAAATATGTCCAAGGCACAGATAGACAGATTTTAATCAGTGAGGGAATCAAGGGTTATGGGGATAAGGCGGGAAAGTGGAGATGATTATTATGCCAAACCAGTCATGCTCTCAAACGGGATTTGCGCCAGGCAAGGAAGAACCTTATCCAGGGGCTCAGCATCTGGCTGTTTAGCTCACTGAACTAAATCGTTAGCTTTTAAAGCAGACCAAGCAGGCCAGCTGCATGGTTCGATTCCCGTACCAGCCTCCCTGGACAGGTGCCGGAATGTGGCGACTAGGGGCTTTTCACAGTAACTTCATTGAAGCCTACTCGTGACAATAAGCGATTTTCATTTCATTTTTCAACCGAGTCCAGGGATCCAGCAGACCTCCAACTGTTGTCTCCTTTGGATGTTCCTGCGTCCACCTGATGTACATCAGTAGCTGTGTGATTCTCGCCAGAAGCCTCTTTGCTAATGTTGCCAACCGAGGTGTGTCTCTGGGCTCGTAATTAATATTAAGCTATTTTGCTGGTAGGGACAGCTGGTTTTCAAACAGTCGTGCCAGATTGGCTTCAGCAGTCACAGGATGTGGAATTTTACACTCGTTGAAGAGACTGGAGAGGTCACTCTCAATCTTGCATTTTGACTTGAACACGGGTGATAGTTGTGACGCGTCGCCTGTGTTATCCTCGGAGCTCTCCTCCGAGGTAGTCACTTGGGTGGTGATGGGGGCAGTGACTCTGGATGGCCCCGCCTCATCAGATGGTAATCCTGCAAGACAATGGGAATGGGTTCAGTGAAAGGGAAGGATCATTGTCTGGGGCATCAACAACTCACTTGAGACAAATCAGCTGGATAAAGGGACAATGGATCCTCACTTATCTGGAACAGACTGACCTCGCTGTCAATCAATATTCTCTCCTCGGGTGGACAGGGAACTGGGTGGGAGACCCGGCAGGACTGAACAGGGTATTCAGGGACTTTTACAGTAAGCTGTAAGCCTCGGAACCCCCCACGGGGCCGGAGGGGGATGAGGCGCTTCTTAGATGGGCTGACCTTTCCAAAGGTGGGCTGGGGGATGGTAATGGGGCTGGGGGCCCCGATTAGAGCTGAAGAAGTAATGGGGGGCCTGAAGGCCATGCAGTCGGGTAAAGCCCCGGGGCTGGATGGGTGTCCAGTGGAGTTCTACAAAACGTTTGCGGGTATAGTGGGGCCGGTGCTGGTTAGGGTGTTTAACGAGGCGAGGGACAATGGAGTGTTACCCCCGACGATGTCGCAAGCCACCATCTCGCTGATATTAAAACGGGATAAGGATCCGGAGGTCTGTGGGTCCTATAGGCCAATCTCCCCGATTAATGTAGACGCTAAACTGCTGGCCAAGATCCTGGCGTCCAGAATCGAAGACTGCGTACCGGACGTGATTGTGGAGGACCAAACGGGGTTTGTTAAGGGCAGGCATCTGGTAGCCAATCTAAGAAGGCTACTCAATGTGATTATGATGCCCCAGGAGGGCAGAGAGGTGGAGGTAGTGGTGGCAATGGATGCCGAAAAAGATTTTGACCGGGTGGAGTGGGACTATTTATGGGAAGTGTTGGGACAGTTTGGGTTTGGAGAAGGCTTTGTGGACTGGGTTAAACTGATATATCAGGCCCCGGAGGCTAGTGTAAGCACGAACAGGACGACATCTGAGTATTTTAGACTACACCGTGGGACAAGACAGGGATGCCCCCTCTCTCCACTGCTGTTTGCGTTGGCCATAGAACCGCTGGCAATTGCTCTGAGAGCTGCAAGGGATGGAAGGTAATGGTCAGGGGGGGGTAGAACACAAGGTCTCGCACTACCCGGACGACCTGTTTTTGTATGTGTCGGATCCAGCGGCAGGGATGGACGGGATTATGGAAATCCTAGGGGAGTTTGGCCGGTTTTCGGGCTACAAGTTGAACATGGCAAAAAGTGAGATGTTTGTGGTGCAGGCGAGGGGTCAGGAGAATAAGCTGAGGGAGCTACAATTTAGGCTGGTTGGGGAAAGTTTTAGGTATTTAGGGATACAAGTGGCGCGCGACTGGGGTAAGATGCATAGGTTGAACTTGTCCAGGCTGATGGAGCAAATGAGGAGCGTGTTTCAGAGGTGGGATGCACTCCCGCTGTCACTAGCGGGGAGAGTTCAGACGGTGAAGATGACGATCCTCCCGAGATTCCTGGTTATTTTTCAGTGTCTCCCTATTTTCATTCCACGGTCCTTCTTTAAAAGAATCAATAAAATCATCCTGGGGTTTGTTTGGGCGGGGAAGTCCCCGCGGGTAAAGAGGGGGATGCTGGAACGGAACTGTAGCGAGGGGGGGGCTAGCGTTGCCGAACCTCAGCAACTACTACTGGGCGGCTAACATAGCCATGATAAGGAAATGGATGGTGAGTACAGGGTCGGTTTGGGAGCGGGTGGAGGCTGCTTTGTGCAGGGGCACCAGTTTGGCAGCCCTGGTCATGGCTCCCCTGCCGCTCCCGCCGGCCAGGTACTCCACCAGCCCTGTAGTGGTGGTGGCTCTGCGGATTTGGGACCAATGGAGGATGCATGCGGGGGAAGTGGGAGCGTCGGTCTGGTCCCCAATATGTGACAACCACCGATTTGCCCCGGGGAAGATGGATGGCGGGTTTCGAGCATAGCGGAGGGTGGGGGTGGGAAGGATGGGTGACTTGTTCCTGGAAGGGAGCTTCGCGAACATGAGGGTGCTGGAGGAGAAATTCGGGCTGGCGAGGGGTAATGACTTTCGGTACTTGTAGGTGCTGGATTTCGTACGTAGACAGGTCCCGTCCTTTCCATGCCTTCCACCAAGGGGGATCCAGGACAGGGTAGTTTCCAGGGGTGAGGTAGGAGAGGGGAAAGTCTCAGATATTTATAAGGAGTTTATGGGAGCGGAGGACACAGTGACCGAGGAACTGAAACTCAAGTGGGAGGAGGAGCTTGGTGGGGAGTTGGAGGGAGGCGCATGGGCAGACGCTCTGAGGAGGGTAAATGCAACCGCAACATTGTGCCAGGCTCGGTCTGATTCAGTTCAAGGTGGTTCACCGGGCCCACATGACGGTGGCCCTGATGAGCAAATTCTTTGGGCTGGAGGACAAGTGTGCTAGATGTGGGGGAGGACCAGGGAACCATGTCCACATGTTCTGGGCGTGTCCAAAACTCAGGGGATACTGGCAGGGATTTGCAGAAGTCATATCCCGGGTACTGAAAACAAGGGTGGCGATGAGTCCAGAGGTGGCGATTTTGGGGGTGTCAGAAGACCCAGAAGTACAGGAGGGGATAGAGGCCGATGTTGTGGCCTTTGCTTCCCTGATAGCTTGGCGACGAATACTGTTGGCCTGGAGGGACTCAAAGCCTCCAAAGACCGAAGTATGGCTGTCGGACATGGCAAGCTTTCTCGGCTTGGGAAAAATCAAGTTCGCTTTACAGGGATCACTATCGGGGCTCGCCCGGAGGTGGCAACCGTTCATCGACTTCTTCGCGGGGAACTAATGATCAGCGGGGGGGGAGAATAGTGTAGAGTAGAGGGGAAGAATAGGCGGGTCTATTTGCGAGAGTGGTACTGTTATTTGCACTATGTTTTTTGTAATTGGTATCTGCACACTAATGCATATTGTTACTGTTTATAATGCCAAAAATACCTCAATAAAATTGTCTGTTAAAAAATATATTCTCTCCTCGGGAATCCCTGCAATCTCTAGGGCCCTTTCCTCATAGGGATTGAGGACTCAAATCACTGGGATTCTCCCTCCCCCCCCCCCCCCCCCCCCCGGCCCGTCTTCTACCTTTCCTTCTTATTATGGGCTATCTTCGCCTGCTGGGACAAAGAGAGGACATTGTGAGCAGTATGTTTGATGTGTCAGGGGGGATCAGGTGGCATGCGTGGGCCTAGATATTAAGGGGTTGTGACGGCGATTACCAGGGTGTTCTAAGGACAAACGTGGAGGTCGATGTTGGGAGGGTGCAAGGTGTCAGCAGTGCATTTGGGAGGGGGGGGGTTGGGTTTATGAATTGAAGTGTAGCAGACAGGACTGATGCCAGGAGGAGAGATTGGGAAGGTACCTTTGCAGTTCGCAGGAGGTCATTCATCTCCTTCCGACATTGGACAGAGGTCCTCCTGGTCATGCTGCCCACACTACCTGCAGCTAGCACTCCCTCCCAGGCAGCCTTACTCACCGTGCTACTGTTTCTCCTCCACCCTCGTGGATACAGGCTTCCCCTCCTTTCCTCCATGGCATCCAGAGGCCAGGTTGGCATCTCCAAATCGAGGAGCAGGTCTCCGTGCTGCCATCCTCCTGGATTGACTGGGGCTGAGGGAATGAGGTTTTAAATGATGCTCCCCTCATTAGCTGCGAGCAGCTGTGCTGCGGGTCAGGCGAATCAGACGCCTGGGGACTCAGGCATGGCGAGTTTCATGTGGAGGCTCATTTTTTGCACTAAGTGAATAGCAATCTCGATTGCACCATTCCAGCCGATGCAGATCACCCTAAGAATCCCGCCCAAAACTACGCTTAGTCATTTTTGGGGCGAATTATGCCCAGTGTAACAGATTAGGAGAGAGCTTTAATTTTCATATGAGGTCAAAAGCTGGTTGACATTAACCTTTGGGATGAGCAATGCTGCATTGCCAGATTGGTGATAATTTGCTAATGTTTATGAGATACAAATAAATAAGGTAAAAGACTTTGGAGACATTGCTTTCTCAGCTTTGCTAACTAACTACATCAGGTCCTGTGGTTGCAGCAAATCCATATAGCGTACATTTGCTACCTCTATCAGTCTCCTTTGCCACCTCCTGTTCCTGGCTCATTGGATACCACTCACTGCAGAGTCAGAAGGTCGTGGGTCCAAGCCCCACTCAATTGAGCATAAAACTTTTTTTATGGGGGGGGGGGGGGGGGGGGGGGGGGCTGGTAGATTCTCTCCCCATATCTTGGCCAATGTATATCCTGCAATCGGCATTGGTAGGTCAGATTGGTTGGTCATTATCCGATCATTGCTATCATATCCTGAGAATTTCTTTCTTTCAAGAGGCCATATATGGTAGGGTGAGGGAAGAATCGACACACTTCCCACTCCCATGGCCAGGTGTCACTTCCAGATTGATGTCAGCATGTTTAAAAATATATCCCTGCTCTGCAAACCAAGGGAAGACATTTTGCATTGTCAAGAGGCTTTGAGTTCTGCACACAACAGGCATGCAAAAAATAACCAAGTGACTCATAACCCGAAAATATCCTTGAAATATTCAAACTATTAAGAATAAAGTAATGTTCCAATTTGGCCCTCAGTCAGATTTCAGCAAGGTGGGGGATATTTTTAAACAGCCAATTATTTTATACCAGCATTGCAGATTGATGGAGAGGATTAAGACTTGCTCACTTGCCTAGATAGATGACTCATTGCAAGTTGTCAGAACAGTAGATTTGAATAATTTCGACTGATTTATTATTAAACCGCTTCATTTACTTCCACGACTTGGCATCCGGCCCTGCCAATCTGAAATTAGCATCATTCTAAAATGTCATGTCCAACAGAAAGTATCACGGTGAAGTAATCTATCAGCCTTGGGGGATCTGTAATATATGCAAGATTTCCCCTTTTCAACATCTCTCAGGATCCTCTAGGATTGTTGCACTGTAAATTCAGTGCTCCCAGTTTTTCAATTGGGAAGCCCCCTGCCAGTAATACTATCTGTTGCAGTTCCCACCATAGCTATAACTCTGGTAGGAGTGCATCGCAAGGGCACAAATTAAGTTGCAACCTAGGTAGACCAGGCCCCACTCTTATTCTGGGTGGCCCCACAAGAAGGTTGTGTCCGTTTGCTTCAAACAAGACCATTGATGGATATGGGTTGACCAGCCTCCAGCTTGTGAAGGGACTACAATTAGCTCTGCCTTTGCTGAGTATTTAAATGCATTACATAGGAGTAGAAAAGCTTTTTTGGAAGCAGAAGTCTCTGAAAGAATCCGCAGAGCTTTGAGGCATAATGTACGGCCATCAAATACCGTTTTTCAGCAAGGAGACATAGTATACTATAAAAGAGACAATTTTAATGAATGGAAAGGCATAGGGAAGATCATAGGCATATATGGCAAAACAATTATTTGCAACATGGCAATCAAACTGTTAGGGTACATTCATCAAGGATAATGGGTACAGATTACAAATTTTCAAATTTAGACAGAGCAGACAGACATGACGAGGAACCAAGGTCATCTGGTACGCATGTGTTACAGAACTATGAGGACCAGTTATCTGATATAGATAGGGCTTCTGTAGAGGAACACAACACTTCTGATGATTTAGGGCAGCACAATAGCATTGTGGATAGCACAATTGCTTCACAGCTCCAGGGTCCCAGGTTCGATTCCGGCTTGGGTCACTGTTTGTGTGGAGTTTGCACATCCTCCCCGTGTGCATGTGGGTTTCCTCCGGATGCTCCAGTTTCCTCCCACAGTCCAAAGATGCGCAGATTAGGTGGATTGGCCATGATAAATTGCCCTTAGTGTCCAAAATTGGCCTTAGTGTTGGGTGCATGTCGGTGATTCTTTGTGGGGTGGGACTAGTGATTTCGAAGCTATTGTAATCTCTGGTTTGAGAAAAGAATTCAGGGTTGGAAGGCAGGCTTCCGGTGCATGTAAATATATTGGACAGAAATCGGACAGACTAAGTTAGGGGCAACTTTACATCACCAATCTTATTTGGAAAGCATCAGCCCAATAGCAATTAGCCAAGGCCGGGTTTCACAAAAAGAGGCGATGGTTTCAAAGATGGAAAAAGAGCAACTGCGAAGTTTAATTGGACAACTGAATTGGTTAGGTAGACAGACTAGACCGGACGTGCGTTTTGATGTCTTAGAGTTAAGTACAAAAATGAATGATCCCAAAGTGGAAGACATAATAAGAGCAAATAAAGCGTTGGCCAAACTAAAATGCAAGAGTGTGTTTTGAAGTTCCCGGTTTTAGATGACCTTAGGCACTTGAAATTGATAGTTTATAGTGATGTGTCCTATGCAAATTTATGTGATGGGGTTTCAAGCAGAGGAGGTTTTATAATTTTTCTGTTGGGGAACAATGGTAAATGTTGCCCTCTTGTGTGGGAAACAAAGAAAATAAGGAGAGTGGTCAAGAGCACTTTGGCTGCTGAGACGTTAAGCCTTGTAGAGGTGGAGATGGCCTTTTATATATCTCAGATATTGACAGAAATTTTGGGATTTGGAGATTTGGGTAATATACCTATTGAACGTCACATTGACAATAAATTCTTGTGGGAAAATGTGCACTCTACAAAAAGTGTCAATGAAAAAAGGTTAAGGATAGACATCGCAAGTTTGAAGCAGATGTTGGACAGAGGGGAAATAGCAAAAATTAAATGGGATGACAGTAGCTGTCACAGACATTTTTGGATATTGTTAATGAGGGCGCCTGTTTCTGTGACTGTTTTTCTTTCTCCCAAAAATGAAAAAAAAAGAAGGGGGGAAATTGCGTGTGTGTTTTTGAGTTTCTTGTAATTTTGTTTTCACCTAATTATTTTTTTCTGTTAAGTAATGGGTTAAGAGACATTCCAATTAGTTGTCTCATTTATGTTAAGTATCCAATAATTGACACTGATTATGTAAAGGGGCTTCAGTTGGCCTTTGTGGCAGGTGATGTGATGTTAGAGTTTTGTGCAGAGTCTGTTAAAGTAAATTAAAGGTGTTTGTGGAAAAGGAGCAGAACCTTTGACTCTTTATACAACAGCAGCTAAACGTCTAACATGTTTGACCATTTCACTGGTGTTTGTGAGGAACACCTTGTGGGTTCTAGTCAAGGACACAAACTAAGTCCTAGTAGGAACTGGAACAAGTTTTGGGCTGTTTTCCCCTGCCAGTAAAGGGGGCAATAGGGACATTCATAGAATTGTCACAGCACAGGAGGAGGCCATTTGACCCATTATGTCCTTGCCAACTCACTGGAAGAGTCACTCTCATTCCCTTGCCTTTTCCCAGTAGGCCCGCAAATGTTTCTTCTTCTGATAATTCAATTCTCATTGAATGCCTCAGTGGAATCTGCCTTGTTTAAAATTGGGGAAAATTAAGATTGAAAAATGAAATTGGGATCAAATAAAACAGGGAGTTGATAAGGACAGCTGTCTGAACAGATTTTGAAATATGAATTAGTATATCAGTGAAAAAAGCAAGTGTTTTACCGATGTGACGAGGGGAAAACAAAGGGTATAGAAGAGGTAACTTCAAAGATCAGCGATAAGGTAATTGACACACATCTATTAACCATTGCATCCACAGGGTGGGTAACATCAAAGGGAACGAATGATATATCCATAGCACAATAACTGGAGAAATGGAACACAGTAGCAACTACCATCATAGCCACACCCAGCTGCAGAAACGATCTCCTAAAAATGAGTTTTGCTAAACAGGCAGCTGGTTAAGATCCAGAGATTGAACTCAAAGGATGTTTCCTTTGCTGAAACTGAAGATTGTTTTCCTAAACATGGTCAAATAACTTGTGCCTGTAATTATCTTGTGGATTTAGCTCATAGAGTTGTATAATATTCAATGTTGTTTGGGAACGAAGGGGTACCTCAAAGTTCAGAAAATTTAGGTCATTGTGAAACAAGGTGTAACTTCAATTAATACTGTGTGTGTATAGCCATCAGTGTAATTAAGTGTTGCAAGTGCATTATGGTCCTTCTTGTTGTGCGTGTTTTTTGTATTTAAGTTAATAGATGTTCTTTGGCTGGCTCCAATCCGCGCATGCATGGCTGACGTCATGACGCTGATGGCACGAACCCGCGCATGCATGGTGGCCGTCCTTCCCCTCAGCCGCCCCGCAAGATGTGGCGGCTTGATCTTGCGGGGCGGCGGAGGGGAAATAGTGCGTCCGATTTGGACGCCGGCCCGACGATCGGTGGGCACCGATCGCGGGCCTGTCCCCTCCCGAGCACAGTCGTGGTGTTCTTTCCTTGCTAGGCCACCTACAAGCCCCAAACGGGCTTCTCACTCCCGTTTCACGAAGGCACTGACCAGGTGTGTTTGCAGCCATCGTGAAACGGCCGCGAACGGCAGGCCACTCGGCCCATTCGGGTCGGAGAATCGCCGTTCGCTGTGTAAAACGGCGAGAGGCGATTCTTCCGAGCCGGGGGGGGGGAATCACGGGGGGGCACCAGGGGGGCGTGAAATTTGTCGGGGAGCCCTCCCGCGGTTCTCCCACCCGGCGTGGGGAGCGGAGAATCGCGCCCAAGTTCTCTGCAAAGCGAGGCAATTTTTTTTTTCTTTTTTAAAAATACATTTAGAGTACCCAATTCTTTTGCCAATTAAAGAGCAATTTAGTATGGCCAATCCGCCTAGCCCTCACATATTTTGGATTGTGCGGATGAAACCCTCGTAAACACGGGGAGAATGTGCAAATTAATTTGCTAATATTCAATTATAATAAGAACTGGAAATGAAAAAACTTGAATCAGAGATGCAGGAAAAGCAAAACCAAAGGAAAAGATAGAAAAGAGACAGAGAGAGCTTTTCAAAGGGAATTGGGAATGAAGAGGTTAGCAATGGCAGAAAGAGAGAAAAGGAGAGCATTTCAGCTTAAAATGTTGGAAGCCAAAGCAGAACAGTAGAGAGGGTGAGCAAGGAAGTTGTTCAGATGTGAATCTAGTGGGGAGATGTTTAGATTTGTACAGGCATATGACGAAAAGGATGTTGAGGCATTTTAAAATTCATTTGAGAAAATAGTGAGACAAATGAAATCATCATAGAATTTACAGTGCAGATAAAGGCCATTCATCCCATCGAGTCTGCACCCGGCCCATGGAAAGAGCGCCCTACTTAAGCCACACACCTCCATCCTATCCCCCTTTATCCCCGTAACCCAGTAATCCCACCTAACCTTTTTTGGACACTAAAGGCAATTTAGAATGGCCAATTCACCTAACCTGCACATCTTTGGACTGTGGGAGGAAACCGGAGCACCCGGAGGAAACCCACGCACACACGGGGAGAACGTACAGACTCCGCACAGACAGTGACCCAAGCCGGGAATCGAATCTGGGACCCTGGAGCTATAAAGCAAATGTGCTAACCACTATGCTACCGTGCTGCCCTTGGTCACAAGATATAGTCACAAGATATTTGGACGCTGCTCTTATAGGGTAAACCTGCAGGTCGGGCTAGTGAAGTGTATGCATCATTGTCAGAAGAAAGGTCTGGGGAGAATGATACAGTGAAGGAAGCCAAATTGAGTGCCAATGAATTAGTACCAGAGGCTTACAAATAAAAGTTTTGAAATGTGAAAACAAGTCTGGACAGACTTAGATTGAATTTGAAAAGGTTAAACAAAGTAATTTTGATAGGTGGGTGAGAGCATTAAAAATAGAAGAAACCAATGAAGCGCTTAGAGAAGCAATTCTGTTGGAAGAATTCAATACCTGCAATAATACGAACTCATGTGGATGAACAAAGAGTTAAAACTACAAGGCAACCCATGGAGCTGGATGATGGCTATGAATTGGCTCATAGGTTAAAGCCTTTCTTCGACACACTTTTAGATCTGAGAAAGATAGAAAATGGAAAGGTGTGAGAAAAGACAGTCAAGCAAAAGAGGGAGAGGTTGAACATTTCAGGAAGGCTTTACCTCCAGGTAAGAAAGATGGTGCCAGGGAATGAGAGATATGAAGAGTTAGATGCTTTCATTGTAATAAACTGGGTCATACCAAATTATTATGCCACCGGTTAAATGGCAAACCAATTGGAGTTATAGATCTTAAGGACAAAAATAAGAAATCAGGGACTAAAGAACCCGAGAAGCCAGCAGGGGTTGTATACAGAGAAGAAGAAACAAAGAGAGTGAACAACGGGGTGAAAATGTGTGCATAACCTGTACAGAGGCAGAGTGAACAGCAGGTGGCTAATGTGTTTAGTTCGTGAAAGGAAAGTTTTTTCATGTTTACAAAATGGAATGGAGAAAGATATTAGAATTTTAAGACATAAAGAAGCAAGATATAGTCACAAGATATTTGGACGCTGCTCTTATAGAGTATCCCTAATGTTGTGGGATAAAGATATTTGTTGCCCAGAGGGATATTGAACATAGAACATACAGTGCAGGAGGAGGCCATTCGGCCCATCGAGCCCGCACCGACCCACTTAAGCCCTCCCTTCCACCCTATCCCTGTAACCCCTCCTAACCTTTTTGGTCACTAAGGGCAATTTATCATGGCCAATCCACCTAACCTGCACGTCTTTGGACTGTGGGAGGAAACCGGAGCACCCGGAGGAAACCCATGCAGACACGGGAAGAACGTGCAGACCCCGCATAGACAGTGACCCAACGGGGAATCAAACCTGGGACCCTGGTGCTGTGAAGCCATAGTGCTATCCACTTGTGCTACCGTGCTGCCCAAATTGAAGGAAGAGCCTCTGGTCAGCAGTACCCACGATGAGATATGAAACATTCCTCCGGTGAAAGTAAACTTAAAGAGTAGTTTGAAGACAGGACAAGTGGTGTTAGGAGTGGTAGAAACATTGGCCATTGCAGGGAATCAATTCATTCTAGGAATGGTATAGCTGGATCATGGATAGTAATGATGTCTACTGTGGTTGAACTGCTGGTAGAAAATCCAGCTGCATAAAAATTGCAAACCGACCACCTGGGGTGTTTCTTGATTGTGTGGTAATGAGATCACAGGCATATAAGATGAGACAAAGGGAGGAGTTAAGAGCACAGGCTGAGAAAAATGAGCTAAGTTTAAACATACATAGAAACGTATGTAGAAAATAGAAGCAGAAGGAGGCCATTTGGCACTTCAGGCCTGCTGCACCATTCATTATGATCATGACTGATCACTAAGTTCAATGCCATAATCCTGCCTTCCCCCATATCCCTTTTCCACTTTAGCCCAAGAGCTATTTCTAATTCCTTCTTGAAATCGCACAACATTTTCTGTGGTAGTGAATTCCACAGATTCACCACTTTCTGTGGATAGAACGGGCGAAATTCTCCGACCCCCAGCAGGTTCGGAGAATCGCCTGGGGGCGCCTAAAATACCGCCCCCGCCGTTGCAGAGATTCTCCGCCACCCGGGAAGTGGCGGGGGCAGGAATCTCGCCCCGCCGATCGGAGAGGCCCCTGCGGCGATTCTCCGGCCCGGATGGGCCGAGGTCCCGCCGCTGGGAGGCCTCTCCTGCCGCCGAGGTTTAAACCACCTCCGGAACGGCGGGATCAGCGGCGCGAGCAGGCCCCCGGGGTCCTGGGGGGCGGGGGGCGATCAGACCCTGGGGAGTGCCCTCACGGTGGCCTGGCCCGCGATCGGGGCCCCCCAATCAGGGGCCGGGCCAGTGCCCTGGGTGCACTATGTTCCTCCGCGACTGCCACGGCCTCCACCATGGCGGAGACGGAAGGGAACACCACATCGCGCATGCGCCGGCAGTGACGTCACTGCCGGCGCATGCGCCGACCGGCGAAAGCCTTTCGGCCAGCCCCGCTGCTGGGGGCGCCGGTTTTTTGCGCCGGTCTTCTGGTGCAAACCGCTCCGGCGCAGGGCTGGCCCCCAAAGGTGGGGAGAATTTCCCACCTTTGGGGAGGCGCGACCCCTGAGTGGTTGGCGCCACTCCCCTACTCCGGCACCCTCCTTCACGCCGGGTAGGGGAGAATCCAGCCCACCTTTCTTCTTACCTTAGACCAGAATGTTATAGGTTTCCATGAGATCCCCTCTCACTCTTCTTTTTTTTAATATATATTTAGAGTACCCAATTCATTTTGTTTCCAATTAAGGGGCAATTTAGTGTGTTCAATCCACCTACCTTGCACATCTTTGGGTTGTGGGGGCGAAACCCACACAAACACGGGGAGAACGTTCAAACTCCATATGGACAGTGACTCAGAGCCAGGATCGAACCTGGGACCTTGGCGCCGTGAGGCAGCAGGGCTAACCCACTGTGCCACCGTGCTGCCCTTCACTCTTCTAAACTCCAATAAATATAATCCTAATCGACTTAGTCTCTCCTCATATGACAGTCCCGCCATCCCAGCAATCAGCCTGGCAAACCTTTGCTGTACTCCCTCCATAGTAAGAACATCCTTCCTCAGATAAGGACACCAAAACTGCACACAATACTCCAGGTGTGGCCTCACCAGTGCCCCATACAATTGCCATAAAACATCCCTATTTCTACACTCAAATCCTCTCGCTATGAAGACCAACATACCATTTGCCTTCTTTACTGCCTCCTGCACACTTACTTTCAATGACTGATGTACGAGGACACCAAGGTCTCGCTGAGTATCCACCTCTCTCAATTTACAACCATTCAAATAATAATCTGCTTTCCCACTTTAGCTACTGAAGCAGATAACCTCGCATTTTCCCACATTATACTGCATCTGCCATTCATACGTTAACTCAGTCAGCCTATCCAGATCCTGCTGAAGCATCGCTGCATCCTTCTCACAGCTCGCGCTCCGACCCAACCTTGTATCATCTGCAAATTTGGACATAATACACTTAGTTCCCTTGTCTAACTCATTAATATATAATGTGAACAGTTGTCGGCTTAGCACAGAACTCTATGGTACTCTATTAGTCACCGCCTGCCAATCGGAAAAAGATACATTTATTGCAAATTTTTGCTTCGTGTCTGCTAACCAGCTTTCTACACATCTCAAGACATTACCCACAATCACATGCGCTTTAACTTTACATAATAATCTGTTACGTGAGACCTTGTTCGGAGCCTTCTGAAAGTCTAGATAAACCATCTGATACTATCTTTAGTAAGCTGAATGAAGATGGAAAAGCCAAAGGGAAAGAAACAGATGTGTTTAGCTCAAAGAAATTGATGGAATTTCAGCAGGGTAATTCCAAATTGAAACAAATCTATCAAACGGTTTACTTGGAATTGGAGGTTCAGTATATTCCTGAATGTTATTAAGTAAAGGATCGCATTTTATTGTCAAAACAGCATCCCACGCATATTAGTGCAGATGGCAAATGGTTAAAATACATCTAAATGTATTACCTCCTTAGCATAGGAACAAGATTCTAAGGTAAGAATAATGACATTTCATTAGGAGGGCATCTAGGGGGGCAGCACGGTGGCGCAGTGGATAGCACTGCTGCCTCACAGCGCCCCCATCCCAGGTTCGAATCCCGGCTCTGGGTCACTGCCTGTGTGGAGTTTGCACATTCTCCCCGTGTTTGCGTGGGTTTCACCCCCACAACCCAAAGATGTGCAGGGTAGGTGGATTGGCCACACTAAATTGCCCCTTAATTGGAAAAAAAGAAAAGGACATCTAGGAATAAAGAAAACATAAGCGAAGATACAGAAACAATTTTACTGGCTGGGACTACATAAAGATGATGTTAAATTTTGTTGAACATGTCACAGGTTTTAAATAACAGGGAAACCACAGGCTGCAATAAAGCAAGCACCTTTGATCCCTTTCCAGCCATCGATGAACCTTTTATAAAAGTTTGAGTCGACTTTGTTGGACCACATTCGAGAGCGCAAAGTGGAAATCAATACTTGTTAACTATTATGGATATATTCACCAAATCTTCTGATTCCATATATTTAAAAAACATTACAACCAAGAGAGTGGTAGAGGAATTAACCAAGTTCTTTACTAAATATGGCTTACTGAAAGAGATACAATTGGATCATGGGTCAAATTCCAGGAGGTCATGCGTAGCCTGGAAAATGACAGCACAAATCATCGCCATATCATCCAGAGCCACAGGGAACATGAGAGAGGTGGCATCAAACTTTGAAAACAATTAGGAGAGCATATAGTTAAGATTACCCTCATGATTGGGATCCCATTTTTATTATTTGCCATTTGGGTGCACCAAATGATTCGACAAGATTTAGCTCTTTTGAATGGGTTTATGGACCTGAATTTAATCCAAGAAAATTGTTCAGTAAGAAATCAGAGATGACACTTTGGACAAGGTATAGGGGGCGGGATTCTGTGATCCTGAGGCTAAGTGTTGACGCCATCGGAAATGCCGTCGCATTTCTCGACGGCGTCAACACGGCCTCAGGATCAGCAATTCTGGCCCCTACAGAGGGCCAGCACGGCACTGGAGTGGTCACACCTCTCCAGCTGCTGATCCCGGTGCGAACTGGGCGCCGCGGGATCCGCGCATGTGCAGTGGCACCGGCGCCAACGCGCGCATGCGCAGTGGCTTCCTTCAACGCGCCGGCCCCGATGCAACATGGCGCAGGGCTACAAGGGCCAGCGCGGGAAAAAGGAGGCCGCCAGCCAGAGTAACCGGCCCGCCGATTGGTGGGCCCCGATCACGGGCCAGGCCGCATCGGAGGCCCCCGCGGCGTCAGGCCACCCTCCGCCGCCACAGGCCGTCCCCGATCCTTCCACGCCGAGTTCCCGCCGGCTGACAGCATGTGTGGATGGCGTCAGCGGGACCCGGCGTTTTACTTCGGCCGTTCGGTCCATCCTGGGTTGAGAATCGTCAGGCCGGCCGCGTAGGGCGGCCCCCGACCGGAGCCGCGCCAACCACGCCGGCTCCACTGGCGCCGATTCTCCGCTCTGCGGAGAATTGCGTGCCGGCATCGGGGCGGCGTGGCACAATTTTACTGATTAATTGCTTCTGCGTTTGCGGTCATCACAAGGGTTTGCTTCCTGAAATGGACAGAGTGTTTGTGAAAGCCATTGAAGAAATGATGGATGATGTCTTCTGGGTGTCTGTTGCAGAAAAGAAATGCTTTATTTTTCCGTGGGGGTAACATCATTTTGGTGACACAATAAGATACGGCCAGAATTGTCTGCACAAGTCTTTGTGAACAATCACCATTTCTGCCTTCCCACCCCGTTGTTGGATATGTGTCGGTGCGATTTGGAGGAGTGATTATCAACGGTAGGTCAGGGAACCTGCCAGAAAGGGCTTCAAGATAGTAAATAAGGAGAAATTGTGTAGCCATCTAAGATGGACACTGGGCTACAAAATGGAGAACCACAAGGAACACAGGGAAAAACAGTCATAGTGAGGACACACAGCTTGCAAAAGACTGTTTTGCATTTTGCACGTACAGAAACCAGTTTCCAAAGAGTTGCAGAGTTTCAGCCAAAGGTGCAAATGGGAAACATATCTGCATATTAATGAGGTGATCCCGGCCCAGGCCCAGGTACAATAGAAACATTTAAGTATCAATGGATACTTTTCCATAGACGCCCAGACAGAATGGCGCCAAAGCAACCAAAGCAAAGAGCCGTAGGGACCGTCCCAAACATCGAGAAACGACCCTAGGATTGGGGAGTTTGAAAGATATCGATTGGGAAAGACCCAATCGATACCTAGCAGGTGAAAGAGCCCGCCCCAAGGGGCACGGACTTCTAGGACCTATAAAGAGAAAGTCAAGCACATGACTCGGTCTGTTGCTTCCAGACTCCGGCCCAGACCTGTTGCATGCAGCCTGACTCCAGTTTCATCACCGGCCGTTGAGCATCAGCCATCGAACTGTAAGTGCCAACACAACGATCGCTACGTGATCCAGACCTTGCTAGCTCTTGACAACTTTGCCAATCAGAAAGTTACAGACCAAGAACGGGACGAAGGCCTTGCTCCCTGACCTTGCCTGTTCCTGCCTAGATAAGTATTTAGTTGTTTAGTATTAGAAGTAAGTTAGTCTCTTTAGCGTATGCATGAGTATTTATTATATTTGTTATAATAAACACCAATCGTTTGGACTTACTAATCGGTGTATGGATTTATTAATTTGAACCTGACCTTGATATACTTGTGACGGTGTCTCAATACGACACCTGGCGACTCCGAGCATAATTACACATACAGAGCCATAGTAGTGTTAAGCACACGGCCTTTAAACGGAGGCGTGTTAATCACACTCCAGTAAAACGAGCAACAATTGTTTCCAGCGGCAGATGGGTCAACAACTAGAGGATACAGATTTAAGCCAAAGAGCCAAATGTTTTCATGTAGCAAATTGTTATGATCTGGAACGCAGTGTCTGACAGGAAGCAGTCCCTTAGGTAACTCTCAGAAGGGAACTGGATAAATAATTGAAGGGGGAAAATTTGTAGAGCTATAGGGAAAGAGCAAGGCTGTGGGACTAATTGGATAACTCTTTCAAAGCGCTGGCACAAGACTAATAGGCAGAATGGCCTTCTTTTGTGTTGTATCATTCTATGATATTGTGGTATTTTTAAAGAATAGGCTTGCAGATCACAAAGGTACAAACAAACAAGAGCTTTATTGGAAAGGTGTTTTTCCTACAGGCTGTAAAGATAGATTGACTGTTAGCCCGCCCAAACTGCCAGTGACAGCATCAGTACGTCACATGACTGAACTCTTAAAGTGACCCCACCCTATATTCCCAACCTTGTCCAATGCTGTCTTTTCTCTTCCCAAACATTATACTAGTTTGACTTCTGTTTGTTTGCCACTTTGCTCCGACAGTAGTGGAAGCATCTACTCTGAAATATCTTGCCCTGGACTGTTTGGTCCCACTCTCTTCCTTTTCGAAAGAGACCTCCACCAGATCTATGTCTGATCAGGTTTATTCTGACCCCCCCCCCCCCACCCCCGCCCCCCCCCCCCCCCCCCCCCCCCCCATCCCCTCCCCCACCCTTCTAACCGCTCCTTCAGCACCTTGGTTTCCATTTGCCTTTCTGTCTAGCACCTTGTTGCAACAACTTGCAACACAGTGCCTTTGACGTTAGTAAGATGCTTCACAGGAATATTATCAAACAAAATTCAACACCTATTCACAGCGAGGGGAAATTCGGACTGGGTGCCTAAGAGGGTAGGGGTGAAGGAGTGTCATAAAGGAAGCAATAGAGGGGGGGGGGGGGGGAGAGCGCGGAAGGTTTAGAAGGAAATTACAGAGCTTCAGACATGTGCAACTGAAGGCATGGCTGCCCAGTGGTGAAGCGTTTATATTTGGGGCTGAACAGGAGGCCTTGGAGAAGTACATAGACCCTTTGGTGGATTGTAGGACTGGTGGAGGTTAGCGAGGGACGAGGCCATGGCATAGTTTGAATTGTAAAATCGAGGATGTGTTCCCTACGCCAGAGGCACCTCATCAATACAAGTTGATCACATTTTATTGGCTGGGTAACGCTGGTGGCTGCCACCTCCCTCAGCCTTCCTAATGGTACAAAATGCCATCTGCAGACACAGCATGCAATGTCAAACGTGTTGAGCTGGATACAGCCTTGAATAATGAAGAGTGTGTGATTTCTTTAGTCTATTGTGAATAGCGTAAAAGAAAATGCTTCTTCTGATGTTATGACCAGTGTCTCCAGACCGAGGGCTATTTTTATTGAGCCAATTCACCAAAGTACTTGTTTCAACATCTCTACCGGGCAGTTCCCTCTGGTACTGCCAGAGGATAAAGCTCCCTGACCGGGGGTGGGGGGGGGGGGGGGGGGGGGGGGGGGGGGTGGGGGGGAGGGGGGGGGGGGGGGAGGGGGGGGGGGGGGTGGGAGGATGTTATAAAAGGAGGGAACACCTTATAAAAAAAAACAGATACTTTTCAAAGAAGCCCAAATAAGGAACTTTGAACTTGAGTGTTTTGCTACATCAGAGAACCTTATAAAAGAGAAATTGTCTGTTCTATTTTACGATGCAAACAGTGCCCCAAGCTCCATCTACCTCCCCAATAAAACCATCAATTTGCCTGGTGCTGGTTCCTGAAGGGAATGCGTCCAAAGGTGATTTTTCCCCCCCCCAAACATTAGACAGCCCTCAATTCTGTGCCATGAACCATATTCTGACCCAAGCTAAGAGGATTTCCCAAACACTGTACTAGTCCAACATCTAGTCCAACATCATGGGGCTGGTTTAGCTCACTCAGCTAAATCGCTGGCTTTTAAAGCAGACCAAGCAGGCCAGCAGCACGGTTTGATTCCTGTACCAGCCTCCCCGGACAGGCGCCGGAATGTGGCGACTAGGGGCTTTTCGCAGTAACTTCATTGAAGCCTACTCGTGACAATAAGCGATTTTCATTTTTCATTTTTCATTTCATCTGCCTTCTGTTTGTTCACCAATTCCTTTGCTTCACCATCACTGTTTCAGCATTTTATTTTTAAAAAATAAGATGTCATAGAATGGTACAGCACAGAGGAGGCCATTCAGCCCATCACACGTGTGCCAGCTCTTTGAAAGAGCTAAACAAATAGGCCCACACCCCTGCTCTTTCCCTGATCGCCCCGAAAACCTTTCCCCTTCTGAAAGTTATTTTTGGAATTGCTTCCTTTCAGATAGTGCGTTCCAGCCCACAACAATTCACTGCGTACATGTTCACCCCATATTGACCTTTTCATGCCAATTTTATTTATTAGAGCCAGTTTCCATCAATCCCTCTCTTTTACTCATCTCGCCAGAGTATGGTTCCCAGGTCACTAGTTGCCTCGTGGGGCACTATTCATGCACGGATGCACCATGGAAGTTGAATGTTAACCAGCAGTTATATGTAGTGTGCTTGTGCCCAGCCTTGTTCATCCATTATCCTATTGTCATTGCCCTCATTACTCTATAACCTGGAGTGGCTCTTGATCCAGAAAACCTTTGGTTTTGAAATTCTCATCCTAGTTTTCAAACCCCTTCATGGCCTTGGTCCTCCCCATCTCTGTAATTTCCGCCAGTCACCAACTCCCTGTGTTTCCCCACTTTGATGTCTTGAGCATCGCTAATTTTAATGCTTCACCATTGGTGACTGCCCTCCTCAGCTGCCCAGGCCCAAACTCTAAAATTCACACCCTCTCATTATTGCTCCAAACCTCTCTCCAGCTCACATTCCTCCTTTAAGATGCTCTTTAAAGCCTTCCTCTTTGAGCAAACCTTTTCACATCTGCTGCAATAGCTCTGAATGCAACGCCTCGAGTTGCCAACCCTCCGGGATTGGCCTGGAATCTCCAGGAATTGAAAACCAATCCACAGGAGTGTGCAACCCTGGAGGAAAATCATTGGGAAATTCAAAAAAGATATTTCTTTTCTTTGAGCAATTCTCTTTCCCAGTTATAAATATATAGAAAATGGTGGAAAAAAGGTTATTTGGCTGTCAGTCAAGCATCATCCAGTCGGGCAATGAGCCTTTCTGCTTTGCAATTGATGTAGCAAGGTAGAGAGAGCGTCACAATGATCAATGTGTTGGCAAACTAATGGCTGGAGCATGGGGGCAAGTCATGTGACAAAACCAGGGATATATTTAATCACAGTTGGCAACCCTAGTAACACTGTCAATTTTTTCTTGACAGTGCTCCTCTAAAGAACCTTGGGATATTTTATTACATTAAATCCGATGTAGATGGAGGTTATTGTTGCTAAGATTGACCCTCTGCCTTTTACCAAGTCCGCACACTGTCGGTTCTATCAATCAGCAGCATTATTGGTGGACCTTTTTTAAAATCAAATAACACTAATAAAAACAAACAGCAACAGAAATATGTGCAGATACATCATGCACCATTCAAATCAAACATCCCCAAATGTCTTTTGACATTCCAGCAGTATTCATACTGTTGAAGCTTCTTGCAGTACCGGCTATATTCAGCAGATGGGGCTCAACCTGTACTTTATGGATCATTGAGGTAAGGGAAACTTGCAATTGGCTACATTTCTATTGTTACTGTGGCCTTGTAGCTATGAGGATAGATTGGAGAAGTTGGAACTGTTTCCTGGGAGAAAAAGGGCCAACAGGTGACTTGAGCGAGGCATGCAAGGTCCTGAGGGGAATGGACAGGATAAATAGTGATAAACTGTTGCCACTCGAGAGCATCAAGATTTTAAGGACACAAATTCCAAATAATAGGCAAAAAGAGTAAAAGGGATGTGAGGAAGGATTTTTTTCTCCCAGAGGGTGGTTGGAGTCTGGAACAAACTTCCTAAGAGGGTGATGGAGGCAGGTTCGATCGAGATATTCAAAAGGGAATATGGTAGTCGAGGGGGAGTCCGGAATGGAGAGTCAAAAAGGTTTATATAAGGGCAGCACGGTGGCCTAGTGGTTAGCACAACCGCCTCACGGCGCTGAGGTCCCAGGTTCGATCCCGGCTCTGGGTCACTGTCCGTGTAGAGTTTGCACATTCTCCCCGTGTCTGCGTGGGTTTCGCCCCCACAACCCAAAAATGTGCAGAGTAGGTGGATTGGCCACGCTAAATTGCCCCTTAATTGGAAAAAATAATTGGGTAATCTAAATTTATTTTAAAAAAAGGTTTATATATAACGCTCGGTTTAGGACAAGTATATACAAGCAACGTTCCAAGGCCCAATCGGGACTGTTCTGGAACCCTGGCTCCTACCTGGGCCATGTTTTATCCTGTGGAATTATCAAGCTGGTTGATAAGCCTCCACTCCTCAGCAGGGGAGCTCCCACTCCCCAAGGCTCACAGGGAGATTAATCAAGTCGTCTCCGTGGGTCTCGGGGGGGTTATTACATCCCCACACCAAAGTCTGTCAGTCCCTCTGAAGGAGGGAGTGTAGGAGGTCAACGTCTCATCTTTGCTCGCGGCTGCACCTCCTGTGGCTGTGGGGCTGGGTAGGGGGGTTGTGCAGCCTGTTGGAAATCGTCGTTTCTGCGATGACCGTCTGGCGGGTTACTGCTGGCTACTGATCCCTGGTACGGTCACGGAAACTATGTGTGCCTGGAATCTCAGAATCCGAGTCCACCACCTCTCGCATCTCGGTGTCGGGACCCCAGAGGGTGGCACTCCCAGGCCCCCACGTGCCCGTCTGATGTGTCTAGAATAGAACAGTACAGCACAGAACAGGCCCTTCGGCCCTCGATGTTGTGCCGAGCCATGATCACCCTACTCAAACCCACGTAACCACCCTATACCCGTAACCCAATAACCCCCCCTTAACCTTACTTTATTAGGACACTACGGGCAATTTAGCATGGCCAATCCACCTAACCCGCACATCTTTGGACTGTGGGAGGAAACCGGAGCACCCGGAGGAAACCCACGCACACACGGGGAGGACATGCAGACTCCACACAGACAGTGACCCAGCCAGGAATCGAACCTGGGACCCTGGAGCTGTGAAGCATTTATGCTAACCACCATGCTACCGTGCTGCCCACGTGGGAAAGTGGGTTACCCTTTCCAGCTCTGCCAGGACAGACTGGCTCCTGCCCTCCATCTCCATGCTGAGCTGGTCTTCATGGTCAGTGATGTACTGCTGGACCCATGGACCCTCCTGTGTCACCAACTCGAATCAGTACTGTGCATGGGCTTGGGAGTACAGGGATCTCTATTCCCCTGGTACCACATAACAGTGTCTATCTGGACAGCACTGTGCTACGGGACTCATGCAGCCAACACAACAAAGGTCCGAAGTTCGACTGGGGGCAATGTGGAAGGAAGGCTGTGCAATGAGAGGAGGAATGGTGAGGGCTCATGATGGCAGGCAGAGGGTCAAAGAGGTGGATGAAGAAGGTGAATAATGGATGGCAGAGGAAAGACTGCGGGGAACGAGGCTGCACCCCAACAAGTCTGCATGAAAAGCTCACAAACAAGGGGCTCAAAGGGATACAAAATGATTCCTCTGGTGGGACGTGGCCTAACACTGGCTCCCTGCTCCTGAGGTAATCAAGGTGCTTCTGCACTGCCTGTTCATGAGTCTTTACTTGGTACGTGTCTGGTCTGGTCTGTTGTATCACAGTCCCTCGAATCTAATGGGCTCCGAACCGAAGTTTCCCCTGGTCAGATTGTTTAGAGAGATTGAAGGAATGATTACCTCGTTGATATGGGGAGGGAAGGTAGATAGAGTTAGAAAAGTGCTGCTACAGAGGGGAAGGCAGGCAGGGGGTTTGGGTCTTCCGAACCTGATGTACTATTACTGGGCGGTGAATGTGGAGAAGGTGCAGAGCTGGGTCAGAGGGGTTGATTCCCAGTGGGTCAGAATGAAGGAGAGTTTGTGTCGGGGGTTGGGATTGAAGGCGCTAGCAACAGCGCCGCTCCCGATGGCCCTGGGGAAATATTCAGGGAGTCCGGTAATAACAGCTTCATTGAAAATCTGGAGGCAGTTTCGCCAACACTTCGGGTTGGGGGCAGGGTCAAGGGAAATGCCAATTCGGGGAACCACAGATTTGAGCCAGGGAGGTGGGATGGAACTTTTTGAAAATGGGAGGAGAAGAGGATTAAGACACTAAAAGATTTGTTTCTTGGGGGTCGGTTTGCAGGATTGAAGGAGCTGGGAGCAAAGTGTGGACTGGAGTGGGGGGAAATGTTTTGATACATGAAGGTTCAGGATTTTGCCAGGAAGGAGATACAGAGCTTCCCGGTGGAGCCGGCCTCCACATTGCTGGAGGAGGTACTGACGACATGGGGACTGGAGAAGGGGGTAGTGTCAGCGGTTTACGGAGCTATTTCGGAAGAGGAGAAGACACCACTGGAAGGGATCAAAGCAAAGTGTGAGGAAGAGTTAGGAGAGGATATGGGGGGGAGGGGTTCTGGTGTGAGCTCCGGAGAGTGAATGCCTCCACCTTGTGTGTGAGGTTGGGGCTGATACAGCTGAAGGTGGTATACAGAGCACACCTCACAAGGGCGAGGATGAACCGATTCTTTGAAGGGGTAGAAGATGTGTGTGAACGTTGCGGGGGAGGCCCCGCAAACCACGATCATATGTTTTGGTCCTGTCCAAAGCTGGAGGATTCCTGGAAGGAGGTTTTTAGGGTAATTTCTAAAGTGGTGCACGTGAAACTAGACCCAGACCCTCGGGAGGCCATATTCGGGGTGTCGAGCCAGCCGGGGTTGGAAATGGGTGCAGAGGCAGATGTTGTAGCCTTCGCCTCATTGATCGCCCGAAGGCAGATCCTGTTAGGGTGGAGATCAACCTCTCCACCCTGTGCCCTGGCGTGACGGGGGGACCTGTTGGAATTCTTGACTCTTGAGAAGGTTAAGATTGAACTGAGGGGAAGGATGGAGGGGTTCTACAACTCATGGACACTTTCAAGAATTGGATAACATCAAACATTAGTGTGGGGGCGGGGGTGTTTGGGGTGTTGGGGGGGAGATTGTATGTGTTAATAGTGACTAGTAATTTGTTACTTCTTATTGTTTATTGTTGGTGGGTGCAAATTTGGGAGAAAATGTGAAAAAGAACAAAGAACAAAGAAAATTACAGCCCAGGAACAGGCCCTTCGGCCCTCCCAGCCTGCGCCGATCCAGATCCTTTATTTAAACCTGTCTCCCATTTTCCAAGGTCTACTTCCCTCTGTTCCCGCCCATTCATAAACCTGTCTAGATGCTTCTTAAATGATGCTATTGTGCCCGCCTCTACCACCTCCGCTGGTGAAGTGTTCCAGGCACCCCATCCTCTGCGTAAAAAACTTTCCACGCATATCTCCCTTAAACTTTCCCCCTCTCACCTTGAAATCATGACCCCTTGTAACTGACACCCCCACGCTTGAGAAAAGCTTGTTGCTGTCCACCCTGTCCATACCTCTCATAATTTTGTAGACCTCAATCAGGTCCCCCCTCAACCTCCGTCTTTCCAACGAAAACAATCCTAATCTACTCAACCTTTCTTCATAGCTAGCACCCTCCATACCAGGCAACATCCTGGTGAACCTCCTCTGCACCCTCTCCAAGGCATCCACATCCTTCTGGTAATGTGGCGACCAGAACTGCACGCAGTATTCCAAATGTGGCCGAACCAAAGTCCTATACAACTGTAACATGACCTGCCAACTCTTGTACTCAATACCCCCTCCGATGAAGGCAAGCATGCTGTATGCCTTCTTGACCACTCTATCCACCTGCGTTGCCACCTTCAGGGTACAATGGACCTGAACTCCCAGATCTCTCTGCACATCAATTTTCCCCAAGACCCTTCCATTGACCATATAGTCCGCTCTTGAATTTGATCTTCCAAAATGCATCACCTCGCATTTGCCTGGATTGAACTCCATTTGCCATTTCTCTGCCCAACTCTCCAATCTATCTATATTTTGTTGTATTCTCTGACAGTCCTCCTCGCTATCTGCAACTCCACCAATCTTAGTATCATCTGCAAACTTGCTAATCAGACCACCTATACCTTCCTCCAGGTCATTTATGTAGATCACAAACAACAGTGGTCCGAGCACGGATCCCTGTGGAACACCACTAGTCACCCTTCTCCATTTTGAGACACTCCCTTCCATCACTACTCTCTGTCTCCTGTTGCCCAGCCAGTTCTTTATCCATCTAACTAGTAAACCCTGAACCCCATACGACTTCACTTTTTCCATCAACCTGCCATGGGAAACCTTATCAAACGCCTTACTAAAGTCCATGTATACGACATCTACAGCCCTTCCCTCATCAATTAACTTTGTCACTTCCTCAAAGAATTCTATTAGGTTTGTAAGACATGACCTTCCCTGCACAAAACCATGCTGCCTATCACTGATAAGTCTATTTTCTTCCAGATGTGAATAGATCCTATCCCTCAGTATCTTCTCCAACAGTTTGCCTACCACTGACGTCAAGCTCACAGGTCTATAATTCCCTGGATTATCCCTGCTACCCTTCTTCAACAAGGGGATAACATTAGCAATTCTCCAGTCCTCCGGGACCTCACCCGTGCTCAAGGATGCTGCAAAGATATCTGTTAAGGCCCCAGCTATTTCGACCCTCGCTTCCCTCAGTAACCTGGGATAGATCCCATCCGGTCCTGGGGACTTGTCCACCTTAATGTCTTTTAGAATACCCAAAACTTCCCCCTTCCGTATGACAACTTGACCGAGAGTATTTAAACATCCGTCCCTAGCCTCAACATCCGTCTTGTCCCTTTCCTTTGTGAATACCGATGCAAAGTACTCATTAAGAATCTCACCCATTTCCTCTGAGTCCACGCATAAATTCCCTCTTTTGTCTTTAAGTGGGCCAATCCTTTCTCTAGTTACCCTCTTGCTCCTTACATACGAATAAAATGCTTTGGGATTTTCCTTAACCCTGTTAACCAAAGATATTTCATGACCCCTTTTAGCCCTCTTTATTGCGCGTTTGAGATTCGTCCTACTTTCCCGATATTCCTCCAAAGCTTCATCAGTTTTGAGTTGCCTTGATCCTATGTATGCTTCCTTTTTCATCTTAGCTAGTCTCACAATTTCACCCGTCATCCATGGTTCCCTAATCTTGCCATTTCTATCTTTCATTTTCACAGGAACATGTCTGTCCTGCACTCTAATCAACCTTTCCTTAAAAGACTTCCACATTTCAAATGTGGATTTACCCTTAAACAGCTGCTCCCAATCCACATTCCCTAGCTCCTGCCGAATTTTGTTATAGTTGGCCTTTCCCCAATTTAGTACTCTTCCTTTCGGACCCCTCTTGTCCTTGTCCATGTGTATTCTAAAACTTACGGAATTGTGATCGCTATTCCCAAAGTAATCACCGACTGAAACATCAACCATCTGGCCGGGATCATTCCCCAATACCAGGTCCAGTATGGCCCCTTCCTGAGTTGGACTATTTACATACTGCTCTAAAAAACTCTCCTGGATGCTCCTTACAAACTCTGCTCCATCTACGCCTCCAACACTACACGAATCCCATTCAATGTTGGGGAAGTTAAAATCTCCCATCACAACCACCCTATTGCTCCTACATTTTTCTATAATCTGTCTGCATATTTGTACCTCTACTTCATGCTCGCTTTTGGGAGGCCTGTAGTAAAGTCCCAACAATGTTACTGCACCCTTCCTATTTCTCAGCTCCACCCATATTGCCTCAGTGCTCGAATCCTCCATCATGCCCTCCTTAATCACAGCTGTGATATCATCTCTGACGAGTAATGCAACTCCTCCACCCCTTCTACCTCCCTCTCTATCCCTCCTGAAGCATCTATACCCTGGGATATTCAGTTGCCAGTCCTGCCCTTCCCTCAACCAAGTCTCAGTAATACCAATAGCATCATATTCCCAGGTACTGATCCAAGCCCTAAGTTCATCTGCCTTACCCGCTACACTTCTCGCATTAAAACAAATGCACCTCAGACCACCTTTGCGTTCATCATCTCTTCCCTGTCTACTCTGCCCCTTAGTCACATTGAGTTTATTGTCTCGTACCTTACTGGCTTTAGTTGCTGCTTCTTTACTGACCTCTAACTTCCTAATCTGGTTCCCATCCCCCTGCCACATTAGTTTAAAACTTCCCCAACAGTGTTAGCAAAAGCACCCCCTAGGACATTAGTTCCAGTCCTGCCCAGGTGTAGACCATCCGGTTTGTAATCGTCCCACCGCCCAGGAGAATAAAAACACTTTTCTAAAAAATGCCCTAGCAATGGTTTGTGGTTCATCACAATGGTGAATCGGTTCCACCGCGGCCAAAGTCTGTGAAGCGTATACTATTGGCCTCTCCTGTCTGTCCTCCATGTGGTGGGATAATACTGCTCCGATGCCGGAATGTGAGGTGTCACACGTCACCGAAAGGTGCTTGGAAGGGTTGAAGTGGGTCAACAAACCTGAAGATGTCAACTGCAGCTTTACTCTGGCGAAGGTTTTCTCCTGAAGCGCTCTCCACACCCATTCTTGGTGCTTCTTCAGCGATGCGTGTGACGGACGAAGATGATCATCAGGCTGGGAATAAATTTCCTGTAGTAGTTTACAAGACCTAAGAAATACCGCAGCTCTGTTGCATTTTCCAAAATTGGGCTGCCACGATCAACTTGATACCCCAAGTATGTGAGAAACACACTTTCCCCTCTTGAGGAGCACACCCATCTCTGGAAACCGGCAGCGGACTTCCCCCAGGTTGCTCAGGTGCTCCCTTTGTGTGGTTTCGGTGACTAGGACGTTGTTCAAGTAGGCCGCCACATGGGGGAGCCCTCTGAGGATGTTCTCCATGATGTGCTGGAAAATTGCACAAGCAAATGACAACCTTGTATTTTCAGAGAGGGCCCTGTGGGTATTGATGGTCACCTAATGTCCGGAATTGGCATCCAACTGCAAATAGAGATAGAGTGATTCATATCGAGCTTGGAAATGGAATGATCCCCAGCTAGCTTTGCATAAAGGTCTTTTATCTTTGGCATTGGGTATCTGTCCAGATGAGAGGCTTTATTTATGGCCAACTTAGAATCCCCATACAGGCCTATGGGTTTGTCAGGTTTTAGTACCTGGACTACCAGTGCTGCCCCATTGGCAAAACATACCAATCGGATGATACCAAGGCCTTCCAATTGTCTGAACCCGTCCTTGACTTTCGCCAGGAATGCACAGGGGACTGGGCCGGCCCTGATGTATTTTAGATGGGCCTCAGGGTCTACGTGTATCTTGGCCACAGCCCCCTAATTTTGCCGAGGCTGTCCTGGAAGACCTTTGGGTACTTCCCGAAGTCTTTGTAAAGTTCTCAAGGGCCCACCTGGAAGATCCATTGCCAGTCGAGTGGAGGTGCTGTAGCCACTCATGGCCCAGCAGACCCGGTCTGTTATTAATGGTCTGTCCATCGGTGACTGGGATCATAGTCATGCCTGCGATAGCTAGGGGCTCCCCTATGTAGGGTGCTGGCCTTACCTCGGTGTCCTGCAAACCCAGCTGTTGAATCCCCATCCTAATTTTCTCAAATGTCTGTCTCCATATTATTGAAACTGTGGCTCCCATGTCCAGCTCCATATCCAACGGGTGGGTGTTCTCCTAGACAGCTATTTGGATGTGCATTCCCGTGGTAAAGCAATGCAATTTAATTGCATGCACTCATCTTCAGCAGGCTTTCCATGTGGAGAGTCCTGGGCTCTGGGCTTGTGTCTCGCTTGGGTAGGGCTGCAGGTTTTCTGACTGATCTGTGATTTCCTATCACTGCGGCTTCGCTGGGCCACAAGTGCTGCACCACCGTAGATCATCCACCTTTGATTCTGGGGAGGCGTCTTGCCTGGTTACAGAAGCCCAACAGGCCTGGTCCCGATGGTGTTCGGGCCACGGCGGGGTTCCAGGGGTTCCATGCTGTGTGTCAGAATGGGGGCGTCCGATGTTGTTTACCTCCATCCTTGGTATCCCCTGGAGTTTCTGGACTCCCTTCTTTGTGCTCTCCTGTCAGAGAAAAATCTCGACGGCGTTTTGGGTCCAGCAACGGCTCGCCCAGCAATTTCTGCTGGGTCGCCATATTATTCACTCCGCATAGAATCATAGAATCATAGAATTTGCAGAAGGAGGCCAGTCGGCCCATCGAGCCTGCACCGGCTCTTGAAAAGCGCACCCTACCCAAGGTCAACACCGCCACCCTATCCCCATAACCCAGTAAACCACCCAACACTAAGGGCAATTTTGGACACAAAGGACAATTTAGCAAGGCCAATCCACCTAACCTGCACATCTTTGGACTGTGGGAGGAAACCGGAGCAGCTGGAGTAAAACCACGCACACACGGGGAGAACGTGCAGACTCCTCACAGACAGTGAGCCAGGCCGGGAATCGAACCTGAGACCCTGGAGCTGTGAAGCAATTGTGCTCACCACTATGCTACCATGCTACCCTCACCACTATGCTACCGTGCTGAAAAGTTGGTCCCATAGCTTCTCGGGCAGGAATGGTCCATTGACACAATACTCCACCAGTTTGCGTAATCACGCCAGAAATTCGGCAATGGTCTCCCCTGGGGTGCTCTCCGCTATTTTAAATTGGTATCATTGCACAATGGCCTATGGCATGGGGTTGTAGTGGTTTGTTGCAAGCGCTACTAGCTCTTCGAATGTCTTGGAGTCTGGGGTATGTTAGGCTGTTTATGAAGGTGGGGGGCCCACAGGCAGCCAGAAGAATTACCGTCTACCAATCATCTCCAACGATAGCGTTCGTCTTTAAAAAAAAGCACATACACCATGTACTCCACCCCCACATTGAATGCATCGAGTCTGCCAAAGTGCGCCATTTTCAAAATGGTGCAAACCTTATTCCTTTGCGAAGAGAAAGTGGCTGTGCTCCAAATGGCTAGCAGCGCCGACTGCAATTCTAGTTTATCCATGTCGCCAATATGGTAATCAAGGAGCATTTACAAAGGTTTATTTTCAAATGGCCTCTATCTGCACTGTGAAAATTCTGTGATTCTGCATATTGAGAGCTATACAATATCCAGATTAAATATTATATTGGCAGCAATCTATATACTTAAAAATTAGCATAGAAGTATTGAAGGGTGATTGAGGAGATTGGAATATTAAAAGGATTCGATAGGGATGGGAAGGAACAATTTCCTCAGGTGGGAAAACAAGAAAGCACATACATAATCTTAAAACTAGAGACAAGCTATTGCAGAAAGAAATTAGGAAACACTTATTCACACAAAGGTAGGTAAATAATTGGCACTTCTGCCCCATAAGGGTTGTTGATGCTAGGAGAAACATTGAACTTTTCAGTACTGAGATAGATGGATTTTAGTTAGGTAAAGTCATAGAGTTATGGTGGCACAGATGGAGGCCATTCCGCCCATCGAGTCCATGCCGGTCCTCTGCAATCCAGTCAGTCCCATTCCCCTGCTCTATCCCGTTGCACTGCTGGTTTATTCCCTAAAGCGCCCACCCAATTACCTTTTGAAATGATAAATAGTCTCCGCTTCCACCACCCTCATCGGCACGCGTTCCAGTTCATTACCCCTCGCTGTGTAAAAAGGTATCAAAAGACATGGAGCAAGAGTGGGGAAATGGAGTAAGATGCAGATCATTGAATAGTAGAACAGGCTTGAGGGGCTGATTGGCCTTACTCAGTTCGTACAAAAGCCAACTCACAG
Source organism: Scyliorhinus canicula (assembly GCF_902713615.1). Lineage (NCBI taxonomy): Eukaryota > Metazoa > Chordata > Chondrichthyes > Carcharhiniformes > Scyliorhinidae > Scyliorhinus > Scyliorhinus canicula. Next base: position 34,954,565 of record NC_052165.1, on the reverse strand, counting down.
AATAAAAGTGCATATTTCAACTTTACAATATTTACACATCGTTTGGAATAATTTCCTGTTTACTGGAAGGTCAGTGTGATTAAGCTTTCAGTAAAGATTTTCCTATGATGCATCTAACTCTCCTTACCAGATGAAAGCAAATATGATTCCTGACCAATTGCTAATGCTTTTCAAAAAATATTCTGATATGGATCTCTTCCTGCCAGGAGTAATTTACACCTAATTTTGCAAATTTTGCAAATCAGAGTCCAGGGTGATCCTGTCACTGCACAGACAGAGCACAGGGCTCTAACCTAGATTCAACCCACTTACTGATTGACATTCGCACACACAGGTAAACCATGACAGATTGGAAAAGGCCCACACTCTTGTTACGTTGAGGAAAAAGGGTTATCGTGGGTTAGGCAGGAATATGGGGTTGAGGTTACAATCAGATCAGTCACAATCTTATTGAATGGCGGAGCGAGATCGAGGGGCGTACTCCTGCTGGATGTTCGTGAGAGAGATCACAGCACTAAATATGTTATAATGGATTTGTATACTTTCTGCCGGGTTCCAACACCTATTGTGGATGGAGCTTTGATTCTTGCGCCCCCCCCCCCCCCCCCCCACACACACACCCCACCCTCACCTCCTGATGGCCTTTGTCCAACTCACATCCTACCCTTCAAACCTTTGCTCGGTGTTCAAACAAAGCTATAATTAGATTAAACACTTGCATATAACTTCTCCAATGGGCGATGATATGTTGATTATTTATTGGTGAAGTGGCTCCTTTCACACAGCAACAGCAGAACAATCTGTGGCCAAACTTCCCAGTCCCCCTCTCCCAGGAGCTATGAAGCATTCAAAATGTGTGTCAGTTTGAATGCAGCAACCTCATTCAGATCCAATTGTTAAACATCCATTGAGCTGGTCTGCAACTGAAGGGAATACACATGTGTGCAGATATGGATTGTCAGCCACAGTCAGACCTCATTAACTGCAATGCCTGTAACATCACTCAGAAACAGTCCAGGTTGACCTTTGGAGCGATAATATTTTACATTAATGTCACTTAGAAAGATAATGGGCCCAAGTGAGCTCATTATATCGATGATCACTGTAATTGAAATGAATGAATCTGCTGCTGATGCAAGAGAATTTCTCATATTCAAACTTTACAATGTTTGAAAAGATATTGGGCAGACTGCCCTGGTGCAGTGTGAGGTAGGGTGAAGGGGTAAAGGTGACAAGGCAGAAGTTGAAAATGGTTCTATACACAGCAAAATAAAGGGTGGGATCTTGTGTCCTCCCCCGTGGCAGGTTTGGGGTGGTGGTGGTCAGGGGGCATTTAATGATGTGGGAGGGGGTGGGTGGAGATCCTGTGCTGCCTTTCTGCCTCCACCTGATTAGGTCCACGGCAGAATCTCTCAGATCAGCTCGCCAGCAGGAAATCTCTCCCAAGTGCGGGCTCGGCGGCGAGAAATTTCCTGAAGCCAAAAAAACACGGCAAAGTGGCGTAGAATAGTAAGGTGTTCTCGGCACTGCATCCACCGAGAAACCCCCCCCCCCCCCCCCCCCATAAATGTGTCCGAAAGCTGACTTTAACTTCTGTCCGCTGAACCGCGCTCAAATGAAATAGACAGAGAGATAAAGACTAATAGAGACAGGAGAGAGAGAGAAAGAGAACGAGAGAAAAAGAGAGAGAGACTGATCTAGACAATGAGAGAAAGGTCGGGATTCTCCATTTCTGAGACTGTGTTGATGCTGAAAGACTGCTCTATTTGGGGTGTGGGACTTGCTGGGGCTGCAGGGTGCGAGGTGGATGGTCTTGCCTTCGCCATATTGATTGCCCGGAGGCGGGTTCTGCTGGGGGTGGAGATCTGCATCTCCACCCATCGCCTCAGTGTGGTTGGGAGACTTGACGGAGTTTTTGTAAAAATAAAAAATAAGAGAGACAGATAGGACTGATAAAGAGAGAGAGAACGAATGATACAGAGAAAGATAAAGACTGATATGGAAAGTGATAAAGACTGATAGAAATGAGAGGGAGAGCCAACTAGACAGTGATGTAGACAGTGCGAGAGAGAGGGAGATAAACATTGGTAATGACAGAGAGAAAGAACTAAATGCTAATAGACAGAGAGATAGTTAAGCACTGAGAAAAGAAAGATAACTAAACATCTCTCCCCCTCTCCCTTTCCCATCCACCGACCCCCACACCTGTGCCCTCCACAACCCAGTCCGTCTCACACTACCTTCTGCCTTTTCCCAACCCTCCAAGAGTCAGTATTACATCACTCCAGGGTGCACCCCGACGCCCCCCCCCCCCCTCCCTCCACCCAAGCAGTCCATCAGCCCCCCCTGACCCCAGCCACAGCCCACCGGCCTCCCAGCTACTCGGCTTGCTCCCCACCCCCGACCCAAGGCACAACATGTGATGGGTGTGAGCACGCTGTCAGCATACAGGCAGGAGTCAGACTACGGCATAGATAGAGGAGCACCAGAGCACACCTCACAGCGGGTTATCCTCACCTTCCTGCCTTGTGTATTTCCCCACTGACAGTGCCGGCACAGGCCCATCACCCTCACTTCCACCTTATCCCCGTAACCCAATAACCCCCCCCTCCCCTCATCTTTTTGGACACTAAGCGCAATTTAGCATGGCCAATCCACCTAACCTGCACATCTTTGGACTGTGGAAAGAAACCGGAGCACCCGGAGGAAACCCGCACAGACACGGGGAAAACGTGCAGACTCCGCACAGAGAGTGACCCAGCAGAAAATCGAACTTGGGGCCCTGGTGGTGTGAAGCCTCAGTGCTAGCCACTTGTGCTGCCCAGCGACACTTCCAGATTGTTGCAGTCCAACAGCCTGTGACTCTTCCAAATTAGAACAGACCAACTAGCTGTCACATTCCAGATTAGAGCAGCCCAACTACCTGTAACTCGTCCAGATTAGAGCAGGATAACTACCTGCCATTCTTCCAGTTAGTGCAGGCCAACTACCTATTACTCTTCCAGATTAGAGTAGGCCAACTCCAGTGCATCTTCCAGAAATCGCTTGGAACGTTCTCCACTGTTCCTCAACTGTTTCACCAGAATGTCTTTGCTCCCAGTCTACATTAGCCAGGTCTTCTCTCATCCAATTGTAATCTCCTTTGTTTAAGCACAAAACACTAGTGTTTGATTCTACTTTCTCACCCTCCACCTGTATTTCAAATTCCACCATATTGTGATCACTCCTTCCGAGAGGATCCCTAACTATGAGATCATTAATCAATGCTGTCTCATTACACAGGACAAGATCTAGGATCGCTTGTTCCCTCGCAGGTTCCATTACATCCTGTTCTCGGAAACTATCGCAGATATATTCTATAAACTCCTCCTCAAGACTGCCTTGACCAACCAGTCACCGCTATTTACAGAGAAGGAGATATAAACACTGATCAGACACAGGAGGGGAGATATCTACACTGATAGACACGAGGGAGAGATATAAACTCTGATACAGACACAGAGAGGGAGATATAAACACTGATACAGACACAGAGGGAGAGATATAAACTCTGATACAGATACAGAGAGGGAGATATAAACACTGATACAGACACGGAGGGGAGATATCTACACTAATAGACATGAGGGTGAGATATAAACTCTGATACAGACACAGAGGGGGAGATATAAACACTGTTACAGACACAGAGAGGGAGATATAAACACTGATACAGACACAGAGGGAGAGATATAAACTCTGATACAGATACAGAGAGGGAGATATAAACACTGATACAGACACGGAGGGGAGATATCTACACTAATAGACATGAGGGTGAGATATAAACTCTGATACAGACACAGAGGGGGAGATATAAACACTGTTACAGACACAGAGAGGGAGATATAAACACTGTTACAGACACGGAGGGTGTTATAAACACTGATACCGACAGAGAGGGGGAGATATAAACTCTGATACAGACACAGAGAGGGAGATATAAACACTGATCAGACACAGGAGGGGAGATATCTACACTGATAGACACGAGGGGGAGATATAAACACTGATACAGACACAGAGGGGGAGATATAAACACTGATACAGACACAGAGGGGGAGATATAACCACTGATACAGACACAGAGGGGGAGATATAAACACTGATACAGACACAGGGGGAGATATAACGACTGACACAGACACAGAGAGGGAGATATAAACTCTGATACAGACACAGAGAGGGAGATATAAACTCTGATACAGACAGAGGGGGAGATATAAAATCTGATACAGATACAGAGAGGGAGATATAAACTCTGATACAGACACAGAGGGAGAGATATAACCACTGATACAGACACAGAGGGGGAGATATAAACACTGATACAGACACAGGGGGAGATATAACCACTGATACAGACAGAGGGGAGATATAAACTCTGATACAGACACAGAGGGGGAGATATAAACACTGATACAGACACAGGGGGGGAGATATAAACACTGATACAGATACAGAGGGGGAGATATAAACACTGATACAGACACAGAGGGAGATATAAACACTGATACAGACAGAGGGGGAGATATAAACACTGATACCGACACAGAGGGGGAGATATAAACACTGATACAGACACAGAGGGGGAGATATAAACACTGATACAGACACAGAGGGGGAGATATGAACACTGATACAGACACAAAGGGGGAGATATAAACACTGATACAGACACAGAGGGGTGATATAACCACTGATACAGACACAGAGGGGGAGATATGAACACTGATACAGACACAGAGGGGGAGATATAAACACTGATACAGACACAGAGGGGGAGATATAAACACTGATACAGACACAGAGGGGGAGATATAACCACTGATACAGACACAGAGGGGGAGATATAAACACTGATACAGACACAGAGGGGGAGATATAAACTCTGATACAGATACAGAGAGGGAGATATTTACACTGATACAGACACAGAGAGGAAGATTTAAACACTGATACAGATACAGAGAGGGAGATATAAACTCTGATACAGACACAGAATGGGAGATATAAACTCTGATACAGACACAGAGGGGGAGATATAACCACTGATACAGACACAGAGGGGGAGATATAAACACTGATACAGACACAGAGGGGGAGATATAACCACTGATACAGACACAGAGGGGGAGATATAAACACTGATACAGACACAGAGGGGGAGATATAAACTCTGATACAGATACAGAGAGGGAGATATTTACACTGATACAGACACAGAGGGGGAGATATGAACACTGATACAGACACAGAGGGGGAGATATAAACACTGATACAGACACAGAGGGGGAGATATAAACACTGATACAGACACAGAGGGGGAGATATAAACACTGATACAGACACAGAGGGGGAGATATGAACACTGATACAGACACAGAGGGGGAGATATGAACACTGATACAGACACAGAGGGGGAGATATAAACACTGATACAGACACAGAGGGGGAGATATAAACACTGATACAGACACAGAGGGAGAGATATAAACACTGATACAGACACAGAGAGGGAGATATAAACACTGATACAGACAGAGAGGGAGATATAAACTCTGATACAGACACAGAGAGGGAGATATAAACACTGATACCAACACAGAGGGGGAGATATAAACACTGATACAGACACAGAGGGGGAGCTATAAACACTGATACAGACACAGAGGAGGAGATATAAACACTGATACAGACACAGAGGGAGAGATATAAACACGGATACAGACAGAGAGGGAGATATAAACACTGATACCGACACAGAGGGGGAGATATAAACACTGATACAGACACAGAGGGGGAGATATAAACACTGATACAGACACAGAGGGGGAGATATGAACACTGATACAGACACAGAGGGGGAGATATAAACACTGATACAGACACAGAGGGGGAGATATAAACACTGATACAGATACAGAGGGGGAGATATAAACACTGATACAGATACAGAGGGGGAGATATAAACACTGATACAGACACAGAGGGGGAGATATAAACACTGATACAGACACAGAGGGGGAGATATGAACACTGATACAGACACAGAGGGGGAGATATAACCACTGATACAGACACAGAGGGGGAGATATAAACACTGATACAGATACAGAGGGGGAGATATAAACACTGATACAGATACAGAGGGGGAGATATAAACACTGATACAGACACAGAGGGGGAGATATGAACACTGATACAGACACAGAGGGGGAGATATGATCACTGATACAGACACAGAGGGGGAGATATAAACACTGATACAGACACAGAGGGGAGATATAAACACTGATACAGACACAGAGGGGGAGATATGAACACTGATACAGACACAGAGGGGGAGATATAAACACTGATACAGACACGGAGGGGGAGATATAAACACTGATACAGACACAGAGGGGGAGATATAAACACTGATACAGACACAGAGGGGGAGATATGAACACTGATACAGACACAGAGGGGGAGATATGAACACTGATACAGACACAGAGGGGGAGATATAAACACTGATACAGACACAGAGGGGGAGATATAAACACTGATACAGACACAGAGGGGGAGATATAAACACTGATACAGACACAGAGGGGCAGATATGAACACTGATACAGACACAGAGGGGGAGATATGAACACTGATACAGACACAGAGGGGGAGATATAAACACTGATACAGACACAGAGGGGGAGCTATAAACACTGATACAGACACAGAGGAGGAGATATAAACACTGATACAGACACAGAGGGAGAGATATAAACACGGATACAGACACAGGGGGAGATATAAACACTGATACAGATACAGAGGGGGAGATATAAACACTGATACAGATACAGAGGGGGAGATATAAACACTGATACAGACACAGAGGGGTAGATATAAACACTGATACAGATACAGAGGAGGAGATATAAACACTGATACAGACACAGAGGGGAGATATAAACACTGATACAGACACAGAGGGGGAGATATGAACACTGACACAGACACAGAGGGGGAGATATAAACACTGATACAGACACAGAGGGGGAGATATAAACACTGATACAGACACAGAGGGGGAGATATAAACACTGATAGACACAGAATGGGAGATATAAACACTGATACAGACACAGAGAGGGAGATATAAACACTGATACAGACACAGAGGGGGAGATATAAACTCTGATACAGACACAGAGGGGGAGATATAAACACTGATACAGACACAGAGAGGGAGATATAAACACTGATACAGACACAGAGAGGGAGATATAACCACTGATACAGACACAGAGGGGGAGATATAAACACTGATACAGATACAGAGGGGGAGATATAAACACTGATACAGATACAGAGGGGGAGATATAAACACTGATACAGACACAGAGGGGGAGATATAAACACTGATACAGACACAGAGAGGGAGATATAAACACTGATACAGACACAGAGAGGGAGATATAAACACTGATACAGACACAGAGAGGGAGATATAAACACTGATACAGACACAGAGGGGGAGATATGATCACTGATACAGACACAGAGGGGGAGATATAAACACTGATACAGACACAGAGGGGAGATATAAACACTGATACAGACACAGAGGGGGAGATATGAACACTGATACAGACACAGAGGGGGAGATATAAACACTGATACAGACACGGAGGGGGAGATATAAACACTGATACAGACACAGAGGGGGAGATATAAACACTGATACAGACACAGAGGGGGAGATATGAACACTGATACAGACACAGAGGGGGAGATATGAACACTGATTCAGACACAGAGGGGGAGATATAAACACTGATACAGACACAGAGGGGGAGATATAAACACTGATACAGACACAGAGGGGGAGATATAAACACTGATACAGACACAGAGGGGGAGATATGAACACTGATACAGACACAGAGGGGGAGATATGAACACTGATACAGACACAGAGGGGGAGATATAAACACTGATACAGACACAGAGGGGGAGCTATAAACACTGATACAGACACAGAGGGGGAGATATAAACACTGATACAGACACAGAGGGAGAGATATAAACACGGATACAGACACAGGGGGAGATATAAACACTGATACAGATACAGAGGGGGAGATATAAACACTGATTCAGATACAGAGGGGGAGATATAAACACTGATACAGACACAGAGGGGTAGATATAAACACTGATACAGATACAGAGGGGGAGATATAAACACTGATACAGACACAGAGGGGAGATATAAACACTGATACAGACACAGAGGGGGAGATATGAACACTGACACAGACACAGAGGGGGAGATATAAACACTGATACAGACACAGAGGGGGAGATATAAACACTGATACAGACACAGAGGGGGAGATATAAACACTGATAGACACAGAATGGGAGATATAAACACTGATACAGACACAGAGAGGGAGATATAAACACTGATACAGACACAGAGAGGGAGATATAAACACTGATACAGACACAGAGAGGGAGATATAACCACTGATACAGACACAGAGGGGGAGATATAAACACTGATACAGATACAGAGGGGGAGATATAAACACTGATACAGATACAGAGGGGGAGATATAAACACTGATACAGACACAGAGGGGGAGATATAAACACTGATACAGACACAGAGGGGGAGATATAAACACTGATACAGACACAGAGAGGGAGATATAAACACTGATACAGACACAGAGAGGGAGATATAAACACTGATACAGACACAGAGGGGGAGATATAAACACTGATACAGACACAGAGAGGGAGATATAAACACTGATACAGACACAGAGAGGGAGATATAAACACTGATACAGACACAGAGGGGGAGATATAAACACTGATACAGACACAGATGGGGCATGCCAGTGCCACATGGGGACTGTCACTAGGAGCTGCCGGTCCCCTCAAACTCCCCTTCATCTCCCATACTCCCCATCCCCCCGCATACTCCCCATCCCTCCCCCGCATACTCCCCATCCCCCCCGCATACTCCCCATCACCCCGCATACTCCCCATCCCCCCGCGTACTCCCCATCCCCCTGCATGCTCCCCATCCCCCCCGCATACTCCCTATCGCCCCGCATACTCCCCATCCCCCTGCGCACTCCCCATCCCCCCGCATAGTCCCCATCCCCCCCGCATACTCCCCATATTAGGGGCTGTTTAGCACACTGGGCTAAATAGCTGGCTTTGAAAGCAGACCAAGGCAGGCCAGCAGCACGGTTCGATTCCCGTAGCAGCCTCCCTGAACAGGCGCCGGAATGTCGCGATTAGGGGCTTTCACAGTAACTTCATTGAAGCCTACTCGTGACAATAAGCGATTTCCATTTCATTTTCATTTCATCCCCCCGCATACTCCCCATCCCCCCGCATACTCCCCATCCCCCAAATACTCCCCATCCCCCAAATACTCCCCATCCCCCTGATACTCCCTTTCCCCCATACTCCCCATCGCCCCATTCTCCATTCCAAACATACTTTCTATCCCCCATACTTCCCATCGCCCTATACTGCCCAACTTCCCCATAGTTCCCTATACCCAATACTCCCTTCTCCCCATAGTCCCTATACTCCCTAACCCCCCATACTCTCCTTCTCCCCATATTCCCCTTCTCCCCATACTCCCCTTCTCCCATACTCCTAATTCCCCCAAATTTTCCATCCCCATCCACATACTCCCCATTCTCCCCATCTCCCCCGCATACTCCCCGCCCCATACTCCCTTCTTCCCATACTCCCCTTCTCCCCATGCCCCTTTCTTCCCATACTCCCCTTCTCCCCATACCCCCTTATTCTCCATCCCCATTCCCAACTCTCCATTCCCTCCCATACTCCCCATCTCAGCCGCATACTCCCCATCTCCCATATTCCCCACCTCTTAATACTCACCAATTCCCCGCTCCCTCAACCTCCATGATCTATGGCGCGTGCGTATCACAATTGCCCTCGGTGTCTTCACAGGAGAAGTTGCCTCACAACAGACAGGAGGGGGGCCCAGACAGGCGGTGGGGTGTCAAACATCAGAGTCCTCACCTCCTACGAGGAACGGTCCCTGGAATCTGAGGTTGCTGAGGGGGCCGAGAACAGATCTGTCACTGACATAGGGGGTGGTGTATGGCATAGGGAAAAGATTCTACTAGCCCCCACCCAGATGACCCGTCACAAGTGAGTTTAATGCCATGCAGAATGACACGGTGCAGGTACACACACCTTGGTGGGCGACAGTAGTGGACAGGCATTTAGGGCACATTCTGGTGAGCACCACACAGCAGCCAATGCATATTGGATTGGATTGGATTTGTTTATTGTCACGTGTACCGAGGTACAGTGAAAAGTATTTTTCTGCAAGCAGCTCAACAGATCATTCAGTACATGGGAAGAAAAGGGAATTAAACAAAATTCAAGAAAATACAAGAAAATACATAATAGGGCAACACAAGATATACAATGTAGCTATAATGTAGATACATAAGCATTGGCATCGGATGAAGCATACAGGGTGTCGTGTTAATGAGGTCAATCAATAATAGGATAATTTAGGAGTCTGGTGACAGTGGGGAAGAAGCTGTTTTTGAGTCTGTTCATGCGTGTTCTCAGACTTCTGTATCTCCTTAAGGCAGCACGGTAGCATTGTGGATAGCACAAATGCTTCACAGCTCCAGGGTCCCTGGTTCGATTCCGGCTTGGGTCACTGTCTGTGTGGAGTCTGCACGTTCTCCCCGTGTGTGCGTGGGTTTCCTCCGGGTGCCCCGGTTTCCTCCCACAGTCCAAAGATGTGCAGGTTAGGTGGATTGGCCATGATAAATTGCCCTTAGGGTCCAAATTGCCCTTAGTGTTAGGTGGGGTTACTGGGTTATGGGGATAGGGTGGAGGTATGGGCTTGGGTAGGGTGCTCTTTCCAAGAGCCGGTGCAGACTCGATGGGCCGAATGGCCTCCTTCTGCACTGTAAATTCTAGGCGGGGTATAAGTACCCAGAGTTCACGGCGGTCGACTACAGAGAATGGCCGACCGCCGGGAACTCTGGGTACTTATACCCCGCCTTGGAGGCGGGGCCTACTTGCCTCTCGACCAATTGGAGGGCAGTCACATGACTAGTCCCAACCAATCGGAAGAGAGGCACATGACCAGCCAGAGCCAATGTGAAGCCAGTGCTCTGCACCAATGGCAGTGCTCATATCCATACCACCACAGACAGGGAGTGGGATAGCTTGGTTTCGGACAAGGCTTGACACAACATCGAGGGCCGAAGGGCCTGTTCTGTGCTGCACTGTTCTATGTCCTGGGACTTTCTTTTGCAATGTGGGCTGAGCACCAATCCTCTGCCCCAGCTCCCCGAGTGTGGAGATCTTAGATGCCCCCCCTCTCCTCCCAGCCCCCACACCGCCAGGCACACCACGTGCAGGCAGTGGGTGTGAGCATGCACTCAGTGGATAGGCAGACTATGGCATAGATTAAGGAGCACCAGCTCTCACCTCTAAGCAGGTTATCATCACCTCCCCTGCCCAGGGAGGGTGGAACAGGTGGGGGAGGAGGGGAGAAGGGCGAGTGGGAGGGGGAAGGCTGAGCAATGGTGGTGGGGAGGGGGGAGGGTAGAAGGGGAGGGGGAAAGGGGGGTGATGGAGTTGGGGGTGAAGGCTGAGGGATGGGGTGGGAAGGGGGAGGGGGAGGGGAGAAGGGAGGGGGGAAAGGGGGTGACGGAGTTGGGGGGGAAGGCTGAGGGATGGGGTGGGAAGGGGAGGGGAGAAGGGAGGGGGAAAGGGTGTGAGGGAGTGGGGGTGAAGGCTGAGGGATGGGGATGGGAAGGGGAGGGGAGGGGAGAAGGGAGGGGGAAAGGGGGGCGACGGAGTGGGGGGGGTGAAGGCTGAGGGATGGGATGGGGTGGGGAGGGGGAGGGGAGGGGGAGGGGAGGGGGAGGGGGAAAGGGGGGTGACAGAGTGGGGGGGTGAAGGCTGAGGGATGGGGTGGGAAGCGGGAGGGGGAGTGCAGAAGGGAGGGGGAAAGGGGGGTGATGGAGTGGGGGTGAAGGCTGAGGGATGGGGTGGGAAGGGGAGGGGGAGTGCAGAAGGGAGGGGGAAAGGGGGTGAGGGAGTGGGGGGTGAAGGCTGAGGGATGGGGGTGGGAAGGGGGAGGGGGAGGGAGGGGGAAAGGGGGTGAGGGAGTGGGGGGTGAAGGCTGAGTGATGGGGTGGGGAGGGAAGAAGGGAGGGGGAAAGGGGGGTGAGGGAGTGGGGGGGTGAAGGCTGAGGGATTGGGGTGGGATGGGGGAGGGGAGAAGGGAGGGGAAAGGGGGGTGAGGGAGTGGGCGGGGTGAAGGCTGAGGGATGGGGGGGATGGGGAGGGGGGGGGGGGGGAGGGGGAAAGGGGGGTGAGGGAGTGGGGGGTGAAGACTGAGGGATGGGGTGGGGAGGGGAGAAGGGAGGGGGAAAGGGGGGTGAGGGAGTGGGGGGGGTGAAGGCTGAGGGATGGGGTGGGAAGGGGAGGGGAGAAGGGAGGGGGAAAGGGGGTGAGGGAGTGGGGGGGTGAAGTCTGAGGGATGGGGTGGGAAGGGGAGGGGAGAAGGGAGGGGGAAAGGGGGTGAGGGAGTGGGGGGTGAAGGCTGAGGAATGGGGTGGGAAGGGGAGGGGAGGGGAGAAGGGAGGGGGAAAGGGGGTGAGGGAGTGGGGGGGGGTGAAGGCTGAGGAATGGGGTGGGAAGGGGGAGAGGGAGGGGAGAAGGGAGGGGGAAAGGGGGTGAGGGAGTGGGGGGGGTGAAGGCTGAGGAATGGGGTGGGAAGGGGGAGAGGGAGGGGAGAAGGGAGGGGAAAGGGGGGTGAAGGAGTTGGGGGTGAAGGCTGAGGAATGGGGTGGGAAGGGGAGGGGGAGGGGGAAAGGGGGTGACGGATTTGGGGGGGAAGGCTGAGGGATGGGGTGGGAAGGGGAGGGGAGAAGGGAGGGGGAAAGGGTGTGAGGGAGTGGGGGGTGAAGGCTGAGGGATGGGGATGGAAGGGGAGGGGAGGGGGGGGGGGAGGAGGAAAGGGGGGTGACAGAGTGGGGGGTGAAGGCTGAGGATGGATGGTAAGAGGGAGGGGGAGGGGAGGAGGGGGAAGGGGGGTGACGGGGAGTGGGGGGGTGAAGGCTGAGGGATGGGGTGGGAAGCGGGAGGGGGAGTGCAGAAGGGAGGGGGAAAGGGGGGTGATGGAGTGGGGGGTGAAGGCTGAGGGATGGGGTGGGAAGGGGAGGGGGAGTGCAGAAGGGAGGTGGAAAGGGGGGTGAGGGAGTGGGGGGTGAAGGCTGAGGGATGGGGGTGGGAAGGGGGAGGGGGAGGGGAGAAGGGAGGGGGAAAGGGGGTGAGGGAGTGGGGGGTGAAGGCTGAGGGATGGGGTTGGGAGGGGAGAAAGGAGGGGGAAAGGGGGGTGAGGGAGTGGGGGGGGTGAAGGCTGAGGGATTGGGGTGGGATGGGGAGGGGGAGGGGAGAAGGGAGGGGGAAAGGGGGGTGCGAGAGTGGGGGGGTGAAGGCTGAGGGATGGGGTGGGAAGGGGAGGGGAGAAGGGAGGGGGAAAGGGGGGTGAGAGAGTGGGGGGGTGAAGGCTGAGGGATGGGGTGGAAGGGGAGGGGAGAAGGGATGGGGAAAGGGGGTGAGGGAGTGGGGGGTGAAGGCTGAGGAATGGGGTGGGAAGGGGGAGGGGGAGGGGAGAAGGGAGGGGGAAAGGGGGTGAGGGAGTGGGGGGGGTGAAGGCTGAGGACTGAGGAATGTGGTGGGAAGGGGGAGAGGGAGGGGATAAGGGAGGGGGAAAGGGGGGTGAGGGAGTGGGGGGTGAAGGCTGAGGGATGGGGTGGGGAGGGGAGAAGGGAGAGGGAAAGGGGGTGAGGGAGTGGGGGGGGGGGTGAAGGCTGAGGGATGGGGTGGGAAGGGGAGGGGAGAAGGGAGGGGGAAGGGGGTGAGGGAGTGGGGGGTGAAGGCTGAGGAATGGGGTGGGAAGGGGGAGGGGGAGGGGAGAAGGGAGGGGGAAAGGGGGTGAGGGAGTGGGGGGGTGAAGGCTGAGGAATGTGGTGGGAAGGGGGAGAGGGAGGGGAGAAGGGAGGGGGAAAGGGGGGTGAGGGAGTGGGGGGTGAAGGCTGAGGGATGGGGTGGGGAGGGGAGAAGGGAGAGGGAAAGGGGGTGAGGGAGTGGGGGGGTGAAGGCTGAGGGATGGGGTGGGAAGGGGAGGGGAGAAGGGAGGGGGAAAGGGGGGTGAGGGAGTGGGGGGGTGAAGGCTGAGGGATGGGGAGCGGGGTGGGAAGGGGGAGGGAGGGTGGCCATGATGGATGAGGCTACTTCCTATGTGAAGCGGGTGAGGATGAGGGCCTCCCTGGCCGTGCAGCTTGCCAGACCCTCGTCGCTGTGGCCTTCCTCCAGCCTCTGGGTGTTCCTGCCGGTTCTCCCCGCGCTCGTCCTCCAACTGTTCTTGGTCCGGTGCCCCCCGACCACCTCCTCGAAGGTGGTCACTCCTCCTCCTGCTCTAACTCAGTTTGTGAATGGTGGTTCCCTCACCTCATGGGACAGGTCAGTCTGGCATTTGATTTTTGCCTAAGGCAATTGAATGGATTCTGTCTTTAACCGTGAGCTCGCGGGTTTCCAGGGCTTCCTGGAACTCACCCGGGCAGCTAACAGGAGAGGACAATGGAGGTTGATGGGGCAGGGCAAGACAAGCAGATGAGAAAGACTTAAAATACTGAGATTGGATAGCTACTTGCTTTTTTATGTGGAAGACTTTTTCTCACAGGACTTGCTCTGAGAATCCCCTTTCACTGCTTACAAGGTGATTTCCAATTATTTGGGGCTGGTTCCTGCTTTCTTGCAGTTTGCCTTGTACTTCCCCACTGTCGGCCTTTGCAGCAACATGAGCAGCTTACTATCTGCAGTATTATTAGATGACAATATAAACATAGGATCCGTTCCAGTAAAAAATAAACCCAAGGTCCATCTGCCATCTCTACCATCCTTTCGACATGTGGCACAACAGTAATGGAATTGGCCAATCAGTAGTAGAGCCAGATATGAGATAAGAAAAAAAACCCCCAGAGATGGAAACCTTTGGGAAAGCACAGGTCCCAAAGTAACCTCTTCCTCCCACACCTGCTACACTCACTATTTGTCATGTCTCAAATAACTCATGTTCTGTGTCCTAAAATATATACAGAGAGAACTCTTATCTGAATTTGAAGGAATTGATAGTAACTGCATCCATCATGCGCTGAGGGAGTCAGTCCCAGAGATCAATCACTTGCTCGTTTTACCCAATATTTTCATTTCATAGAATTTACAGTACAGAAGGAGGCCATTCGGCCCATCGAGTCTGTACCGGCTCCTGGAAAGAGCACCCTACCCAAGGTCAACACCTCCACCCTATCCCCACCCAACACTAAGGGTAATTTTGGACACCAAAGGCAATTTATCATGGCCAATCCACCTAACCTGCACATCTTTGGACTGTGGGAGGAAACTGGAGCACCCGGAGGAAACCCACGCACACACAGGGAGGATGTGCAGACTCCGCACAGACAGTGACCCAAGCCGGAATTGAACCTGGGACCCTGGAGCTGTGAAGCGATTGTGCTATCCACAATGCTACCGTGCTGCCCCAATATAGTAGATTGAAACTTCTAATCCCGGGGCCAATTAAAGGAGAACCAGTGAATGTAGACATTCAGAAGGCTTTTGATTAGAGGTTTCTGGGCAAAATTAAAGCACATGGGATAGGGTATGGATTGAGAATTGGTTGACAGACAGGAAACAGTGTGGGAATAAGGTGATCTTTTTCTGAATGGCAGGCAGTGACTAGTGGGGTACCACAGGGATCAGTACTTGGGCACCAGCTGTTCACAGTATAGATAAATGACCTGGACGAGTGAACCAAATGTAGCATTTCCAAGTTTACTGATGACACAAAAGGGCAGAATTGTGAGTTATATAAAATTTGGTGGTTGTGAAGAGTTGTGAGGAGGATGCAAGGAGGCGTCAAGGTGATTTTGTCAAGTTGAGTGAGTGGACAAGTACATGCCAGGTGCAGTACAACATGGCTAAATGTGAAGTTATAGATTTTGTTGTGAAAAACAGAAAGGAATAGGATTATTTAAATGGCAATATATTGGAAATTATGGATGTACAAAGGGAGCTGGGTGTCCTTGTACACCAGTCAATGAATGTGGAGAGGCAGGTGCAGCAAGCACTTAGGAAGGCAAATAGTATGTTGCCCTTCGCTGTAAGAGGATTTGAGTTCAGAAGTAGAGATGCCTTACTGCAACTTTACAGGGCCTTTGTGAGAGCACAGCTGGAGTATTGCATGCAGTTTAGGCCTCCCTCCCTAAGAGAGGATATACTTGCCATAGCGAGAGTGCAGTGGAGGTTCACTAGGCTGATACCAGAATTGGCGGGACTATCCTATGGGGAGAGATTGGTTTGACTGGGCATGTATTCACTGGAGTTTAGAAGGATAAGAGATCTGATTGAAACATGTAAAATTCAACAGGGCTAGACAGACTAGATACAGGGAGGGTGGATTCCCTGGTTGGGGAATCTAGAACCAGGTGACACAGTCTCAGGATACAAGGTAGACCATTTATGACAGATGATGAAGAATTTCTTCACTTCAAGGGTAGTGGAACTGTGGAATTCTCAACCACAGGAGGCTGTTGAGGCCAATGTATTCAAGAAAGAGGTAGGTAATTTTTTTGATTTTAATGGCATGAGTGGGCATGGCGAGTTGCGGCAATATGGCAGAGATCGAGGATCAGCCAAGATCGCGCTGGATGGTGGAGCAGGCTCGAAGGGCCGAATGGCCTTCTCCTGCTTCTAGCTTCTATCATAGAATTTACAGTGCAGAAGGAGGCCATTCGGCCCATCGAGTCTGTACCGGCTCTTGGAAAGTGCACCCTACCCAAGGTCAACACCTACACCCTATCCCCATAACCCAGTAACCCCACCCAACACTAAGGGCAATTTTGGACACTGAGGGCAATTTATCATGGCCAATCCACCTAACCTGCACATCTTTGAACTGTGGGAGGAAACCGGAGCACCCGGAGGAAACCCATGAAGGGGGGGGGGGGGATGTGCAGACTCAGCACAGATTACCTAATATCTACTCCCCTTCAAACAGTGCCATCAGCTTCTATTTATGAAGACCTCAACTTCTCAACCTTGCCCCTCACCTGAGGTGTGGTGATCCTCAGGTTGAACCATCACCAGTCAGCTCTTCCCCTCAAAGGGGAAAGCAGTGGATGGTCACTTGGGACTATGACAACTTTACTTTACACTTGTAGACAAGGTGAATTGGCTTACCGTGTCCAACATTAAGTAAAACAAAGTCTCATATTCGTACAGCACCTAACATGATAGCAGACATCCCAAAGCACTTTACAGTCAATGAAATATTTTTTTAAATGCAGTCACTGTTGCCAAGGAAGACAACGCCCAGGCATCAAGGATATCCCACGAGCAGCAAGGATATTTTTTGTTGTGATTTTGATTGAGGGCTAAATATTGGCCAGGAAGAATCCTAAAAAAAAGATCAAGAATGGTATCTCCTCCCAACCTTCTTTCCCAGCGAGGCTGACGGCGACTCACTCGCCCCCACGGGTTGGGCAGTAAGAAATGTTGCGGCGTCCACGTCTCGTGAACCACCCATTAAAAAAAAGATTTCAGCAAGGTAGATTTGGGTTTCTTTTTTTTAAATGTCGGCTGCTTGGCAAACTCAACAGGACCAGTTCCAGCGAGCGCTAGGACCGAGCGGGCACTGTACTGCCAGCAAGGCAGAGAAAGAAAGCGAGAGAGAGAAGGGACCGCCCCATGTGTGGAGGAGGCTGGCACTGCCCTTGTTCAGCGGCGGCGGAGAGGGGAGGGGAGGAGAGGATGGTAGAGGACGGGCCGGTGTCTGGAGCTGCCGCTGTGCTGGCAGCTGGAGTGAGTGAGTGAGTGAGTGAGCGAGGGAGAGGGAAGAGAAAAGCGACGGAGAGCAGCAAAGCAGGATCACACAGCCCAGCCATGAAACAGTGGTTCCTGGATATCATGAGAATGAGCAGAAAATGCCGCATGGTCCTAGTCACTTGCCTTGGATCATTTGTGTTGGTGATCTTTTATTTCCAAAGTATGTTACATCCAGGTAGGTCAATCTCTTCAATATGTTGAGATGTATCTTTTGTTCCATTGCTCCCATTTCTGCTGCTACCCCCCCCCCCCCCCCCACCACCACACACACACAGACACACACACACACCTTCCCTTGTCCTGGTGTTTAATCCCCTCTCCATCATCTATCAGTGTTATTTCTTCTCTCTCTCTCCCTTGTGTTGTCTGAAAACAAAAAGGGGGGGGGGGAGGGGGGTCTGCACTGTTTCACCGAACTGTCCGGATTTGCCCGGCTCACTGTCTCAATGAGAATTGTAGCAGGGGTGTAGGGGAGTGGAGAGCAGAGTGAGGAAGAGGGAAGCTTGACCTGAAATCCCCCTGGTAATTGACAAGGGGGATTGTGATGCTCTGGAGGTAATGGCAGAGTCTGAGCACGTCTGAGAGACAGAGAGGGGACTGATGCCTTGGTGACTGTCTATAGAAACGCTCTTCTATCCCTGAGAGAGGCTGCTGGGGTTGATCAGCCTCTGCCTGAGTTGACTGGCGTTTGGAATTAGTTGAATGAGCTGCAGTGGCTGTCCCCATTCCCTCGCTATTTTAGACATCTTTTATTTTCAGGGCAAAATCTAGTCGTGCTCCTATGAGACCAGGCAGTGCAATTTTCTACAAATATGTCCACATTATTTATATAAATATCAATTGCTTTCCACAAAGTTTTCACAGAGCGTCTGTTAAACTCCCCAAGTCCAGTCACTTTTTCCTCTTCGGTCAATGAAGGTTTTATTTCCTCCTGAAGGGATGGTCTATTCTTGCCAGGAGTTTGTTGTGTTCCGTGGAGGTGAATGAACAGTGCGGTGACTGAGAGCAGGCAGGGAAAAGCAGTTCACACACACCACTCATGGAGAATGGCGGGAGGGGGGGGGGCGGGGGGGTGGGCTGAGGAGATATTTCGGGCTGGGGGGGGGGTGAGGAGATATTTCGGGCTGGGGGGGGGGGGGCGGGTGAGGAGATATTTCGGGCTGGGGGGGGGGGTGAGGAGATATTTCGGGCTGGGGGGGGGGGTGAGGAGATATTTCGGGCTGGGGGTGAGGAGATATTTCGGGCTGGGGGGGCGGGTGAGGAGATATTTCGGGCTGGGGGGGTGAGGAGATATTTCGGGCTGGGGGGTGAGGAGATATTTCGGGCTGGGGGGTGTGAGGAGATATTTCGGGCTGGGGGGTGAGGAGATATTTCGGGCTGGGGGGGTGAGGAGATATTTCGGGCTGGGGGGGGAGGAGATATTTCGGGCTGGGGGGGTGAGGAGATATTTCGGGCTGGGGGGGTGAGGAGATATTTCGGGCTGGGGGGGGGGTGAGGAGATATTTCGGGCTGGGGAGGTGAGGAGATATTTCGGGCTGGGGGTGGTGAGGAGATATTTCGGGCTGGGGGGGTGAGGAGATATTTCGGGCTGGGGGGTGAGGAGATATTTCGGGCTGGGGGGTGAGGAGATATTTCGGGCTGGGGGGGGTTGTGAGGAGATATTTCGGGCTGGGGGGGGGGGTGAGGAGATATTTCGGGCTGGGGGGGTGAGGAGATATTTCGGGCTGGGGGGTGGTGAGGAGATATTTCGGGCTTGGGGAGTGGGGGGGAGGGGGGACTGCTTCTCCTCAGATATCAGAACAGAAATTGTTGGGGGCACTCGGCAGGTCCTCCTGCTTGCCAGTGTCTGCAGGGTGAACGGGTCAGCTCTTCCAGAGCTGGCATCCTCTCCCCTACCCCGTACAGCCCTGACCACGAGGAACTGGGAGATTTGCCTGTGAGTGAATAAGGAATGAGGGACGAGCTGCCTCCCTGACTTCTCCCTCTTTCACCAGGGTGCAGTTAACAGAAGCCAAACAAATCCCAATTCTGCCTATCGAATATAGACGCTGTGGGTGCAGTCAGCTGAATCTACATTCAATGCATTTCCTTCTGAGCAAGATGTATTTCGATCATTTTTTTTGTTTTGAAAGTTTATCTGCTGATCAATTGTAACTTTGGGACAAGAACCTAGTCACATGATGCAGCTGGTGCTCAAAGCTTGTTGGAAGGGGTCGGTTTTGGAAAGCTCGGTAGAGGGATGGAGAGGCTCGGGGAGATGGGTCCCAGGTACAACTAACAGCCGCAGGGCGAATGCAGTGCGCGGGGATAGAGAGATCTGGGAATGTTGGAGGAGGTCACTGGGGAGGGGGGCGGGGGGAGAGGCTGTGGAGAGATTTGAACAGGAGAAGTTAACCCCTTCTGATAAAAAGGACCAAAAAAGACACTTCACCCCAATTTGAGCTACTTTACAAGTCACATGACTCTTCAAAATTCTGGTCCTTTTTATCAGAAGAAACGTTTTGGAGGATGTGGGGCTGCCTCTAGTGCACTGGGATGATAAATGTGTGCTGAATACATATCAGGGCGTTAGTTTCCTGGGACTGTTTTTATTATGGGAGGGTGTGTGCACATGGGCAGGTTGTCCAGGTCGGGTTATGGGGCTGCTTTTCTTTTAATGCAGTTTGTAACCAGGGCTCTCGAGGTTTTTTTTACCCGGAATGGACTGGGGGGCGGGGAATGGGTCGAGAGAAAGCAAGCAGCCTTTGGCTTGCTGAAGCTTCGTTTAAATGTCGGTCAGGAGCAACCTGTGCAGAATGATGATGCAGGAGGGCCCAGGACAGGAGGAGAGGGCGGATAACAATATGGACGTCGCCAGTCCATACGAGGGGCTAGCTGCTGGTTTCATGATTTCCAACCTTGCAAAGAGAAAGAATAAGGCAAGACTTGCATTTATATAGCACCTTTCACAACCTCTGTAGTTCCCACACAGCCAATGAAACAGCTCTTCAAGTGGGGAACCAATTTGAGCACAGCAGTGTCACACAAGCAGCAATGTGGCAATGATCACAATATTTGTTTTAGGTGATGTTGGCAAAGGGAAAACACTGCCCTTTCTCCAAAATAGCCCCCCCCCCCCCCCATTCAGAGGGCAGTGTCTGATCCAAAAGACAACACCTCAGACAGTGGAGCGCTCCTTCAGTACTGCTCTGGGACTAACCTTTGGAGAATGTGTGACCCCCCTCCCCCCACCTACACAACAACAGTGACCCCTTGGAATTTGCATAATGCCTTTGATGCAGAAAAATGTACCCCACAGTTGCTGCAACCAATCGAATTAAGAGAATATTGGCCTAAAAGAAGTCGGCCTTAAGAGGGTGGTTGAGGCAGGAAACCTCACAACCTTGGACCCTTGAAATGTCATAACATTCAAGGCTATGGGCCAATTGCTGGGAAATGGGATTAGTGTAGAATAACGTTTTTGTTTTCGCGATGCAGGCTTGATGGGCCGAAGGGCCTCTACTTACTGTATGATTCTAAAGCTGGTGGAGAGACAAAGGGGTCCCAGGAGGTAATTCCAATGTGTGCGATTAGCCATCACTGTGGGGCTGAAGAGCGGATTGGATGCACAAGGGGCTGGAATCGGAGTAAGGGGGGAGGGGGGGGCCTGTAGTGTAACAATTTTCATCTTAATTACATGTCTAGAAATGTACAGCTGCTAAAGTTTACATTGCACTCGAGATACTCAATTTAAAACTGGGAAACTCCACCAAAGACGCATATGGACAAGCTGTGTTTTCATAAGTGTCAACTTTGGTAAACTTATTGCAATCAGCAGTCTATTAAAAAGTGCACTTCTGCAGCCGGATCCCACGTGACAGGAGAAATCCTCTTTGCGTTTCTGTTCAGTTGTAACCTGCGAATGAATTGTGCTCAAACTAACCTCATCATTGCGAGAGCAGATGGAAACATGTGTATTTTCATAAGCTTTGGTGAACTTGCTATCCTGTACAACACTATTAGTTTAACTTTTATACTCCTATTGCTGAAAGCTGTTTATATTGCTGTATGTATTGTTGATGTAGAATGTTGGATATGTTGTCTGATTGGGGAACAACTTGTCTGTAAAGAGTTCCGGTTTGAGTGTCTCTGCACTCAGTAGTGAGTCGCCTTACCTCCTGTCCACTCTGGAAGGATAAATTGGAACTTTCTCCACTCTGATCTCACACCAAGTCCATGGCTGGGGTTGGAACATCTGCAGAATTAAGGTCGGTCCTGTGGGAACTGTTCTCCTTGACATAGAACATAGAACATAGAACAGTACAGCACAGAACAGGCCCTTCGGCCCTCGATGTTGTGCCGAGCAATTATCACCCTACTCAAACCCACGTTTCCACCCTATACCCGTAACCCAACAACCCCCCCCCCCCCCCCCCCCCCCCCCCTTAACCTTACTTTTTAGGACACTACGGGCAATTTCGCATGGCCAATCCACCTAACCTGCACATCTTCGGACTGTGGGAGGAAACCGGAGCACCCAGAGGAAACTGACGCAGACACGGGGAGAACGTGAAAATTCCACACAGTCACTTGAGCTCGGAATTGAACCCGGAGTCCTGGCGCAGTGAGGAAGCAGTGCTAACCGCTGTGCCACCGTACCTCCCTGAAAGTTATCACTGAATTTCCTTCTTTTGGAGGGGAGGTGGGGAAAGAATTAAATCCCAGCGACTGTTACTGTAAATGTGGCACGGTGGCTAGCACTGCTGCATCAGAGCGCCAGGGACCCGGGTTCAAATTGCACCTTGGGCGACTGCCTGTGCGGAGTCTGCACATTCTCCCTGTGTCTGCGTGGGTTTCCTCCGGGTGCTTCAGTTTCCTCCCACAGTCCAAGATATGCAGGTTAGGTGGATTGGCCATGCTAAATTGCCCCTTAGGTTTGGGCTGCAGGAATAGGGCGGGGCATTGGGCCCAGGTAGGGTGGTATTTTGAAGGGTTGGTGGAGACTCGATGGGCCAAATGGCCTCCTTCTGCACTGTAGGGATTCAATGATTCTATGATTGCCAGTGAAACACAAGGAGGTTGTGTCAGAGAAAATAATGCATTGTCCTTGCATCTAATATTGATGAGCTGTGAGAAACTGAGCCTTGCAACAGGAGGCTATGCTGCTCCAAGAGACTTCTGTTTTGAATTAAATAAACGATGGGACAGTGTCATTGATATCAAAAACGGATGTTGAAAACATCTTATTTGCACCAGAGAGGTTTCAGAATTTATGGCCCTCTATTTTTGGGACAGTGCTGGTCAATGACAAAGGGATTAAAAGATATATTTGCCTTGCATTAACTATCACGGTGCCAAAGGATTTTTTTTTAGCTTTTCAAATAGATTGGGTGCAGGAAGCTTGTTCTTGTTGATAAGGCTGGAGGTTGCTTGCATGACTAGCATTTCAGGAGAGAGAGCGAGGAATCCGACTGCTTCAGGTCGTTTGATCATCAATCATAGAGAAGCTACTACTTCGCACTTGTCTGGAGGGTCCCAGGACTGAGCGGTTCAAAGAAGGGGAATAACACAAATAACTCACTAAGGCAGAATTTCTCATTGTGTTGTGAGGCCACCATCTCACAGAGAGATAGCCTTAGTTACATCGGCAGGGTCCAGACAGCAGGACAAACAGTGGAAGAGGAGGCGGTCAGTGAACTATATATGTGGTCTGTTCCTCCACAACCTGTGACCAGGCAATCTGTCTTCTCTTTGACTCTTTGCATTCCAGGTATGTGCGGGGATCCAGCTCTGTCTTTCTGACCTACAGTAGAGGTCGCAGCACAGTCTCTGGAGCTGCCTTTGGCATCTGAATACAAAGCGATGGTGCTCAGGCCTTATCCACTGGTGTGTGCTCTCCACTCCAGAATAAAGGACATTGCCTTCATTAAGAAAGATTTTATTTATAAAGCACCTATCATGGCCTCTGGACATCCCAAATCACGTTACAGCCGCTGAAGTTGTTTTAAAATCTTGTCTTTGTTGTTAAGTATAAAACTTGGTAGGCAAATTGCACGTAGCAAATTCCCGTCAGTAATGTGGTAATGACCAGGTAATTTATTGGTATTGATCTTGGCTGAAGGGAAGATGTTGCCTAAGATGCCAAAGAGCGTACTCCTGCTTTTTTTTTGAACAGTGCCATGAGATCTTTTATACCCCAGTTTAACATCTCATCTGAAGGCGGTACCTCCAACCGTGTAGCACTCCCTCCATATTGTAAAAGAGTATCAGTCCTGAAATATGTGCTTCACTCTGTCAGAGCGCTACCATTAGACTTTAGTTTTACACATCCGCATTCATTAGGAAATACCGCATAAAACACATGTCCTTTTCGAAACCGTGGCTATATAATTTTTACAGATGAAGGTTGTGCAAAGTGAGTGCCATTTTTGGACCAGTACTTTCAAGCCCCAAATCTTATTGATCAATATGATTGAGTTACACAAATCTCTCTGACCCCCGACCTCATTATTTAGCCATGGTTTTCTCACCTCTAGAGTCGTCTCTTTCCAATATCCTGCTCTCTGATATCTCAACATTCACCCTGTGTAAAATCCAACACATTCAGAACTCCGGGATCTGCACTCTGGCCCAACCAATTTTTATTAACCCATCGCTTGTTAGCCCCCTGTCCCCAGTACATTTTCTTTCTTTCACGGAGTGTGGACATTGCTGACAAGGCCAGAATTTATTACCCATCTGAGAGGACAAATAGGAATCAACCTGGAGTCACATGTAGGGTAGACCATTCATGAAGGAGATTTTCTTTTTAAAAAGATGACAATTAACAACAGTTCCATAGTCTCTATTACTGAAACTAGCTTTCACCAGCTGCCATAGTGCGATTTGAATCTTTGCCCCCAGAGTATTAGCCTGGGCCCTGGATTAGGAACATCGGAACAGGAGTAGGCGATTCAGCCCCTGGAGCCTGTCCTACCATTTAATGAGATCATGGCTGGATTACTAGCCCAGTGATAATACCGCTACACAACCATAAACCTTGAGTTTAAAGTTCTCATCCATAAATCCATAAATCCATAAAATGTTGGGGCAGCACGGTAGCATAGTGGTTAGCATCAATGCTTCACAGCTCCAGGGTCCCAGGTTCGATTCCCGGCTTGGTCACTGTCTGTGCGGAGTCTGCACTTCCTCCCCGCGTGTGCGTGGGTTTCCTCCGGGTGCTCCGGTTTCCTCCCACAGTCCAAAGATGTGCGGGTTAGGTGGATTGGCCATGCTAAATTGCCCGTAGTGTCCTAAAAAGTAAGGTTAAGGGGGAGTTGTTGGGTTACGGGTGTAGGGTGGATACGTGAGTTTGAGTAGGGTGATCATTGCTCGCCACAACATCGAGGGCCGAAGGGCCTGTTCTGTGCTGTACTGTTAAAAAAAAAAAAATCCCTCGTGACCTTGCCCTCCTCCACTGTAACATCTAGAACATATGAACAGTAAGAGCAGGAATAGGCCATTCAGCCCGTCAAGCCTGCTCTGCCATTGAGTTTGCTCATGATGGATGTGCACATCAGCTTCAATATCCCACCTCCTTTGTTTCATATCCTTTAATATCTTTACCTAACAAGGTATCAATATTTGTCTTGAAAGTTCCAATTGTCCAAGTATCCACAACCTTTTGAGGGTGAGATCCTTCCTGAGGTGCAGCCCTTAAAACTGAACAAAGTGCTTAAGATTGTCCCAACCCACCCGTGTCCTATGATTCCACTTGGTAAAGCATCCATTGTCCTTTGGGTCTTTGACTATGTTTGTCCTAATCTCTGGAACTGCTTTCCTAAATCTACCAATCTCTCTAATTCTCCCTACACCTTTTTTTTAAAAAAACCGTCCTAAAATTCCCATCTCTTCCATTGAGTCTAAGGTCAACTTTCTTGACCATCCCCCCATTAAAAACTTCTTTCTTCCTCTGCAGAGCACCGTTGTGTTGAAGGTGGTATATAAATGCAAGATGCTGCCATTATTGTAATGCTGCTACATAAATGCGAGTTGTTGTCATAAAGGCACCACGTAACGGCAAGTTGTTGCTGACAATGGATGAAGCCTTGAGTTATGCCGAGGAAGAATGCAAATTGTTGCTCGGGGCTGTGAAGAGGTCATACTGACAACATATCCCTTTCTTGTGGAGGACTGTTTAGATTGCAACAACATAAAGAGACTTGTATTGCTTTAGGACATCCTGAACCATTTCTGTAGACAACCAACTGGATCAGATCTCCACTACCCTTCACTTTTTAATGGCCCTGTATGAGTTGCTGTTTATTCATTCACGAGAATGGTAGGCGCTTGAAGAGTACACTTACCAACCCAAATCTCAGTTACATTCGCTGACTCCATTGCATTCTGAACAAGGGCATTTAAAAGAAAAATTTAGAGTACCCAATTCAATCTTTCCAATTAAGGGGCAATTTAGCGTGGCCAATCCACCTACCCTGCACATCTGTAGGTTGTGGGGTCGAAACCCACGCAAATACGGGAAGAATGTGCAAACTCCACACAAACAGTGACCCAGAGCTGGGATCGAACCTGGAACCTCGGCGCCGTGTGGCGGCAGGGCTAACCACCGTGCTGCCCGACAAGGACATATTTTAACCTTAGAAAATGAAGCACTTGGCTGTAAAATGCTGATCAGTTATCTGCCGGGTAGAATTAGAGCAATGTAATTTCAGACGTAAGAAAAATGACAAATCGCAAAGCTTTGTCCCGACACTGGATTATTGAATTGGATCCCGCTGAAACATTGTCCTGGAGTTCCCCTTTCAAATATTTTGCTTTAGTTTATTGGTAACTTTACAGTAAGGATTATCCTTGAATCATTTTCCTCCAGCACTGTCTTTATTAAGGTATGAAGTAAGACATCAGCCCAGACTGATGATATGACCGACCACCTCCTTTGGCAGTTGGCAGTAAGGGTCCCAAATATATGGAATAAATTTGAGCAACTATCATCGGGTTCCTAGTCAGTATTAGTGTACTCCACAAAACTGCCCCTTATTTGGCTTAAATTGGTAGCCTTCATTGTAAGGGATCATGAAGTCTTTAGCGTTGGAAATGCTGAGTTAGTGCAGGATGGGCATTGTTCTGAAATTAAGGCAAAGTAAATGGAGCTCTAGATAGAATGTACAGCACAGAAACAGGCCATTGAGCCTGATGGGTCCATGCTGATGTTTATGCTCCAAACAAGCCTCCTTACATCATCTAACCCAATCATCGCTTCTTTCCATTCCTCGCTCGTTCATGTACTTACCTAGCTTACTCTTAAATGCATCTATTCATTTCATGTGACAACCAGTTCGATATTCTATCCACTCTCTAAGTAAAGGAACTTCTCCAATTAC
Organism: Scyliorhinus canicula; assembly: GCF_902713615.1. NCBI lineage: Eukaryota > Metazoa > Chordata > Chondrichthyes > Carcharhiniformes > Scyliorhinidae > Scyliorhinus > Scyliorhinus canicula. Next base: position 34,927,185 of record NC_052165.1, on the reverse strand, counting down.
GTTTATCAGTGACTACATTAGGTGTTTTGGTCTTCTCTGTTTCTACATACTTTAGAAAAAGTTACTTAATTTTAAAGACCTTCATTGGGCTAACCCTCTTTTTTTTTTGTCGAGAACGGAAGCCCAACCTGCATTTGGTTGTGTTATTATTCCGGGGAGTTTGATATGAGAGGCAGCAGTGGTTAACACAGTTTTGCAAGGATAATCCAGGGAGCTACAGGCCGGTGAACCTTGCATCAGTGGTAGGGAAATTACTGGAGAGAATTCTTCGAGACAGGATCTACTCCCATTTGGAAGCAAATGGACGTATTAGTGAGAGGCAGCATGGTTTTGTGAAGGGGACGTCGTGTCTCACTAACTTGATAGAGTTTTTGGAAGAGGTCACAAAGATGATTGATGCAGGTAGGACAGTGGATGTTGTCTATATGGACTTCAGTAAGGCCTTTGACAAGGTCCCTCATGGTAGACTGGTACAAAAGGTGAAGTCACACGAGATCAGGGGTGAGCAGGCAAGGTGGATACAGAACTGGCTCGGTCATAGAAGGCAGAGAGTAGCAATGGAAGGGTGCTTTTCTAATTGGAGGCCTGTGACTAGTGGTGTTCCGCAGGGATCAGTGCTGGGACCTTTGCTGTTCGTAGTATATATAAATGATTTGGAGGAAAGTGTAACTGGTCTGATTAGTAAGTTTGCAGACGACACAAAGGTTGGTGGAATTGCGGATAGCGATGAGGACTGTCAGAGGATATAGCAGGATTTAGATGGTTTGGAGACTTGGACGGAGAGATGGCAGATGGAATTTAATCCGGACAAATGTGAGGAAATACGTTTTGGAAGGTCTAATGCAGGTAGGGAATATACAGTGAATGGTAGAACCCTCAAGAGTATTGAAAGTCAGAGAGACCTAGGTGTACAGGTCCACAGGTCACTGAAAGGGGCAACACAGGTGGAGAAGATAGGCAAGAAGGCATATGGCATTATTGCCTTCATTGGCCGGGGCATTGTGTATTGGAATTGGCAAGTCATGTTGCAGCTGTATAGAACCTTAGTTAGGCCACACTTGGAGTATAGTGTTCAATTCTGGTCGCCACACTACCAGAAGGATGTAGAGGCTTTAGAGATGGTGCAGAAGAGATTGACCAGGATGTTGCTTGGTATGGAGGGCATTAGCTATGAGGAGCGGTTGAATAAACTCAGTTTGTTTTCACTGGAACGACGGAGGTTGAGGGGCGACCTGATAGAGGACTACAAAATTAAGAGGGGCATAGACAAAGTGGATAGTCAGAGGCTTTTCCCCAGGGTAGAGGGGTCAATTACTAGGGGGCATAGGTTTAAGGTGCCGGGGCAAGGTTTAGAGGAGATGTATGAGGCAAGTTTTTTACACAAAGGGTGGTGGGTGCCTGGAACTCCCTGCCAGAAGAGGTGGTGGAAGCAGGGACGATAGTGACATTTAAGGGGCATCTTGACAAATACATGAATAGGATGGGAATAGAGGGGTACGGACCCAGAAAGTGTAGAAGCTTGTAGTTTAGACGGGCAGCATGGTCGGCACAGGCTTGGGAGGGCCGAAGGGCCTGTTCCTGTGCTGTACTTTTCTTTGTTCTTTGTTGTTTGTTCTAGTTGCTTCACAGCTCCAGGGTCCCAGATTCGATTCCCGGCTTGGGTCACTGTCTGTGCGGAGTCTGCACGTTATCCCCGTGTCTGCGTGGGTTTCCTCCGGGTGCTCCAGTTTCCTCCCACAGTCCAAAGATGTGTATGTTAGGTGGATTGGCCATGATAAATTGCTCTTAGTGCCCAAAAGGGTTAGATGGGGTTGCTGGATTACGGCGATAGGCCGGCATCTCCACATCGAGGACAAGATGGCAGTATTGTGCACTATGTCAGAGGACAAGATGGCAGTATTGTGCACTATGTCAGAGGATAAGATGGCAGTATTGTGCACTATGTCAGAGGATAAGATGGCAGTATTGTGCACTATGTCAGAGGATAAGATGGCAGTATTGTGCACTATGTCAGAGGATAAGATGGCAGTATTGTGCACTATGTCAGAGGATAAGATGGCAGTATTGTGCACTATGTCAGAGGATAAGATGGCAGTATTGTGCACTATGTCAGAGGATAAGATGATGTGGAGATGCCGGCGTTGGACTGGGGTGAGCACAGTAAGAAGTCTTACAACACCAGGTTAAAGTCCAACAGGTTTGTTTCAAACACGAGCTTTCGGAGCACGGCTCCTTCTTCAGGTGAATGGAAAGGCTTGTTCCAGAAATGTTTATATAGACACAGTCAGAGATGCCCCGGAATGCGAGCACCTGCAGGCAATCAAATCATCAAAGATGCAGAGAGAGAGGTAACTCCAGGTTAAAGAGGTGTGAATTGTCCCAAGCCAGTTCAGTCGGTAGGCCTCTGCAAGTCCAGGCTTGTTGGTGGGGGCCGAATGTAATGCGACATGAATCCCAGATCCCGGTTGAGTCCGCATTCATGCGTGCGGAACTTAGCTATAAGTTTTTGCTCAGCAATTTTGCGTTGTCGCGCCTCCTGAAGGCCTCCTTGTAGAATGCTGACCCGGAGATCAGAGGCTGAATGTCCTTGACTGCTGAAGTGTTCCCCAACTGGAAGGGAACAGTCCTGCCTGTTGATAGTCGCACGATGCCCGTTTATTCGTTGTCGCAGTGTCTGCATGGTCTCGCTAATGTACCACGCTTCGGGACATCCTTTCCTGCAGCGTATGAGGTAGACTACATTGGTCGAGTCGCACGAGTATGCGCCGCGTACCTGGTGGGTGGTGTTTCCACGTGTAATGGTGGTGTCCATGTCGATGATCTGGCATGTCTTGCAGAGATTACCCTGGCAGGGTTTTGTGGTGTTGTGGTTGCTGTTCTGAAGGCTGGGTAATTTGCTGCAAACAATGGTTTGTTTGAGGTTGCGCGGTTGTTTGAAGGCCAGTAGTGGGGGTGTGGGGATGACCTTGGCAAGATGTCCATCCTCGCTGATGATGTGTTGGAGGCTGCGAAGAAGATGTCGTAGTTTCTCCGCCCCAGGAAAGTACTGGACGACGAAGGGTACTCTGTCAGTGGTGTCCCGTGTTTATCTTCTGAGGAGGTCGGTGCGGTTTTTTGCTGTGGCGCGGTGGAACTGTCGATCAATGAGTCGAGCGCCATATCCCGTTCGTACGAGGGCATCTTTCAGCATCTGTAGGTGTCTGTTGCGCTCCTCCTTGTCTGAGCAGATCCTGTGTATACGGAGGGCTTGTCCATAGGGGATGGCTTCTTTAATGTGTTTCGGGTGAAAGCTGGAGAAGTGGAGCATCGTGAGATTATCTGTGGGTTAAGGGTAACGAGGATAAGATGGCAGTATTGTGCACTATGTCAGAGGATAAGATGGCAGTATTGCGCACTATGTCAGAGGACAAGATGGCAGTATTGTGCACTATGTCAGAGGGTATATTGGCAGCATTATGCACTATTTCAGAGAGTAAGATGGCAGCATTGTGCACTATTTCAGAGGATAAGATTGGGTGTATTGTGGATAGCATTGATCCTTAGCTGCTATGGGTAAGGTTGAGAAGTGACTTCAGGTAATGCTGTTCTAGTGCAATTTTGAACAGCACTTCACCCCATATGGATCTCTTCAGTATTCTGAGATGACTGGCCAAGAGCGTCATGGACACAGTGACCAAATGATCTCTTTCTATGCCGTAAGGCTTTCACAGTGTCATCAGTTTAATCTTTGGTTCAATGGGTTGCACTCTTGCCTTTGAATCAGCGATGGTTGTGGGCCCAAACCTTACTCCAAAGACTTGATCACTTACTCTAGACTGGTGCTTGAGCAGTGCTGAAAAACTAGAGCACTGACAGAGAGGTGTTGCCTTCTGAATTGAGTTGTTCAACTCTGGGCCTCTTTTCCCTCTCAGAATGAGGTTAAAGATTCCCTGGCACTATTCTGAAGAACAGAAGATGTGTATCACCTGGTTTTCTAGTCTATATTTACCAGTCAACCAAGAACAATTTAGACAGTTATTGGTAATTACTGTTTGTGGGGAACTTGTGCACATATTGGCTGCCATATTTCCTATATTACAGTAGTAACTACTCTTAAAAGCCCTTCATTGGCTGTCAAGTGCTTTGGGATGCCCTGAGGCCATTAACAGCGCTATATAAATGTCAGTCTTTTTTTTCTAATTACATGACAGAAAGAGAAAGTTTAATAACTTGAGGTATGCAGTTTCTGCGGTGCTCAATACTGAAAACAAGACAGGACCCGTGGGTAGACATGCCACCCAGAGCAGCTATTACAGACACAACGTGTGTGACAAGGAAATACTGATATGTATCAAGGGATCGGCATACTAAATGGCGAGATGAAGGAACAGCCTTAGAAATGGGGGAGGCTGAGAGGTAACCCGTTAGAAGTCCAAAACCATGAGTAGATTTGATAGGGTAGACATACAAAAATATGTTTTCACTTGTGGACGATCCCAAGGTGAGGTACCATAAATGTAAGATAGGCATTAATAAACCCAATAAGGAATGTCAGATACACTTCTTCCCTCAGTATATGGTTAGAATATGGAACTTGGGACGCAATTCTCTGAGCCCCGTGCCGGGCTGGAGAATCGCCGCCCCGACGCCGGTGCGAAGAATTGGCACCATTTGCGCCGGCGTGTTTGGCGCGGCACCGGTTGCGGGCTGCTGTCTACAGCCGGGCCGCCGATTCTCCGGCCCGGATGGGCCAAGCGGCCGCGCAGAAATGGCAGAGTCCCGCCGGCGCCGTTCACTCCTGGTCGCTGCCAGCGTGAACTCTGCATGAAGGGTCGGGGGCAGCCTGTGGGGCGGTGAAAAGCGCTCCTTCACCGGGGGAGGGGGGGGGGGCTCCGATGGAGTCTGGCCCGCGATCGGGGCTCACCGATCGGCAGGCCAGTCTCTCCCCCAGGCCTACTTTATTCTGATTCCGGCCCCAGAACCCCCGCGCCATGTTGCGTCGGGGCTGGAGCGTTGAAGAAGACACCCGAGCATGCGCGGGTTGGTGCGGCGCCCATTTGGCACCGGGAAGGGAGGCTGGAACGGCGTGAACCGCTCCAGCGCCGTGCTGGTCCCCTGTTGGGGCCAGAAACGGTAGTCCCCACGACCGTTTTGCGCCGTTGTGAAATGCGACGGCGTTCTCGACGGCGCGAACACTTAGTCTCCATTTTGGAGAATCGCGCCCTTGGTGTCAGAGTCAAATCATAGAAGTTACAGTGCAGAAGACACTGTATGACATATAGACACTAAAGAGGAAGCTTGATAAATACAGATGAGGGAAAGGAGTAGAAAGATATTCTGATAGTGTTCGATGAAGTACGATGGGAGGAGATTCAAGTTAAGCATAAACACCAGCATAGACTAAAAGACCTGTTCCTTTACTGTAAAATTACAATTTAATTATATGTCATAAGTCAGCTGAGCACCCTGAGTTACAGAGCGCAGGTGATATTCACAAAAATATATAAACACCAGTGGGAGAGGTAGGTGAAAAGATTTGAAAGGATACATGTATATTTTACAGAACAATCAGACTATTGGGCACCATGGGCTGGCCATTAGGCTGTTCTATTCCAGAAAGCCAAGTGTTGAAGTGGGGCCAATATTTCCACATTTTTTAATAAGCTTTTATTTACAGACTTGCATATTACATGCATACACCTCCTAACCCAATAATTCCATTCTGGTCTGTTATTATATATCGGAGCACAAGTGAATCCTCAGTTAGTGCCCAGTTTCTACATATAAACATAATATACAGTTAAAAAGTCCTAACCACATGCCAATCGTGGACACTGAAAAAAGAGATGTAACAAGATGCAGGAATTCTGAAAACATCTCAGAAATCAGTGAGGGGCTTGAAAGGTTAAGAAATGGGAGAGCTGCACTTACATAATAGAGAAGGGAAACTCTCAAACTTCGGAGAGATGAGAATCGATGGAAGGCAACTGAGGTAGAGGCATGAAAGGTGACAAGATCATAAGGGGAGGAAGTAAGGAAAGATACCAAATTGGACAGACTGACAGTAGCAGCAGCTGACGGCAAGCAAGATTGGCACAAGGTTATTTAACCTCAGCCACAAAGACGACACTTGAAAGGGGAAGTAAGGTGTAAATTCTGTTCTTGGTTCATGGTTTCAGTGAAATGGTTTTTGTTCCACACTCAAAAGGTTATGTCTAAAGCAGACTGTAATTTTGATGATTCATATGTCCCAGCCTAAAATGTGCCACGTTAAAGGTTGCAGCCTGTTGATAAATTGAGAGTGAGGTCATTTCCCCTTGATTATCATAGAGTTTCATAGAATTTACAGTGCAGAAGGAGGCCATTCAGCCCATCGAGTCTGCGCTGGCTCTTGGAAAGAGCACCCCACCCAAGGTCAACACCTCCACCCTACCCCCATAACCCAGTAACCCCACCCAACACTAAGGGCAATTTTGGACACTAAGGGCAATTTATCATGGTCAATCCACCTAACCTGCACATCTTTGGACTGTGGGAGGAAACCGGAGCATCCGGAGGAAACCCATGCACACATGGGGAGGATGTGCAGACTCCGCACACACAGTGACCTAGAGCCGGGATCGAACCTGGGACCACGGCGCCGCGAGGCAGCAGGGCTAACCCACTGCGCCACCGTGCTGCCCGCTCATATTGTTCTTTGTGCATGAGTGTATAAAGGGAAGATTATTCAACTGCAAAGATCCATCAAATGCCTGCAACTCCCAGCAAAGATCAATGGATAGCAATCTGGATTTGGGTGCGGCGGCTGATTTTTTTTTCTCCGGCCTCTAGAGATACTGAACCCAACTTTAATGTTCCTCCCATTTCTGCATTAGCTACGATTACCTAACTCAATGCAGACCAAGGATTAAAAATAAACTTCTCCGCAATCTCTACATCTTACTCAATGGGAGTAATTTACGCCTAAATCACTGGGTGGGAAGCCCAATATTGGCCCCCACTGACTTTAATAGGGAACAAATTCAGGGAGGGGGGTGGCAATTGTAAAGCCAGAATTGACCCCGATCCCATATGTTTCTCGACTGGTGAAGTAATTTAAAATGTCTCCCTATAATTCAAAAGATAATTTGCGACATTGCGCAGTGCTAAGTGAGTGCCAGCACAAGTAAGTCCAGTCCAGTGTCTTTAAATTGTTCAATGTTTTATCATGCTTTGTGAGTAACCAAAGTGTTAGTGTGCTTGATTGAGTTCAAAAGTATGGAGGGTTGCAATCGAGTAAATAAAGGGGTAGTGGTGGGGTTCTGGGGGCGGGGCCATTGGTCAGTAAAGATCCAGGGAAACAAAGAAGACAAATTATTTTTTATACAGTAAGTCGTTCAGACCAGGAATGCTCTGCCTGAAAGGGCGCTTGGAAGCAGATTCAATAGTAACTTTCAAAAGGCAATCGGATATGTACTTAATAAGGGGAAATTTGCAGATTTTTGGGTAAAGTACAGAGGATCTGGACTAATTGAGCAGCTTTCAAAGAACTGACAAGGGTGTGATCGACAAAACTCCTGTCTATGCTGAAACAGGGCCCATTTTCAATAGCTCTCACATTCCTCCCACCACCCACCCCCCCCAACCCTTAGTCAACTTTGTTGACTTTATGTTGAATGTGTGATCGAGCTAAAACTAACCAGACGAATCGGGAAACAAGTGTTCTTTGATTTCCAGTGGAAATTGTAGAGGATCTCTTCAGAAACACGTCCAAGGCTGCAGATTGAGGAAATTGTGGAGCTATTTCTTACTGAATTACTGAAAGCTGGTCGGAATCTTTGACCTCCGCTGCTGAATCACAGACATAAATCACTGGCCGTGGCAGCTGCCATTCTCTTGGCCTCCTTGCTCGGGTCAAGAGGTCTCCTTGTTGCTACAAAGAATTTCTCCGGGGTTTCGCAGGGTTTACCGAGCTGATCAGCAGTCCAGGTTAGACCAACTCTCTCAGTGAGCAGACCTCTGTGGGTCAAGGGAGTGAGGGTGAAAGAAGCATTAACCTGAAAGTGTGCTTTCATCTATAACTAACTGCATTCGACCATATTTTGTAGTTTAAACACCGAATGCTGAAAATCCGAAGCAAAACCTGCTCTGGATTAAAAATAAGAGTGGATATATTTTCACAATGGCCAGTTTTATGATATTTCTACATTTGCGGTTTTGTTTGCATCTGAAGGAAAGAGTCATCTTCTTTCCAATATGTTAATCCCAGATGGTAGCTGGAGTTCCCACATCACATCTGCCTTAAAATAACCTCGGGCATCCAAAGTATAAATGCAGAATCATCATAGTGATGCAGCAGAATTTGCCTTGCCTTTATAATGACAGACTGCATAATCATTTCAGTGAATCAGCCCTCCATTATTCATCCATTTATTGAGCTGCTTTTGATTCAATCTGTTTGAGGTCATGTTCTGTGTTTTTAGTTGGAGAAGATTGTTTCAATGTCTGTTCCGATAGGCTACTCTGCCGAGTCATTGGATGTGGGTGGTTTGCTGGAACTCAGCTGCCTTTAAGCAAGGTGCTTCCTGGAGGCTAGTTTAGCTTACTTGATTAGACAGCTGGTTTATGGTGCAGAGTCAAGGCCAGCAGTGTGGGTTCAGTTCCTGTGCCACCTGAGGCTGTTCATGAAGGTCCTGCCTTCTCAGATTTGCCTGAGGTGTGGTGATCCTCTGGTTAAATCACCATCAGTCAGCTCTCTCTTCCGCCTCCACCCCCACCCCCCTCCTCAAAGGGGAAAGCAGATGATGGATGATGGAACCATCAATTCAGCGAACACATGTAGTTGGATCTGAACAGAGGCACTTACAACAGAGCCAGCCTATTCATCGTTGAACTGGCAGGCTGGCTCTAAGGCACTGATCTTTATACATCGGTCCCAGGGGGAGGAGTCCTGGGAGGAGCCCAGTACAAACTCTCGTGTACTCCCAGAGCGACTCCCCCTGGTGGTCGGATAGTGCAACTGCACTTACAATGGTGGATAGTGAACATATATACACGGAGTTATATTGGCAACTATATACAGCATTGATCTTACAACGGGTAGATAACGAACATATATACATGGAGTGATATTGGCAACTATATATAGTGTGAATCACATTCACCACAATGGACATCTGGGACTATGGTGACTATACCTTCGTGGGGATGTCTGAAGGGGACTTAACATGACCATTTTCACATCCTGAGCAGCAGCAGGTAGTTTAGCAACATAGGGGATTCCCAATCTCCAGAAACTGGATGCAATGTTTTCAAGCCCTTTTTTGAAGGGTCACCATCAAGGTTAAAAAGAGCCGATGGCAAAGATTAGGGATCAGGAGGTATATCTCACAGGAGTGCGGCAGAAGGAAAGATAATAAAAAAATTTTTTGATGGGATGTGGGTATCGTGCCCATCGCTAATTGAACTTGAACAGAGTAGCTTGGTAGGCCATTGCAGAGGGAAGTAACACATTTCTGTAGGTCTAGAGTCCAGATTGCATTACTTAAATAACATTAGCAGTTTCATAACCAGAAGCTAGCAAGCAATTCAGGCTTTTATTAATTGAATTTAAATTCCACCAGCTGCCATGGTGGGATTTGAACCCATGGCCCCAGAGCATTAGCCTGCATTACTAAGCCAGTGACATTACCACTATGCCACCAACATCCCCCAAAGTCTGAGGGAGGACTGGAAGTCCACGGTTTAGACTCCTTGCTGTTAAAAGTTGGAGATGGTGCAGTCAGCACAGTCTGGCCCCATCAGATTGAATAATAGAGAATATAACTACCTCTATTCAAGAAAGGAGGGAGACAGAAAACAGGAAACAGCAGACTAGTCAGTTTTACATCTTTTTATTCACATGGGATGTGGGCATTGCTGGCGAGGCCACATTTGTTGCCCATCTCTAATTGCCCTTGAACAGAGTGGCTTGTTAGGCTATTTCAGAGGGCAGTTATTAGTTAACCACATGGTTGTGGGTCTGGAGTCACATGTAGGTTTTCTTCTCTAAAGGACATTAGTGAACTAGATGTTTTAATGTCTGCCATTACTGAGAATAGCTTCCAGCTTTATTAATTTAAATTCCACCAGCTGCGGCCATGGTGGATTTAGCTTGGGCCTTTGGATTATTTATTCAGGGATATTACCACCTCGGCACCATCTTCATCACAGGGATATGCTGGAACGTATTATTAAGGAGGTTATGGTTGGGCACTTAGGGAATCTCAATGCAATCAGGTAGAGTCAACATGGTTTTGTGAAAAGGAAATTGTGTTTTACTAATTTGCGTTTTTTGAGGAATAGCTAACAATGTGGACAAAGGGAAACCTGTAGATATGGTGTACTTGAGATTTGATAAGGTGCCACATCAAAGGTTATGACACAAAGTAAGAGCTCAAGTAAAGTAAGGGGGTAACATATTAGCATGAATAGAGGATTGGTTAGCTAATTGGAAACAGAGTAGGCATAAGTAGATCATTTCTGGGTTGGCAAGGTGTAGTAAGTGGAATGCCGCAGGGATCATTACTGGGGCCTCAACTATTTACAATTTATATCAATGGCTTGGATGAAGCGAACAAATGAAGGCCCAGAATTGGGCGCTCCTCTTTATGGGCGGCAAGGTAGCACAGTGAGTAGCATTGTTGCTTCACAGCACCAGGGTCCCAATTTCGATTCCCGGCTTGGGTCACTAACTGAGTGGAATCTGCACGTTCTCCCTGTGTCTGCGTGGGTTTCCTCCGGGTGCTCCAGTTTCCTCCCAGAAGTCCCGAAAGACGTGCTGTTAGGTAATTTGGACATTCTGAATTCTCCCACTGTGTATCCGAACATGTGCCAAAATGTGGCGACTTGGGGCTTTTTGCAGTAACTTCATTTGCAGAATTAATGTAAGTCTACTTGTGACAATAAAGGTTATTTAAAAAAAGATGAAGTATAGTTGCTAAATTTGCTGATGACTCAAAGATAGGTAGGAAAGTCAATTGTGAAGAGGACATAGGGGCCTACAAAAGGGATATACGTAGGTCAAGTGAGTGGGCAAAACATCTGTCGGATGGACTCCATAGAAAAAGAAAACCATGGTCCACACTATGAATAAACATTCCTTCCGGAAGGAATGGGATAAAGCCATGTTACCTGATCAAATAAGACGGACGGTCAACAAAAAAGCTAAAGTACACAAATGAACCAGATGCTGAAACCCGCATATCAAAGAACTAAGTACTACAATTTTAACTCCAAACCAACAGTCAGTCTGTGGAACTCTTTCCCCCAGAGAGTGATGGAGGTACGATCATTGAATAGTTTTAAGGCAGAGGTAGATGGACACCTGACTAACAAGGGAATCAAAAGGGTTTCGGGGATGTAGGTAGGACAGTGAAGTTAAGGCCAAAATCAAATCAGTCATGAGCTCATTGAATGGTGGAGCAGGTCCATGGGGCTGAATGGCCTATCCATGCTCCTAATTCATATGTTCACAGGGAGGAAGGCCAGTGTGGGCTGGTTTATTTGGAACTTCTGAAGAACAGATAAGAGTAAGAGAGATTGTAGCTAAGGAAAGGTTCAGCTTTCAGAGGAAAGAACTTATGTTATAGTGTGCACTTCTGAAATGTGTAGGGTGAAATAAAAGAAAGCCGGAAAGGTTTTAAAGAATAAGTACATGTATTTACCGCTTTGAATATCTATTTTAATTTAGAGCCATCTGAAATGTGTTTGTGTTACCCATGGCTCAGTTAGTAACATCCTTGCCTTGGTATCAGATAAATGTGGGTTTAAGTCCCACTCCAGGGCTGGGTATAAAATAAAAGACTGACAATTGGAGGAGAAGAGGGAGTGCTGCACTGTCAAGAGGTGCCGTCTATCTGATGAGATATTATACCATGTTCCTTTCTGGTCTCCTGGTAGGCATGAGATCCCAAGACACTATGTTGCAGAGGAGCAATGGAGTTATTCCTGGTGTCCCCAGCCAACCTTTATTCCTCAATCAAAATGTGATAACCTGGTCATTATCACATTGTTGTTTGTGGGGTCTTGCTGTGTGCACAATAGTTGCTGTGTTTCTTACATTACAAAGTGTCCAGTGGCCATGAAAGGTGCTATATAAATGAAAGTCTTCCTGTGTTTGTTGCTTTCCTTGTGTGAACAAAGAATTGTGAGTAACTTTCAAACACAATGGGCAGGATTCTCCCAGCCTGGGGTCAGGCCGGAGAATCGCCGTGACCGGCGGGTATCGCGCCATGCCACCCGCTGGGACGCTATTTTCTGCAGAGCGGAGAATCGGCGCCATTGCCGCCTGCGTGGTCGGTGGTCCCCCAATCGATTCTCAGCCCGGGATGGGCCGAGCGGCCGTAACAGAAAACTCGAGTCCCGCCGGTGCCGTTCTAACCTGCTCTCAGCCGGCAGGACCGTGGCGTGGAAGGGTCTGGGGACGGCCTGTTGGGGGGGAGGAGGGGGTAGGGGCGGTCCCACCCCGGGAGACCTCCGTTGTGGCCTGGCCTGCGATCGGGGCCCACCAATCAGCGGGCCGGCCTCTCGGGCTGGGGGCCTCCTTTCTTCCGCGCCGGCCCCTTTAGCCCCACGCCATGTTGCACCGGCGCGGAGAAGGGAGCCACTGCGCATGCGAGCGTTGGCGCCGGTGCCACTGCACTTGCATGGACCCACGGCGCCCAGTTGACGCCTAGATCAGCAGCTGGAGCAGCCGCTCCAGTGCCGTGCTGGCCCCCTGTAAGGGCCAAAATTACTGATCCTGAGGCCGTGTTGACACCGTCGAGAAACACGACAGCATTTCCGACGGCGTCAACACTTAGCCTCAGGATCAGAGAATCCTGCCCAATTTCCTTCATCCCAAATGTAATGTCATCTCTGGTTTGATGCTTGTGCTGTCAGGAAAGTACCAAAGCATAGGAAGTAGGGCAAGTAATTCTATTCAGTTCTTACTGAAGATCAATGGTGGCATGACTTAAAAGATAAGTGAGAGAGGCTTGTTATAGTGTTGAAAAGGAAGGTGTAGCATTTGATACATTGTTTCCATTTCGACCGAGAAAGTTTTCAGCAAATATTCAGCATTAGGCGAGTGTTACATTACTTAGTCACAAGTTTGTCGCAAACTGAACGTAAAAATATGTTTAGCCACCAGTTTTCAGGGTCTGAAGCCCCCAAAACCTTAAAGCCAAGCAGGATGGCAATACTCCATAAAGTATACACTGGATAACCTCAATTAAAGAGCACGTTGGGATAAAATAAAATAAAAGTAGATGGCAGGGTATTTTAAGCAATTGAGGGATATGTACTCATGGTTTACTAACCACAATGTTGAAAGGCTATTTTGAGCAAATCCTGCCTAGTAATTGATGTGAATGACAAGTTTTCCAATGTCAAATGGATTTTCTAAAGATGGAATAAATGAGGAGGAACTGGGCGGGATTTTCAAGTCCCGCCTACTGTGAGACTGGAAATTCCTGCCCGAGGTCCAAGGGCCTTTCAATGGTCCGTCACATTTTCAGTCCCTCCAGTGACTATTCCCGCAGCAATCGTGATTGGAACATTTACTCCACTCTTTCCATTTGCGGATAGGTGAACAGAAGCACTCAGATTTAAGATAATTGACACAGGAACCAGACGGGAGGTGAGATTGTGTTGTCTGCAGTGAGTTGCGAGTTGACACAATCTGGAACGTGCCGCCACAGAGCACGGTGGAGGGAGATTCAATTGTACCTTTCAAAAAGGGAATCGCACACGTACTTGCAAAGCCAGGAGAGATATTTATTGGCCACGGGGAAAGAGTTGAGGAGTGGGAATCCTCCGCCTTCACCTTGCACTAGGAGGGCATTGGTGACAATGAGCTTCCATTGGATTGATCCACGATTACACTTGTTTTGTGAGGGCCACGAAGAATCCAGCTCTATTTATGCAGGGAGTCTGCTAATGATTTCTCCGCCCCCCCCCCCTTATTGGGGAAGCTCATACTCCCACAGGATTGTGGGATTGTCATTCGTCCCCAGCCAATGGTAAGCAGGCAGGTTATAACAGCTTGGTAAAATGCTGCAGGTGGTTTGCCATTGCCTTCTGCAGTATGGCTGAACAGGAAACTCTCCCACTTTTATGGCCTGCCATCAGAAGTATTAATCGCCCTGTTTGGCCACATTCTGAACATACCTTCTGTGATAAGTCTTGAAGTGGGACTTGAACCCAGAGCAAGGGGCACCACCACTGAGTCATATGGACTCCCAACAGGACATGGGACTAACTCATGCAAAAATGCAGTGCAGACACACAAAGGGCTGAATGGCCTCCTATTCTGTCAGAATCTAGCATCATGTCAGAAGTGAAGGAAGCCATCTTGATTCGATGAATGTTCATGATAAATGATGAACTAAAGAGGCTGGAAAAGGCCATCTGACCCAGTGGTATTCACTATGCCCATTACTGTGTAACCTTAGAATCCCTGCAGTGCAGGGCAGCACGGTGGTGCAGTGGGTTAGCACTGCTATCTCACAGCGCCGGGGTCCCAGTTTCGGTCCTGGCTCTGGGCCACTGTCCGTGTGAAATTTGCACATTCTCGCCGTGTTTGCGTGGGTTCGCCCCCACAACCCAAAGATGTGCAGGCTAGGTGGATTGGCCATGCTAAATTGGCCCTTAATTGGAAAAAATGAATTTGGTAAAAGAATTTCTGCAGTGCAGAAGGAGGCCATTGGGCCCATCATGTCTGCACTGATCCTCTGAAAGAGCACTCCCCCGCCCTATCCCCGGAACTCCATCTAACCTGCTCATCTTTGGACTGTGTGAGGAAACCGGAGCACCCGAGGAAACCCACGTAGACACGGGGAGAAAGTGCAAACTCCACACAGTCACCCGAGGCCGGAATCGAACCCGGGTCCCTGGCGCTCTGAAGCTGCAGTGCTAACCAAAGCTTTTACCAAAGCAGGAATGGAATCACGTCACAACATGTCTTTGTGTCTGCTTTCATTACTGTTTCCAGCCAGTGTTCTGGATGAATGTTTAAATGCACACATGGCTAACCAAAGCTGATAGATTGGAACAAATTGAAAAGAGACTGGATCTAAGGATCTCACAGTGTTTACCAGGGCTATTTTCCTTCTTGTAAACTGGGCACACAGTGTGGGATGGGGTGTGTCCTGGTACTTTCTGCCGAAGCACTCAAGACGTGATTATCTTCCATATTTAGTAAAACCATTCACCCTGTTTGTTACTTTCATGTTTCTGAGTGGTGTCATGGAATAGTGTAATCAGTGACTTTACTGTCAGGCGTTTTGTTAGAACTGTCAATTTGAGGCATTTCTGCTCCACTGGATAACTTGCTTTAAATGTCATTGCTGTAATCCTTTTGATATCTGAATACCAGTTGAAGGGGTGGTTAAAAGCTGTTTTTGAAGCTTTTCTCTGATATTGGTGTTGCAATTACAGGTACCATTCCCTTTGTTCCAGCCTCCGTTACAAAGGGGCTGCTGTCTTCCTTTTTTTCCAATTTCACATCTCCTGTAGAAATGCTGGCCCAGCACTTCAGCAATCCTGTGATCTCTGCCTGAACTTAGGCTGTATACACCACAAACACCCCCTCTCTCCCAATCCTCTCTCTCCCACACATACCCTCCCTCACACCCCTCCTCTCCCTCCCTGTCACACTACCCTCCCTCCCACACCCCCCTCTCCCTCCTCTCCCTCCCACACCCTCCTCTCCCTCCTCTCCCTCCCACAACCCCCTCCCACCCCCCTCCTCTCCCTCCCACCCCCCTCCTCCCTCCCACACATACCCTCCCTCCCACACCCCCCCCTCTTCCTCCTCTCCCTCCCACACCCCCCTCCTCTCCCTCCCACACTACCCTCCCTCCCACCCCCCCTCCTCTCCATCCCACACATACCCTTCCTCCCACACCCCTCCTCTCCTTCCCACACATACCCTCCCTGCCACACATCCCTCCCTCCCACACCCCTCCACTCCCTCCAAAACACCTCCCTGCCACACATACCCTCCCTCCCACACCCCTCCTCTCCCTCCCACACCCCTCTCCTCTCCCTCCCACACCCCTCTCCTCTCCCTCCCACACCCCCCTCTCCCTCCTCTCCCTCCCACACCCCCCTTCTCTCCCTCCCACACATACCCTCCCTCCCACACCCCTCCTCTCCTTCCCACACATACCCTCCCTGCCACACATCCCTCCCTCGCACACCCCTACACTCCCTCCAACACCCCTCCCTGCCACACATACCCTCCCTCCCACACCCCTCCTCTCCCTCCCACACCCCTCTCCTCTCCCTCCCACACCCCTCTCCTCTCCCTCCCACACCCCCCTCTCCCTCCTCTCCCTCCCACACCCCCCTCCTCTCCCTCCCACACCCCCCTCCTCTCCCTCCCACATACCCTCTCTCCCACACCCCTCCTCTCCCTCCCACACATACCCTCCCTCCCACACCCCTCCTCTCCTTCCCACACATACCCTCCCTGCCACACATCCCTCCCTCCCACACCCCTCCACTCCCTCAAACACCCCTCCCTGCCACACATACCCTCCCTCCCACACCCCTCCTCTCCCTCCCACACATACCCTCCCTCCCACACCCCTCCTCTCCCTCCCACACCCCCCTCCTCTCCCTCCCTCCCATACCCCCTCCTCTCCCTCCCACACATACCCTCCCTCCCACACCCCCTCCTCTCCCTCCCACACATACCCTCCCTCCCACACCCCTCCTCTCCCTCCCACACCCCTTTCCTCTCCCTCCCACACCCCCCTCTCCCTCCTCTCCCTCCCACACCCCCCTCCTCTCCCTCCCACACATACCCTCCCTCCCACACCCCTCCTCTCCCTCCCACACATACCCTCCCTCCCACACCCCTCCTCTCCCTCCCACACCCCTCCTCTCCCTCCCACACCCCTCCTCTCCCTCCCACACATACCCTCCCTCCCACACCCCCTCCTCTCCCTCCCACACATACCCTCCCTGCCACACATACCCTCCCTCCCACACCCCTCCTCTCCCTCCCACACATACCCTCCCTCCCACACCCCTCCTCTCCCTCCCACACATACCCTCCCTCCCACAAATCCCTCCTCTCCCACACCTCACCTCTCCCTCCCATACACTCCTCCTTTCCCTCCCACACCTCACCTCCCCCTTCCACATACCCATCCTCTCCCTCCCACACACTCCCTCTATTCCACAGATACCCTCCTCTCTCTCCCACATCCTTCCTCTCCCTCCCACACCCCCCTCTCTCCCTCCCACACACAAAACCCTCTCTCCCACAAAGCCCCATCTCTCCCACCCACTCCCCCTCTTCCTCCCACACTCCCTCACTCCCTCCCACACCCCCTCTCTCCCTCCTACACACCCTCTCTCCCACAAAGCCCGCTCTCTCCTACACACTTCCCTCCCACACCCCCTCTCACCCTCCCACACACCTCTCACCCTCCCATACACTTCCTCTCACCCACAAAGTCCAATCTCTCCCAGACACTCCCCTTATCTCCTGCCCACAACCCCTTTCTCCCACACCCCCTCTCTCTCACAAATACACTCTCTCCCACAACCCCCCTCCCCGCACACCCCTCCCTCTCCCACAACCCCCCTCCCCACACACTCTCTCACACACACACACCCTCTCTCCCACACACACCCTCTCTTGCAGCCCCCTCTCCTATACACACCCTGCCTCACACCCCCCTCCCCCACACTCTCACACACACCATACACTGTCTCACATGCATCACTCTCCCACATACCACTATACACTCTCACGCACACTACTCTCACAGACACTACACATTCTCTCACACACCATTCTCACATAGACCACACACTTCCTCACACACATGACTCTCACACGCACTTATGCATCCCACACATTTGCTCTCACCACCATTGCACACATAAAACGTATTCACTCTGTTACACACATCACTCATACACTGCACATTCTCTCATATATCACACATTCTCTCACATATACCACACACTTGCTCCCGCCCATTATTGTTTTACAAACTTAAACATGATTCTCAAATCTGCTTACATGCATGCGCACACACTCATCCCCTTATACTCACACTCATACACAAATACTCACACACTCATCCCCTTATACTCACACTCATACACACATACTCACACACTCATCCCCTTATACTCACACACTCATACACAAATACTCACACACTCATCCCCTTATACTCACACACTCATACACAAATACTCACACACTCATCCCCTTATACGCACACTCATCCCCTTATACTCACACTCATCCCCTTATACGCACACTCATCCCCTTATACTCACACTCATACCCTTATACTCACACTCATCCCCTTATACTCACACTCATACCCTTATACTCACACACTCATACACAAATACTCACACACTCATACACAAATACTCACACACTCATACACAAATACTCACACACTCATACACAAATACTCACACTCATACCCTTATACTCACACTCATACACAAATACTCACACACTCATCCCCTTATACTCACACTCATACACAAATACTCACACACTCATCCCCTTATACTCACACTCATACCCTTATACTCACACACTCATACACAAATACTCACACACTCATACACAAATACTCACACACTCATACACAAATACTCACACACTCATACACAAATACTCACACTCATACCCTTATACTCACACTCATACACAAGTACTCACACACTCATACCCTTATACTCACACTCATACACAAATGCTCACACACCCATACCCTTATACTCACACTCATACACAAATACTCACACTCATACCCTTATACTCACACTCATACCCTTATACTCACACTCATACCCTTATACTCACACTCATACACAAATACTCACACTCATACCCTTATACTCACACTCATACCCTTATACTCACACCCATACCCTTATACTCACACACTCATACACAAATACTCACACTCATACCCTTATACTCACACTCATACCCTTATACTCACACTCATACCCTTATACTCACACTCATACACAAATGCTCACACGCACATACTCACACACCGACTACACACATTTTCTTATACATAAATACTCACACTCATACACAATACTCACACACTCATACACAAATACTCACACACTCATACACAAGTACTCACACACTCATACCCTTATACTCACACTCATACACAAATGCTCACACGCACATACTCACACACCGACTACACACATTTTCTTATACATAAATACTCACCAAACAGATGCACACACGCACCCAGTGCAGACAGAGCACTGAGTATCATTGTCTTAACATGTTGTCAGTCCTGATATTCTGTGATAACAAGTCATATCGATGCAAGCAAATATTTGAGGAAATAAAATTCATTATGTATTTTAAAAGGAAGACGTAGATTAAAATCAGTAGGTTAATTTGACAGGACATGCTTATCCAAAGGGAGTACAGAGATAAATGCTGGTGACAAGGTTAATGTAACGTTATAAATTCAAGTGAAGCTTTTTATTTCAGGTGCCAATACACATTTGCTGGAGCGAGCACTTTAACTTACTGAACCTCTGAACCTTCTTTATTTCACACTGGTTCAAATATTCATCTGAAGCCCAATTAACATCGCATTTAGCAGATAGCCATAGGGATCAGCTGGTTCATAATAAGACTTTTTACAGTGTGTGGGTATCGCAGGCGCCTGTTGCCCATCCCTAATTGCTGTTGGATTGAGTGGCTTGTTAGAGCGAGGGGGAGGCGTTGGCATAGTGGTATTGTCACTGGACCAGTAATCCAGAGACCCAGGGCAACCTTCGGGGGACCCTGTTCGAACTTGAATTCTGGGATTAAAAGTCTAGTGATGACCATGAAACTGGGCAGCACGGTAGCACAGTGGTTAGCACTGTTGCTTCACAGTTCCAGGGTCCCAGGTTCGATTCCCAGCTTGGCTCACTGTCTGTGCGGAGTCTGCACGTTCTCCCTTTGTCTGCGTGGGTTTCCTCCGGGTGCTCCGGTTTCCTCCCACAGTCCAAAGATGTGCAGGTTAAGTGGATTGGCCATGCTAAATGGCCCATGTTCAAAAAGGTTGGGTGGGGTTACTGGGTTACGGGGATAGGGTGGATGTGAGGGCTTAGGTAGGGTGATCCTTCCATGGACCGGTGCATGGGCTGAATGGCTTCCTTCTGCACTGTAAATTCTAGGATCTATGATTGTCGCAAAGGCCCACTTGGTCCAGTTGAAAGGCAATTAGGGATGGGCAATAAATGCTGGCCCAGCCGTCGGCGCCATATCCCATGAATGATTTTAAAAAACTGATTTTGGAGAAATCATGGAGGCCGGTAAAGAGTCAAATACTTTTCTGTGAGTCTTCAGTCACCTGTGGGCCAGACCAGGTAACAACGGCACAACCTGTTCGGGTTTTACAACAATGGATGCTAGCTTCACGATCACCATTACAGAGTATAACTTTCAGTTCCATAGTTTTTTTAATGAATGAACTGAATTTATTAATTAAATTTATAATTCCACCATCTGCCACAGTGAGATTTGAACCCATGCCCCTACGGCATCAGCCACAAGGTTACAAGTCCAATGACATTACCACAACACCACAGTTGGGTGAGTGAAGAAAGCTGCCTGATGCAATGAGGGAACAGTCATTCCCAGTCATTTCCCTGTCTTCACTCGTGGCTGGGTACTGCCTCTACGTTTGACCACATTCAAAGACAGAATACATACAGCTTGTGGTTATGTAACTGAACTAATGCTCATGAGTTCAAATCCCAACATTCCGTACTGAGTAAGCCTAGAATAAAGTCAGTATCAGTAATTGTGAGGCATTGGAGGTCAGTGTGACTGGGGGTCAGTGTGAGGGGTTGGAGGTCAGTGTGACTGGGGGTCAGTGTGACTGGGGGTCAGTGTGACTGGGGGTCAGTGTGAGTGACTGGGGGTCAGTGTGACTGGGGGTCAGTGTGACTGGGGGTCAGTGTGACTGGGGGTCAGTGTGAGTGACTGGGGGTCAGTGTGACTGGGGGTCAGTGTGTGTGACTGGGGGTCAGTGTGACTGGGGGTCAGTGTGACTGGGGGTCAGTGTGACTGGGGGGTCAGTGTGACGGGGGGTCAGTGTGAGTGACTGGGGGTCAGTGTGAGTGACTGGGGGTCAGTGTGACTGGGGGTCAGTGTGACTGGGGGTCAGTGTGACTGGGGGTCAGTGTGAGTGACTGGGGGTCAGTGTGACTGGGGGTCAGTGTGACTGGGGGTTAGTGTGAGTGACTGGGGGTCAGTGTGAGTGACTGGGGGTCAGTGTGACTGAGGGTCAGTGTGACTGAGGGTCAGTGTGACTGAGGGTCAGTGTGACTGGGGGTCAGTGTGAGTGACTGGGGGTCAGTGTGACTGGGGGTCAGTGTGACTGAGGGTCAGTGTGACTGGGGGTCAGTGTGAGTGACTGGGGGTCAGTGTGACTGGGGGTCAGTGTGACACTGGGGGGGTCAGTGTGGGGTCAGTGTGACTGGGGGGTCAGTGTGGGGTCAGTGTGACTGGGGGTCAGTGTGACTGGGGGTCAGTGTGACTGGGGGTCAGTGTGAGTGACTGGGGGTCAGTGTGTGTGACTGGGGGTCAGTGTGTGTGACTGGGGGTCAGTGTGACTGGGGGTCAGTGTGACTGGGGGTCAGTGTGAGTGACTGGGGGTCAGTGTGAGTGACTGGGGGTCAGTGTGAATGGGGGTCAGTGTGACTGGGGATCAGTGTGTTTGACTGGGGGGTCAGTGTGAGTGACTGGGGGTCAGTGTGACTGGGGATCAGTGTGTTTGACTGGGGGGTCAGTGTGAGTGACTGGGGATCAGTGTGTTTGACTGGGGGGTCAGTGTGAGTGACTGGGGGTCAGTGTGACTGGGGATCAGTGTGTTTGACTGGGGGGTCAGTGTGAGTGACTGGGGGTCAGTGTGAGTGACTGGGGGTCAGTGTGACTGGGGGTCAGTGTGAGTGGGGGTCAGTGAGACTGGGGATCAGTGTGTTTGACTGGGGGGTCAGTGTGAGTGACTGGGGGTCAGTGTGACTGGGGGTCAGTGTGAGTGACTGGGGGTCAGTGAGACTGGGGGTCAGTGAGACGGGGGGGTCAGTGAGACTGGGGGTCAGTGTGTTTGACTGGGGGTCAATGTGAGTGACTGGGGGTCAGTGTGACTGGGGGTCAGAGTGACTGGGGGTCAGTGTGAGTGACTGGGGGTCAGTGTGACTGGGGGGTCAGTGTGAGTGACTGGGGGTCAGTGTGAGTGACTGGGGGTCAGTGTGAGTGACTGGGGGTCAGTGTGACTGGGGGTCAGTGTGAGTGACTGGGGGGTCAGTGTGAGTGACTGGGGGTCAGTGTGACTGGGGGTCAGTGTGACTGGGGGTCAGAGTGACTGGGGGTCAGTGTGAGTGACTGGGGGTCAGTGTGACTGGGGGTCAGAGTGACTGGGGGGGTCAGTGTGAGTGACTGGGGGTCAGTGTGACTGGGGGTCAGTGTGAGTGACTGGGGGTCAGTGTGACTGGGGGGTCAGTGTGAGTGACTGGGGGTCAGTGTGACTGGGGGTCAGTGTGAGTGACTGGGGGTCAGTGTGAGTGACTGGGGGTCAGTGTGACTGGGGGTCAGTGTGAGTGACTGGGGGTCAGTGTGACTGGGGGTCAGTGTGACTGGGGGTCAGTGTGACTGGGGGTCAGTGTGAGTGACTGGGGGTCAGTGTGAGTGACTGGGGGTCAGTGTGACTGGGGGGTCAGTGTGACTGGGGGTCAGTGTGAGTGACTGGGGGTCAGTGTGAGTGACTGGGGGTCAGTGTGACTGGGGGTCAGTGTGTGACTGGGGGTCAGTGTGACTGGGGGTCAGTGTGACTGGGGGTCAGTGTGAGTAACTGGGGGGTCAGTGTGAGTGACTGGGGGTCAGTGTGTGTGACTGGGGGTCAGTGTGACTGGGGGTCAGTGTGAGGGACTGGGGGTCAGTGTGACTGGGGGTCAGTGTGACTGGGGGTCAGTGTGACTGGGGGTCAGTGTGACTGGGGGTCAGTGAGACTGGGGGTCAGTGTGACTGGGGGTCAGTGTGAGTGACTGGGGGTCAGTGTGACTGGGGGTCAGTGTGACTGGGGGTCAGTGTGACTGGGGGTCAGTGAGACTGGGGGTCAGTGTGACTGGGGGTCAGTGTGACTGGGGGTCAGTGTGACTGGGGGTCAGTGAGACTGGGGGTCAGTGTGACTGGGGGTCAGTGTGAGTGACTGGGGGTCAGTGTGACTGGGGGTCAGTGTGACTGGGGGTCAGTGTGACTGGGGGTCAGTGTGACTGGGGGTCAGTGTGTGTGACTGGGGGTCAGTGTGAGTGACTGGGGGTCAGTGTGACTGGGGGGTCAGTGTGACTGGGGGTCAGTGTGAGTGACTGGGGGTCAGTGTGACTGGGGGTCAGTGTGAGTGACTGGGGGTCAGTGTGAGTGACTGGGGGTCAGTGTGACTGGGGGGTCAGTGTGACTGGGGGTCAGTGTGAGTGACTGGGGGTCAGTGTGACTGGGGGTCAGTGTGAGTGACTGGGGGTCAGTGTGACTGGGGGTCAATGTGAGTGACTGGGGGTCAGTGTGACTGGGGGTCAGTGTGACTGGGGGTCAGTGTGACTGGGGGTCAGTGTGACTGACTGGGGGTCAGTGTGACTGGGGGTCAGTGTGACTGGGGGTCAATGTGAGTGACTGGGGGTCAGTGTGAGTGACTGGGGGTCAATGTGAGTGACTGGGGGTCAGTGAGAGTGACTGGGGGTCAGTGTGACGGGGTCAGTGTGAGTGACTGGGGGTCAGTGAGAGTGACTGGGGGTCAGTGTGAGTGACTGGGGGTCAGTGTGAGTGACTGGGGGTCAGTGTGAGTGACTGGGGGTCAGTGTGAGTGACTGGGGGTCAGTGTGAGTGACTGGGGGTCAGTGTGACTGGGGGTCAGTGTGACTGGGGGTCAGTGTGAGTGACTGGGGGTCAGTGTGAGTGACTGGGGGTCAGTGAGAGTGACTGGGGGTCAGTGTGACGGGGTCAGTGTGAGTGACTGGGGGTCAGTGAGAGTGACTGGGGGTCAGTGTGACGGGGTCAGTGTGAGTGACTGGGGGTCAGTGTGAGTGACTGGGGGTCAGTGTGAGTGACTGGGGGTCAGTGTGACTGGGGGTCAGTGTGACTGGGGGTCAGTGTGAGTGACTGGGGGTCAGTGTGAGTGACTGGGGGTCGGTGTGAGTGACTGGGGGTCAGTGTGACTGGGGGGTCAGTGTGAGTGACTGGGGGTCAGTGTGACTGGGGGGTCAGTGTGAGTGACTGGGGGTCGGTGTGAGTGACTGGGGGTCAGTGTGAGTGACTGGGGGTCGGTGTGAGTGACTGGGGGTCAGTGTGACTGGGGGGTCAGTGTGAGTGACTGGGGGTCAGTGTGACTGGGGGTCAGTGTGAGTGACTGGGGGTCAGTGTGACTGGGGGTCAGTGTGACTGAGGGTCAGTGTGACTGGGGGTCAGTGTGAGTGACTGGGGGTCAGTGTGAGTGACTGGGGGTCAGTGTGAGTGACTGGGGGTCAGTGTGAGTGACTGGGGGTCAGTGTGACTGGGGGTCAGTGTGAGTGACTGGGGGGTCAGTGTGACTGGGGGTCAGTGTGAGTGACTGGGGGTCAGTGTGAGTGACTGGGGGTCAGTGTGAGTGACTGGGGGTCAGTGTGACTGGGGGTCGGTGTGAGTGACTGGGGGTCAGTGTGAGTGACTGGGGGTCAGTGTGAGTGACTGGGGGTCGGTGTGAGTGACTGGGGGTCAGTGTGAGTGACTGGGGGTCAGTGTGAGTGACTGGGGGTCAGTGTGACTGGGGGTCAGTGTGACTGGGGGTCAGTGTGAGTGACTGGGGGTCAGTGTGTGTGACTGGGGGTCAGTGTGAGTGACTGGGGGTCAGTGTGACTGGGGGTCAGTGCGACTGACTGGGGGTCAGTGTGAGTGACTGGGGGTCAGTGTGACTGGGGGTCAGTGTGAGTGACTGGGGGGTCAGTGTGACTGGGGGTCAGTGTGAGTGACTGGGGGTCGGTGTGAGTGACTGGGGGTCAGTGTGAGTGACTGGGGGTCAGTGTGAGTGACTGGGGGTCAGTGTGAGTGACTGGGGGTCAGTGTGACTGTGGGTCAGTGTGACTGGGGGTCAGTGAGACTGGGGGTCAGTGTGAGTGACTGGGGGTCAGTGTGACTGGGGGTCAGTGAGTGTGACTGGGGGTCAGTGTGAGTGACTGGGGGTCAGTGTGACTGGGGGTCAGTGAGTGTGACTGGGGGTCAGTGTGACTGGGGGGTCAGTGTGAGTGGCTGGGGGTCAGTGTGAGTGGCTGGGGGTCAGTGTGACTGGGGGTCAGTGTGACTGGGGGTCAGTGTGAGGGACTGGGGGTCAGTGTGTGTGACTGGGGGTCAGTGTGAGTGACTGGGGGTCAGTGTGAGTGACTGGGGGTCTGTGTGACTGGGGGTCAGTGTGACTGGGGGTCAGTGTGAGTGACTGGGGGTCAGTGTGACTGGGGGTCAGTGTGGCTGGGGGTCAGTGAGTGTGACTGGGGGTCAGTGTGACTGGGGGTCAGTGTGAGTGACTGGGGGTCAGTGTGAGTGACTGGGGGTCAGTGTGAATGACTGGGGGTCAGTGTGAGTGACTGGGGGTCAGTGTGGCTGGGGGTCAGTGTGAGTGACTGGGGGTCAGTGTGACTGGGGGTCAGTGTGACTGGGGGTCAGTGTGTGTGACTGGGGGTCGGTGTGAGTGACTGGGGGTCAGTGTGAGTGACTGGGGGTCAGTGTGAGTGACTGGGGGTCAGTGTGAGTGACTGGGGGTCAGTGTGAGTGACTGGGGGTCAGTGTGAGTGACTGGGGGTCAGTGTGACTGGGGGTCGGTGTGAGTGACTGGGGGTCAGTGTGAGTGACTGGGGGTCAGTGTGAGTGACTGGGGGTCGGTGTGAGTGACTGGGGGTCAGTGTGAGTGACTGGGGGTCAGTGTGAGTGACTGGGGGTCAGTGTGAGTGACTGGGGGTCAGTGTGACTGGGGGTCAGTGAGTGTGACTGGGGGTCAGTGTGAGTGACTGGGGGTCGGTGTGACTGGGGGTCAGTGTGAGTGACTGGGGGTCAGTGTGAGTGACTGGGGGTCGGTGTGACTGGGGGTCAGTGTGAGTGACTGGGGGTCAGTGTGACTGGGGGTCAGTGTGACTGGGGGTCAGTGTGACTGGGGGTCAGTGTGAGTGACTGGGGGTCAGTGTGACTGGGGGTCAGTGTGAGTGACTGGGGGTCGGTGTGAGTGACTGGGGGGTCAGTGTGACTGGGGGTCAGTGTGACTGGGGGTCAGTGTGACTGGGGGTCAGTGTGACTGGGGGTCAGTGTGAGTGACTGGGGGTCAGTGTGACTGGGGGTCAGTGTGAGTGACTGGGGGTCAGTGTGACTGGGGGTCAGTGTGAGTGACTGGGGGTCAGTGTGACTGGGGGTCAGTGTGAGTGACTGGGGGTCAGTGTGAGTGACTGGGGGTCAGTGTGACTGGGGGTCAGTGTGAGTGACTGGGGGGTCAGTGTGACTGGGGGTCAGTGTGAGTGACTGGGGGTCAGTGTGACTGGGGGTCAGTGTGACTGGGGGTCAGTGTGAGTGACTGGGGGTCAGTGTGAGTGACTGGGGGTCGGTGTGAGTGACTGGGGGTCAGTGTGAGTGACTGGGGGTCAGTGTGAGTGACTGGGGGTCAGTGTGAGTGACTGGGGGTCAGTGTGACTGTGGGTCAGTGTGACTGGGGGTCAGTGTGAGTGACTGGGGGTCAGTGTGACTGGGGGTCAGTGTGAGTGACTGGGGGTCAGTGTGAGTGACTGGGGGTCAGTGTGACTGGGGGTCAGTGTGAGTGACTGGGGGTCAGTGTGACTGGGGGTCAGTGTGAGTGACTGGGGGTCAGTGTGAGTGACTGGGGGTCAGTGTGACTGGGGGTCAGTGTGAGTGACTGGGGGGGTCAGTGTGACTGGGGGTCAGTGTGAGTGACTGGGGGTCAGTGTGACTGGGGGTCAGTGTGACTGGGGTCAGTGTGAGTGACTGGGGGTCAGTGTGAGTGACTGGGGGTCGGTGTGAGTGACTGGGGGTCAGTGTGAGTGACTGGGGGTCAGTGTGAGTGACTGGGGGTCAGTGTGTGTGACTGGGGGTCAGTGTGACTGGGGGTCAGTGTGACTGGGGGTCAGTGTGACTGGGGGTCAGTGTGAGTGACTGGGGGTCAGTGTGACTGTGGGTCAGTGTGACTGGGGGTCAGTGTGACTGGGGGTCAGTGTGAGTGACTGGGGGTCAGTGTGAATGACTGGGGGTCAGTGTGAGTGACTGGGGGTCGGTGTGACTGGGGGTCAGTGTGACTGGGGGTCAGTGTGAGTGACTGGGGGTCAGTGTGACTGGGGGTCAGTGTGACTGGGGGTCAGTGTGAGTGACTGGGGGTCAGTGTGAGTGACTGGGGGGTCAGTGTGACTGGGGGTCAGTGTGACTGGGGGTCAGTGTGACTGGGGGTCAGTGTGACTGGGGGTCAGTGTGACTGGGGGTCAGTGTGAGTGACTGGGGGTCAGTGTGACTGGGGGTCAGTGTGTGTGACTGGGGGTCAGTGTGACTGGGGGTCAGTGTGTGTGACTGGGGGTCAGTGTGACTGGGGGGTCAGTGTGACTGGGGGTCAGTGTGAGTGACTGGGGGTCAGTGTGTGTGACTGGGGGTCAGTGTGACTGGGGGTCAGTGTGAGTGACTGGGGGTCAGTGTGAGTGACTGGGGTCAGTGTGACTGGGGGTCAGTGTGAGTGACTGGGGGTCAGTGTGAGTGACTGGGGGTCAGTGTGACTGGGGGTCAGTGTGAGTGACTTGGGGTCAGTGTGACTGGGGGTCAGTGTGACTGGGGGTCAGTGTGACTGGGGGTCAGTGTGAGTGACTGGGGGTCAGTGTGAGTGACTGGGGGTCAGTGTGACTGGGGGTCAGTGTGACTGGGGGTCAGTGTGACTGGGGGTCAGTGTCAGTGACTGGGGGTCAGTGTGAGTGACTGGGGGTCAGTGTGACTGGGGGTCAGTGTGAGTGACTGGGGGTCAGTGTGACTGACTGGGGGTCTGTGTGACTGGGGGTCAGTGTGTGTGACTGGGGGGTCAGTGTGAGTGACTGGGGGTCAGTGTGAGTGACTGGGGGTCAGTGTGACTGGGGGGTCAGTGTGACTGGGGGTCAGTGTGACTGGGGGTCAGTGTGACTGGGGGTCAGTGTGACTGGGGGTCAGTGTGAGTGACTGGGGGGTCAGTGTGAGTGACTGGTGGTCAGTGTGACTGGGGGTCAGTATGACTGGGGGTCAGTGCGTGTGACTGGGGGTCAGTGTGACTGGGGGTCAGTGTGAGTGACTGGGGGTCAGTGTGAGTGACTGGGGGTCAGTGTGAGTGACTGGGGGTCAGTGTGAGTGACTGGGGGTCAGTGTGAGTGACTGGGGGTCAGTGTGACTGGGGGTCAGTGTGACTAGGGGGTCAGTGTGTGTGACTGGGGGTCAGTGTGAGTGACTGGGGGTCAGTGTGTGTGACTGGGGGTCCGGAGTGACTGGGGGTCAGTGTGGGGACTGGGGGTCAGTGTGACGTGACTGGGGTCAGTGTGACTGGGGGTCAGTGTAGTGACGGGGTGGTCAGTTGGGGACTGGGGTCAGTGTGTTGACTGGGGGTCAGTGTGGCTGGGGGTCAGTGTGAGTGACTGGGGGTCAGTTGACTGACTGGGGGTCAGTGTGACTGGGGGTCAGTGTGGACTGGGGGGTCAGTGTGACTGGGGGTCAGTGTGACTGGGGTCAGTGTGACTGGGGGTCGGTGTGACTGGGGTCAGTGTGGTGACTGGGGGTC